>NC_083719.1:23299483-23924483 GCF_028564815.1 Eubalaena glacialis
TTATGTGGGTAGCTTCAGTTTGGGCTTACAAATAATGCTATAATGAATATTCTAGTGCATGCCTTTCAGTGAACTTATGAATGCACTCTTGTTGGGTTTAGGTATATATGTAAGAGTGGAGCTGATTATCTTTGGAACTGTGTATCTTCAGCTTTTGTAAATACTACAGTTTTTCGAACTGTCCTTATGCTTGAGTTTTTTTTTTTTTTTTCTGTTGGTACCTTTTTCTTTTAGTACATCTTTACTGGAGTATAATTGCTTCACAATACCATGTTAGTTTCTGTTGCACAACAACAGATTGTTGCACAATCAGCCATATGCATACACATGTCCCCATATCCCCTCCCTCTTGAGCCTCCCTCCCATCCTCCCTATCCCACCCCTCTATGTCATCACAAAGCACCTAGCCAATCTCCCTGTGCTATGCTGCTGCTTCCCACCAGCCAACTATTTTACATTTGGTAGTGTATATACATCAATGCTACTCTCACTTTGCCCCAGCTTCCCCCTCCCACCCCATGTCATCAAGTCCATTTTCTATGTCTACCTCTTTATTCCTGCCCTGCAACTAGGTTCATCAGTACCATTTTTTTTTTTTTTTAGATTCCATATATATGCGTTAGCATACGGTGACATACTTCACTCTGTATGACAGACTCTAGGTCCACCCACCTCACTACAAATAACTCAATTTCGTTTCTTTTTATGGCTGAGTAATATTCCATTGTATATATGTGCCACATCTTCTTTATCCATTCCTCTGTCAACGGACACTTAGGTTGGTTCCATGTCCTGGCTATTGTAAATAGTGCTGCAATGAACATTGGGGTGCATGTCTCTTTTTGAATTATGGTTCTCTCAGGGTATATGCCCAGTAGTGGGATTGCTAGGTCATATGGTAGTTCTAGTTTTAGTTCTTTAAGGAACTCTTCCATACTGTTTTCCATAGTGGTTGGATCAATTTACATTCCCACCAACAGTGCAAGAGGGGTCCCTTTTCTCCACACCCTCTGCAGCATTTGTTGTTTGTAGATTTTCTGATGATGCCCATTCTTACTGGTGTGAGGTGATACCTCATTGTAGTTTTGATTTGCATTTCTCTAATAATTAGTGATGTTGAGCATCTTTTCATGTGCCTCTTGGCCAACTGTATGTCTTCCTTGGTGAAATGTCTATTTAGGTCTTCTGCCCATTTCTTAACTGGATTGTTTGTTTTTTTGATATTGAGCTACATGAGCTATTTGTATATTTTGGAGATTAATCCTTTGTCTGTTGTTCTATTTGCAAATATTTTCTCCCATTCTGAGGGTTGTCTTTTTGTCTTGTTTATGGTTTCCTTTGCTGTGCAAAAGCTTTTAAGTTTAATTAAGTCCCATTTGTTTATTTTTGTTTTTATTTCTGTTACTCTAAGAGGTGGGTCAAAAAAGTTCTTCCTGTGGTTTATGTCAAAGAGTGTTTTTCCTATGTTTTCCTCCAAAAGACGAGTGTCTGGTCTTACATTTAAGTCATTAATCCATTTGGAGTTTATTTTTGTGTATGGTGTTAGGTAGTGTTCTAATTTCATTCTTTTACATGTAGTTGTCCAGTTTTCCCAACACCACTTATTGAAGCGGCTGTCTTTTCTCCATTGTATGTTCTTGCCTCCTTTGTCATAAAACAGGTGCCCATATGTGCATGGATTTATCTATGGTCATTCTATACTGTACCATTGATCTATATTTGTTTTTGTGCCAGTACCTTACTGTCTTGATTACTGTAGCTTTGTAGTATAGTTTGAAGCCAGGGAGCCTGAGTCCTCCAACTCCATTTTTTTTTCTCAAGATTGCTTTGGCTATTCGGGGTCTTTTGTGTTTCCATACAAATTGTAAGATTTTTTGTTCCAGTTCTGTGAAGAATGCCATTGGTAGATTGATAGGGATTGCACTGCATCTGTAGATTGCTTTAGGCAGTATAGTCATTTTCACAATATTGATTCTTCCAATCCAAGAACATGGTATATTTCTCCATCTGTTTTATGTCATCTTTGATTTCTTTCATCAGTGTTTTATAGTTTTCTGAGTACAAGTCTTTCTCCTCCTTAGGCAGGTTTATTCCTAGGTATTTTATTCTTTTTGCTGCAATGGTAAATGGGAGTGTTTCCTTAATTTCTCTTTCTGATTTTTCATTGTTAGTGTATAGGAATGCCACAGATTTCTGTGCATTAATTTTGTATCCTGCAACTTTACCAAATTCATTGATTAGTTCTAGTAGTTTTCTGGTGGTATCTTTAGGATTTTCTATGTATAATATCATGTCATCGGCAAATAGTGACAGTTTTAATCCTTATTTTTCCAATTTATATTCCTTTTATTTCTTATTTTTCTCTGATTGCCATGGCTAAGACTTCCAAAACTATGTTGAATACGAGTGGCGAGAGTGGACATCCTTGTCTTGTTCTTGATCCTAGTGGAAATGCTTTCAGTTTTTCACCATTGAGTATGATGCTTGCTGTGGGTTTGTCATATATGGACTTTATTATGTTGACGTAGGTTCCCTCTATGCCCACTTTCTGGAGAGTTTTTATCATAAATGGGTGTTGAATTTTGTCAAAAGCTTTTTCTGCATCTACTGAGATGATCATATGGTTTTTATTCCTTAAATTGTTAATGTGGTGTATCACATTGATTGATTTGCATATATTGAAGAATCCTTGCATCCCTGGGATAAATCCCGCTTGATCATGGTGTGTGATCCTTTTAATGTGCTGTTGGATTCTGTTTGCTAGTGTTTTGTTCAGGATTTTTGCATCTCTGTTCATCAGTGATATTGGCCTGTAGTTTTCATTTTTTGTGATATCTTTTTCTGGTTTTGGTATCAGGGTGCTGATGGCTTTGTAGAATGAATTTGGGAGTGTTTCTCCCTCGGCAATTTTTTGGAAGAGTTTGAGAAGGATCGGTGTTAGCTCTTCTCTAAATGTTTGATAGTATTCGCCTGAGAAGCCATCTGGTCCTGGACTTTTTTTGTTGGCAGATTTTTAATTACAGTTTCAATTTCATTACTTGTGATAGGTCTGTTCATATTTTCTAATTCTTCCTGGTTCAGTCTTGGAAAATTGTACCTTTCCAAGAATTTGTCCATTTCTTCATGGTTGTCCATTTTATTGGCATATGGTTGTTTGTAGTAGTCTCTTATAATCCTTTGTATTTCTGCAGTGTCAGTTGTGATTTCTCCTTTTTCATTTCTAATTTTATTGATTTGTGTCCTCTCCCTCTTTTTCTTGATGAGTCTTGCTAAGGGTTTATCAATTATGTTTATCTTCTTAAAGAACCAGCTTTTAGTTTTATTGATCTTTGCTATTGTTTTCTTCGTTTCTATTTCATTTATTTCTGCTCTGATCTTTATGATTTCTTTCCTTCCTCTGACTTTGGGTTTTCTTTGCTCTTCTTCCTTTAGTTGTCTTAAATGTAGGATTAGATTGTTTATGTGAGATTTTTCTTGTTTTTTGAGGTGAGATTGAATTGCTCTAAACTTTCCTCTTAGAACTGCTTTTGCTGTGCCCCATAGGTTTTGGGTCATCATGTTTTCATTGTCATTTGTTTTTCTGTATTTTTTATTTCTTCTTTGATTTCTTCAGTGATCTCTTGGTTATTTAGGAGTGCACTGTTTAACCTCCATGTTTTTGTGTTTTTTACAGTTTTTTTCCTGTAATTGATTTCCAATCTCATAGTGTTGTGGTCAGAAAAAATGCTTGATAAGTTTTAATTTTCTTAAATTTACCGAGGCTTGATTTGTGACCCAAGATGTGATCTATACTGGAGAATGTTCCATGAGCACTTGAGAAGAAAGTGTATTCTGCCACTTTTGGGTGGAATGTTCTATAAATATCAGATCTATGTGGTCTATTATGTCATTTAAAGTTTTGTTTCCTTATTAATTTTCTGTCTGGATGATCTGTCCATTGGTGTAAGTGAGGTGTTAAAATCCCCTACTATTATTTTGTTGCTGTTGATTTTTCCTTTCATGGTTGTTAGCATTTGCCTTATGTATTGAAGTGCTCCTATGTTGGGTGCATAAACATTTATAATTGTTATATATTCTTTTTGGATTGATCCTTTGATCATTATGTAATGTCCCTCCTTATCTCTTGTAACAGTCTTTATTTTAAAGTCTATTTTATCTGATACAAGTATTGCTACTCCAGCTTGCTTTTGATTTCCATTTGTATGGAATATCTTTTTCAATCCCTTCACTTTCAGTCTGTATGTGTCCCTAGGCCTGAATTGGGTCTCTTGTAGACAACATATATATGGGTCTTGTTTTTGTATCCATTCAGCCAGTCTGTGTCTTTTGGTTGGGGCATTTAGTTTATTTACTTTCAAGGTTATTATCGATATGTATGATCCTATTACCATTTTCTTAATTGTTTTCAGTTTGTTTTTGTGGGTCTTTTTCTTCTCTTCGTGTTTCCTGCTTAGAGAAGTTTCTTTAGCATTTGTTGTAAACTGGTTTCATGGTGCTGAATTCTCTTAGCTTCGGTTTGTCTGAAAAGCTTTTCACTTCTCCATCAAACCTGAATTAGATCCTTGCTGGGTACAGTAATCTTGGTTGTAGGTTTTTTTCTTTCATCACTTTAAGTATATCCTGCCACTCCCTTCTGGCTTGCAGAGTTTCCACTGAAAAATCAGCTGATAACCTTACGGGGATTCCTTTGTATGTTATTTTTTGTTTTTCTCTTGCTGTTTTTAATATTTTTTCTTTGCATTTAATTTTTGTTAATTTGATTGATATGTGTATTGGTGTGTTTTTCCTAGGTTTTATCCTGTATTGGGACTCTCTGGCTTCCTGGATTTGGGTGCCTCTTTCCTTTCCCATGTTAATGAAGTTTTCCACTATAATCTCTTCAAATATCTTCTCAGACCCTTACTTTTTCTCTTCTTCTTCTGGGACCCCTATAATGTGAATGTTGGTGCATTTAGTGTTGTCCCAGTGGTCTCTGAGATTGTCTTCAATTCTTTTCATTCTTTTTTCTTTATTCTTCTCCTCAGCAGTTATTTCCACCATTTTGCCTTCCAGCTCACTTATTTGTTCTTCTGCCTCCGTTATTCTTTTACTGATTCCTTCTAGTGTATTTTTTATTTCAGTTATTGTGTTGTTCATCTCTGTTTGTTTGTTCTTTAGTTCTTCAAGGTCTTTTTTAAACATTTCTTGTCTTTTCTTAATCCGTGCCTCCATTCTATTTCTGAGATTCTGGATCATCTTTACTGTCATTACTCTGAATTCTTTTTCAGGTAGATTGCCTATTTCCTTTTCATTTACTTGGTCTTGTAGGTTTTTACCTTGCTCCTTCAACTGTGACATATTTTTTTGCCATCTCATTGTTTTTTTTTTTTAATGAGTAGGGTTGTGTTCCTGTTTTACTGGTTGTTTGGCCTGAGGCTTCCAACACTGGAGTTTGTAGGCTATTGAGTAGAGCTGGTCTTTGTACTGAGATGAGGACCTCCAGGAGACCTCACTCTGATGAATATTCCCTGGGGTCTGAGGTTCTCTGTTAGTCCAGTGGTTCAGACTCGGAGCTCCCACTGCAGGAGCTTCCGCCTGACCCCGAGGTCATGAATCAAGATCCCACAAGCCACGTGGGGCAGCAAGAAAAAAAAAAAAAAAGAACAGTAACAAAGTAAAAAATAAAATTAGACTAGGAAACTAACAGATTTGTTAGAAAGAATGTAAAAATAAAAATATATATGAATCAACAACTGGAAGGTACATCAGTACCCAATAGTTAAAAAGAGGAGGAGGGAGAAGGAAAAAGAAAAAAAAAAGGTGGGGGAGGGAAGGCCTTGGCTGTGGAGAGCAGGGCCTAAGCAAGGGTGAGGTTTGGGTGGTGGGCGGGGCCAATGCTCAGGACCCACAAGGCTGGAAAAAGTCCTGGGGGCTTTGGGGGGTGCGGCTTACACTCATGGAACAGAAGGAGCCCAGGCATGCCACCCACCTCTGGTCTCAGAGGGCAGGGGACCTCACCTGGGAGCCCAGCAGGCTTCCTGGGCTCGAGTGGGCAGAGCAAATGCCCTCCTCTCCTCTCCTCTCCTGCTCCTCTGGTCTGGGGTCTGGGAGGGCCCCTCCCACCTGCCTCTCTGATCTCCCAGACCTCTCTCCTATGCCCCAAGGACCAATGTGGTAGGGGGAAAGGGGGGCCTTGGAGGGCAGGGGACCAGCCTGGGAACTCAGCAGGCTCCCTGTGCCCGAGTGAGCAGGGCAATCACCCTCTGCTCCTCTCCTGATCTCCCTGGCCTCCCTCCTATGTCCCCAGGACCCATGCGGCCTGAATGGGGCTTTGGAAGGAGGCGGAATTGGCTTGGGAACTCAGCAAGCTCCCTGGCCCAAGGGACGCCAATCCTGTCTGGGCTCCACTTCTCCTCCCCCCTCGGTCCGCCTACATCCCACTGGTTCACTCTGGGGTTCCTCCTGTCTCCTTGGGGGTCAGAGTCCCCTACCAGCAGCCGGCAGACACCCTAGTTGTGAGGAGACGCTAACTCTGCGTGTTCCAACACCACCATCTTGACTCCTCCCCTGTGCTTGAGTTTTGAGGTACATAATTTACTTTGATATTTATAAGAAATCTAAAAACTCAGCTTTTATTTTCCTATTTACACAAACTTTCAAAAATGTGTGTTTTAACTTCAAAATATTTTATCACATTTTGTTATAATTACTAGTTTTATAACATTGTGGTAAGAAAATGTGATGTAAACCCTTACAATTTATCTGTTTTCAAGTGTGTTGCAATTTATTTTAAAATGTCCAAAGTATGTTGGAAAAATAGGAGACAGAAAGTGGATAGAGTGAGAACATAGTTACATAGAAAGAACAGCCTACAGTTTAGTAGTTAAATTACCTCAATTTTCTTTTTCTATTATCTTCTTGTTATGTTGAAATGTTTTCCTTTTTCATACTATCATTGATTTCTTATTAACTTCTCTTTTACCTTCTTATCATTTTTTTCTGACACTCAATGGTTTCAGACTAATCATATCCCTAATTTAGACTGGTATATTTGTAAGTATCAATTGACATTTCTTTCATTCTTCATCACTTTTTAAATATTTTTTGTATATAATTATTTTTTTTAACATTTTTGTCAAATATTTGGGTGATTTGTTTCTCTCTGCGTATATGTAGTTATCTCATCTTTAAAACTCAGACTTTATACTTTGCTTTTGATTCAGGAATTTAACCAAAAAAAGGATTATTGCTGTGACACTTATAATCATATTAATGTTTCTTGTTGTCTTAGGGCCTCTAGTGTGGCTGTCATTTTTAGATTGTGCTTTTTCCTTTCTTAGCAGTATTTTTTAATCTCACCTAATCCCATTTTTGATTCATTATTCCTTTTTCATTCCAGCCTGTTCTTCCCATCTAATTAGTTATTGCTGTTTTATAGACATTATGTATTTTTATGTGATTATGACAACAAAAGTTTTCCTGAAATTCCTCCTAGGTCATTGAATGTTTTTTTGACACATATGTACTGGGCTCCTATTTTCCAAAAATGATTCTAGGTCTTGGGGACTGATCAACTAGCAAGACAAACTTGAGTTCTTGTACTTGAGGAACTTGAATTCTGGCAGGGGCAAGGGAGGCAATCAATAAACAATTTGGAAAATAAAAGAATAAACATAGTAGATAAAAATTCATGTTATGAAAAAAATCTAACAGACTAAGAGTTTTCATAGTACATTGAGGCAGTTGATGTGGAGTGGTCAGGTGTGGCCTCCGTGAGGAATAAAATTGAAGGAGTAAGCCAGGCGATTATGTGAGGAAAGCCATTTCCAGGCAAAGAAATATCCTGTGCAAAAGCCTTAAGTCAGGTCTAGTATAAAATACATCTTCTCATCATTGGCAAAATGTTACTTTCATTTACATTTGCACCTTTACACTGTCAAAGTATCATTATTTAGTTTAATACAGTCTTCACTCCAATGATCACAAGCAAATGTAGAAATGCATTATCTCTTCTTTGGATGAACTTAATCTGGATACTTTTTCAGAATATTTTAAGGTATATCATGAACTACAATTTGTTAATATAAAACTTAAAGAGCCAGTTAAAACATTTGAAGTTGATTTTTTTATGATTAATTTAGAACAATTTTACATGCTTCCAATTAATTTAGAGATTACCAAAAAAGGGGCATTTAAAAAGCATTTGATCTTCAGAAAACCTTTACTAAGTCATTATAAGCTCTTAAAATCACTCTCCTTTGAAAAGAAAAGCATGTGTTCTTTTGTGTAATCCATCTTAAACTTTAAAGTTTTTCATTCTGGGCAAAAGAAGTTTGCTCAATATTTTCCAAAATAAATATTTCTAGATGCACAGTAAATTAGCAAAAGACGAGAATTTGTCAGTATTGGACAAAAAACTAAATATTTGTTATAGCATTTAATTTTCCATAAGAATAATTAGAACATAGATGTTCAAAGGTTAGGCCTAAAACAGTAAAACAAGATCAAAATGCTTATAAAGTTCTTTAAGTTAAATAAATAAAATATTTTATTAGCAATTTTAAATATTCACAATTTATAATTCCATGAGTATATGTTTATATATGTGTCTTCATTGACATATTCAGTTAGTGTAAAAAATTTTGATTGGACTTTTAATGCTGAATTTCTACGGAAATATCAGCCTTAGAATGATTTAATAGAGATGTCCACAAATGTCACTCAGAAAAGAACAAGTATAATATTTCTAAACACTTCAAATATTGTGTCCGATAAATATTTTACTAACTAAGCTACCCTAAGTAGGAAACTTTGGCTGAGTTTCTGTGTACTGTATACTTTTTATATACTATATACTTCTGAGTCTTCAGTTGATAAAAATCAATGATGACTTTAATGGATTTCAAGCACAACTTTTCTGAAATTGTACTTTTCTAACTTATTTACAATTAAAGTTTGTGAGTATATTTCCCAAACTCATGCTGATGTGTCATTAGAAATGATTCTTAATCACGTAGTATAATTTCTCAAGTGAATCACATATAAATGGTTATATTATAAAATTGCTGTCCAAAGGAATATCACATAATTTCAAGGCAGGACCAATCCTTATTATCCTTTAATTTATATAAATAATTAAGTTCATATTTTGCTAATAATCAGCAACTTTGAAGGAAATTGTTGTCAGGCATTTTAGAACATTGTTTTAGACCTCTGTAGGATCAAAACATAAATGAGATAAAAAGTTCGTGTTAATTTTTCACATATACTTTGTCCTAAACATAAATGGAAGCTGTATAAAAAAGTAGATAATTGCTTATCTCAAGCACTACAGGAAAAGATGGTATGAGCATTGCAAGATCTATTTTAAAGTCAAAAGAAAGAAAACTCAAGTAGACATTAAATATAAACAGTGCTGACATAACTGTTGGTAGCTATTGGTAGCCAATAGCTGAGGAATATTTATTTTAAAGTGGAGCAACTTTTAGCAAACAACTTTGTCAGTAGAAGTAACTGCACATACACACACACAAAAATGTTAACACTCTTTGTATGCACTTTAAAACATAGTTTAACTTTCCACAGAAGAGTGAAACTGTCTATATTATGGGGAACATGTTTTAAATACAAAAAAAAAATATGTCACTTGGATGTTTCTAAATAGCAAGGAGCTTAACTCCCTTCCATGTCCAGTGATACTCTGGAATATTTCATAGGAGTAGTGTAGAGGCAAAAAGATGAGTGAATAATAGTAAAACCAAGGCAAATATATACCTTATATTTCCAAACTTTAATATTCTTAAGGAAAAGAACAATTGCTTGCTTTAAAAGTAATGGTCATAATTATTTCTTCTATGTTATGACTATTCAAAACTTTGGTGTTATAAATTAATACAGTAATATTATTACAAGAAACATCTGACTATTAATTAGTCAAGCTAAATGATACATATTGAATGAAAAGTTTTATAAGACCAAGGTTCAGTTGCTACTTAGAAATAAAGTGCTAGACATCTTTTCTCTCTCAAAAAAGAAAAAATATATATATATATAATTGCATATATATATATATATATATATACACATACACATATATGTATGCATGAATATCCTGTATAACACCAATACATTTATTTATCAATTTAGTTATGTAAAAGTTGGTTCTTTATTTTCTTTTAGCATCTTTATTGGAGTATAATTGCTTTACACTGTTGTGTTAGTTTCTGCTGTATAACAAAGTGAATAAGCTATATGTATACATATATCTCCATATCCCCTCCCTCTTGCGTCTCCCTCCCACCCTCCCTATCACACCCCTCTAGGTGGTCACAAAGCACCGAGCTTACCTCCCTGTGCTATGCAGCTGCTTCCCACTAGATATCTATTTTACATTTGGTAGTTTATATATGTCCATGCTACTCTCTCAATTCGTCCCAGCTTACCCTTCCCCCTCCCCTTGTCCTCAAGTCCATTTTCTACATAGGCATCTTTATTCCTGTCCTGCCCCTAGGTTCATCAGTACCATTTCTTTTTTTTAAGATTCCATATATATGTGTTAGGATACAGTATTTGTTTTTTCCTTTCTGACTTACTACACTCTGTATGACAGATTCTAGGTCCATCCACCTTACTACAAAACTCAATTTTATTTCTTTTTATGGCTGAGTAATATTCCATTGTATATGTGTGCCACATCTGCTTTATCCATTCATCTGTCGATGGACATTTAGGTTGGTTCCATGTCCCGCCTATTGTAAATAGTGCTGCAATGAACATTGTGGTACATGTTTCTTTTTGAATTATGGTTTTCTCAGGGTATATGCCCAGCAGTGGTATTGCTGGGTCATATGGTAACTCTATTTTTAGTTTTTAAGGAACCTCCATACTGTTCTCATAGTGGCTGTATCAATTTACATTCCCACCAATAGTGCAAGAGGCTTCTGTTTTCTCTACACCCTCTCCAGCATTTGTTGTTCGTAGATTTTTTGATGATGGTCATTCCGACTGGTGTGAGGTGATACCTCATTGTGGTTTTGATTTGCATTTCTCTACTGATTAGTGATGTTGAGCATCCTTTCATGTGTTTGTTGGCAATTTGTATATCTTCTTTGGAGAAATGTCTATTTAGGTCTTCTGCCCATTTTTGGATTGGATATTTTTTTCTTTTTTTTTGATATTGAGCTGCATGAGCTGCTTGTATATTTTAGAGACTAATCCTTTATCAGCTGCTTCATTTGCAAATATTTTCTCCCATTCTGAGGGTTGGCTTTTCATCTTGTTTATGGTCTCCTTTGCTGTGAAAAAGCTTTTAAGTTTCATTAGGTCCCATTGGTTTATTTTTGTTTTTATTTCCATTTCTCTAGAGGGTGGGTCAAAAAGGATCTTGCTGTGATTTATGTCATAGAGTGTCTTTCCTATGTTTTCCTCTAAGAGTTTTATAGTGTCTGGCCTAACATTTAGGTCTTTAATCCATTTTGAGTTTATTTTTGTGGATGGTGTTAGGAAGTGTTCTAAGTTCATTCATTTATATGTAGCTGTCCAGTTTTCCCAGCACCATTTATTGAAGAGGCTGTCTTTTTCTCCATTGTATATTCTTCCCTCCTTTATCAAAGATAAGGTGACCATGGGTGTGTGGGTTTATCTCTGGTCTTTCTATCCTTTTCCATTGACCTATTTTTTTTTGTTTTTGTGCCAGCACCATATTGTCTTGATTACTGTAGCTTTGTGTTATAGTCTGAAGTCAGGAAACCTGATTCCTCCAGCTCCATGTTTCTTTCTTTTTTTTTTTTTAATTCAAGTCTTTTCGATATTCTATTGAAGAACTCTTTTATTTATTTATTTATTTATTATTTATTTATTTATTTTTGGCTGTGTTAGGTCTTCGTTTCTGTGAGAGAGCTTTCTCTAGTTGCGGCGAACGGGGGCCACTCTTAATCGCGGTGTGTGGGCCTCTCACTATCGTGACCTCTCTTGTTATGGAGCACAGGCTCTAGACACGCAGGCTCAGTAGTTGTGGCTCACGGGCCCAGTTGCTCCGCGGCATGTGGGATCTTCCCAGACCAGGGCTCGAACCCGTGTCCCCTGCATTGGCAGGCAGATTCTCAACCACTGCACCACCAGGGAAGCCCCCGGTTTTTTTTCTCAAGAGTGCTTTCGCTATTCGGGGTCTTTTGTGTTTCTATACAAATTGTGAAATGTTTTGTTCTAGTTCTGTGAAATATGCCATTGGTAGTTTGACAGGGATTGTGTTGAATCTGTAGATTGCTTTGGGTAGTATAGTTATTTTCACAATGTTGATTCTTCCAATCGAAGAACATGGTATATCTCTCATGTGTTTGTATCGTCTTTAACTTCTTTCATCAATGTCTTATAGGTTTCTTCATACAGGTCTTTTGTCTCCTAAGATAGGTTTATTCCTAGGTATTTTATTCTTTTTGTTGAAGTGATAAATGGGAGTATTTCCTTAATTTCTCTTTCAGATTTTTCATTGTTAGTGTATAGGAATGCAAGAGATTTATGTGCATTAATTATGTATCCTGCTACTTTACCAAATTCATTGATTAGCTCTAGTAGTTTTCCAGTAGCATTTTTAGGATTCTCTATATATAGTATCATGTCATCTGCAAACAGTGACAGTTTTACTTCTTCTTTTACAATTTGGATTCCTTTTATTTCTTTGTCTTCTCTGATTGCTGTGGCTAATACTTCCAAAACTATCTTGAATAAAAGTGGTGAGAATGACAACCTTGTTTTGTTCCAGATCTAAGGGAAATGGTTTCTGTTTTTCACCATTGGGAACAATGTAGACTGTGGGTTTGTCAAATACAGCCTTTATTATGTTGAGGTTGGTTCCCTCTATGCCTACTTTATGGAGCGTTTCTATCATAAATGGGTGTTGAATATTGTTCAAAGCTTTTTCCGCATCTATTGAGATTATCATATGGTTTTTATTCTTCCAATTTGTTAATATGGTGTATCACACTGATTGATTTGCATATAGTGAAGAATCCTTGCATTCCTGGGATAAACCCCACTTGATCATGGTGTATGATCCTTTTAATGTGCTGTTGGATTCTGTTTGCTAGTATTTTGTTGAGGATTTTTGCATCTATGTTCATCAGTGATATTGGCCTGTAGTTTTCTTTTTTGGGGACATCTTTGTCTGGGTGATGGTGGTCTTGTAGAATGAGTTTGGGAGTGTTCCTCCCTCTGCTATATTTTGGAAGAGTTTGAGAAGAAGAGGTGTTAGCTTTTCTCTAAATGTTTGATAGAATTCACCGGTTAAGCCATCTGGTCCTGGGCTTTTGTTTGTTGGAAGATTTTTAATCACAGTTTCAATTTCAGTGCTTGTGATTGGTCTGTTCATATTTTCAATTTCTTCCTGGTTCAGTCTTGGAAGGTTGTGATTTTCTAAGAATTTGTCCATTTCTTCCAGGTTGTCCATTTTATTGGCATAGAGTTGCTGGTAGTAATCTCTCATGATCCTTTGTATTTCTGCAGTGTCATTTGTTACTTCTCCTTTTTCATTTCTAACTCTATTGATTTGAGCCTTCTCCCTTTTTTCTTGATGAGTCTGGCTAATGGTTTATCAATTTGTTTCTTCTCAAACAACAAGCTTTTAGTTTTATTGATCTTTGCTATTGTTTCCTTCATTTCTTTTTCATTTATTTCTGATCTGATCTTTATGATTTCTTTCCTTTTGCTAACTTTGGAGGTTTTTTGTTCTTCTTTCTCTAATGGCTTTAGGTGTAAGGTTAGGTTGTTTATTTGAGATTTTTCTTGTTTCTTGAGGTAGGATTGTATTGCTATAAACTTCCCTCTTAGAACTGCTTTTGCTGCATCCCATTGCTTTGGGTCATTGTGTTTTCATTGTCATTTGTTTCTAGGTATGTTTTGATTTCCTCTTTGATTTTTCATTGATCTCTTGGTTATTTAGTAGCATGTTTTTTAGCCTCCATGTGTTCGTATTTTTCACACTGTGTTTCTTATAATTGATAATCTAGCCTCATAGCATAGTGGTTGGAAAAGATACTTGATACAATTTCAATTTCCTTAAATTTACCAAGGCTTAATTTGTGACCCAATATATGATCTATACTGGAGAATGTTCCATGAGCATTTGAGAAGAGTGTGTATTCTGTTGTTTTTTGTTGGAATGTCCTATAAATATCAATTAAGTCCATCTTGTCTAATGTGTCATTTAAAGCTTGTGTTTCCTTATTTATTTTCATTTTGGATGATCTGTCCTTTGGTGAAAGTGGGGTGTTAAAATCCCCTACTATTATTGTGTTACTGTGGATTTCCTCTTTTATAGCTATTAGCATTTGCCTTATGTATTGAGGTGCTCCTATATTGGGTGCATAAATATTTACCATTTTTATATCTTCTTCTTGGATTGATCCCTTGATCATTATGTAGTGTCCTTTTTTGTCTCTCGTAATAGCCTTTATTTTAAAGTCAGTTTGTCTGATATGAGAATTGCTACTCCAGCTTTCTTTTGAATTCCATTTGCATAGAAAATCTTTTTCCATCCCCTCACTTTTAGTCTGTATGTGTCACTATATCTGAAGTGGGTCTCTTGTAGACAGCATATATAGGTCTGATTTTTGTATCCATTCAGCCAGTCTATGTCTTTTGGTTGGAGCATTTAATCCATTCACATTTAAGGTAAGTATCGATATGTATATTCCTATTACCATTTTCTTAATTTTTTGGGATTTGTTTTTGTAGGTCTTTTCCTTCTCTAGTATTTCCTACCTAGAGAAGTTCCTTTAGCATTTGTTTTAAAGCTGTTTTGGTGGTGCTGAATTCTCTTAGCTTTTGCTTGTCTGTAAAGGTTTTAATTTCTCTACTGAATCTGAATCATATCTTTGCTGGGTAGAGTAATCTTGGTTGTAGGTTTTTCCCTTTCATCACTTTAAATATGTCCTGGCACTCACTTCTGTCTTGCAGAGTTTCTACTGAAAGATCAGCTGTTAACCTTTTGGGGATTACCTTGTGTGTTATTTGTTATTTTTCTCTTGCTGCTTTTAATATTTTTTCTTTGTATATAATTTTTGATAGTTTGATTAATTTGTGTCTTGGCATATTTCTCCTTGGATTTATCCTGTATGGTACTCTCTGTGCTTCCTGGACTTGATTGTTTCCTTTTCCATGTTAGAGAAGTTCTCCACTCTAATCTCTTCAAATATTTTCTCAGACCCTTTCTTTTTCTCTTCCTCTTCTGGGACCCCATAATTCGAATGTTGGTGTGTTTAATATTGTCCCAGAAGTCTCTGAGCCTGTCCTCAATTCTTTTCATTCTTATTTCTTTATTCTCCTCTGTGGCAGTTATTTCCACTATTTTATTCTCCAGGTCACTTATCTGTTCTTCTGCCTCAGTTATCCTGCTATTGATTCCTTTTAGAGAATTTTTAATTTCATTTATTGTATTGTTCATCATTGTTTGTTTGCTCTTTAGTTCTTCTAGGTCCTTGTTAAATGTTTCTTGTATTTTCTCCATTCTATTTCCAAGATTTTAGATCATCTTTACTCTCATTATTCTGCATTTTTTTCAGGTAGACTGTCTATTTCCTTTTCATTTGTTTGGTCTGGTGGGTTTTTACCTTGCTCCTTCATCTGCTGCATGTTTCTCTGTCTTCTCATTTTGTTTAACTTACTGTGTTGGGGTCTCCTTTTTGCAGGCTGCAGGTTCGTAGTTCCCATTGATTTTGGTGTCTGCTCCCTGTGGGCGTGGTTAGTTCAGTTGCTTGTGTATACTTCCTAGTGGAGTGGATTGGTGCCTGTGTTTTGGTGGGTGGGGCTGGATCTTGTCTTTCTGGTGGGCAGGGCCGCATCCGGTGGTGTGTTTTGGGGTGTCTGTGAACTTAGTATGATTTTCAGGCAGCCTGTCTGCTAATGGGTGGGGTTGTGTTCCTGTCTTGCTAGTTGTTTGGCATGGGGCGTCCAGCACTGGAGCTTGCTGGCCATAGGCTGGAGCTGGGTCTTAGTGTTGAGATGGAGATCTCTGGGAGAGCTCTCACCAATTTATATTATGTGGGGCCCAGAGGTGTCTGGTCGTCCGATGTCCTGAACTTTGCTTTCCCACCTAGGAGCCTCAGGCCTGACACCCGGCCAGAACACCAAGACCCTGTCAGCCACACGGCTCAGAAGAAAAGGAAGAAAAAATAATAATAATAATAAAATATAAAAAATGTTAAAAAATCAAAATAAAAATATAAAAAATAAAAAAAAGAAGAGAGCAAGCAAACCAATAAACAAATCCACCAATGTTAACAAGCACTAAAAACTAAACTAAGATAGACATAAAAATCAGAAACAAGTCAGTCACAGACAGCAATCCCCAAGTCTACACTTGCTCCCAAAGTCCACTGCCTCAATTTTGGGAACATTTCTTGTCTATTTAGGTATTCCACAGATGCAACATTCATCAAGTTGATTGTGTGGATTTAATCCACTGCTCCTGAGGCTGCACAGAGAAATTTCCCTTTCTCTTCTTTTTTCGCACAGCTCCTGGGGTTCAGCTTTGGTTTTGGCCCTGCCTCTGCATGTAGGTCGCCCTCAGGTGACTTTTCTCCCCCTATACAGGAAGGGGTTAAAGCGGCAGCTGATTAGGGCTCTCTTGCTCTCTCAGGCCTCGGAGAGGGAGGGGTACGGTAGTCATAATTGGAATGCGGTGCAAGCCTGCGGCGGCAGAGGCCAGCATGACATTGCAACAGCCTGAGGCTCTCCATGTTTTCTCCCAGGGAATTTGTCCCTGGACCTCGGGACCCTGGCAGTGGTGTGCTGCACAAGTTCCCAGGGTGGTGGGGGTGTGTGGGTAGTGAACTGCTTGCACACAGGATTCTTGGTGGCAGAGGCAGCAGCGTTAACGTTTCATGCCCATTTCTGGGGTCTGAGCTGATAGCCAAGGCTCATGCTCATCTCTAGAGCTTGCTTAGGCAGTTCTCTGCCTTCTGTGGGTACATGGGGAAGGAATCCCCTCTCCTCGTGCACCCCAAAACAATGGTCTCTTGCCCCTTCAGAAGATTCAGACTTTTCCCCTGACTCCCTCCCAGCTAGTTGTGGCACGCTAGCCCCCTTCAGGCTGTCTTCACGCAGCCAACCCCAGTCCTCTCCCTGGGATCTGACCTCCAAAGCCCGATCCTCAGCTCCAAGCCTCCACCCACCCCAGTGGGTGAGCAGACAAGCATCTCAGGCTGGTGAGTGCTGGTTGGCACCAATCCTCTGTGTGGGAATCTCTCTGCTTTGCCCTCTGCACCCCTGTTGCTGCGCTCTCCTCCGTGGCTCCTAAGCTTCCTTCCTGCCCACCCCCACCCCCTGTCTCCGCCTGTGAAGGGGCTCCCTAGAGTGTGGAAAATTTTCCTCCTTCACAGCTCCCTCCCAGAGGTGCAAGTCCCATCCCTATTCTTTTGTCTCCGTTTTTTCTTTTTTCTTTTGCCCTACACAGGTACGTGGAGTGTTTCTTGCCTTTTGGAAAGTCTGAGGTCTTCTGCCAGCATTCAATAGGTGTTCTGTAGGAGTTGTTCCACATGTAGATGTACTTCTGAGGTATTTGTGGAAACGAAGGTGATCTCCACACCTTACACCTCCACCATCTTGAAGGTCCCCTCTAAAAGTTGGTTCTTAAAAGTCAAAAAATCTTTCATTTTCTTAATAGATAGTCCTGATGTGACCTATAGGTAGGTCCCTTTGTCACAGCTATTGTGTGGAAAGTGGGTCTTTCTAGGTCTCCACCTGTAATAAAAAGCAGCGCTCTCTTTTGTTGCTACCTGTCATGCAACAGCTTTGGGACAAATTTCTCAATGTTACATAACATGGGTTAAGAAATAAGCTTTACTGAAGAAATGAAAACTTGCATCAAGAAACGACTGCCAAGGTAAAGGAGGCTAAATCAATACCACTGTGAGATACCATTCTGTACCATTTAGGATAGCTATAATAAAAAACAAAAGAAAACAAGCAAAACACAAAAACACAGAAACAAAAACAGAAAATAACAAGTGTTGGTGAGGACGTGTAGAAATTTTAACCCTTGTGCGTTGCTGGTGAGAATGTAAAATGGTGCAGCTGCTGTAGAAAATTGTATAACTGTTCCTCAAAGTTGTAAACATAAAATTATTATATGTACAGCAATTTCACATTTGAGCATATACCCCAAAGAATTGAAAGCTGGGATTCAAAAAGATTATCAGTACACCTATGTTCATAGCAGCATCATTCACAATAGCCAAATGGTGGCATCAACCTATGTGCCCATCAACAGATAAATGAATAAACAAGGCATATATACAATGAAATATTATTCAATCTTAAAAAAAGAATGAAATTCTGACTCATGTCACAACATGGATGCACCTTGAAAACGTTATGCTCAGTGAAATAAGCCAGTTACAAAAAGATAATTATTGTATTATCCTACTTATATGAAGTACCTACAGTAGTCAAATTCATAGAGGCAGAAAGTGAAATGGAGCTTGTCAGAGGAAACAGGGAGGGGGACTGGTGAGTTATATCTAATGTTACAGAGTTTCAATTGGGGAAGATGAAAAAGTTCTGGTGTTATATATATTTTATCACAATTAAAAAAAAAAAAAAAGATGCACAGGTCTTCCTTCCCCCACTACCACAGGGAGAGATGTATGGTAAAGCTGGTGGGCCAATATGGTCAGTCTGATTTTCATTGGAAAGACCTACCCCTAGTTACTCTTTCTTTTTATAGTTCAAACTTGAAAGTTTGTCACTTTGGGATAAACAGACTGCTTGGTGTCAAGAAGTCTAGGTGCCAACCACTAACAGGAGTTATTTGGACAAGTGAGTTCCCAGCATCCAGAGATATTTTGGGGCCCAAAGGATTTTTATAGATATTCTTGTCATGAAATAAAGCCACACTTCCCATAGGAAGAGCTGAGCAAGGGAATGGGAGACCCTGGTCCCAGTGGACTCACTGTCCCTTTCTCCCAGAGTGAGCTCCTTGAGTTTCTCCAGATAATTCTACTCCTTGTATTACATGAAGAGAGGAGAATATTTCCTAAGGGACATGACATGTAGCCTAACAAAATTTTGTTTTAAAATTATAGCTTCTTGCCAAAATAATACATGAAGGTACTAACCAGCTCACTTTTCTATTCTTATTTTGTTATTACTCCTTTCTCTCTTCTCTTGATTTTAATGCCAATACAAACTCCAAATTTTCTCTATCTGATTGTTCCTGTTGGTCACTTTTCTCTTATAACCAGTTCCTAAATATAAATATGAGGAGCTTTTGTTATCCATCCTCATGTTTTTCTCTTTTTTTATGCTACAGTTATATTTATAGATTTAGATATGATAAAATCATAAAGATATGTTTACCCAAAGTGGTGATCCTAACACGTTTGTTTTATCTTTTTTTCAGACATCCCAATATAATGATATTCAGTACTAAAATGATACAAACTTACAATAGAAAGGGAACAGGAGTGGAAGAACAGTGGACAAGATAATAAAAGATATTATAGACACAAAGCTGATAGAAATATACTGGCTGAGGAAGTAGAGAATAAAAAGTTTCCTTTTAGAAGAGACATAAAGGAATTCAGATTTGGGGGCTAAATAAACTGTAATTTTATTGTCATTAAATATCAGAATTTTTTTAATGCAGCAATAAAAAAACCAAAACACTTACAGAGGGAAGAAGAGCAGACTTATCAGAAATAGGAAAATTATAAGGCAGTAGTTCTCACACTTTGGCTCTGGGACCAGGAGTATCAGCATCAATTGGGAACTTGTTAGCAATGCAGATTCTCAAGACCTACCCAGACCCATTGTTTCAAAACCTGAATCAGCAACCCAGGGTTGAACAGGCTCTCAGGTGATTCCCATTGCATGTGAGAACAATGACCACAGTGAAGTCTTTACCTAAGTAGTAGAGTCAGGGATGTTCACTAATGGAATGGTATATTTTTCAATATTTCAATTCTAGTTTACCACACAGATATGACAGGAGATAAGACTTTCATTTTAAAAAAATTGCTTTTACAGCCCTAACAGTGGATGGATTAAAAATGGAAGCTTACTAAGTCAGGGACTTTTATAGTCCAGACAAAAAATGCTAAACACAATCAAGGGCGCAATTGGGAAATCTGTATTTTACATTTACTTTTTTCATTAACCTAAAAATAGTCTCTAAAAATAGTCTATTAATTTTTAAAAATTAAGAAAAAAATTACTGCATTTTAATCTGTCTTTAAGAGGCAGACTTGAGGAGATACTTAATAAAGAAAAGTCATTTAAATCATTTATTAGGTTTTTAAAAAATATACATATGTAATAAGAGTTCTCCATCCTAAAATTTATTTTTTCCTGGCGTGAGGGCTGAGCTATGTAACTTTTGAAAATTTTAGTGGATTATGTTTAAGTTACTAATTTCTAGTACTGAATCCTCTCACTAGATCTTTTTAGAACTGTATTTAGTTTTTCATTGTTGTTGTTTCTTTTTTTTTGCATATTGCCTTTATTTTGCAGAAAATGTTTTGCTGATTGTCTTTGGCTATTTTTTTCAGAAGAAAAATATTGCCGTTGTAGGTTTAACAATACAAGAGGCAATTACATATGCTCAAAATAAACACATTCTAGTGGGCAGAACAGTGAAATTTCCATTTCAATTAAAGTCTGTTGTCCTCAACTATGAATTTATTATTTTGTCCTTAACAGCTCAACTATAAGTATGATAGCTGTCACAAAAGGGACCTGAAAACTACTCTGAAGCAACAAGGAATGCAATTGAAAGTATGCTTTTTATTTCACTAAATAAGACGAGTTGAGTTTATTAATTCTAGTGTGTCAAATCCTCTATATGCTGTATGAGGCACAAAAAAATAAGTTTCTGGATCTTAGCAAACAAAATTTTATTATGATCAAGTAATGGTGATTTAATAGTCCAACTGAGTTTTGTTTCCATACTTAAATTCATCTGTAGCATATAAACACAACATAGGACTACACTTGTGTTGCAGATGATGGGTGGGTTTGTTTTTTTGATGAACAGCAGAACATATATTACTTTTCATATTTTAAAGTGAAGTTAATAAGATTTTTTTTCTTTCTTGACCTATGAGACTGTAATTTTGTACCTAGATCAAATCAACACTGGTAGACATAAAAAAAAAATAGTGTATATTTTAAGGAGAGGCTTTGGTTTACATGGAAGGTGGTGACAGGGATATCCATGAGGTTATGAGGCCAAGGTGTGATATTGGCTGTCAGGAATATCTGTGGCCATGACATGGTTCTTATAGAGTGAGAATCCTGAGGAGAAGGGACCTGAGATTATTTGGGTAAGATAATGTTCACTGGGAAGAACTGGACTCCCAGCCCGTTAGGCAGCTATGCTGTCTGAGACCCTGGTGTGAAGGTGCCCTGCTAGCTGACCACAGGTTGGGGTATGATGCAGTCCTGTTGTGCTCAAGAGTAACATGATAGTATGTACACACATGCTGAGGCTGGGTTAAGTTCATGGGATCAGATCATGGACAACTTGCAAATGAATTGTCAGAATAGGTTGGAGAATTTTTCCAATGAGTGTATGGGCTAAGTATGAGCTTGTCCAAGTGGGAAGGGGGCCTAGGCACAGCTTTGAGGACAGGGACAGGGAAGGGTGAACTGTGGTTCCTCAGCATAGAGCATTTTTCACAGCCATGGGTGGAGAAAAGTGAGACAGGACCTCCAAACTGAGGATGGGGGTTGACAGCAGATAGAAGGAACTGATTCCAGGGATAAGCTACTTCCATTAGTAATACCCCGGTTGCTGTTTGTCTCTGGGCTCTTCCATCTTATCTTTGTGATCCCTGCTTCTTTTTACATCGCAGCAAGCCCTTGCAAATCAGTTGTATTTAGTTTTAAGAGCTGTAATCTCTTTCTGGTAAGCCTTGACAGATATGCATTGAGTCTTGAGAATGCCGTGGCTGGTAGTCATCCCCTGTAGACTCTCAACTTGTACTATATGAATTTAGAGTTTTTATTTATGTAAGGAGTTCAATATGCACATATGGCTTGGACTGACCCCCCAGGCACCCACTTTCTGTTCACACACTTCCAGAAGTGGTTGCTCTCCATCACAAAGTCCAAGACGAAACAACACATGGTGTTCGGGTCCAGGCCAGACATACTCAACTTCAGCACTGGGAACATCCTCCTGCTGTTATTGGTGACCATCACCTGGTTGGTGAGCTCTCTGAAGTGCAGCCACATCTAACTTTTCTTGGTTGACACTAGGGTCACCCTTCTCCCAGCCAGCCTGTAGCTCTCACTCCAAGGACCTCAGCTGGTGGTCCACTCCATTGCAGGCTATTCTACAAGTTCTGGACACCAAGGGAGCTTGTCCTCTTGCTGACCCTTCTTCATGGCCCTCCAACCCAGACTTACTTACCCAAGAGCCATATTTAACTCCTTTCAACAGCCACTCTTCCAAGAAAAGGAGCAGCAAAGGTCCGCAGTTCCCAGGCAGAGACCTGTGAGGAGGAGACTTGAAGGTAGGGGAGGGGCAGAGGGGAGAAGATAGAGGATATTCCCCTTGAACTCCTGCAAGGCATGACTAACGTAGGTCTTTGTGGCATTGGATTTGCTTTAAACAATTAAAAATCAGACTATTGACTAGCACACAAATATTTATAAAATGTACAAATAAAACTATTGATATCTTTGAAGCCATTTTTAAATAAAAGGAACATTTTAAATGTGTCAGGATATAAATTATGGGTACCTAGGATTATTATAACTTTTCTATAACATTTTATTAGATCTTTATGCTGCTTTTAAAAATGTTGGCCACTGATATTTGAAATTTGATAGGTATTTATAAAGTTTCCTCAAAGGATTCTTATGACAGCTGAAATTTTTGACTATTTAGACAGACACTTTTGGCTGGCTACTCGGTAAAGTACCACATGCTGTGATTATTACTTTTTGTGCTTTCCAAGTCAACACTCTGATGCCTGTGAACCTGACCTGCACAGAGTAGTTATTTTGGTTCTTTAAACTGCCTGCCAAACTGTTGCAGTAGCTTTTTGATATGGGCAGATGGCCACTTCAGAACAAATCAAAATATGATATTTGGTCTCTGAACTTACCTTTGAATTCAAATCTTTGAATATGAATGCTAGCTCAGATTGAATTTTGGGTCTGACTAATTGTTTTGATGTTCTTAGGCAGTTTGCATGAAACATATTTGATCAAATAACTTAACATGGACTTCACTTCTTATTAGTTGTATAATGTCCCTTCTGGTGTGTTAAATGCAATAAAAATTTTGAGGATATATACTAATATGTAGCTCCTACCCAGCATATGATGAACAAAATATGTATTAACAAGAGACATCAATCCATTTCTGAGGTTATGCACGGAGTTTACTGCCGAAATGCAGTAAAACTTTAAAATTTGTAATTTCTGGTCAGAGTTTATGAGAAACATGAATATGAGCAAAATAGGTAAATTTAGTGTTTTTTTTAACAAGGTAGCTATGGTACAGACTTCAAACTATAACACAGATTTCAAGCAAACAAGGGTAATTACATTGATTTAAGCAGTTCTTTCCCATTTATTCATATATTTTTTGGTCTTAATTCAGACCTAGCTTATTTCACCCCTCCCTACCTCCCTCCCTCCCTCCTTTCCTCCCTTCCTTCCTTCCTTCTGTTCTGCCTTTCTTTCTCCTATCTCTTTAAACTGCAGTCCTGAGTAAAACGGATGGTTTCAGATTAACCTAATTAATTACAACTAAATAGCCACTTATGTCATTAACCCAGGATACTTCCCTGGGCTACTCAGATCCAAATGTAGATTTCATATTTTCAATGGAACAATGTTTGTTAGAAAATATATTTCATATTGTATTATAATCGTTATAATGAGAAAAATGCTAATTAAAACTAAAACCATTAGTCACCTGTAAGATTTGAAATATGTGAAAAGTTTGATAACACTCTGTTGGTGAGACTAAGGAGGAAAGAAGCAGTCTAATATTTTGTTTTTCAAAATGTAAAATGGGGCAACATCTATGGAGAGGATTTTATCAATATCTAACAAAATCATAGCTGTATTTGGCCTTTGACCTATCAATCCCTCTTCCAGGAATCTGTTCCAAAGACCCAAAAGTACACTGACATTAGTTTGAAATGACATGTGTCAAATGTTCTTCAATGTAACATTATCGGTACTAGTAACAAAATTGAAATCACCCCCAAAATCCAAAATTCTAACACCAAAATCCAACAGTTGTATAAACTGCAATATATCTACACAGTGGATTACTATGTACTTGTGCAAAGCAGTTGGGAAGATCTCTACAAAATGGATTATATACTGTATATTATATACTGTATATTATTATATACTGTATATTTTGGAGTATAAGTTGTTAAGTGATAAAAGGAAGTTGCAGAAAACTGTGTATAGTATGTCACATTTTGTGTAAGAAACCCTCCCTTCCTCCCTTCCTTCTTTCCGTCCCTCCTTCCACCCCTTTCTCTCTCTTTCATCTCTGTTTCTTTTCTTTCTTTATTATTTCACAGTTTGTGCTTTTTTTTTAATATTTGCAAAAATAAATAAGGGAAGGAGAGAAGAAAAACTCATAAAAATTGTTCCCTATAAGGTAACTGCCTCTCCATTCTTAAAAGTGGGATGTTGAAATCGTCTACTATTATTGCACTTCTGTCTATTTTTCTAGTCAATTCTGTCAGTGTTTGTTTTATATATTTAGGTGCTCTGATGTTGCATGCATATATATTTGTAATTGTTATATCTTCCTGGTGATTTGACCTTTTATCATTATATAGTGTCCTACTTTGTTTTTGTGATAGTTTTTTGTTCAAATTGACAATAAATTTTAAGCATAATTAACTGTCATTAGCACAAATTCATGAACAGTATCTTCACTTTTCTCATTTTTTGAAACCTTATATTTATAATCGTAGTTATTCATATTTGATAAATAAAATTATTTATAAAGAATTCAAGTTATAAATAAATGGAAATGTATCATTCAATTTTTATTTTCTTGCTAATGGAGGAAATTAAGCAAAACTAAGGTTTTTAATTCATAAATATGGTAATAAAATTGAACATATATTTAAAGTATTGAAATAGTATAACTGAAGAATAAAAGAAACATTATAATAAATGCTTTATTATCATTAATGTTAAATTCTTTTGATTACTGATTTTAATTGAAGATTTAAAAAATACACTATAAAAAATAAAAGTACATTATAAATATATTTGCATTATAAATCTATATTTAAAACTTGTAAATGTTGATAGAACTAATTGTCCTGTTGAATAAGGGAATAGAGTTCCTCATCTAATTATTTAATTTTTATGATCCTTGTGAAATAACAGTTAACTATTTGAAACGTGCTATTCTTTTTTGTATGTGTTTTTCAGAAAGAAATTGTATTCTGTCATAGCTTACATTTCTAAATTCAAATAGGCAAATATTTCAAGACCTTTATTATCTTGATCATTTTGACACATTTAAAAATCATCCAATTTTAACAAAGATGTCCTTACCAGGAAATGGTAAGTTCTACTGACAAGTTAAAACAAATGATCAAGTATTATTTTTAATTATATTTGTTACTGGGAAAAAGAAATTGTAGAAAACTAGTCAGAGAAGAAAGATTATATCCTTTAATTTGTAATAAATTTATTTGTAAAGATGGGTGATGTGATGCCTAGCTGTGAAAATAAGTAACATGACAAGTAAATATTAAAGCCATGGAAATGATCTAAAAATACCTGGATAATTATTGCAGATTATATAATTGTGGGTTTCTGGGGTAGGATTGGAGGTACCAGCCACTTTCCACTGGAAACAAAACTTCAGTGACATATTCTATTGCCAGAAGAACTGGGGGATTTAAACATAGAAATAGAGTAATTGGATGATTTATTTCATAAGCATTACATTTTTAAATGTTGCTGATGACTTTTCTTGAAAGTAAAGCCATAAGGATTTTAAAATTCTTATCTGTAAATATTAGAAATGATTATTATAATACTTTCCATGATAAAATTATTTGAAGCTTACTCTTGTATATTCCCAATGAAAGTTGATTCTTATTTTTTATTGTGGCTAATTTAATGAAATAACATTTTATACAAAACACAATTTTCCTAAATTGGAAATTATAATTAATTAAATTAAGAACACATTTGAGTTTTGAGTGTGGTCATTTAGACTGTGGGCATTATCAGGGCACAATAATCCACTTGGTGAAAATTTAGTCTAGTTGAAGGCCAATTATTTTACTTCCTTGTAATTCACATGATATGTGCTTGCAAATAAAAGCAGCCGCTAGCCAAGTAACTTAGGGAGAAACAAAGAGCCTTGGGTGGGTGATATTTCAAATTCAACAGTATAAAGCAAAGAAAAATAACATTTTAACACATAAAAAATGCTAGAAAAAATGTTTATATGCATGATTCCAGTTTGGTAATTGTTTCTATTCTAAATTTTTTCATATCAATTCAACAATAAGTACCTTCCTATCATATAAATCACTATCACTTATAAGTAAGTAGGGTTGTAGTTTTAAAATATTTGTTTTTATCAAGTAATATATGCTCATTAAAAAAATTACATGTTAAAGAATGTTTTATATTAAATATCAACAGAGTCAGACCACTTTTTCACTTCTAAGTCTACTCTCCAGACAAGTTCTTCAAAATTGTTTATATTTTGGTTATTTCCCTTCTCAAACAATATATAAGATATTTTCTGAATTTATTAATATCAGATAACATTTATTATTCCCCCAATATCAAATATAAATATTTAACTCACTCAGGTCCTCTTCTCCATCTGTTTTAGTCAATTATGTTATTGTTTTGGTTTTTCTGTCAATTATCTTTAGTATAAACAATGTAATTAAACTCAATCATTTTTCTATAGTCCTTTAATTCAGTTTTCATACTTTATATGGCAATTTTAATGCCCTTGCTTCTCTACCCAATTTTCTTCACAATCTGCTTTGTGTCAGTTACACTTTTTATCATAGCTCTTGGATTTTCATTCCATCCTTAAACATAGCATCTTCTTTCCGTGGCCTGAAGATTGCTTCAAAATTGAAAGTCAATGAACATTATTTTCATCATTATGGTTGCAAACATATTGAGCAATAAAATACCAATTATCTTCCCATCTTTAGGAGTTCAAATCCAAATGCCCCCTTGAGGGAGAATGTTAGGCTGAAAGAATTTCCTCAGTTGGTAAAAAATCATTTAAAATTATATTTGGAAAATAATTTCCATCCTCAGTTTCTGTCATTTTTGGAGGTTATATTGCATGTAAAAATTGCATGTACTGCTTTTATTCTCAACATTTTTCAGTTCTAAATCATGCTTATCATTATGTTCTACTACCTTTATTTCTTAAAAGTACCTGTAATGATCTCCACTGGAATTTTATTACCTTCTCTGTTGGGTTTTCTCTTTGTTTTTCTTTTATTATAACTTTCTTTTGCTTAATTTACATATTAGTTTCTTTTCTTCCCTTAAGCTCATAATGAAAGATCTTCATAAACTATGAAATTAGCAAGTAACATTTTTGAGTCCTAAGCACTATAGTGTTGATTTTATAGCTTAGGAATTTCTTTAATCTCCTAAAAATGAAACATATACATATATATAGACAGTATGTGTTCCCCCAGCTGATTGGTAAATAGGACTGTCTTCTAGTTAGCTCTGTACTCAAGTGGGGTATTATAGGATGAGAGTCTACACACAGTAATCTCTTTTTTTCACCTGATCATAGCAGTCTGCCTCGCTCTTGATAGCACAAGCACCAAACTGACAAAGGCTTTACTATGAATCAACATTCAGACTATTGATCTTATTTAGGATTTAAATGTTGTATTTAAATTTTTTTTTAAAGTTTCATTTTGAAGTAATTGTAGGTTCATTAGCAGTAATAAGAAATAACGCAGAGGGATCTCATGTACTCATTTCCCAGTTTCTCTCAATGGTGACATCTTAGATTATAGTACAATATCACAACCAGAGTATTAATTTTTATGTAAGATGTGTGACTTAAGTCAAGACTCAATTTTTTTTTAACCTATCAGATTGCTCTAGAACCATTAGTTTAAAAGGCTATCTTTTCTCCATTGAATTGTTCCTTCCACTTTTGTCAAAAATCATTTGGGCATATTTGTGGGTTTATTTCTGAATTTTCTGTTCTCTTCTATTGGCCTATGTGTCTATTCCTCCACTCACACCACACAGTCTTGATTACCAAAGATAGTATAAGGATGAATTGGGAGATTGGGATTGACATATATATACTATTGATACTACGTATAAAATGGATAACTAATGAGAACCTACTGTATACCACAGGGAACTCTACTCAGTGCTCTGTGGTGACCTAAATGGGAAGGAAATCCAAAAAAGAGAGAATATATGTATATGTATAGCTGATTCACTTTGTTGTACAGTAGAAACTAACAAAACATTGTTAAGCGACTATACTCCAAAAATTAAAAAAAAAAATAAAGCAGTAATAAGAAAAAGAGAAAAAATAAGGCTTAAAATTGGGTAGACTGACTCCTTCTACTATACTCTTCATTTTCCAAATTCTTTTAGTTCTTCTAGTTCCTTTGTTCTTTTCCATATATATTTTTAAATAATCTGGTCTATACAAAAATTCTTGCTGATGTCTTGATGAGAATTGTTTTAAAATTACATATCAATTTTGGCATAATTGAAATCCTTACTGTTATGAGCTAAATTGACTCTCCCCAAAATTTACGTGTAGAAGTCTTAACCCCCCAGACTTAACAATATGAGAATGTGACTATATTTGGAGATATGGTCTTTAAAGAGGTATTTAAATTAAAATGAGGTAATTAGGATGGGCTCTAATCCAGCATGATTTGCAATTAGGACACAGACACACATAGAGGAAGACTCTGTGAAGGTACAGAGAAGACATGGCCATTTACGAGCAAAGAAGAGAAGCCTTAGGCAAAATAAAACCCTGCTGACATCTTGATCATGGACTTTAAGCCTCCAGGATTGTGAGAAAATATATTTATTTTATTTATGCTACCCAGTCTTTGATATGTTTTTATGATAGCCCTTGCAAAACTAACAGTTACCAAGCTGAAGCTTCCAATCTATAAACACTGAATGTCTTCCATTTATTTAGAACCTCTTTGATTTTTTTCATTAGTGTTTTATAGTTTTTTGATGACAAGTCTTGTAAATATTTGATTATTTGGATATATTTCTATATTTCATTTTTTGAGTGATTATAAAACTCTCACTGCCCATATGTTAATTCCTAGCAAATAGGTTTACAATTAATATTTTATGTTTGTTTTATATCCTGTATCCTTGCTTAATTTATTAATTCTAAAAGGGTATTTTTTTGAGTATATGTGTATTCCTAGACTTCAGTTCATATATAATCATATCATCTGTGAATAGAGACAATTTTATTTCTTTCTTACCTACATATCTGTCTTTTAATTATTTTTCTTGCCCTACTGAACTTGCTAGAACATCTCATACTATGTTAAATGAGTGCGGTGAGAGTGAATATCCTTGCCTTGTTCCTGATCTTGAGGAGGGAAATAATTCAGTCTTTCATCATTAAGTATAATGTTAACTTTGGGATTTTTGGTTTTGGTTTTCTTTTTGTTTTTGATGTCCATAGATGCTGTTTATCAAGTGGAAGAAGTTACCCTCTATTCCTATTTTTCTGAGAGCTTTTTGTTTGTTTGTTGTTTTTACAACATGAATGGTTGTGAAATTTGTCAAACCCTTTTTCTGCATTGAATTATATGACCATGCAATTTTTTTTCTTTAGGATTGGGTAAATTACATTGATAATTTTTGAATATTGAACTGGCTTTACATGCTGAGAATGAATATCAATTGGTAATGGTGTATAATTATTTTTATATATTGCTAATTCTATTTATTAATATTTTGCTAAGGATTTCTACATTTATTTTATGATGGAAATTGGTCTGTAGTTTTCTTTTTGTGTATTGTCTTTTTCTTGTTTTGGTATTACTGTAATAATACCATCATAGCAATAGAAATAAAAATCCAGTATTTTACTTCAAAAACTGTGATCCTCATGAACAAGAGCTGTGATTTCTGTCATTAAAGATGTGGGGATAAGGAACTAACAAGCCATTATTTTTAAGTTTAACACTTGTAATTTATTCTCTGGAATCAGATGATCATTTATCATATGTGATTGCCAACAGGTGCACTTTACAACTACAGTAATGGGTGGTGGGGAAGTACAAAGAGATTCTTCTAATATGAGACACAAAACTGAATTTCTGTGTAATTTAGAACAAATTGATTTAGCCTAATGGAATTGAAATTTCTATGCTGTAAAATGGGAATTATGTTGCCAACTATTAACAGTATTGGGGAAATCAAATGAAATAATATAAGTAACATCTTGTAAGAAAATAGATTTTTTAATAAGCTCAGTGAGAAATTAACTATATCTCTATTCTCTATCTATCATCTATAGAAATAGAAAAAAATAGAAAGATGGAAGTGGGCTGGGGATAAACAGGATTTCCATTTCCAACATCCATCATGTCCTTAAAAGAGAATGTAGACTAGGTTTTGGTGGGTTTGACAGAAAAGTCAGAATCCAAGTTGCTCATAAATATTTCACAGGAAGGACATAGATGCTGCTTAAAGTTCTTTCTGAATGGTGTTAGGTGACTTGATTCTGAAAAAGCTTTGAGCTTAGAAAAAATGAGCTTTGCGTATTGACAAGAGTCCTCACATGGGAACAGAGTCAAAATTAACAGACTCTGCAACCCAAAGGAGGCTGGCTGAATATTCCCGCTACCTTTGCTCTGATCATGTGACCACTTCACGTTTCTGTCACTTTCATTAAATAAAAATTAATCTTAATATATTTGGGCAGGAGTGGGGGTGGGTTGGCATGGGTGTCTACTCTGTCAATTTAAAAAATATCCTTTAGTTCTCATCACCTAATCTGTTGATTTCAGCTCCATTTTCCCCCTTTTCTTTCTTTATCACTGCCTAGCCTTGTCCCCTAGGAGTTTCAGACCTTGTTATTCATAAATGGCATAACTTCGTGCACCCTTTTCCTTTTTACTCAAAAGTTTTCTTTAAAATCAAAGGATTACTTGGCTGATTATAAAATTCTTGCATCACATATTCTTCCTCTCAGTATATTTTAGATACTGATCAAACTGTCTCCTTGCATGAATATTACTGTGAAGATGTCGAATCCATCTTGATATTTCACACTAGTAGGGGGCATGATTTTTTCCCCTCCTACTCCTAGGATTCTTTCTTTGTACCTGAATTTTAACATCCTTACCAGAATATGCTTTGATTTGGAATGGTAGGTATGAATGTTAGGTTTCATTATTTCTTGGAAATCTATGAGCCCCTTCAGTCTACACATTCAACTTGTCTTTATTTCAGAAAAATGTTGAAAAAATTACACTTTAGACTCTTTCTATTTTTTCATTTGCTTAGTTCTTCTTAAAAATATCAATAATGCATGTTAGATATACCTTTTTAAAGTCTAGCCTTCCTTCCGTGATCATGTTTACATTCCCCTTTCTCTCTCCCCGCTCCACCTCCCTCCCTCCCTCTCTTTCTTTCTCTCTGAGTCACCCTCATAACTACTTATAAACATGTAACTTTTTCCACCTATAACGGGCATTTATTCTCTACACTGGCTTTTCATTTTTTGCCATATTGTGACATTTTGCAACTCAATTCCATATTCTTTGGACATCCTATAAAGTCTCTTTGAAATACTTTTTTCTCATTGCTCAAATTTCGCTTATTACTTATAAAGATATTATCTATAAATTCTGTGAGAATAATGAGAAGCATTTCTTTCATTCCTTTGTTTTACTGTAACCATCTTTTCATCGGAAATGGCCGTTTACTAATTTAAAGAAAAATGTTTTGCGCGTAGAGCACATATCATTTTCTTTCTAAGTATGATCCATCTTTGAATTATTTTTGCTGCTTGCCAGAGATGTTGGCAGCTGTGGTAACTGGGACTATCTGGGGCGTGGATTCAGAGGTGTTGACTCCAAACTTTTCCTCAACAAATTGCTTGGGTGACAGAAAAATCTTCTTTGGTATTCAGCATACATTTGGTGGGTGTGAAAACCATTCAGTATTTAAGGATGGGGAAATTTATAGCTGATCACGGGTGACTAGAGTGATGGAATGGCTAAAGGTGTTAAGGGAAGAGGAGGGTTGTTCTTCATAGATCAAGAAACTGTCACTGCCTTAGGCTACAACTCATGTGACCGTTTTCGCCCCAGAGCTGCTGACAGTATGAGGGGTAAGCTCTCTGTCTGTGTCTGCTACCGTTAGAAATGTATTTTGCTGTTAAGCAAAACCCAGGAACCCACTCTCCCATTGCTGCCAAATTACTCTCAAAGTTGCTGACATTCACTGCTGCCTAAAATCGCCTTTAAAAAAACAGCTTTATAAAATATAGGTTAAATATTATAAAATTCACCCATTTTGTGAGCATTTAATTCAATAAATTTTTGTATATTGCAGAGCTGGTCTGCCTTTCTTTGCCTCCACCCCTGCATACTCTTCTCCTAGAATGGAGGTTCCATGCCAAGAAGAACATGAGCAAGATGCCTTCTTTTGTCGTTATGGTACTGCTACTGTCACAGCCCCTAGGTGCTGAAAGAAACTGAAATAGCAAAGTAATATTCTGTTTCTTCTTTCTTCCTTCTAAATTCTATCTAGTGCCTCCAACTGGCAGAAACCAAGAGAAATTCAGAAAGCTAGGGTGTCTGAAATATGTGGCTTGCAGGTTTATCCCTCAGAAGTACAGAAGAAAGTGCAGAAAGGAAAGTGTAATATTGAGAGCCCATCGTATTGAAAGCTAGAGTGTCCAGAGCACCCCTCAACTTATAAAATCATGGATTGCCTCCTCTATTCCTGTCTTAGCCCATTCAGGCTGCTATAACAAATTACCGTAGACTGGGTGACTTATAAACAACAGAAACTTATTTCTCACACTTCTGGAGGCTGGGAAATTCAAGATCAGGTGTCAGCAGGTTTGGTGTCATTCATTCATGAGGGATCTGCCCTTATGACCTGATCACCAACCAAAGGCCCCACCTCCAAATGACATCCCACTGTAAATTAAGTTTTAACATATGAATGGGGGCACTAACATTTAGTCTATGGCAATGCTTTTCTTTCTCTCCTCTATTCAGCTTTCAGTGAAGTGACTTTCAGGCTAGGAAAGAAAGTGTACAGATGGTTTTATTTATTTTTATTATTTATTTATTTTTTATTTGCCAGGTATCTGCTTTTCTGTCGCAAATATCTGGGTCCCAACAGGATATATTCCACAGTACCCAGAGCCTTCCTATAACTCTTGATGTCTTAACTGTCATTTTGTAGAGATTATGCAGAATAAGATACTTAATTTTTTGGAAATGTAGAAATATCTTGGAGACTGAGGAAGTTTGTGAGAATAAATATCATGCACTCTTGTTTAGGTTAATATTTCACATTTTTTGGCTAGTATAATTCTATTTGTATCTTGAAATTTTTTTTTCTATTATATTAAAGCTTGAATTTTCTACTATTCTTTTGTTCTTTTGGGCATTTGCCAGGGGTTGAAAAGATGAGATTGAAATAAAATGCTTTTATTCCACTGATTTTTAACAGAAAATTTGCATTCTCCACTTCCAGCCTGTCTGAAACCAGTTTCTAATTGTCTCTCAGGAGAAACAATACTGTTCCTTCACCCAGTACTTTTTGTTGTTGTTGTTGTTGTTCCAAAGTTCATATCATGGGTCTGTCACAGAAGCAAAATTATAAATTGCAAGTCATTAAGGTATGCTGAATGCCCATCTGTGTAAGAACATGTCAAAGAAATGTTTACCCAGTTGGAATATCACTGGCCAATCTACTATCTACTACTGTATAAAGTATGTATATTAATATCCTAGGGCTGCTATAGCAAAATACTACAAGTATATGACTTAAAGCAACAGAAATTTATTTTCTCACAGTTCTGGCGGCTAGAAGTCTGAAATTGATGTGTCAGCAGTGCCAGGCTCCCTCTGGAGACTCTCGGGAAGAATCCTTCATTGCCTCTCCCTAACTTCTGATGATCACTGGCAAACACTTGGCGTGCCTTGACTCGCAGTTTCATCCCTCCAACCTCTGTCTCCACCATCACATGGCCCTTTACCCTGTATGTCTACCTCTCTGTGTCTCTTTCTCCTTATAAGGACACTAGTCATTGGACTCAGGGCCCACCTCAATCCAATACGACCTTACCTTAACTTGGTTAAATCGCAGAGACCCCGTTCCCAAATAAGGTCACATTCACAGGTGCCTGGGTTCAGGACTTCAATATATCTTTTGGGGGGACACGATTCAGCTCACAACAGTACTAGATATTATTAGTAGCACGGAGCTGGAAGATCTGGTAGATTTTTAGACCAATGGCAGCCAACATATAGTATATTGATATTTATATCAAACTGACTAAAATTACCTAAAAATTTCCAAAAGTGAATAAATCTTCAACTTTGAAACTACTCACCTGCTTATTCCATTTTCTATTCAAAATAAATATACAAAGTATGATGTGTGTGTGTGTGCACGTGCTATATGTATCTACATGAATTTATGTGTAGGACTTTTCAAAATCCTCATTTCTAATTAACAACTGTAAAACTGAATTCTGAAGCTTAGACTAGAAAGAAATCAGGGTTTCACGTTGAGGTGGTAAAGTTACACATACATCAATTCTGATAGCTAAATTATTCAACCAATTACTTTTTTTTTCTTTTTTTAATTGAGATACAATTGACATATAACACTGTGTAATTTTAAGGTGTACAATGTGTTGATTTGATGCATTTATATATTGCAATATGATTACCACCATAGTGTTACCTAACACCTTTAATGTGTCATATAATTATCACTTCTTTTTTTGTGATGAGAACAATTAAGATCTAGTCTCTTGGTAACTTTGAAGTTCATAGTACAGTATTGGTGACTATAATTACTATGCTCTACATTAGAACTCCAGGACTTATTTATCTACTAGTTGTAAGTTTGTATCCTTAAATAACATCTCCCCAATCCCCCAACCTTCAGCCCCTGGTAATCACTATTCTACTCTCTGTTTTTACAAGTTTATCTTTGTTAGAATCCACAAATAAGTAATATCATACAGCATTTAATCTTTCCCTGTCTGACTTAGCTCATTTAGTATAATAAAACAGGGTCCATCCATGTTGTTGTAAATGGCAGAATTTCATTTTACCTCATGGCTGAATTATATATATATATTATAATTATAATATTAATTATAATATAATATAATATAATTATACATATACATACATATATATTTTACATCTTATTTATTCATCCATTGGTGGACACTTCAGTTTTTTCGTATCTTGGTTATTCTGAATAAAGTTGCAATAATGACAGAAGTGCTGATACCTCTTTGATATCTTATTTTGATGGGAAAAGAATACTCTCTTCAAATAATGGTGTCTGGAAAACTGGATAACCACATGGAGAAAAATGAAATTGTACCTCTATCTTATACTCCTCATAAAAATTAACTCAAAATGGGTTAAACACTTCAACATATGACCTGATACTATAAAACGTCTGGAAGAAAACATACAGGGAAAGCTCCTTAACATTGATCTTGGCAATGATTTTTTGGATTTGACACCAAAAACACAAGCAACAAAAGCAAAAATCAACAAGTGGGACTATATCAAACTAAAAAGCTTCTGCACTGCTAAAGAAACAATCAACAAAATGAAAAGGCTACCTACAGAATGGGAGAAAATTTTTGCAAACCATATATGGAGTAAAGGGTTAATGTCCAAAATATATAAGGAACTCATACAACTCAATACAAAATAATACAACTAAAAAATGGGTAGAAGAACTAAGTAGACATTTTCCTAAGAAGACACCCAAATGGCCAACAGGTACATGAAAAGATGCTCAACGTTCAATCTGGAACAATTCTTGAGTGTACAAATCCTTCACCTCCTTGATCAAACTTATTACCAAGTATTTTATTCTTTTTGATGCAATTGTAAATGAGATTGTTTTCTTAATTTCTCTTTCTGATAGGTATTATTAGTGTATAGAAACACAACTGACCTTTGTATATTGATTTTGTATCTTGCAACTTTACTGAAACTGTTTATTAGTTATAACAGTCTTTTGGTGAAGTCTATTATAAATATTATATCATATCATCTGCAAGCAGAGACAATTTAACTTATTATTTTCTGATTTGAATGCTTTTTATTTCTTTTTCTTGACTAATTGCTCTGGCTAGGACTGCCAGTACTGTGTTAAATAATAGTGAGAACAGGCATTCTTGTCATGTTCCTGATCTTAGAGCAATAGCTTTCAGCTTTTTATCACTGATTATGATGTTAGCTGTGGGCTTGTTATATAAGGCCTTTATTATGTTGAGATAAATTTCTTCTATATCCACTCTGTTAAGAGTTTTTTATTATGAAAAGATGTTGAATTTGTCAAATGCTTTTTCTGCATCTATTAAGATAATCACAGGATTTTATCCTTTATTTTGTAATGTGGTGAATCACATTGATTAATTTGCAAGTGTTGACCCATCCTTGCATCCCAGAAGCAAAGCCCACTTGATCATGGTGTATGATCCTTTTAATGTACTGTTGAATTTGATTTACTAATATTTTATTGGGTAATTTTGCATTTATGTTCATCACGGATATTGACCTGTAATTTAATTTTTTTGTATATCCTTGTCTGGCTTTGGTATCAGGTAATGATGGCCTTGTAAGATGAATTTGAAAGTGTTCTTTCCTCATCTATGTTTTGGAGAAGTTTGAGAAGGAATTGTATGACTTCTTATAATATTTGGTAGAATTCACCAGTGAAACCATCTGGTCCTACAACCAAAGATAGGAAATCTGAGAGGAATGAAATATTATGATAAAACATCATATCCTAATTAGAGAGCCTAATTGAAGTTGGGGGACAAAGTCTTGGTTTCTGTGGCAGTAAATTACTCTTAGTTTGAGTAAGAGCTTCTCACATACCACTATGTTCTATTTAAACATGACTAGGATTTCAGGTGATCCTATGACCGGAGCTACTCATCATCAACTGGGCATAATCATATCATTAAGCCATAAAGTCAAGTGGGCACAGCAGAAGTTGACTATATAATGAAAATGATACATTCAGAATTAGGCCGAACAGTTATGAAAGGATCCAACCAGCTGCATGTATAAGTCACCTAGATTCCTGAGCCACCTACAACAGTGTGGACTGTTGCTTTTTCACTAACCCTCTTGCCTTGAGTCCATTCAAAGATTGTGGATGGATACTAATTTTAAATGGTCTCCATGATGGATGGTACTCGTACTTCCCCTCTCTTAGAGAAGAAGTGATGGCAAATTTTTCTCCCAACAATGTAGGACCCATTTTGTGACATGAGAGCTAGAACTACAGGAGGAATAAGATATCTTAGTGTTACAAATGGTGGACTGTTTCTATATACCACTGTAGGAGCTCTGTTTTACTCACTTTCATTCCAGCCACCACTGAAGGGAACTGTTCTTCAGCATAGAAGAGTCTTGCCTCAAGTCACAACAGATGACTTTTGCCCCTCACCACGTGCTTTCTCTGTTGACTCTAAGGCATGAGGTAAGATATAACGAAAGGTGACTAGACCAACTCATTTCAGTAATTCCTGGTCTTTCCTATTTTTAGCACCAAAAGGCTCTCGGGACCCCCTCAGTCCCAGGAATACCAGGATATTGAATCATTCTAAACACAACCTGGCTGCCCCACATATGCAACATATTATGGAGTAAATCTTTGAAAAACATGCAATGGGAACTGATGGATCAATGATTTTTCTTTTTGCTCCTTGGTCCTGAAATACACTTCACACTGCTTCTCAGTCCCTTGGAATCATGGAAGTAGCAGCCCCTAGTGATGGAAATATTTGGAATATCTTTCTTTCGGCCCTCCCTTCAGTTCTGTTTCCCTTCTATTTTTCACCATTGTTCCCTGAGATCACCTCCCCAATAATGTATTCACATATACCTTTTTTTAAACTGTTCTTTCTTAGCGAGTTGCTATAAGATGCATGCTATATTAATAAAACACAGTTATACTTGGATTTGAAGTACTAAACGAAGCTAAAATGATAGTGAAAGGCATGGTGAATTTTAGATACGAATGTACGTTTTTCAGATATAAGTTTCTTCTAAATGTTACTTTGAAGTTAAAAGAAAGTAGACTATGAAAAAAAATTTAAGAGTTAGGAACATTATCTTTTTATATATATAAAAAGATGCATAATTTGAATTGGGATTGAATCTTTCTTGAAAGATCAGAGAATTAGATCACTTACCTTTCCTCCCACATTTCCACCCATTCTCTTCCAACTTTCATCATTTCTGTTACTTAAATTTTTCTGCTCTAGCCTTAAATTCCACAGTTGTTTTATATAAATTATATTTTAAAATAGACTAAAGTCCTTTCACCATATAAGGTCAAATAGAGATTGCTTTAGGATCTACATCACTTCATCCACAGCTGTTTTAGAAATATTCTAACAATTATAATAAGCATAAAAAATGCCAGAATGTTTCTGATATTTCCTGTTATTATATCAATATCAATTCAAATGTACTGAAGTCTTACATTTCTTAGTTTTCCTTTGTAGTGAACATGTTTGGGTCCTTACCATAATTCAGCAGGACCACCAGTTTCTTTGTCAAAGCTTCTCCCGTCATGAGTTACTTTTTCACATTTATGTCTTAGTTCATTGGATTTAATTGTCTAGTTTTTTTCCCTCTTTGTTTTTAATATTTGTGAAAGCCATTTGCAGGTGTTTGAGTTTCTGCATGTTTGTGAGTGCTTGAGTGTTGCTTTTATCCAGTTTTTTTTTTTAAAAAGCTGGGTAGAAAATTTTTATTTCACACTTTCTCTCAGAACTTTTCAGACATAACCCTTCTGTCTTCTGTGAAGAAATATCACATTAGTCCTTTGCTTGCTTCTCTATGAGTTTTTTGTCTGGTTGGATTTTGTCTTCAAGAAAGACCAGTGGGTGTTAGGTCTTATTTTTTAGCTTTTCAGGTTTGACAATGTATATGTTCTAGTTTCACAGTTGAACAACACCTTAACTAGGTATAATATAGGGTCATATTTTATTTACCTGAAGAAAATGCTAATGGCTCCTTTATCTTCTGGCTCTGAATGGCACTCACAAGAGATCTGTGCCCAGTTTGAATTTCACCTCATGAAATCATATCGCTTTTTTCTGCCTGGTTGCTTAAATTATTTTTTTATTCTTGAAGTTCTACAACTTAAAATGGATATGTCTTGGTGTCAATTATCTGTATCATTTCCCAGTGTGCTCTTGTAGGCTTCAAATTCAGTTATTTCCTTCTTTTATGAATTTCCTTTCAGAAAAAAATATGTTATTTTAAAACATTTTCTTCTCACTGTTAAGGTGTCTAGAAATACCAATTATCTTTCAATTGGATGATTTTTTCTGTCCTCATTATCTGTTACCTCTTCCTAATTTCTTCAAATTATATCATTTTGTAAGTTTTTACCTTTCTTTTTGGCAGCGATTCCATTTCAGCTGCATCTATTCTCTTACTTGCCATGTCTAATCATTTATTAGTTTTGTGTGAGATTTGCTTTTTTCTCCATGGGCTTCCTTTTCAATTTTGAGTCCCTGTTTATTGGGTTTATTTTATCATTAAGTCTCTATGGAAATATTTCTTCTGTACCTTGAATTAGGTTTTCTCTAATATCTGGCTCTTTTCTGTCTTTTTCATGCTAGGTTTTCTTAAAAAAAATTGAATGAATATTTTTCTGTAGTTGTCAGGCAATTTCTCTTCTCCTTGGCCATACTTATGGAAAGCTCTGTTTGTTACTTAGTAGGAGTCTAAGATCCTACTATTTGTTGCAGGACAGGCGAATAAATCAAGAGACCAAGTGTTGGGGCAAGGAATAGCAACTTTATTTCAAAAGCCAGCAGACTGAGAAGATGGTGGGCTAGTGTCCCAAAAAACCATCTTACTCGAGTTATAATTCAAGAAGGGGAGGGTGTGTGGTGGTTGTGCAAACTTCTTGGTGCCTGAATCCTTTGTTCTTGCAGCTGTCCACCCAGTTCTGGTCACAGTGTTCCTGTAAACTTCCAATATGACAAATATTATTCTCTGCTCTGCAACTTTTTAAACTCTACATGAATGGAAAAGTGTTATACCTTTACAGATCAGAGCCTTGAGAATGGGCTATCATGTATATTTCAGGCTCTAAGCAACATTCTTTTAGGTATTTACTTGTAGCAAAAGCAATAGAACACAAAGGTTAAAGTAAAAGAAATAGATCCAATATGGAGTCAGATTTGTTCTTTCCTATTACATGTTCACAGGTTCCATTTGCTAGCATATTATCATTAGTTTTCCTTGACCCTCCTTTTCTATCTCAGCTGAGACCTATCCTTTATTCTGTTTCTGATTCATTCTGAAGCTTACTTGGAAAAGCTGGGCATTCCATCTTTTGTGATACTGTTAACTATTTTACTAGTATTGTGAGTGAATTAATTTTTTGCATGTGTTTTAAATTTCCTGTATTGTGGATACACTGGGCTCCCAAGACTCTTGCCTTTGTGAGAGAGTTCCTTCTAGTTCCTCAGTGAACCTTTCCTGCTCTCTGTTCACTGCAGCCACTTACATTTGCACTCCCCCTCACTCATCCCTGCATGACTGAATGGTAAGGATAACCATGGGTATAGCAAATCTTGTTAATCAACCACAGAGAAAGTGGGGATTTTCAATATTCTCTTCATGCCTCTATCTCCACGCAATGTCTTTTCTGCTCCAAGTAGCTCTTTAGATTAGAAACGGTCTACCTGCCCCACTTGGAATATTTGAGTAACACCAAACCTCAAGTGACTAAGAAATTAAAAATTGGAAATATGATAATGTAGCAAGTCTATAAGTGTTGAAACAAAATTCATTAAATACAAATATTCTCAGTTGGAAACTCATAAGAGGATGTTTAATTTATCATGTTATAGAGAGGTAAACACTGATAATAACAAAGGGCAAAAATGGTCACTTGAGTCCCAGCCAAAAGGCACTTGTTTTAAATATTAATTGAAGCACATGAACAAGTAAACATTAATTGAATAATAAAAGTTATCTTTGAATAATTGGTTTGATGAAATAATAGATTATACTTTTTGGTCTAGAGAGGGCTTGTGCTTACATATCTCATCTCATTTAAGCCTTTATCACCTCTCAGGCACATTTTACAGATTAAGATATTTAGGTAGAGAAAAGTAAGCAATTTGGTCAAAAGCACCCAGGTAATTAAAGGAAGTCAGGTTTCCAAGGAAGCAGGTTAATTCCAGAGTCGGCACCTAGTCTTGCACCCCTCCTCCAGCCCCTTTGAGAATGGATAGATTTATCCCCAGCCTGTAGCCTCATGTCTTACCTCATTATTCTTTTCCTCATATATTTCTATAGAATCACTGCTGTATAAAACTTTCCTTATATGCATGTGGGCTAATATTTCATAGTTTGACTTTTATATATTTAAGTTTCTTAATTTTTGTTCACATTCACTATACAGTTTAGGTGTACACTCCTTGAAACTCAAAGGGGAGATAAATCCACTCATTTTAAACTCCTCAAACACAGCTTTTTATTTGTCTGTTAGCATTTATCTTTTATTACACAAACCCATTGGCTTATGTGTAAATGTCCATCACTTATCTCTAATTTCCTTGAAGATACAGAAGATTTCTTAATCCTTGTTTTATTCCTAACCCAGCACTTTGCTGGTCACTTAGAACTCAGTTAATGTTCAGTGGATTTGATTAAACAACTGTGAGAAGGTTCTAAATAACAAATAATTTTATGTGACAAAGGAACACTTTGATATAAAGAATACTAGCTTGAAATGAGCCTAATAGTAGCAGTTGAAGAGGAAAATAAACATATATTTCTTTAGCAGCAACTTGAAGATTTATGTACTTTCCATATACTTAATTGCCCCCCTTTCTAGTCACTAATAGTCAGGAATTTTCAGTTACTGTCTCCACAGTTATTTGGTTCTAATTGTGACTTAAGATAACAGATTTGCTATTCTTCAAGAAAGGTTTGAATCTGCTTACCCAATAACACAATATTCTTAGTTGTTCAATGAAATGGATAAAGTAAGTGATCAAGATGCAAACCTTACTCATTATAAAATTGAGGAATTGGTCCCACAGTTACCTTTAATTTCAGTCACTCCACAATACAGGATGAAATATATCATTATTTTCCAAAAATAGCAATATACAGAAATAGAGTGTGCCCTAAATCAATACTCATCTTAAAATATATTGAGAAGAGGGTGCTAAACTAACATGAATACTTATTTTACAAGGTTGCTTTGAATTTGACTTCCTATCTTCTAACTGTATTTTTTTTTCTTTTCTATCATCATCCAAGATAATTTTCTTTCTCATGAGTAGTCCTAAATGGTTTCTTTACAAATCTATCATGGTAGTTTTGATATTAATTTGGGGGATGGAAATAGCAATAATAATAAATGTATGTAGGGCATTCCAGTGACTTCTGGAGAGACATGTTCTCCTGATCTGAAAGGCAACAGGAAAAGGAGAGAGAGGGCACAGCCTCTGAATGTTTTTATGTTTTTGCGGAAATGCAGTTACCATAGAAATTCAATGCAGAGTCACGTTAAGGGGTTAAAATATATAAGCAACCCATCTTAAACATACTACATAAGGAAAAATCTGAATTTTGTTATATCTAGTGTAACAGATTTAAATTAACATTACTATCAAACCCTCAGTAATTTGGCATTGTAAATCTCTTAAAAACAAAATTATCATAAACTTCAAACAAATAAGTCTTTCACAGCTTAAAAACAAACAAACAAACAAAAAATGGGGCCTCAGGTTAGGATTCAATGTGACTTTTTTCAATTTTGAAAAACTTATGAGTTTAATAGGAGTTAAGAAGAGGAAGGACAGGGGAGAGATTGCTAAAGGATTTCTTCTTGGGGTGATGCAAATATTCCAAAATGAGATAGTGGTGATGCTTGCAGAACTCTGTGAATATACCAAACAATGAACACTTAACCACTAATGCTAAACATTGCACACGTTAAAGTGGTAAATGTATGGTAAGTAAACTGTATTTCCATAAAGCTGTTATTTTGAGAAAAACAACTTATGATAGGCAGTCTCTTCCTGGGTGCTGGCATTGTATATAAAGATCATATATTACCTAGTTCCTGAAATGTGACCACTTTTCTCTCTAATCAAACTCAGGAGTATATTTTTTCTCTTTGAGTACAATTAAAACAAAATTTTTAAAAGTAAATGATTCAAAACACAATTTAATTTATACCAGAACATGAATTTTATTAATTTGTAATTAATTTTAAAAACTGATTAAGACTATAACTCTTAAATTTTTACCTAGATTTACTCATTCTGTTTCCTTATCCATAAAATGGGGGCATTTATCATATAATAAAAAAACATGTAAAGCAATTAGAATTTTTCCTAGTGCCTAGAAGGTGCTTTGTAAATATTTGTTATTATTAATAAGTAATGCACAGGCCATATTCACTTCTCCAATATAATATTTTTATACTTTACCAAATAAATTTCTTATTTTCCAGTAAGTATTATTTTTTCCTCAATTTTTTTCACAAGCTGTCCACTCGAGAACACAGAATTTTAAACACCAATCTTCAGCTCAATTAGTTTATAAAGTAGGTGTGAAATCACAAAACTTCAAGATATTGTTTATTTTTTTCAGAAATCACAGTTCTTTTCAGGAATTAGGAGGTTCCCACCACATATGAAAACAAAGTAACATTGTTAAAAGAATACCATTCAACTGGCATAAACACTGAAACATTTTTTAAGATAGAATTCTTCAGTTTTATAATTTAGTGAATTCTAAGCTCCTATTTAACATTTCCACACCTAAAATCTTGATATTAATCCAATTCCTCATGCTCAGTTCAGTAATGATTATGCATTCTCATTATAAAATTTGGAACTTACCTAGTTGTACCTGTGAGTGGGTGAATGCAGCAACCCCAGCCAGACAGAGGGGTGATTACCAAGGTCTCGGTCCCTTTAGAAATTTAAGTTTGGGCCACAACAGGGCCAGATTCATGGGCATTTGACCTGGGCAGTCCCACAGGTCAAATGAAGGGCCCCATACTTAAAAGAACCTCATGCTTGGTTTATTGCTCTGCTGTCACTGTTTTGAAATTCTTAGTAATTTTTGAACAAGGAGTCCTACATTTCATTTTGCACTGAACACAGCAAATTATGTAGCTAGTTCTGGGTCATAAAGCCAGGTAAGCTACCAAATCCTGTGGTAATAGTTAAGGGTAGGAGGAAATTAGTATAGGTGGTTGAGGAGGGAGAGGATGAGTATTAATGGTACCCTGAACCTACCTGCAGCAATGGTGTCTGTACCTCTTCCCACTAACCTCTCATAAGTTTCCCCTCAGAAACACGGACAAGAACTATGGAGGAGGGACTTCCCTGGTGGCGCAGTGGTTAAGAATCCGCCGTCCAATGCAGGGGACACGGGTTCGAGTACTGGTCCGGGAAGATCCCACATGCCACGGAGCAACTAAGCCCGTGCACCACAACTACTGAGCCTGCAGTCTAGAGCCCATGAGCCACAGCTACTGAGCCTGTGTGCCACAACTACTGAAGCCCGCATGCCTAGAGACTGTGCTCCAGAACAAGAGAAGCCACTGCAATGAGAAGGCCACACATCACAATGAAGAGCAGCCCCCGCTCGCTGCAATTAGAGAAAGCCCGCACACAGCAACAAAGACTGGACACGGCCAAAAATAAAAAAAATAATTAATTAAAAAAAAAAATTCTGGTTCAAAAGATAAAATGCATATACAAAGCTTTAAAAAAAAAACAAAAAGAACAACGGAGGAGCTGTTTTCCAAACCTCATGCACAGAGAAGAGAATCTGTATGAAGCAAGGGATGGATGGGAGGTGTCTTGCTTACATCTCTATTCAAGGAAAACTTCTGCAGAAAGGATAGCTGGTTGACAGCCTCCAGCTGCCCCAAGATTGACCAATGTGTTCATGCCAGACTGCTTCCCCAGTGACTAAGCACTTTGACGTACTAGAATCAGTATATTCCTGCCCACCTCTAGATTCCTAAAATCCCTGTAATGGTAGACTTTGCTCAGGAAGTCTCATTACCTAGTCAGCTAGCTAGCATCCTCTCTCTCTCTCTCTCTCTTTCAAATATATATATAATCACTATTGGGATCATGGGTAAATTTTTGTTTCTTTCACCCTGCTTTGCTTATGTGTATATTATTTTTTTTCTGCAAATATATGTGCTACTTCAAGGACTTATAATATTGTTGGAAATCATCAAGAATAACACATTTTGTGATCTTTTTGAAAGGAATAAATGATTTCAACCACCTACATTTACTGACTACTCATGAAATGCAAAGCTTCACCTTACTTTACCCTATCATCAGAAAAATGATTCCAGTTTTGGTGCAAAAGGATACTTCCAAGTATCCTTTCTGCAAGATTGTAGAAAAGCAATCTCATGTATATTACATGATAGCTTTTACATGAATTACTGCTGCTGCAAATCAGTGGGCAATGTATGTGGACAAATACTCAATGTTTTAATGTTTTTTTAAGTATAGTTAGATTGTATTGGTTGCACTTTTGCATTTCATAGTGCCTTTTAGAATTAACTATATCTTTTTTATTTCTTCTTTAATGTCACAAGCTATGTTTTGAAATATTCAAACATATGAGAAGAAGGCTTATTGAAGTAAATATTCTGCAATTAGTATTTCTCATGCTACTTATACCATGATTATATGAAATGTAAAGTTACTGCTTTTGAGTATTAGGAAGAAAATAGAAGGAATCATAATTTATAGGCAAGTTTTATTAGGAGATGTTTAGGTTAACTCTGAAATTTAAGTATAAATAAGATTTTTTAAAATCTCAGTTTATAGTTATCACAAGTATATGTGATAAGTTCAGTTTTGATAACCAGTAAATTGGGGTGGTTCTTGAATCTTCCTTTGGCTGTTCCTCCCCTTCATTTCAAATCAATCAGAAAGTCTTACAGACTCTATGTCCTAAATCTTTCTGGAAGCCCTCTCCTCCACCCTATTTCTGCTGGCCTTGGGCTCATGCTCATTATTTCTTCATTTGAGGGCTCACATTCTGGCCTCCCTTCTGACTCTCCCCCACATTGTTGCCAGTGTGACTGTTCTGAAATGGAAATATGATCATTCCTCTGCAATTCACATCTGTCATTGAGTTCCCAGAGCCTAGTTTGAAGTAAAATACTTGTCGGCAATATATTTGAGAACTTTGGTCATCTTGCTCCTGCTTGCTTCTCAGACTCATCCCTGTCTGCCTACAAAACCTCTCTGCTCCAGCTCTGAACTCCTTGTCATCATTCAAAGTTTCCATGAGTTTTCACAGCCCTGCAAGTTGCATCTTCCGTTGCCACTGCCTGGAATATATTCCCCTCAGGTCAATCCTGAAAAATATAACTCATTTCTCTTTTTTCACCTATATTTTTTTCTTAAGTTCATGATTAACATTGTCATTTTAAAAAACCTCAATGCAAAAAACATTGAATTTGCACACCATAAAATAATTTAATATTTCTGTATAAAATGTTCTTTTATTTCCCGTTTCAAAATAACTAAACCATAATATCACATGACAGTTTTTCTCAGCTGATTTCACTGATTTTCCCCCAGCAGATAAACAACTTACCTTGAGTTAAACGCTTCCTCCTCTGCCCTTTGCTGCATGCTGAATAAAGCTCTAATAAACATCTTCAGGTATTGCGTGTGGCAAACATTCTAACATGTCCAGGAAATTCTTAAAGCCAGAGACTTTCTTTGTTTGTTTCCATCCCCTAAATGTCTTGAACAATATTTGCTACATGGCAAGTACTCATGTAATATTTGTTTAGAGAATGAAAGATAGCAAATAATTAAGAATAAAACTTAATTTTGATTTTTTTAGTGTTATTTTGAAATGTTTTATCAAAACGACAGAACATAACTATTCAGTTATACATTTATCCTTGGTCATGTTCTTGCTTAAATCGTGTAAGTATTAACATACAGTTCACTCCAACAGCATTTTTATGTTCCTACGTATTAGGTACTTTGTTGTTTGCTTGGGGAACTCAGATAAATACAACACTGACTCTTTATTCAATGTTTTCTTACTATAAGTGAGTGATGAAATAATAGTTGGTACTATTCACTGTACTCTGTGCCACCTACTATTTACTCACCTAATAAGATACTTCGAGGTGAAATTTAATCATCATCAGTCTTATTTTGTGTATGTGTAAAATAATTTAAATGCATTCAAAATATGCATTGTGTTGTGGCAATATAGGTAAATTTATGTATAAAAATCATTGGATATAATGGTTATTCAATTATTACTTTTGGATTGATTGAGTATATCGCTAATATGAATGAGTAATTCATACTACTATAATCCTTTCATTTCAGTTGAGCTCTCTATATTTTTTTCTTTTTTGAAGAGAATGGTACTTCAGTATAATCACAAAAAGAGTGAATAGATGGGATTGCATAGTCTCAATCTACCAACTTTTTACATGCAAAAAATTTAAAAACACATAATTATAAATTTCCTATATTTCACAGTAAACCATATCATTATAGTTCAAATCTTAGAGTCACACCAATATAAAATGTTAGTAAAATCAATGTTTTGTTGAAATTATAGTAATTCATGTAAGATTTTTTTTAAGAAATTGACACTAGCAAAAACTATGAAATAGTGTAGTTTTTTGGCATTTATTTTTCAAACTTCCAATGGGAAACCCACTCACAAAGGACCATCCACAGTGCCACACACTATCTACCCTGATTGCATCTCATGATCCTTACTTCCCTGCTTCCACTAAAACACTGAGTTCTTAGTAGTAATTTTTCAGGGTTCTGATCTCTGATCTGTGCCTTATAATTTGATGAAAGTAATTTTTGAAAGGTTAATACGTCAGGACATTTTTTGCAAATGTCCTAAACAGGTTTTCTTGTATTATTATGATTATTAGTTTCATAATGTTGCCATAACAAATTGCCACAAATTTAGAAACTTAACACAGGCATTATCTCACAGTGCCTTCACAGTCTGAAGTCTAACTTCCTTGGGTCTCAGAAGGCTAAAATCAAGGTGTCTACATGGCTGTGTTCCTTTCTTGATGCTTTAAGGGAGAATCCACATCCAGCCTTGTGTGAGTGGTTGGTAGGATTCACTTCCTTGTGGTTGTAGGGCTAAGGTCCCTGTTTTCTTGCTGGTATTGCCTGTTGGCTAGACATCAGGGATCTTTCTCAGCTTCTAGAGGCTGCTAGCCTTCCTTGGCTCCTGGCCCCATTCCTCCATCTTCAAACCAACAAGAATGGGTCAAGTCCCTTTCATGCCTCAAATCTCTCAAGCTTCATCTCTTTGACGATTCTGTCTTCCTCTTTAGCTTTTAAGGGCTCATATGATTACATTAGGTCCACTCAGGTAATCCAGGATAACCTTCCTAATATAAAGCAATTGATTAGTAACCTTAATTCCATGTGAAAGACTCTTCTCAGCAGTACCTGTATCAGTGCTTTACTGAACAGCTAGGGAACAAAACATCTTGGGGAGATATTTTTACAATTCTGTCAACCACATCATGTAATGAATTTTTTTTTCTTCTGGAAAGCATATTGAATAAGTTAACTAACTAAATATTGAGTATTTTTTTTAGCACTTTATCCTATGATGGTTTTCTTTTTCAAAGAAAGAGTACAAACAAGGGAGAAAAACATATAAGAACATTCTTCATTCTAAGTCTCTCTCTCTCTCTCTCTCTCATTCTCTCTCATCCTCTCTCATCCTCCTCTTCTCTCTTAGTTGTTTTGTTGCTGTTATGTTTTTCTTAAACATGCAGCTTCTGACCAATGCCATTGAAGGCCCAGGTACATTCTGTCTTCCTGCTTTGCCATTTTTAGCATGTGGATTCCATTCTCCCATTCATAGAATGATTGATAATCTTCTAACAACCTGCCATTATTCCAAGCACAAAGAAGAAGGGTGGAAAAAACATAAAGTGCCTAAGGGCAAAAGCATAACTGCCTGCCTATGGAGCCTCACCATTCTTCAAAACATTCCCAAAACTCAACTCAGTGACTTGTTTCCATCTCATTGTTGGAACCATGCTACATTGCTTTCCCTAGATGAAAGAAGACTAGGAAAACAGTGGGGCTGAATAGATTGGGTTGATGAACACCACTGTATCTGACACACTATCATCAGATAGAAGATAGTATGGTTTATATTTGAATATTTCTTGTCTCACATTGAACAGAGAAAATGAGGAAATTTGTGCTCATCTGACTGAACTGTGCCCTGGTGCCCTGAAATTAATTTTATGTGGATTGAAGAAATCAATAATCACTAAATTTCAGAAAGGAATTTCAATTTTCATTTAGTAAATCCTAAACCATATGTAATTTTTGTTTAAATTGTTAATCTTTCTCAAAATTATTGAAGTTTTTAATGTTAACTTTATGGGATTAAGCCAAAGATATCAAGAGTGTTAGAAATTCCATGCCCTATATATTGTGAAGTGTGGAATGGTATGAATATATGATCTTTTGTCTTATCACAAATTATAATAAGCTTTTAACTTGACTTTCTGTTATGTTCTGTAGCTTTTCTAAAATTAGGATTAAGTTAAATTTGAGCTAATATATTCTAATCCATGTAAAATTTACATATCTGATTTTGTGACTTTTTGTGACTATCCTTCAAAACAGCATTTCTATAGCAGAGCCTATCTACCAGCAACAACAAAATTTAAGGCATGTTATTTTATACTTTCAGTGACCTTAGTCCTTGCACTTAAAAAAACTCCATATCAATAAACATTAATGGGAAGACTTTGTAATGTAACCAAAAAATCAACAATGTTTTTTTTACTTCACCGTTCTCTTGTCTGGATGGCATAGTGTAGATGATGGGTAATAAAAAAAAAAAAAATGAGATTCAAAGCAATTATTTTCCAAACTGCTGGCATTGAAAAAATTGTAGTCATTTGGAAACATTTAGGGCTCTGAACCAAATGAACTTATTATTATATAAAATGCAAGAGTCAAAATACATAACAGTAATCCCTGAATTTCAAGGGCAAATCACTTAGCTATAACAATTTTAAGTCCTTGAGCATTTATTATAAAGCATACTGACAATGTGAATATACACCTGGCTATATATCTCCCAATAACACATTGATTTTCAGCTATTTCAATAATGGAATAGATCTCAGCATAGGACTATTCTATGATAGAAGCAATCATTCTAAGTGAGGTATGTATTTGAGGTTATGTCAAGTTGTGAGAAACTTACTAAGTACTTCTGTTTAAAAAGTTCCCTGTTTAATATGTTAAAACTTTGTTTACAATATTCCAAGGGTATTTTATTCCAAAGGTCTTTCATCATAAAATATTTTCAGTGTAACATTTACTATTATGTGACAATTCAAGCAGGTAATACATACTTAAGAATTTACAATTTGTCAGAGACATATGTGAAGTTGTCTTTCTTAGAAAGTGACATCTAAGAGAGGACTAATGTTCCAAATAATATAATAGTACTGCTATATACAGAAAAACACATGTTCTTAAAACAACACAAAACAAAACAAAATTGGTAGGATGCTAGAAGAGCAGATACTTGAAGAAGGATGATTGCAGGCTGGCAATGCCATGTGAAACACTGCACTGAAGAAACCGGAGGAGTCTGCATGCCCTGAAGGACTCTTTCTTCATGAACCCCATTGGACTCTCGCAGCAAAGGGTCTGAAAAATCAACTAAGAAGTGCCTATGGTGATACAGACTGGAGAGGGGAACACATGTGGGTGGGACAAGTATATGCATCCTGATGCTTCCTCTTTATTTCCACCACAAGACAAAAGCTTTAATCAGAAAGAACAGTGACACTGCTGGCCTTAGGGTATATTAAGGCCAGTTTTAAGGACCTTATATGACAGGTGAAACAATCATTTGAAGGTAAAACCTGATTAATTAAAGGTATATTCATTAAAAATATAACAATGTATATTTTAAATTAGCAGGAAATCACTACAAGCTTTATAAGAGATGTATAAGTAATAAGTCAATAGTGGAGGTAAAATGATATACTATATAATTTTTATTTAATGCCAAAGAAGGCAGAGCAAGAGTATATAATAAATGAATACAAAACAGCTAGCAATTTAGTAAAGTTTTTATCCAATGACATCCATAATCACGTTACTTATGAATGGCTTAAATATAACATTCTTAAGACTGCAATTGTCAGATTGGATCAAACAGCAAGATCCAATTCTACTGTGTCTATTAGAAATGCAGTTAATATATACTGATAAAGATAAGTTAAAAGTAAAAAGATGGAGAAAGATATACCATGAAAATATCCCACAAAACCTTGAATAGCTATGTTAATATCAGAAAAAACCAGCTTCAGAACAAGGAATACTATCCGGAATAAAATGGGACAGTATATCATCATTAAGGGTCAATTCTCCAATAAGACATAATGACCATCAATATATATATTACTGATAACAGAGCATCAAAATAAATGAGACAAAAATGGACATTAGTAAAACAAGTAGGGAGTTTTAAAATTATAATTGGGAGACATCAACAATCCTTTCCCAGTAATTGATAGAACAAGTAGGCAGAAAGACAATAAGAGTATAGAAGATTTGAACACCATCAACCAAATAGTCCTAATTGACATTTATAGAACAATTCACCCAACAACAGTAGAATACACATTATTTTCAGACATACGAATATTCAACAAGATAGACCATATAATAAGCCATTAAAAATATCTCAAACTGGGCTTCCCTGGTGGCAGAGTGGTTGAGAGTCTGCCTGCCAGTGCAGGGGACACGAGTTCGAGCCCTAGTCTGGGAGGATCCCACGTGCTGTGGAGCAACTGGGCCCGTGAGCCACAGCTACTGAGCCTGCGTGTCTGGAGCCTGTGCTCTGCAACAAGAGAGGCCACGACAGTGAGAGGCCCGCACACCGCAATGAAGAGTGGCCCCCGCTCGCCGCAACTAGAGAAAGCCCTTGCACAGAAACGAAGACCCAACACACCCAAAAATCAATCAATCAATCAATAAATTTATAAAAAAAAAAAACTCAAACAATTTAAAAGAGTAGAAATCATAGCTACATTTTAATAATAGAATTTAGCTATAAGTCAAACAGAAATAAATCTAAAAAATTCTCAAATATTTAGATATTAAACATCCCATTTCTAAATAACCCAGGGTTAAAGGGGAAGTCTAAAACCAATGAAAAAATAGTCTGTATGAAATACAGATAAAAATATAGCACATCAAAATATGAGGGATACAGCTATAGCAGTGCTTTCAGGGTCATTTTTAGTATTGAATACTTATATTAGGAAAGAAGAAATGACTCAGATCAATAATCTAATTTTTCATCCTAAGAAATTTTTAAAGAAAAATAGAGCAAATTAAACCCAAAGCAAGTAGAAAGAAGAAGTAATAAAGAATGGAGAAGAAATTAATGAAATTGAAAATAGAAAAATAAAAAAATCAATGCAAATAAAAGCATATTCTTTGAAAAGTTCAATAAAATTGACAAACCTCTAGTTACAGTGACCAAGAAAAAAGGGAGAGGAGCGTCCCATAAGAATGAAAAATTTCAATATCAAGAATGGAAAATAAAGGGGCATTGCTACTGGCAACATCAGCTCCAAGAGGAGTCCCGTTTATTCCATGAATCTGCCTTAGGGACAGCCTGTGACCTCAGTATTATCACAGAGTTGGATTTCAGAGTGGTGGATTTGGAGCCTTAGTCAAGTTCATTCCTGGTATTTGGAAGTAAGTGAAGAAAATTCTCACAGTCACAACTGTGAAAACGTCCATGTTATAAAAATAAAAGGAATATGGGTTGTTCTAGATGACCAAAAAATTCAATCTGTGATCTTTTATTAGATCTTGGATCAGGACTAAGAAATAAAAACAACTAGAAAAATATTTGGTGGCATATTTGGGGAAAATTGTTATATTGAACACATGACATACATATTAAAGAACATTCTTGTATATCAGGCTTAAATTTTCTGGGTGTGATAATTACATTACAATTAGATAAAATATCTTTTTTAAAAAAAGAAATACAAGCTAAAATATTTCTGTGAAGTATCAGAAACTTAGTTTTAAATAATTGATAAATATGTAATCAAAATGTGTATTATTGTGAGTGTATGTTTAGGTAGACCGAGGGTGAGAGATAAAGGATATATAGCAAATAATGAAACCTGGAAACTCTAGGTAAGGGATATAGGAATGCAAACTTCTAATTTTTGAAGGTCACATATTTTTATACTAAAATTTGGGTTAAAAATAACAACGGTTTACAGTACATTCTTATGGTTAGCAGTTTATAAAAAGCCAACCCACTTCACAGTCCTTATAATTATTTTTGGCTGTCATACTGCTCAAGTGCCTTAGCCATTATAAATCTGAACTCTTCACCTTCCACCTATACCTCATCCAAATGACAGATAAAATCTTTAGTGATTGTGCTGCTACATGGTGTTCTTATTGCTTTCAGTTGAGGGTAAAATTCAGTTCCGAAATTCCACCTTGAAGATTAGCATTCTAAGTACAAGCTGGTAGCTTAGTCTTTCCAGAAAGCTGAGCCTGAGGCAGAGGAGTTATGTTCATTTCTAGGGAGCAGAAGTGAAAGACAAAGTGGCAAGGAGGAAGGGAGAGACAATACAAGTATAGATTATTGAACTGCCTACCACTAAGTAAGACAAATTGCAGAATACCATGATTACTCTCAAAAATCCATACTAGCTTCATTTTGGGTCCTTCTATTGGAAGGGATAAATAGGAATGAATTTACCCACAAATTACTGAATCCTACTGTTCAACGTTTATCCCTTGGGACATTACAAACTCCCACATACTTTCAGGTTGTGCAAAGGAACGTGCCAAATGAGGTCTTGTAACGGCTCAAAGAAGTCGTCAGACAGGGAGTCGGAGGAGCACAGTATGGGCATTTTGCAAAGCACTGTCAGGTTGTGCATACGCGACGATTTTTATGGTTCAGTCACAGCTTATGGTCACCCTGGGCACAGAAACAATAGACAGTGAGATGGAGAAGAGCGGAAGGGTGGAGTGTGCATGTGTGTGCGTGGTGGTGTGGGTGGGGGAGGGAGGGGCTGTGAGTGGTGGAGGCTGGACTTATGGAGTCCTCCGTAACATAGAATAGCAGAAGGGGTGAGTTGTCATTTCCAAGATTAGGCTGTAAAAAGACTGGCTTCCATCTTGGCTGCTTTCTCTCATGCTTTCTTGGATTTGATCACCGTGTTAGGCCACTTTGTCGAGCGGCCCTGTAGGAGGCTCATGTGTCGAGGGACAGAGACTTGCCAACAACCACATGAATGGACTTGTAACTGGATTTATCCCCCCTCACTTTGAGTCTATAGGTGTGACCAGAGCCCCAGGTGGCCTACAGACTATAATTTCAGTATTGATGTTAGACAGAGGCACTTAACGAAGTCACACTCTGATCCCTGACTCCCAAAAACTGTTAGAAAATACATTTTTATTGTTAGAAGCCATTAAATTAGGGGGTAATTTCTTACACAGCAGTAGATAATACACTCTTCTATCTCATCCCCCTTTGTGGTCTCTGCCCCAGTCACCAGGCCCTAGGCTCTCCATTGTGCCGTTTTCCCTCATGTCTGGAGCTTTCAAATAGTGTCACCCATGTAAAATAATATTCCATAACACTTCTAGTTAACTGCAGCATTTCTCTAAAATCTGAACTACTAATCACATGCCCAGTGGCATACATTAAAAGCTTTCTGTATTTTTTTGGGCTTCGCTGGTGGTGCAGTGGTTAAGAATCTGCCTGCCAATGCAGGGGACACGGGTTCGAGCCCTGGTTCAGGAAGATCCCACATGCGGAGCAAATAAACCTGTGGACCACAACCTGAGCCTGCGTTCTAGAGCCCGTGAGCCAGAACTACTGAAGTCCGCGTGCCACAACTACTGAAGCCCATGTGCCTAGAGCCTGTGCTCCACAACAAGAGAAGCCACTACAATGAGAACATGAGCCCCCGCACCACAACAAAGAGTAGCCCCCGCTCGCCACAACTAGAGAAAGCCTGCGTGCAGCAACGAAGACCCAACGCAGCCAAAAATAAATAAATAAAATAATAAATTTATTGGAAAAAAAAAACTTTCAGTATTTTCTTAATGGAACCTATCCAATTTGTAATTATATTTCTGTATGGTTATTTGGCAAATGCCTGAGATTACCAGTAAATTGTAAGTTTAATGAGGCAAGGTTTTGCTTTTTGTTTTTTGCACTCCAACACTCAACGCAGTGCTTGACACAGTTCTTGATTAATATGCATTTTTTCAAATATCATATGATTATATGAGAGGCATAAGTGGTGTAAAATTTTAACAATTTACAGATACATTACCTAGAAAATTTTAGTAATGTAAAAAAAAATTAAAATAAGCTATGTGTTAAATTGGTGATCTAATTATATACCAAAATTACTTCTCCTAATAAAAATTGATAAGAAACATCATGGAAAGAAAAAAAAAAACTCTGTTGCAATAGAACAAAAATTTACATATTTAGAAATAACTCATTCAATAAATTTTAGAAATTCAATAGATAAAATAGTGACGCATTATGGAGAGTCTTAAAAAAAGATATGACTAATGGAAGTAAATAACTCGTTCTTGTATGGGAAGAATCAATATCAGAAAAGTGTCTTTCTATTAGTCATGTGATACATTAACATGGTACATAGTAATTATATAAATATATGTTGTTTTCAACTTGCACTATTAAAATTATGATTTTAAATAGAAGTGTCTAGCAGGGAGGATTATGGGAGAAGTCTCTGCTGTCAGAGAGTGCTGATGCTTGCTACTTACAGGACATCAGACAAATAGCTTCTCTTTTCTTAGACTAAATTCTTTATCAGAAGTATGAACTTAATTTGTAGGAACTCAGATTTTTATAAGGATTAGTAGAAACCATTAAAAGAAAGTTCATAGCAGACTGACAACTATAAAGCTATTAATTTGTTTGCTCTTGTAATTATTATTACTATTACTCTTATAGTTAGCATTGCTGCAGCATTATCAAATCTGATCAGCTATTTCTGTTGAGCTCTTTTATTGAGTGGTAAAATGAGTACATACTCTCTTGGAACAGTGTTTCCCATTAGAATTACCTGCGGGCGCAGTGGTTGGGAGTCCGCCTGCCGATGCAGGGGACACGGGTTCGAGCCCTGGTCTGGAAGGATCCCACGTGCCGCGGAGCAGCTGGGCCCGTGTGCCACAGCTACTGAGCCTGCGCGTCTGGAGCCTGTGCTCCGCAACAGGAGAGGCCGCAATGGTGAGAGGCCTGCGCACTGCGATGAAGAGTGGCCCCCGCTTGCCGCAGCTGGAGAGAGCCCTCGCACAGAAACGAAGACCCAACCCAGCCAAAAAATTAAAAAAAAAAAAAAAAAAAAAGAATTACCTGGGGATTCTTGTTAGGAATTTAGTTTCTTGTGAATCTCATTAGGATATTTGGAAATGAGGTCCAGGAATGCACACTTTAAAAAGAATCCGAAGTGATTTTCCACCCACACTCAAGTTATGATTTGTAAAACTCACCGTATTACCTTTTGAATTAAAGTTACATTCTCTGTGGGATTTCTATTCTACACCCAATTTAAATCTAGGATATGTCTATTTCTAATTATTTCAAACTAATTAACTTTCCTTATTTACTAATAAAATTTACATTTACTTTATTAGTGTATTTTTTTCTTGCTTAATTTTTAAAAACACTTTTAATGTGGATGTGTTAATCATACCTGTCATTTTAATTAATGATAAACTGGATTCCAGAAAACTGTATGTAATTTTATTAAAGTTAATCATAATGAAGTTAAAATAATCACATTTAAGAATGTGCATTTCCTTCTAATAGGGATTAGATTTCAACTGCTGTTTATATAATTCCATGTATAACTCAGAGAACCGTACTCTGTATTAAACTCTGATTGTTATTAACTGTTTTTTTTGTTCCCTCACTGTGATAATATTACCTAAAAAAAAAGCGAGACTTGGGGGTTGAAAATGGCTGACTAAGGGCATGTTTTAATCTCTTCTTCCTTCAAAAATCCCATTGAGATTATAGAATAATCACAAAATACAGTAAATAAACAGTTAAAGACTTGGAGGTCCTGAAAAACCAAGAGAAGTCCCTAGTAAGAATAAATTATTCTGTTATTTCTGAAGGAGACAGAGCCAATAAGATCAGATTGCCTTGAGAGGATAAACCTAATCTGAAACTTCCACAACCCAATATAAGCAAAATTAAGACACTTCAAAATAGTGTGATTTCAAGCGTCCTAAAATGCATCAGGTCAAGAAATATCTGGGAAACTAGAGAAGACTGTCTTGTAGCCAAGTATGAAAGCTGTTAATTCTGTGCCAGTTACCTCTTATCATTTTCTATATCTAGAGGATTTGTCCCAGAATACCTCTCCAAAGAGATCAAGTATGGCAGGTTCCCAGAGTGTTGAAGCTGGAAAGAGGTGTGCTGAGGAAAACTTCTGGTCATCACCATAGAAAAGGCTATTTCTTCCTGTTCAGCAGAAAAACCAGACCAGACTCAAGTTCATAATTACAACCACAGCTAGAAATCACATAAAGTAAAAGTGCATCTGCTGTTTGGAAAAGAAAAATATTTAGTGTTGTGCTGAGTGAATAAAAAGAAGCCACTTAAACTACTAATATTGATCAATGCTAACTACTGTTATAAATTTACACAGAAAAATCCATAATGACCAAATATCTGAGGGGAACATAGAAGAGGAACACTGGCTGGAGCTAATGAAAGAACTATCTACTAAGGAAAGAAATGAATGGAAAAATAAACACAAATAACTTAATAAATATGTTTAGGAATGTTTGAGAAGATAGCATTCCTGCAAAGTATGAATATGAAACTTTTCTTTAAGGGCGCTTAGGAATTTAAAATAAATGCACATGCAACCTCAGTAACATATATCCTACTAAGGGACAGAGAGAATATAAGAGAAAAAGGTATTTAGATAAATAAATAGTAGAACATTTCACTGAATTAAAAAAAACCCCCCAAAACCTGTTAAGATTGATGGTGCTTTCAACGGAAACATTCAGACAAAATTAATGAACAAACAAAATAATAATAAATTCCTACAAACTTCTAGAGAAAAGGAATATTTACACTTTAAAACAGGCACATTTTCTTTATTATCTGATGAGGTAATAAAACATGTATTGAGAGATGACCCCATTCTCCAAAACAATATAGCGGTTTGTGAAAGTGTGGTCAAAAAAAGATACTGTAAAAACAACTCTGTAACTAATTATGCAAGTATAAAAAAACAAAATATATTGAAGAAATATAAAAATTAAAAAATAAACTACATACATATTTTTTTCAGAAAAAGAAAATTAATCACATAGATAAGCTCAGTAAAACTAAATAAATTTATATATAAAAAACTATATATGTATGTACATATATATGTAAATAGCAAAACACAGCTCATGCAAAATTGTGATAGATAATTTTATGTGTCAACTTGCCTGACTGGGCTGAGGGATGCCCAGATATCTGGTGAAACATTATTTCTGGGTATGTCTGTGAGGGTGTTTCTGAAAGAGATTAGCATCTGAATCAGTAGACTGAGTCAAGAAGATGGCCCTCACCAATGCAGGGGGGCGTCAGAGGGCCTGAATAGAACAAGAAGGCAGAGGAAGGGTGAATTTACTCTGTTGGAGCCAGGAGGTCCCTCTTCTGCCCTTAGATATCAGTGCTTTCGGTTCTCAGGCCTTCAGACTCAGACTGGGACCTACGCCATTGGCTCCCCTCCACTTAGCCTTTGGGTTTGAAGAGGAACTACGTCACCAGTGTTCTGGGCCTCCAGCAAGCCAACTGCAGATCGTGGAACTTCTCAGCCTCCATAATCACATGTCACCTTCATAAAAAAATTCTCTCTGTATATCTTTATATCTGCTACAGGCTCTGTTTTTCTGGAGAAAACTGACTAAAACATAAATACTTTTTGACAACACTGCTTTGGAATGTAATGCAATTTAAGTACTAAATATTTGTATTGCAAAATAATACAAGTTCAACGCAATCACAGAAGTAAAACATTTTCTAGCTCCTTCACAGAAGTAAAACATTTTCTAGCTCCTTCAAGCAATGAGGTTTTTTTTTTTATATATAACTTATTACATCTTTCCTCATGAATTTAAAAAGATACTGAAACCCAGCAGGACCCTATAGGGCTCCTGGGCACAAAAGCCTTTCTATATCCCCTTCTCTGAGTTCCAAAGGCCAGGTTCAAACAGTTGCTAATCAGGAGGGGGAGGGATGCAGAGACAAGGAGGAGCAGTCAAGAAACAATGGTACAGCCTTGGGGGGCAGGGTCCTGGTCCCCCCTGCGCGGGCCTCTCACTATCATGGCCTCTCTTCTTGTGGAGCACAGGCTCCAGACGTGCAGGGTCAGTAATTTTGGCTCACGGGCCCAGTTGCTCCACGGCATGTGGGATCTTCCGAGACCAGGGCTCGAACCGGTATTCCTTGCATTGGCAGGCAGATTCTCAACCACTGTGCCACCAGGGAAGCCCCCTGATAAGGAGTTTTATAGCAATACTTCCCAAGGGTGGGGTTGCTGACAAGATTAGGGTGTGTGCAGGGTCTCAGTGGTTGGTCTCCTAATCTTGAGGAGCTTCCGTGGTCCCTTTAATCTTGCCTCAGGTGGTTTCCTGGCTGCTCCTCCCTTGATTAGCAACTGTTCTAATCTGCCCTTCGGGAACTCAGGGAAGGTCATGGAGGCTGGAGTCTTGCCGACAAGAAATAGGGGACAAAAAGGAGACCTCCGTGCCCGGGAGCCTCAAAAGGGCCCTGCTCAGTTTCACATGTACCATTTATAAAGAGAGGATAGACATTTTTAAGTATTAGAGAAAAATAAGAACCATAAATATAAAACACAAACTATTTCTAGAAAAGTTTTTAAATTGGAATACAAGAAAATGCAGAAACAAGGGAAAAAGCAGAAGAATTTAAATGAAAACCAGATATAAGATGAAGTATATTATGGATCATAATAATTGTGAATTGATATAAAGCTTGCATTAAAAGACAAATTTTCCTAGACTGACTACTTAAAATTCTATCACTATATTATTTATAGTAGACAAATCAAAAACAAAATTTAAGACATTTAAAAGTATCTCCATTTATAGACCTGGAAATTTTAAGCAAGATTAGAACAAGATTTTCAATATAAATTTCAGTCAAAATAGAATTTACAGTAAAAATGATTTAAAAATCAAGGGGTTTGCTTTATATCAGTAAAAATTATGATAAACAAGAACAGAGAAACATCACAAGTGTGTAAAACTTGGACAATATAACACACATGTGAATGAGGGAAATACTCTAAAAAGTGGAATAAGAAATAGAAAATAGAAAATTCTAGCAGTGAAGACGTACTTAAGAATTTACAATTTGTCAAGAGTCAGATGTGAAGTTGTCTTTCTTAGAAAATGACATCTAAGAGATGACTAATGTTCCAAATAATGCATAGTGTTACCGAGTCCAAGCTCGCTCTGCTCGCCGCACGACAGGCCAATAAATCGGGACAGGAAGTGGTGAGGCAAGGAAGAGCGATTTTATTCAGAAAGCCGGCAGACCGAGAAGATGGCGGATTAGGGTCCCCAAAAAACCATCTTATGGGGGTCTGGACGCCAGTTTCTTTTATAGAACAGAGAGGGAGAGGAGGTGAAGAAGTAAAGTAAAAAGGCCATTTATCTTGCAAAATGGGAGGAGATGTGTTAATTTCTTCTTATCTGCAGCCATTCACAAGTGGGCAGGGTCAGATCGGCTCCCTGGGAGCTGAACAAAGGCAGTTTAGTTTAACATTCAGGCAGAGGGGCAGTGTTGCTTGAGGCAGGCCATTATGCATGATATAATAACAAAAGCAATGAAAAGCAAAGGTTAAATTCAAAGAAACAGATCTAACCTGGAGTCCAATTTAGCTCTTCCCTGTTACAATAGTACTGTTACATACAGATAAAACAAGTTCTTAAAACAACACAAAAGTAAACAAAATTGGTAGGCACAGCAGGACTCTGGTAAGAAGAATTTAGCTAGAAGGACAGACACTTGAAGAAAGTTAATTGCAGGCTGGGAATGCCATGTGAAACAACCCTGCACTGAAGAAACTGGGGGAGTCTGCATGCCCTGGAGGACTCTTTCTTCATGAACCCCATTGGCCTCTCACAGCACAGGTCTGAAAGATCAACTAGAAGTGCTTATAGTGATGCAGACTGGAGAGGGGAACACAGCCATGTGGGTGGGACGAGTATATGCATCCAGATCCTTCCCCTTTATTTCCACCACAAGACAAAAGTCTTAAGCTAAAGAAACAGTGACAATGCTGGCCTTAGGGCATTTTAAGCCCAGTTTTAAAGACCTTATATGACAGGTGAAACAACAATAATACAAGTTCAATGCAGTCACAGAAATAAAACATTTTCTAGCTCCTTCAAACAATGAGGTTTTTTTTTTATATAACTTATTACATCTTTCCTCATGAATTTAAAAAGGTACTGAAACCCAGCAGGAAACAACATATGAAATGATACTGAAACCCAGCAATGAAACAACATATCACCTATAGGTAGAAGCTGGTTAACTAAAGGTCTATTAATTAAAGATATAACAATGTATATTTTAAATTCACAGGAAATCACTACAAACTGTATGACATGTTAAGTAATAAGTCAATAGAAAACAATTTTGTTTAAATATAGCAAAACAAGCCAAAAACTAAGAGGAAAAAATGAAGAAGGAATTATAATAAAACTTGGTTTTACTTGATAATAAAAATTATCTATCCATACCCCTCTATATATTAACCTATAATATATGTGTCTATGATATGAATAACATTCAATCTATTCAAACATCTATAATGTTTTACACACATAGAATATGGGCACTAAGAAAAATCTCACTAAATTTGGTTAAATGGCAACCATATGGATTATGAGCCGATGAATATATAATATGATAAAAATAGTTCTCAGAAAGACATTGATGTTTCAAGAATTAACTAAAAACTAAGAAATAAATTAGCTACGCACTCAATCAAGAAGATAACATAAGAATAATTTTTCGAAGTCATAAAAAGTTTCTGTAACAATTCAGCAGAAACTTGGCTTAAAACAAGCAAAATGTGTTCCATTTATTCTCTCACAGTTCTGGAGGCCAGAATCAAAGTCAGTATCACTTAATCTGAGTCATAGTGGCGGCAGGGCCATGGTCTCCCCAGAGGCTCTATAGGAGAATTTTTTCCTTGACGTTTCCAGTTTCTGGTGGCTGCAGGCATCCCGTCAAATGTGGCCCCATCATTCCAGTGTCTTTTAAGTATCTCTCTGCTCCATCTTCACGTTGCCTTCTCCCCCATCTGTGTAAAATCTGAGTCCCTTTCATAGGGATACATGTAATGGCATTTAGGGCATACCAGGATAATCCAACATAATATTCTATCTTAAGATCTCAATTTAATCACATCTGCAAATACCCCTGTTTTTTTTGCAATATAGGGTAACATTCACAGGTTCCAGGGATTAGGATGTGAATATTTTGGGGGGAGACATTTTTCAGCCTACTACGATGCAATTACAATATTAATAGGTACACAGAGAAATAATACTTTAATTTTAACTGGTATTGAAAATATTTAATATTTACTTTCAAAATATTTTTAATGACCATAGGAAAGGATTAGAAAAATGTTTCCTTCAACTGAGAATGTGTATTTATAGAAACCATCACCATCATTCTTCACTCAGGCACTGTGATAAGACAGATAATGCAAATGAATGAACTCTAAATCTCTGAACAAATAATAAATGTTGCTAAAAATCTACTGATTCTACTAGAGAGTCAAGGATGTCAAAATATCATCATGATGAAATTATAACAAATTGACAGACTAGGAGGATAATTATTGAGGGTCTAAAATAGTAAATAAAGAAAAATAAACTTTTATTGCTTAGAATTAGCCATTGAAATGAACAAAAGCCCAGTGTTATTAGAGTTGAATATTGGGAAAATTAGAACAAATATAGTATTGGTCATATTTTAAAGTCTACACGTTACCCTGAATCAGGTCTGAGGAACTAGAATTCGCTGGTTATGGAGCAGAATTCCATGAATAGTGGTCATAAGTAAATAAATAAATAAGTTTTTCAAATATCAAACTAAGCTTTCATACTGTTCATTAATCTCACTGAACTAGCATCTGATCCTTAGAGAAATGGTCTCAACCTCATTAAGTTGAGGCAGCTGCCATTCCAAAGAAAATAAACAGAGAGGAAGAATATATTCTATCTATAGGAGTATTTTAAAAGAATGTCCATCAGACGCTCTGTGGTTTGAACAAGTACAAAAATACATCTATTACATTTAACTGGAATAGGGCAGAGTGAATCAGTATCCCAGTTCTGAAATGTTAAAGGGCAGACATTTCATTTTATTTCTTCCTGGCTTCTCTACATTAAAAAAATGATTCCATTCTTGACGGACGGCAGCAGTAGAAGGCCTTGTTACAATGCACGGTCATTCTGGTGAATGACTTTGATTACCCCGGGTCCTGGTGCTGTGAAAATCCGGTAAAAAATATAAGAATAGTTTCTTTTTAGTAAAAAAAGGAAAGTGCTAGGAAATTCTCTCTTAAAAGAATAAAAATCCCTTCCTATGGAAGTGAGAGAAAAAGCTGAAGCATCCTTATTTTCCACAAGGTAAATGCTTTAATGAGAAATGGATAATTTTGTTTTTGAAATTTGAAAGATATACTTTCTCTCTCTTTTTTTTTCTTAACTTAAATCAACCTGAAATTTTATATGAGTATATAATTCATCTTTAATTCTTTGAATTGAGTCTGTTTTAGAAACAACAACAACAAAAGTTCTTTACAAAAGACTTTTTAATATAATTAAGATTTATAGGACTGAGCTCCATGAGTTTAGGACTGTTGTCTTTTGGAAACTTATAGAAATTCCACAGCTTGGAGAAGGACCTGCCCCTAAATCAGTGCTCCATAAATATTGTTGAATGAATTAATGATAATTTATATTTAGTTTGGACTAAATGACCCTTAAGTAAATGAAAATTAATAAAATAGGTTGTTTTATTACTAGCTCAAGTCTGTCTCACAGTGAGCCCAGTGAATATTAGATAATATATATTCTGCAACTATTGTGATGCATTTCTAAGTGGTATCCTATTTCTCAATAAAGGATGTCCTTGTGGTTAAGTGGCTGTCATTGCTTTAAACAACAAAATCCAGTATGTGAAAATGATCGGTGTTGAATTAGTTCACGGTACACCATTATTAGAAACATTCGGGCTTCCCTGGTTTCGCAGTGGTTAAGAATCTGCCTGCCAATGCAGGGGACATGGGTTCAAGCCCTGGTCCGGGAAGATCCCACATGCCGTGGAGCAACTAAGCCCGTGCGCCACAACTACTGAGCCTGCGCTCTAGAGCCTGCGAGCCACAACTGCTGAAGATCGCGTGCCTAGAGCCCGTGCTCTGCAACAAAGAGTAGCCCCCGCTCCTCAAAACTGGAGAAAGCCTGTGCGCAGCAACGAAGACCCAATGCAGCCAAAAATAAATAAATAAAATTAATAAAATTAAAAAAAAAAAAGAAACATTCAAAAATATGCTGAAGTTCATGGCTAAAAACCTAACTTGGAAAATAAAAAGTTAGATTGTTTCAGGAAATATACCGGGACTAACATTTATTTGGTGAAGGGAAATTCTTCTTTCAAAACTGCAATACTGGCAGTACTTTGAGTTATCGGCTATTCACTTAAAAGTGAATGCATGTTATATTTTGTTTATTAACAAAATGCACATGAAATATTTCCCCCCAAACCTAATCACTTATTAATAAGATTTTATTATGATCATATCTAAAATATTAATTTTATTGATTGTGGTTTTTGAATATGTCTGTTACCCAGTGGAATAATTTTCAAGTCACTGCTAATGTGAAAATGGGCCCAGTCTCACAGTTATCCAATAAGCCCCAAAACCCTTAAAGTATAACACCAGTGACCTTAATTCTTGCATTCAGACTGAAGTATACAAAAGTCTGAAAAAATGAGACCCATATTAGAGAGACACATCACACCATTTTAATTTTTTCCAAATGAAAATCTAAAACTTTTTCAAATACACACACATATATGGATGGGGGTGGGGATAAGGTGGAACCAGAGAACCTCTTTAAAGGGATAGATCATGAGATTGAAAACATTTCATTGAAATTTTTCTATAAATAAAGAAGACTCACATTGAACTCGCTGCTGCTTTTACATTTTTACTATATATAATATTGCCAACTTTTTCCATAAAATGAGGCATATGATTATATGTATGTTGAAAACGGTATATAGTAAATATATAAGAGTTTTTGATAGTTGCTGATTTTAAGAATTTCTTTTTCTCTTTCATTTCATGTATACCTGTTTCTTATATCTTATAGTTGCAGTTATTTTGACTTTCTCTTGAGATTAAGTTAGAAATAAATACCTATATTTCAAATTTTAAAAATCCTATAAGGTTTTTTAAGATAAAATCATTAAAAAAACATTTGTGTATGAGAGTCTCCTCCACTGAATATCAGAATGTATGAAAAACCCACTCTGGTACAATTATTTGGAAAAACAGAAAGTAACTTCTTAAAAATAAAATAAAGAAAAAAGGCATAAAAGGCAAAAATTTTCAGCCCCAAAGTAACATATTTGTTAACAAAATTATTGAACAAAACAAAAAAGTACAAGGAGAAATAATCACATGTAATAGCACTAGAAATAGTCAGTGTTAAGCTTTTGTTTGCCTTTCAAATAGATACATTAGTAAAGTTCTTAAATTGTGTGATAAATAGTAGGAGCTATAAGAATGTTTGTCCTTGCTGTTGTTTTTGTTATTATGCATTTTATTTAAATTATAAGGCTTTTTAGATTTACCTTGTGTTTAAGGCCCAAAGATTTAGAATATATCATATAGTTATATAATTAGAGAGAAGTCTTACTAATTTGTATGACATTTTTATTATTCACTATTATCCATTTTCAGAAGGTTTGTAAATTATTCAAATAGAAAACTAATTGGACAGTATACTTCTTGAAATATATTCTTGTTAATAAACTAAGTTACAGCAACTTAGTCATATTAATGCAATACCCAATGTTTGTAATATTATGGATGAGCACTATGTGAGAAAAATACATTTTAAAATATTGTAAAACCACTAGTAAATACAGAGGAAAAGTACTACCTTTTCTTAAAGTTAAAATTAGAAAACAGAGCAAGGGCAAATGTTTATATAGATACCCACAAATAAAAGTATTTGGAAGATAATTGAATCTGAATTCTAACTATACATTACATAAGGTATTATATATACATATAAAGTATTAAGTTACATTGAATATTCTAAAATCATTAGTTTTATAATTTAAAAATTACCTATGAAACAACAAAGAAAAAGCTCAAGTTATACATGTGATGGAGAATGATTCAACTCAAAGCTCATAGATAAGTTATTTAAGATCTGGATGAGGATGAAAAAAAGTCAAAGCAGAATGCAATCTTTGCTATAACCGAGGTGATAATTATTATGGGACTTAAGATGGAGAGATGATCATTTATATCAGGGGATTTAGTTGGGCTTTAGGATGAAGGAGGGAACATCTGAAATGAAATTTGAGAGGACAATATCATCAGGGAGAAATTTCGGTAAAGTAGGTTAAACAACTGTAGAATGTAGATCAATCAAGGGGGAAACACATACATACGGAAAGCATGTTGTGAAAGTGAAAATAATTGTGTTGAGAACTTTTTTGTTTTTATTGTGGATTCTAGTTGTTATAAAATGCCCCTAGGAAATTAAATGTGAAATGAAAATTTTTATCACTGGATAGGAAAATAGACTAAATATAATCACTAACACACAGTACTTTACTGTAGATAAGGCTGCATTCGAAGTGTTTCTCGTGTATTTATTTATTCTTAAAAACAGATATGAATATATTATCTCCATTTTACAGTTGAGGAACAAAGACCCAGAGACATTAAATAACTTGCTCAAGTAAACACAGCCAATAAAAGGCAGATGTATTTATTTTACCCAAATAGTCTGACCTCAAATCTGTGCTCTTAACAATTACACTAAATACTGTTTCTCCAATTTTTAAGAGCAATGTCCTTGAACAAATATAGCAACACTTCAAATTCTAATTGTTCTTCCACTTAAGAATTCAATCTATGCCATTTGGTATAAAAATGTATTATTCCAAGAATATCAAACTTACTAGAAATCTTATAAATATTCTTAAATATTTATTCTCAGTACCCTCTCTGTTGTGTTCTTAAACCTGAATACGTAACATGAGTGGAAAAAAGATAAACTCCTTTCTTTGAAGAGTAGGGAACATGCAGATAAATAAGATTATATTTAGAAATTCATCATTCCTTCTCCTATTAAATGGAAAATACTTATTGATAAAGAGCAGAGTGGTTGTTGCCAGAATTCAGTGAAATAAAATAAAACAAAATATATGAATAAGAATAAACAATCTGAACTATATATACTATACATGCCAGGTACTAAAGAATATATGGATTTGATTCAAATCATGCTTTATTCTTTCTATTTTTACCTTGGATTGGACTATTTTTGTTCATTTACATTGAAAAATAATTTTCCAATTATTTATTGAAAAAGTGCTTGAGTGTACTCAGCAGACAAATTCAGAAAACTTGACAAAATCTGCAAACGTTGATTTAAATAAAAATATCACCCAAGAGTTCTTTGAAGAGAGTCACAACAAATATTTGGGTTCTGAGTCAGCCTTTGGTAATTGTTTTCTTTGACCACCCTGAGATCACTGATTTTAACTATCTTCTGAGGTCTGGAGAGTGAATATTTCTCAGCTGCCCAATTTGTTCTGAAAATGTTAGCTCTCAGGAGAAAACTTCATCTTTCAGACCTCTTTTTCACATTACCCTCTAGCTGCCAATGCCACGGTATATATACTCCTAAGAGATGACCCAAAGTTTCTAAGATGTCTTCTAAGTAGCTAGAAGGGAATATCAGAGATAGTCTCTCTCTCTCAATCACACACACACACACACACACACACACACACACACACACACACACGCTTCCACAAACGCAGAGCTTGTAGTCAGTAAATTGTGGATTGGTGTAGTATTTGCAACATTGCTTATCTGATTTCTTCCTAAAGATTTTAACCTTTACAGAGTATCAATTCTAGGCAAAGTTGTGAAATAATCAAACCATGCCTTTAGTGCCTTTGGTCTGACACAGAGTATTGTTCCTCTTTGAAAGGCAGCTTATTCTAACTCTTCTGTTACTTCATGTCCTTCATGTGCTTCTCCTCCTACGAATCCCTCCCGCCTGCCACATTGACACCTACATAAAGATCTGAAAAGCTCACTCCCGTAAATGTATGTTAATATCTTACCAGCTTCAAAGCAGTTCCTATTTTACGTGTGTTTTGCATTTTCCTATCTTCCATCATCACATGTGCTAGAGCATCATCTTTTGCTCCCTGAACAATCTCAGCATTTTTGACCATATATGTATGAGTTTATATCTAGACACCCTATTCTGTTTGTTTATTCTTATGTTAATACTACACTATTTTAATTATAGTAGCTTTATAATAAATCTTGAAATTATGTAGGTTATGTTCTCTTCTCTTCCAAAATGGTTTTAGCTATCTTAGATCTTTTGTATTTATATATAAATTTTAGAATCAGTTTGATTATTTCTTCGTAAAAAGACTGCATTATGTCTATAGAGCAACTTGGAGATAACTTCATAATATTGTTTCTCCATTTATTTTAGTTTTCTCTAATTTATCTCAGCAATGTTTTATAATTTCTAGTCCTCAGCGCTTACATATATTTTATCAAATGTATCACAAAGTATTCATGTTTGTTGATGCTACTCTAAATGGTATTTTTAAAATGTTCAGTTTCCAATTTTTCCTTGCTAGTATATACAAAAACAATTGACTTGTATATATTAATATGGTACTCTGTTTCCTTGCTAAACAAATTTGCAAGCTCTAGTAGCTTTTTAAATAGATTCCTTAAGATATTCAATGTACACAAACAGGTCAGCTGTGAATGAAGAAAGTTGTATTTCTTTCTATCCAATCTACACAGTCTTTATTTCTTTCCCTTGCCTAATTCCACCAACTAGTATTTCTAGTTCATTTTTGAACAGAATTAGTGAGAGTGGAAAAACCTTCTTGTGCCCAAACATAAGAGTAAATTTTATAATTTCACCATTACATAAAATATTAGCAGTAGCTTATCCAGTTTAGAAAGTTACTTGTTATTCCTAGTTTTTACTGTTTAGGTCTATGATCCATTCTGAACTAATTTTCTGTTTGATTAAGGTAAAAGTTGAGGTTATTTACCTATTTGTTTCATATGGATATCTACTTGCTCCAAAAGGATTTGTTCTAAAAACATCCCTTTCTCCACTGGCATTTTTGTTGAAAATTAATTAACCATGTATGAGTGCATCTATTTCTTGATATTCTGTTACATTAATCTATATTTCTATACTTACACCAGTACCATACCAATGTGATAAAGTATGTTTAGAGTAAATCTCGAAATCAGGTAGTGCACGTGTTCCAACTTTTTTTTTCTCTTTGAAAATCATTTGGGCTTTTCCAGGTCCTCTGCATTTTCATAAAATATTTAAAATCACTTGTCAATTGCTACAAAAATAATAAATATTTTTCTGCAGTATTAATTTAGATTGTGTTAAATCTATAGATTGATTTATTAATGATGACATTTGGAAAAGTCCATTTAATAAAAAAAATTCTCATGCCTTCTTATAATCATTATCATACTTCACATAATGTATATAACAAATAAAACATATACAACAAAACAACCTATAGTCATTGGTATAAAATATTATGATCCATCAAATGACAATGAGGTGTTTCTAGAATTTGGGTCAGATGATGACTCAAGGGTTTGTTTGCTGGCCTTAGAAACTATGGGGATAATTGAGGACATAAACACACACACACACACACACACACACACACACAAATTTGGAAATGTAACATAAAATATCATTTTTTAGAGCAATCTAATAAGGAAAGATACATTCATATCAAATTAAACAAACTAAAAGATTAGGCCAGCAGAAGAAGTCATCACTTTCTTAGGGAAAAAAAAGCATGTATAGATGAAAAGGGATAAGTAAGAGGAATATTGCAATTGTAGTTCTCATTATAACGTGGGAGCTGTAGGCAAGAAATATTTCATAGAAGCAATGAACTTCCTGGATTACATACTATGAGTTAACTTTGTCCTAGCACAATAGTTTAAAAATCGTAATTCAAACTCATAGTCTTTTGATATTGTTGAAAATTCATTTGGTGGGAGTATGGATAAATTGACTTTCAATTAATGAAATTACTATAAGAATTCCTTTATAAATACTTAAGAGATTTAAATGTATCCTAGCATTTTTGCTTATTTGGTACTGTTTATAATTTTGCATTTATCCATTATTATTATTTTTTTTTAAGAAATCTACATGCAGTAATTCACATCCACTTCACAATAACTCTATGAAATGCATACAATGACTCCTCCCATTTTTAAAATTTATTTATTTATTTATTTATTTATGGTTGTGTTGGGTCTTCGTTTCTGTGCGAGGGCTTTCTCTAGTTGTGGCAAGCAGGAGCCACTCTTCATCGCGGTGCGCGGGCCTCTCACTATCGCGGCCTCTCTTGTTGAGGAGCACAGGCTCCAGACGCTCAGGCTCAGTAATTGTGGCTCACGGGCCCAGTTGCTCCGTGGCATGTGGGATCTTCCCAGACCAGGTATTGAACCTGTGTCCCCTGCACCGGCAGGCAGATTCTCAACCACTGCGCCACCAGGGAAGCCCTGCATTTATCCATTATTAATACATGGAACGCATGAGTCAGAAAACACCCATACTCATTAAAGTTAGAGGTAACATACATAGGCAGGGTTCCAAATTTTATTCTACGGGTAAGTTTGAAACTTTCCTTTTGTCATTGTTCTTTTATTTTGTAATTGTAATTGGACTTACCTCAATAGGAAAATGTTTTAAAGTTGACTGCGGTTTCCATATTCTCTTAATTTTTCTTTGCATTTTATTTGATATATTTTTCTCAAAAAACATAGTAATGGTTTAAATGTAAGTAATTAAATATACCGTTCATTCTTGTTAAACATGTTTGGGAATTAAAAATGACTGTGCCCATTGGCTCCTCTTTTCTGTTAGTGGCTGGTGTAGGAATCAGGCTCTGCATGACTATGCAGCTTGAGACTGGGAAATGTGAAAGGCCAACAGAAGAAATAGGAGTTAGCAAAGAACATTAATTGTCTTTAATGATGTGTTCTGTTTGTTTAGGTCAGAGTGGGCCTAAGTTACAGTTTGTCATTTTTATAAGAGTAAAGCAGTTCATTGATAATAATGAATCACATCTAATGAATCTAATCTAATAATCACATTAGATTATTTTATTTATATTACAGGGCTCCTTACTAGTTGGTAACCCCTGAATGTTGTCTGGCTCACCTATTTCTGTATCACTCTCTAACATGGCCAAGAGTTCAAATTGAGTTGCCCCTACCTACCTTTCCATCCAGAAAAGACTAAACACCACATATCTCATTGATTCCAGGTCTTTTACCCCAAAGTCTATAAGGCTATTTCTTAAAAATTCCCTGACTCACTGGTTAAAATATATATGAATTGAGTCAACTATGCTAGAGACAGGACTGTGAGTTGGAACAAGGCTTTAATTCTGAAGTTGGGGACTTCCCTGGTTGTCTAGTGGTTGAGACTCCACACTTCTACTACAGGGGGTGTGAGTTCGATCCCTGGTTGGGGAAGATCCCATATGCTATGCGGTGTGGCAAAAAAAAAAAAAAAATTCTGAAGTTTAAGAGGCTGGGAGCAGAAAGGTATAAGCACCCTTTACATCATTGCACAATTCCTTTACCTTCCAGAAGTAACTGGCTACTTGATCAAGAGCCTTGAACCTGGTGCCACATAAAGGAGGTTTAGTAGCTCAAACAGGTGGCTTTGGAGCCTCTATCCTTGTCAGAGAACTTGAGGGAAACATGTCTGGAGCTTTATCCATGTCTGGATACACAGGTATCCAGTTGCTGACTATGTGCAATGCAGGTATTCTCTTGAAAGAGAGATCATTTTGGTGATCTTCTGCTAAAGCATTAACAAGAAAGAGTCTCTGATATACATCTCTTCTTTAATTTAGCATAAAAGAACCTCTTTTATTGCCCCTTTTCATTAGTACTGGTACATAAACTTCAATGTAATATAAGGTTGCCTTTAAGTAGGCATGAACTTTTCACTGTTTCATATATTTCTCATTATAACACTCTTCTTCACACTCATTCTAACAGTAGGACAGGCCTCTTGAACTTAGGTCTGCATGTTGCCGAACATGGTGTAAAAACCTAGTTTATATACAGACGAGAGCAGCAAGATTCTCACACACATGTTTCTTTTCTGGATGTGAAAAATAATTAATTGCCCATTAAACACTCCCAGTGTCCATTACTCCTGTGATTATACTGTGATTGTACTGAACAACTCTGTATTTTTCTGTTTTTTGTTTTATCAGTTCTCACGGGTGGGTGGGGTTGAAATACAATTTATGTGCAGCTATACTTTATCACTTTTTCACCATTATGAGATTAAAAGGTCAATATCATTCTAAAGGTCATAACGGATAGGTTATTTGCAATATTTTTATAGATTTACAAGAAGAAAAATTAATTTGCTGCATCTGTTCACACTAGAAAAACTGTTTTTGGAAAACATAATTGTAAAAGTCTTTCCTGTAGTAAAGACTCATAGTTCTGCTGTTTTAGGTATGGCCTATAGTCTCAATAATATTGTGGGACTTGGAATGTAAGTGTAACTAAAGGCACAAATTCTGTGCCTCAGATAATCATAGGATTATAAAATGCTTAAATAGTTTCTACTTTGCCCTCAATTTTTTCTTATCTACCTGTCTGATAAGCATTAAGTTTTAGCCTTGGTTTCCTAGAAAGCAGAACATGAGGAAAATCTTACATATTCAATTATCATTGGAGGAGTGGTAATCAACTGAAAGCAAAAGTGTAGAAAAAGAGGGATAGGAAATAAAATGTCATGTTTTATCAAACTGAACACAGTTTCAAAAAAACAAGCACGATTGCTCAGTTATGGAACATCTCCATGAGATTACACAGCACCACTTAGAGCAGTTCCTTGAAGGAAGAAAGGAAAGACATTTCTGTTAGTTGCTTTCCACCTCCTGTCTCTTGTAATCAAAATCTTTGTGGGGCACTAATTCACCTAAACTGGGCCACTAGGAAGGCAGGAATTTGCAGTTGGACGTGAGTCCAGCTCAGGTGGACTGGGTCCTGGAGCTGCTGGAGCTCATGCCTTGGAGGGCACACAGGTGGTCATGTCTAATATCCATCCCTGGCCCTTTGGCACCCTGGGACAACTTACGGTGTTCAGAGATGAGAGGCAGTCACCGGAGCCAGGATTTTCAAATCATTGCCTTCACTCTGGAAGTGAGGGAAATGAATGAGACCCAAGTAACTATGAGTGGTGTATTGACTCGGTCTGTAACAGTTTACCCTTCATGCCAATTAAATAGCATACACTCTTATGATATACAAATCTGTTATTAGTAAAAGAGACCCTGAATTCTATCTCAAGAAAGAAGGAGCAAGTACAGTCCCTCAGAGTAGAGGTCAATGTCAATATCCTTCAATATATTCCTTGATGTTACAGGGGATCCTAGAATCAAAGTTGCTATTTATCTTATACTTCCTTTACCATTCATTCTAGATTTCACTCACCTTTGGACAACATTTTTATTCTCACTCATTTGTCTGATGAAGTGATGAGAATTTCATCTCTTGAGGCATAAGACTGTTGATAAGAATTTTCCTATTTCTACTACTCAGTTTTCAAACCTTTAACTTTCACCAGACCCTGTTAAGTCTCTTGCTCTGTAGTTCACTAGGACCTAGACCATTTTGATATTCCAGAAAACAACATGCTGATTCACTATATTAGTGATATACTCATTAGACCAGGGAAGCAGTAAGTAGCATGTAGTCTTATCTACTAAGACACAGGCAAACCAGAGGGTGAGAGATAAAGTTTCAAAGATTCATCGATCTGCAGTTATTTGTGATGTTTATGTGAGTCTAGTGCTCTGTGACATTAAATTCTCCAAATTTATAATACTTGTTATACTTTGAACTTCCAGCCTATAAAAAATGAGGTGTGGTTTTTAGTGGACCACTTGAATTTTAGAGGGCTTGTGGTTACTGTTCTGGTGTTTTTATGTGATATTTTAGAAGGTTACTTGATTTGAGTGAAGCATAGAGAGGATGCTACATGATGTTGCAGCCTACCACTTAGATATATAATCCAGCAGATCTGATGGTAATAAATATATCTGAGGTACGTAAGGATGCTAAGCGGAGTTTTAAAGGATTCCCTACAACCAAAATTTGTATAGATAGAGGTGGAAAAGATGAAGGCCTGGTTGAAAGTTTGGCATGGTCTAGCCCAACTATGGAAAATTAACTACTATCTCATTGCAGTGCCCCCTCTCTCCCTGGGCTGACCAGGGTTTTGGTGATGGGAAATACTCCTAATAGGCAAAGATACAAGCAATACACTTAGTTATCCAATATGTATGTCTGCTGTGTGGAAATACTCTAAATTCTGTGCTGTGGTAGAGAACTCTGCCATGAGGTCATTGGCCTGAAAAGAATAATGCAAGAAGCTTAGGGTTAAGGAGTTCTAGGGAAAATACATATGGATTATTTAGAACACTTCAGTAAGGGCTGGGTTGGAGAGTACAGAAAGAGTAAATCATGATTATTCTCCCTACCATGGGAAAGAGGAAGCCATGGAGATGGATGGCTATTCTTACTGATTCAAGCAGCCAGCATCATAGTAGAGAAAGATAGAATCTTCCATTCTAAGCAATTCTGAATATTAAATTTGCTCTGGATATAGATTTGGGCTCTCCTGCTCTCAATTCACACTTTTTTCCCAGAACTAAGTAAACTATACCACCTATACACTGAAGACACCCAAATTCAGTATTTGGGATCATTGGAAAGGTGGCCGTATTTTCATAGAAGATAGTGATGGAGCAGACAAGGATGTAGGAGGACTGTGAAAAAAATGTACAAACTTGGAGGCCAGTCAAGAAATGTGAGTATTTTAAAAAGGAAGAAGAGTTCAACTCTATTGAATGTTGTTGCTAGATCAAATAAAATTAGATATCGGATCTTAGCAAAGCGAAGTCATTTGAGTGTTAGGTGCAAAGCACACATAGAGGTTGGTCAAAAAGTGAGTAGGTATGCAGGTGAAGGCATCCTGAATCCACTAAGAATCTTTACAAACAATTTTCTATTTTCTAGTAATTTTTTTTTTTTACATTTTACACATTGACATAAAGCATAATTTTGCCATATCTTAAATGATGACTGCTAATCTACTTCTTTTTTGTTTTACTAAAACCATTTACCCTTTTATCTCCTTCACTCCTTACTTCACTGACTTTTGATCTAAAAAAATAAAAGTGAATATATCATTAGTCTTGACCCATTGCCATTTTCCTACTCTATTAATCTCTCTACTTTCTTATCCTGTCACTATAGATCCACTGACTAACCAAAAAAAAAAAAAAAAAATGCAAGTAACTAATTAAGATAGTGTGTCTATCATTTTACTTATTATTATTTCTTTGTATCTTCATAGTAATTCTATAGGAATATCAATTTTTTTACTCTCATTTTACAGATGACACTCAAAGTCACAAAATACGGAAGTGGTAGAAGTGGGTTTCAAACCCATTCATTCTGATTCGATACTTGTTTTTTGATCACAGCTCTCTATTAAACCCTCACCAATCATTTGAACTACCATTCTGTTCAAATTCCTCATATCTTAAAGCTTCCCATGATTAGCTATTGCAAGATGTCATCAATATAGAGTAACCTCTATGTCACTGCTATCCTCTTTCTCAGCTCTTGACCTTGCCTTGTACTTCACTAGAATTATTAGGGTCAGAAGACACAAGATAGGTATTTTCTTTGTCAATCACATTGTATTTTTTATTCAGAATCTCAACTACATGCTTCCTTTTCCTCAGTTCCAAAGGCTGGGTGCTCATTTCTTTTGCAAGGTTATATCAACTGTCTCTGCATTGGATTCTATCTTCTTCCATCTGTTTCGGTACTGAAATATTGCCCTATATTTAGGACTTTCTCTCTTCTACATTTTTAGTTCTCTCATCAGTTGCTCTTTTCTCTGTATGTATAAAAATACTTAAGTATTTCCCATAGTGGTTAAAAAATAAATCAAAAACAACAAAAATATTCTCAAACCTGTGTACTCCTGTGACTATTTATTGAAATAAAGAAATATCTAAAGCGGCCTAGTAAATGTAGTCATAATAATCAATGCCAAGATATATCCAAAGTGAAATTATTAGACCTTTTGAATAAAGAAAGAGTCTTAGCATACTCAAAACAAAATAATAATAATAATAATAATAATTTATTGAACTACTATGTGTGTACCCAGTTTATTCCTTATCATTCCATTGTGTGACTGTAGCAAAATCTGTGTATTCATTCTATTATTGATGGACATTAGGGTTGTTTCCATTTTTTGGCTACATTATATGTAGTGTTGATACCAATAGTTTTATTCAAGGTTTTAGGTAAATATGTGTAGTAATTTCTATAAATAGGTTACTTATCTAACAGTGGAATTGTTGGGTAATATGGAATAATATTGTTCAGTTTTAGTACAATATTGACAGTTTTCCAAAATAGTTGGGTCAATGAACACTAGACGTTCAGTTGTTCCATAAAATTGCCAACACTTGATACTGTTTTTCATTTCATTTTACCTATTCTGTTGAGTGTGAAAGATTTCTTAAATTCAGAAACCACTAAGCATAGAGGAAAAAAAAATACAAGTTTACCTACATAAAATAAAGACGTTCTACTTATCAAGAGACACCTTTAAGAGTCTAAAAAGGCAAGCTTCAGCATGGGAAAATATATTCGCAATTCAAATATTTGTAAGATACACATAAATATTTACTAAGAAATTGAATAAATTTGAATTTATTCAAATAAGTTTCTATGAATAAATCATAGAAAAAAATGAACAAAACACTTGAACAGCCCTTTTACAAACAAAGATATCCAAATAACCAATACATATATGAAAAGGTGCTTAACTTCCCTAGATGTTGGGGAAAAGACAAAATAACACTTTATACCAATCAGAATGGCTAATCTGGAAAATATTTTCTTTTGTTTCTATTAAGTTTCTGGAGTGATACCAATTAGTCATATCTTTAACTTTTTGAGTTTGTATTTCCTTGACTCTATGAATAATGTAAATTTAAAACCCAAATCCTACAAAATAGCAGAATTACAGTATATGATTTTTCACGAGCGCTTGCCTTGCATTCTCCATCTAGCATTCAGGCCATTTTAGAAGATTTCTGTCATGTAAACAAATGCACTTTTTATTTCCTGCTGATTTTTCCATAAAGGTATAACCCTTTCAAAGTCCCAGTTTCATCCAAAATATCAATTCCAGCTGACCATCTTGTGTCAGCACAAAATATTGTCTCCTATTCCCACTAAGGCTATTCAACCTTGGGATCTGGGATAAATATACCATCATAGGCCTTCAGGGAAGCCTTGGTTTCAGGGGTAGTTTACTTGTCTGACTTTCCACTTATTTTCACTGTCAGCCTCCTACCTCCTGGTTTGGAATTAAAAATGTTAGCAGTTGGATTTGAGTCTGAGCTGAACGTGTCTGCATATCATCCAGACTGAAAACATGTCTGAAGATCAAATTGCTGCATGAGAATATGTAGAATGAGGAGAGACTATAAGCTAGAAAAAAAAAAATCTACTGGAATTTAAGAGGCAAATGGAGAAAAATTTAAGAGGCAAATGGAGAAAAATTAACAAAGGTGAATAAGAAAGAGTAGAAGAAATTAAAAGTAGGAAGTTTTCTCAAGATGTTTGTTAATGAAGAAAAGGAGAGAAATAATGTTATAATTCATGTGAGGTTTGCTAATAAGCAGGATTTTGGTTAATTTCATGAGACAAACATGAACAACTGCTGATGAGGAGGATTCTTTTTGAAGGAGAGATGGTCTCTGAAACATGGAGGAATAAATATTCCAAGATTGAGTCATTGTAAAATGTCTCTCTTTAAGGAATGATGCTGGATCTATATGATTGATATCTGACTGATATTTTACAACATTTCTATGTATGACACAGTATGGATCATTGACCAAATAAGTTGTTCCAACTTTCAAAAGAAATTTTTCTTAGTCCTACCAGTTCATAGACATCATATTACTCATCTCTACTCCACTGAAGAAAGCCATTACCGATACTTGCATATCTACAGGATTATTTGACCATATGCCTCTCTTATAACCCTAAGCTTGCTCTCCTCCAAAAAAATGGCAAGATTATTTCTCCAATTAATTGATAAATTTGTCAGCTTCTCTCTTTTTCTTCTCCTTTTGTTCTCTTCAATTCCCAAAACTGTGCCATCTGCTATGCACAAAAATTTTGCTAATATTAGCTATCTACTACTGGTGGCTACTTATGCATAGCTACTCTCCAAAAACTTCATGCTTAAGCCATGCCAATGACACATTTATATATTTTTTTATTTGCTTTGCGAGTGTATTCAATATGTCCTTATTGTTAAATAAAGTGGACATTTTTCAACCCTCATTTTCTTTGGACTCTGAAATTTTTTCATATCTATTGCATAACATTTTCATAGTTACATATGTACTTCCAATGCTGCCCATATTACTCAGTTTGTGGTCTGGATTCTCCTCCCCTAACTGTATTCTAATGCTGAGGTTGCTCATTTAATCTCGAGACATCTCTTCTTCTTAAGAGAGTCATACATTCCCAGATGTTTAAATGGTGATGATAGTGATGGCAATAATATCTAACATTTGTGAATATGTATAAAACTCTAGATGTATGACAAGTGTCTTGCATATAATATCTCATTGAATTTCCACAATAATCCTCTAAGATCAATGTCAAGAGGTGCCATTGCAATCCCACTTTTGCAGGTGAAGAAATTAAGGTATAATCCTTTGATTAGGAAAATTGTTTGTAAATGGTCAAGCTTTTGAACCCCATCTATCCAGTACCTCTGCTTGTCTATAAGCCCATTGTACTCACATACTTTCTTTATAGCCCAGAAATCTTATTTTTTCTACTTGATAATATCTTGCAGACAATTGGACAGCTCCACTCAAATTTTACTTGTCCCAAACTTAACTTGTGATATTATTCCATCAAAATCTCTCCTATTCCTGAATCTCTTTCTTAGTAAATGGATTGATATTCCATTAATAAAGTGATCAGGCAAGACACCTTTGCCCACCTGTCACAAAGCACCAAAAATTCTTTATTCTCCCTCCTACATTATTTATTTTCTCCATTTCTACTGTCACCTCTTTCCAGCTGCCACTATCTTTCTGTTAACTGCTGAAATGACCCTTAACCTGTTGATCTGAATTCCTTTTTTTTTGTTTTCTTGCTTTCCAATCCAGTATTCACATTGCAAAGGAAACAGTTTACAGAAACACGAACTCATCCTACTGTCATCACATGTAAGTTATTTCCACAGTTTCTCTTTTCTACTTAATAAAACCGCAAACTAAGAATAATTTCAGGTTTTTTTTTTTCTTGATATGATCCCTTCCTACTCTTTTAAGCTCATTCCATAGCAGTCTCTTCCTCTCTTTATATTCAGGTTGAACTTTCTTTTTCAGGAGGCCTGGGCTCTAGAAAGTTTTTCATCTGTTAGGAAAGTCTTCTTTGCTTGCTTCCAAATGCACCTTACCCTGTGTTGTGTTATACCTCCCTGTGGTATATTTTCTTGGCATATTTTGACTTTGCTTAGAAGAGAGTAGGAAATTTGCCACGTGTTCAAGACACAACTTGTTTCAGCCCAATCCTAGAAAATGTGCAATTTCCATGCGTATGTAAAGTAGGGAGGAAATACATGGCTAGCCTAAGGTAAATTGGACAAAACAATTACAAAGTAAACTGGCAGAAAGAGGGCCAGACACTGATCTCCCCAGTTCTTTGTAGGGAGAGTGTATTTTTCTCTTGACCATATGTTTTCATAGATGTTAATAATGTGCTTTCCCTTGTTCTTCTTCTCTTCATCCTCCACCTCCTCTGTCTTCTCTTTCTTCTCCATTTCTTCTTATTTTCCATTTGAGCTAATTTCTTTAAAAAATTCATGACATTTCTCTTCAATATATGTAGAGGAAATCTGAAATTCATTGAGAAAGAATTTAGGGACATTGAAATAGCTCCCACCACTCACATTGGAGGTCTAAATACAAAGAACTTATCTGATATCAATGGATTTTTAATGTTTTGTATGAAAATTAAAAACTTGATTCTCCCCATGTCCTTTTCCCTTTATCTGTCTTCAATTTCTATAGAAGAGTGAATCTATGAAGATTTCTCTTTAGTCTCTGATATTAGTTTCAGTTCACTCACATTCATGTTTTGCTATGCTTATCACTTTACAAATTATTGTTATTAATTAAATTTTATTTCATGTAAAATAATATATAATGATATTTTTATTTATTTTACTTTAACTTTCCCACCTCCTTTTGCCGTACACTGTAAGATACTCTCGCATTCTACCCATTATGCCAACAATATATTCTTCCAAAGTCTTAATGGAAAAATGTATCATTAAAATACTTTATTACCGTTATGCTAAAAATGTTGTAGGACCTTATGCAACAAGCCACTATACATAGTCTTCATACTAAATTAAGCTGCATTTTGACATGAAAAAATAAAAGAAAAAGAATTTCCTTAAGATAGCGAGAGATGTTGTCATTCCCTTCAGACCTGCTCTACAGTTATCAGTGGGGAAGGATTTTACTCTCCGGCATGGACTTTGACACTCTTTCTACACCGGCTTTTCAGTTGAGACGATAGTACTAGATGTTTGGGGAAGTAAGTTTACTGATGGGAAATACATTTATATGCAAACCTATGCCTCCCCCCAACCCCGCCTCATTACATTAAAGAAAATCTCACTAAAAGGGGCTTTTTGGCAAAGAGTAAGCAAAATGCTGGTTTTTGATCATTAAACTTGATATATTGATCAAGATTTGAAAAGACAGCTTAAATGATTCAAAATTTGCATATGTTTATACAGGATACCTACCCTTACCTCACCTTTGGCACTCAAAGTGACAGTTAAGGAGATTAGCAAAGAATAAGTGCTTGGAATGCAGTTAAGTGCAACATAAATGGATCCTTTCCTATAACAGTTTTAATGGTTACTTAACCTACATATGACTCCATTTCTCCTACAGAAAAATAGGGATAATATTTATCATTCATAAAACTTTTTAGTATGTTACCCCATTAATCTCCTATTGCTTTGTATAACCCTGAGAGAGAAAACTCTAGACAAAATACAGAGGCTATAATGCTGGCACTCAATTTTAGATACAGAAACTGATATACCCAAAGACTTGAGCTATTGCAATTTAAAGCTGTTACAGGAGTTGCAATCTTTCACAACAAGCTGAAACTAAATAACCTGTACTTTTGCCTCACTAAGTTACTTAAAAATATAATACATTAGTATATAAGGACACACCAAAGCAATCAATATTTTATGAAATTGCTGGACTGTAATATGGATTTTTAACAGTATTAGTGTTAAATGCATTAACTTTAATGAGGAACTTAGAAATGGTCTCTTAATAACCTTATTGGGATATGACTACTTTTAAATGGCTTTTACTTTGTCCTTGGAATTCATATGATGCATGTGACAGAGGCTTGTTTAGTGTTAACAGAGGATTAGATGAAGGAAATTAATTAAAGCTTCCTAGCAACGTTTTCCCCTTGAGCTATTCAGTACGCTAAAGTGGTGTGACAGGGTACCATCCTTTCTCTAAATCTACTCATTAAATAACTCAATTGGGTTTAAACATCCTTTTTTAAAAAAATTAGACCATAATTTTTCTCCTTGTCTTTCTAACCTGACCCCTTCGAGCCGCTGCCACGTCTGTGATTTGTAATTACCTTTTAGCTTCTAATAATAGGATGGCCACAAAGTGTGTCCATGTGTTTCAGAGTCTACCAATTCACTTCTTGAGACCTGTCTTCAATTGAGATGACAAATTTAAATAGGTTAGGGACATTTGTTTAACTAATCCCCTGGACAAATAAGTATCTAGAATGATTTCCTATATTAGATGAAATGCAAGTCTATAAATCTTTTTAAACACTGTTCATGCCGCACTTGAATACTTGTAATAATAATCATTTTTCATTTTTATATTTTAGAAATAAATAGATCTATTCTGGCTTTAAATTTTCACAAATGGTGATTTTCTCTGTTTTTAAGACATCGTTATAAATGTATTAATTCTTAGCTATTAAAAACAATTACTTATAATACAAAATAAAAATAATATTTACCAGCATTTATTGTTTGTGGATTTTTTGATGATAGCCATTTTGACTGGTGTGAGGTAATATCTCATTGTATCGATAGTTTTGATCTGCATTTCTCTAATAATTAGCAACGTTGAATATCTTTTCATGTGCCTCTTGGCCATCTATATATCTTCTTTGGAGAAATATCTATTTAGGTCTTCTGCCCAGTTTTTGACTGGGTTGTTTGTTTTGATGATATTAAGCCACATGAGCTGTTTGTAAATTTTTCAGACTAATCCCTTGTGGGTCACATCATTTGCAAATATTTTCTCCCATTCTGTGGGTTGTCTTTTCATTTTGTTTATGGTTTCCTTTGCTGTGCAAAAACTTTTGAATTTAATTAGGTCCCATTTCTTTATTTTTGTTTTTATTTCCATAACTCTGAGAGACAGATCAAAAAAGATATTGCTGCAATTTATGTCAGAGAGTGTTCTGCCTATGTTTTCCTTTAAGAGTTTTATAGTTTCTGGTCTCACATTTAGGTCTTTAATCTATTTTGACCTTATTTTTGTGTATGGTATTAAAGAATGTTCTAATTTTATTTTTTTACATGTAGCTGTCCAGTTTTCCCAGCACCATTTATTGAAGACACTGTCTTTCCCCCATTGTATAGTCTTGCCTCCTTTGTTGTAGATTAATTGACCATAGGTGTGTGGGTTTATTTCTGGGCTTTCTATCCTATTCCATTGACCTATATTTATATTTTTGTGCCAGTACCATACTGTTTTGATGACTATAGATTTGTAGTATAATCTGAAGTCAGGGAGCCTGATTCCTCCAGCACAGTTTTTCTTTCTCTAGATTGCTTTGGCTATTCAGGGTCTTTTGTGTCTCCATACAAATTTTATAATCCACAAACAATAAATGCTGGAGAGGGTGTGGAGAGAAGGGAACCCTCCTACACTGTTGGTGGGAATGTGAATTGGTACAGCCACTATGGAAAACAGTATGAAGTTTCCTTAAAAAACTAAAAATAGAGCTACCATATGATCCTGCAATCTCACTCCTGGGCATATATCCAGAGAAGTACATGGTCTGAAAGGATACATGCACCCTAATGTTCATTACAGCACTGTTTGCAATATCCAAGACATGGAAACAACCTAAATGTCCATCGACAGAAGAATGGATAAAGAAGATGTGGTACATATATGCAATGGAATATTACTCAGCCATTAAAAAGAATGAAATCATGCCATTTGCAACAACATGGATGGACCTAGAGATTGTCATACTGAGTGAAGTAAGTCAGACAGAGAAAGAGAAATATTGTATGATATACCTTATATGCGAAATCTAAAAACAAATAAAACAAATGAACTTATTTACAAAATAGAAACAGACTCACAGACTTAGAGAATGAACTTATGGTTACCAGGGGGGAAGGGCGGGGGGAAGGAATGGTTAGGGAGTGTGGGATTGACATGTACACACTGCTGTATTTAAAATGGATAACCAACAAGGACCTACTGTATAGCACAGGGAAATCTGCTCAATATTATGTAACAACCTAAAAGGGAAAAGAATTTGAAAAAGAATAGATACATGTATATGTATAACTGAACCACTTTGCTGTACACCTGAAACTAACACAACATTGTTAATCAACTATACTCCAGGGAATTCCCTCATGGGCCAGTGGTTAGGGCTCTGCACTTTCACTGACAAGGGCCTGGGTTCGATCCCTGGTCAGGGAACTAAAATCCCACAAGCCGCGTAGTGTGGCAAAAAAACAAAACAAAACAAAAAAACTATACTCCAATATAAAATAAAAAGTTAAAATAAATAATATTCACAAAGGAAAACTTTATCTTCTTGGAAAAAAGAGAACATTTGACTATAACAATGGCATATGAAAAGTAAATTAGACTATAATACATCTTTTGAGTTGTATTAAATTTGATGTTTTCAGGTAAACAAGTACAAAATCCAGAGTTCCTTATTTTCTAATCTCAGTCAAATAAAAAGCTCAAGCTTTAAAATGTTATGATACCTCCTCTTTTGATGTCAGGGATGAAGATATAAAGCTATCCCTCTAAAATTAGGGTTAGACTGTGCAGTCTTTCTTCTTTTTTTCCTCAAGATATTATTCTTCTACACACAATTTTGATGAGGAAAACCAACCTGGATAAAGGAACATGACTTCTGTTTAAAATAATTATTTAGGAAATCAGAAATAGATGGTCAGTAGCATGGTTGAATTAATAACACTCTCTGTTCAAAATAGAAATAAAACGTGTTCACACAGACAAATATAACTGTATTTTAAAATATCAGTATTATAATTAAACATGTACTCTGTGTGCACACAGGCATATGTGCACTTTCATACACACACACACACAAGGACTGTTTATCCAAATTGTTAATATACTTTGCTGATTGCATTGTGGTAATAACTCTATGAGAAAGCCAGTGCTACTATTCCTCATTAAATTGGACTATATCATCTGAAAGTAAAAAAATAAAGCTGATCACATTGACAAATTTTACCTAATTTAAAACACTGATACACCAATATAAAAAGCCACTGTTTATATGGTTAGCACATTTGTTAATCCATTATTTTAACCATTATAGGATTGACAGTATCATTCTTCTGCAAGCCAGACACATTCGAGTTTTGAATCAACCCTTCTAATAAATCAGATGTCTAAGATTAAACATTTAAAATAAGTTACAATGCAAATTTGACCAAGTGAAATGCATTTGGTGTGTTTCAGGATCATAACAATTAAGAGATGATAGCTATTGTTCTAAAATAAAATTCCATGAATGTAATATTTAATGAGATTCAGAAATATTATAACACATTCACGTAAAATTTTACTCCATCATTAGTGAGAAGCATAGTAATTCAACTGTCTTAAAGCATGTGCATAACATTTTATTGCAGAAAGGATCAGAAACATTTAAATTCTCACACGAATCTAAATTCTCTATTCTCGTTGTGCATAGTAATGAAAGTTGTATTTTACCTAACTAAAAATGTGAACTGCAAAATTTCAAGATTTCCTGTAGGAAAATATAATACCAGTTTCTTTGTGGAGTTTTTGGTACATTGGTAAAGAGCATAATTACAATTGCAAACAATTTTTTTGCTTGGACATTAAAAAAAAAAGTGTACCTAAATAACAAATAATAGGAGTTTTGTCTTAATTAAATCTCCTAGAAGTGCTGTCCTTGTAGTGTTTTTTAAATAGAATGAATCTCAAAATAATTCCAATGAATAAAGATAATGTCTTACGACATTCAAGTGCACCATTTATAGTAAAATTCAGGTAATATGTTGGCAGCTGGTAGGAAGCTCCAAACACAGAAGTATTTCCACAGTGTTTGTTTAGATTTAGGTGGATTTCCAACAGTTACTGTGATTTTAATTCATCAGTCCTCTACAGTGGGATTTCTGAATATGTAATCTGTACAGCACTTTCATCAGGATCAGCAGGAGTGCTTATTTCAAATGTGAATTCCTAGGTCCCACCAGAGACCAAATGAATCAAAATCTATGGGGCAGAGCATGCATTTGCATTTTAATGATTTGTCCAAGTGATCCTTATGCACATTAAGTTTGAGAACGCCTGTGCATCCTTAAATCCAAGTAAAGAATATATGAAATATATATCAAGTAGTTCACAGAGTTGTTAGTCACAAATAAGACCAGGTGAGCAAATGCTGTAAAATAAAAGTTTATATAATCTGACAATTATAACCTATTTCACAAACTTTAAGTACAAATGAGGAAGGTTAAAAGGCTCAGAGTGTGCCAAGGTCACAGACCTTCTCTTAGCCGTGGTGATTTTCAAGCTTGCCTGAAGAGTCCCCAGGAGGACTACAGATACATTATAGATAACAATGTCACAATACAATCTACTGGATGAGAATCTCTTGGGGCAGAGGTCTGGTAATCATTACGTTTAGCTATCTAGTCTGGTGACATTTATCATTAAGGGAGTTTGGAATATACTTCCTTGAGCATTCCCAGGCTGACACTACAAAACACTCATAATGATCTGAATTGCTAGTGTGGCATTATAGCCCTAGTTAGCCCGATCACTTTAATTTATGTCTCTAATATCTATTAACACCCTATATGCCATTACTTTTTTCTTCAAAGGATTGACTTAATACCGACATCTTATTACTGTTTTTAGCTAGGATTGTTTTTAATGAATAATCATTAATGTACTCAATATTTGTACAATCTAATCTGTGAGCTGTCTGATATAATTTCCCTACATGAATTTTCAAAAGTTTCATTGCATATACAAATGCATTAATAGCATTTGCATTGACAATAGTTAGGGGAAATTGTCATATCTTATAACTTGACGAGGTGTGATCATTAGGATTTTTTCTCTAAATATTCACTTCCATATATTTTTCTGTATATTTTCTATAAATTCAATATCTTGAAATATGTGTATATATTATGACATGAGACAAACAAGCTTAGAAATGATTACTGTTATCAACACTCACATAAGTATATTGATTCAAGGCTTATAATTTAAAAAACATTGTAATGAATACAAGTGAAAACAGAAAAACTAAAATTAGTCATCTCTCAGTTAAGAAAACATTTATACAACTGTTTAAAAATAACTGTAAAATTCAGTTGTATACATTCATTACTATCCATGTAAAACCAAAAACTCAGTTCCTTAAAAGATTCTCCTTCAAGAATAATCTGTAGTTTAGAGTGGCTTAAATGTCCAGCTACCTTGCCTGTTCTTTGCCAGTGTTTTCTGTGCTGGGAAGCAGAGAATGCAAAGGGCAGCCCCATATTCTGGTCCTGCAAGAGAAACAGAATGGTAAGATTCGGGAGATACAAGCTGCACTAATTATGTCACAGAGACTAGAACAGCAGTGATTTTTCCCATTATTATTATTTTATATCAGTAGAATCTATTTAATATATTCAATAATTCTATTATTTCTAAGACCTTCCACAAAAGGGCATTACAATCCTTTTAGTTTATTGCAAACATATATATTTTTTAAAGCGGATTCACTTTATTTATTTATTTTTTGGCTGCACTGCAGGATTTGTCAGAAGACAAACAGTAAGTTGTGAGTTCCATTTTGCCCAACTACTTTTTTCTTCACACCCTGGAGAATCTGGTGTCTGGAACTGTAGAGACATCATCATGTTACCACCCCTTCTCTTCTCAGGTTGAATCCACTGTGACAGAGCATTCATGTCCTTAAGAGGCAAGGCCTAGCAAATAGCCTCTCACAAATCCACTGAACATCACAGTGTCCTGTTTGATAAATTCTGTTGCTGCTTCAATTATATTGCTGATTCCAGGTGCTGCTTTATTTGCTCATTTCTGAATCAGGTCTTCCTGCTTTCTTTATATCTTTTTTCAACTCTGTCCCAGTTGATTTGCACATAGTTACTTTGACTGGTAAATCTGAAGAAGATGGCCAGCAGCCTACTGTTGCTGTAAGTTTTCCAACTTTCTGGAACAAAAATCCTGCACAATGGCCAGTGCAATCTGGATGGCTACTGAGTATTGTTCTACCGGAGGTGCCAAACTATGGCCAAACATAGATTCTACCGGCGGTGTCTTCTTGTATACTGAGTTAGGTCCAATATGAATCATCATCACTTTCATATTCAGGTGAGAGAAATCCCATCTAGACTGGCCTGGCCTTGGAATCCAGAACCAAGTGAAGAGGACTCAGCTGTCAAAGAGGGGCAAAGAGGGCCTGGGGTTGGAAGAAAGGGTCATAGACACAGAAGTAAGCACTTCATGAAAACTAAGCAAATGGTATTTCTAGGTAAATCAGTCTTTCTGTGCTGGACTAATTAAAAGAACTTCACAGCTCTCTCTCCCCAAGCTTTCTCACCCTCTGGAACTGAGGGTTTTTACTGCTTCCCCCATTATTTTTCTAATTAAGTAATGAATAAAATGAATAGTATTTTATTTTATTATTATTATTATTATTTTTGGCTGCGTGGCATGGCATACAGGATCTTTTTTCCCTGACCAGGGATTGAACCTGTGCTCCCTGAAGTGGAAGCATGGAGTCTTCACCACTGGACCCCCAAGGAAGTCCCTGAAGAGTATTTTATAGATAAGAAAACTTTAGCCTCAGCAGGATAAATTTGAGGACAGTTCCAATAGTTAGTTCCCCAGAGATGCATGTGAAGTGGTCCTTACAGTTTTCGCAAACTAGAATACCTGATAGTGTTTATCAGTGCAACAGGTCAGGTGCAGTGTAAAGGTATGCGAACTGAAAAAGTAATATTGACCCTAACTATGCATTCACGCACAGGCATTTACAGATTTTTACCCAGTCTTTGAATTAAAACATAGATTTTCTGAGTCTGATCAATGTCAGCCTCTTGAGATGCACTAAAATGAAATTCAGAAAAAGTTGAATAACTTAAACTACTCTGGAGTTACAGACAACTGAAGTAGAAAGCCTCTTAAGCACTGTGAGAGAAGAAAAACAGGGGCAAAAATCTACCTACTAGCTTGGGTTGTAGAACTCATGTTTTTAGGAGTTGGGAGAATAGAAACTTTGCAGCAGGTGTTTCATGTGACAGATCATTAGATCTCTTATCTGGGTCTGTATTAGATCTGTATAATATCTATTGAGATACTACAGATGAGGAAAGATGTTAAGTGTATTTGTTTTGTATCAGCAACGGAGATTTTTTGCTGCCTCTGAAAGCTTGCTGTCAAGATTTAATTTAATATTTAATTAATTTTCTCTCTGCCAATCTGTGATTTCCCTTAATGCCATTTCCTTTTCTAGATAGATCACAGATTACTGTAAATTATTTGTGTTCAGTGAGGATGGGCATAACGGTAGTAATAATGAGAACAAGAATAGTGACTGGCCATTTATACATAAAACGAATTCTGTTAAAAACACCTATAAATATTGTACCAGCTTTATTAATTGGCTTAATAAGATCAATTGGCATAATAAGATCTAAGTTGTTTATTATAAATAAAATAAATAAAAATTCACTAGCCAGCAATAGATATTAGTATTTTTCTTTTTGAAAAATCTCTTCTTTGCTAGCCCTAAATGCTTTATTTCTTAGGGGTCTGATATTGACTTCACTAGTGTTAGTGGAGTTACCAGCTTGTGGCTGAATCACGCTCACTCTAGTATTCAGACATGTTTTGACACATCTAAATTAGGGTGAGGAAGATTATTCCAGAATATGGAGGCTCTCTTTTGGCAGGAATTGGGGGATGGGGACTTATTCTGAATAAAGAGGAAGTGAAGACTGGAAAGGTTACTTGGTCAACAGAGAGAAAAGATTAGACTGAAAATAGAAACTGTCATTCCCAATATTCTCAAGCTCAGACTGCACGAACATGTGAATACTTGGCACTAAGTAAATGGTTATAAAAAAACACATCTAATTCCCAGTCTGTAATCTACCAGTGACATTTAAAAATAAGACACCACCACTGGTGACGATGTAAGTGTTGTTTGCGAGAAGGGCTGCTAGTATAGCTTATGATAGCATCTTAATAAACAAAATATTAGTTTTGTGTTGTAATGAGGTTTAAAACTTAGATTGAGAATCAAGCTTCTCTGCATATATGTATGTATAAGGAAAATCTATTTTTCCTTAAAACACCTGCATTATGTCACTTTAGAGGTAAAGGATGGTTTTCTCCCTTCTTAAATCTCCTCTTGATAAATATATTTTCATTGGAAGATGTTTTAAGTGGTCCCTCTTCTAAGTGGAAAGATTCCAGGTACCATAACGGAATCTTCAAGAATATAAGGAAAATATTTTAGTCAGAATCATTTCTTACATGAGATGATATCAAGTCACTAGTTAATTTCTAGAAAGAATAAATGTCATGGGCATAGAAAAACAGGAACTGATGAATAAGAAAGGCAATCTTCATCAAGGTTTGTTTCTTGGAATATGTATAGCTAGAGCCTGTATGACACTTTTCATTTTATTTTAATTGCTAATACAATTTTTCTATATTTTAAAAATTGATATTGTTCATATTAAAAACATTTATTTGAAATGTCTTACATAGCATTCTGACACATCCTGAAATAGTGTAGTTTTTCTTTAGCTGCTGTACTACCTCTCTACCCTCCCTCAATAAAACACACAAAACACCTTATCACATCCTTAATACTTTAAAATTTTTTAAAAACTCTAAAATTACAACTCAAATAATTATTTAACCAATAAAAATAACATTATTTTATGAGACTCATTTTAGGGAGTATTAGTTATTACCTTGGTAATATTTGGTAAATAATTATTGGTAAAATATTGGTAAAAATTCTACATTTTTTCTCATTCTTTCCTTCCATTTTATTTCCGCTCCTCTTTTAGCATACCTTCATAAATCTGTCATCATTTTGCTCATGAGAAAAAAAGGTGGCATTTTTAAATATCAAGTAATATGTGTTATAGCTTTGCTAAACATTTCATCACCAGTTTGTTGCAAGAGATTTATAAATCAGATTTTCATTAAAAAAGAGAAAGAATCAACACCATATGTTGTGCTAAATCCCACGCAGCTGCTGCTACAGCAGCTTAATAATGTGTGAACTAGAAGGCATTCAGTACTCTGTGTGATATACAGGGCTTCTTTCAAATGTTGTGATTTTTTTTTTTGATATTAAGATTAAAATCTAAGAAAACATGGTAAAATGGAATAACTTAGAAGTGTTAACATTTATTTTATAGAAAAGAGAGTTCTCTTTAAATCAGTAGCTAAATGGGTATCTGTAACTGAAATTAAAATACCCAAGTACTCTTGAAATTGAAATAGAAAAGCAGGCTCAAACAGGAATGTTGTATATTAATGCAGCTCCTCTTGTAATCTTAACTTCATTGCAATGTACTTTTGCCTAAATATCAATCTAGTTGGCATTTTTATTACAATTCTGCAAATGGAAAGAGAGCAAATGAACCATTTACTGCCTTTATTTTCTAAGTATAATCATGTTTCTGTTTTCCATTCAATGACAGTCAACTTTTTTTCCCCTCCAACATAAAACATTCTTGAGTGTTAATGGTCAGTTATGGTAAGAGGTTGATATTGTACCCCATGCTCATTTATATTACAATGTACAGAATGTCAGAATCAGTTATTTATAAACTTTAGTTGAGACGTCAGGAAATAATACCCTAATGTAAAACCGTGCATATTTTAAATAATATTTATGGGCCAACCACATATGAGATATAAACACTACCCTACATATACATCTTTTTTTTTTTTTTAATTTTACACTTTATTTATTTATTTATTTATTTATTTTTGGCTATGTTGGGTCTTCGTTTCTGTGCGTGGGCTTTCTCTAGTTGCGGCGAGTGGGGGCCACTCTTCATCGCGGTGCGCGGGCCTCTCACTATCGCGGCCTCTCTTGTTGCGGAGCACAGGCTCCAGACACGCAGGCTCAGTAATTGTGGCTCACGGGCCCAGTTGCTCCGCGGCATGTGGGATCTTCCCAGACCAGGACTCGAACCCGTGTCCCCTGCATTGGCAGGCAGATTCTCAACCACTGCGCCACCAGGGAAGCCCACATCTTAAATTTATTAGATTCGAAGTAACAACACTGAAGGAGGAAAATCATTTTTAAAAGCACCATAAAACAAGACAGTAATTTTCTTCTTAAGTGTGCTTTTTTTAGATTTGTTTTTTATTGAGGTAATGTCAGTTTATGACATTATATAAGTTCCATGTGTACAACATGATATTATCTACTTCTGCATACTTTTCAACGTGCTCACCACCAAAAGTGTAGTTTCTGTCCATCACCATACAGCTGATCCCATTCAATGTGCATCTTCAGATGGAAATTACATGCTTCCCTTTCATTGAAAAGAAACACCTTATGATAATGATGATTAATTTTCCTATGTTAATATAAATTTGCATTATTTCTGCATGTATCATGATAGAAACAGAATGAGTTCATGAATTAGTGTGAAAAAATATTTCCTTGCTATAGAAATAAGACAGGTGGCTATTTTCCATCTAGTATAAGGACATTATAAGAACAATCTATAGACCAATATTCTTAATGAATATAGACAAAGAATGTTCAAAATATACTCGAAAAAAATGAATCCAACAACATATAAAAATAATTATATACGGCTAAATGGGCTTCATCCAAAGAATGCATTGGCAATTTTATACGTAAAAACTATCAATATAATATACTCTATTAATAGATTAAATGACACACAGCACATGATCATCTCTGATACTGATATAGTAGGATATTCACAGTATAGTCACTATTTAATACCTACTAGGATGACTAAAGTCAAAAGGACAGATCATAAAACTAGTCGGCCAGGCTGTTGAGAAACTGGTGGTAGGAATGTAAAATGATATAGACTCCATGGGAAATAGTTCAGCTGTTTCTCAAAATGTTAAAAATAGAGTTACCATATAATCCAGAAATTCTCCTCCTAGGTATTTTCATATGTATATACCTATGAATAATAAAAACATATGTCTACCAAAACTTCTCTTCACTTTTTCACAGCAGCATGGTTTATTAATAGACAAAAAGTAGAAATAATCTAAATGTCCATCAACTGGTAAATGAGCAAATAAAATGTGTTATATCCATACAATGAAATATTATTCATTGTAAGAATTAAGTAATGATACATGCTACAATATAGAAAAACCTTGTAAATTTTATTCCAGACATAAAAAAAATCCACAAATACGACATATTATATGAGTCCATTTATACAACATAATTAAATTAGTAATTCACAAAAAGGGGCATATTAAAATATTCAAGTGTATGGAAACTAAACAATTCACTTACAAATAACACTTGGGACAAAAAAATACTCAGGAAAATAGAAAATATTTTAATGAGTAAATATGGAAACACAGTAGATCAAAATTTGTTCAATACAGCTAAAACAGTCTTGAGAAATGTGTCTTTAAGTATTTATATTAGGAAAAAAAAGAATTATGAATACAATGACTTAAATTATTCCCTTAAGATGCTGGAAAAAGAAAATCAAATTAAACCCAAAGAAAGTAGAAGAGAGAAAATTAGAAAGGTAAGAGTTGAAATTAATAAAATAAGATAGTTGCACCTATAATAATAATAATAATAATAATAATAATTAGATTAAAATTTTAAAGAGAAAATGCAATAAAATAAAAATCTATGAACTCAAAATAAATTTCATTAATTGATTTCTATGATAGACTATTGATGGAATTCTCATCTTCATTTGTGTTCTTCCATCTCTGATGTTTCACCTTCTTTTAAAAGCTTACGTAATTAGGTCAGCCACACAAGAATAATCTCCCTTTTGCATAACACACAGTCAGCTTATTAGTAAACTAATCACAGAAGTGATATCCCATTATATTTCAGACTACACCCACACTCAATAGAAGGAGATTATATAAGTCATTTACACTATGGTGCAGGGATCTTAGGGGAATATCTTAGAATCTTCTCTATCACATCATTAGAATATACAGACATGAGGGAATTCCCTGGTGGTCCAGTGGTTAGGACTCTGGGCTTCCACTGCAGGGGGCCTGGGTTCAATCCCTGGTCAGGGAACTAAAATCCTGACAGCCGCATGGCACAGCCAAAAAAAAACCAAAAAAAAACAACAACAAAAAAACAGGTATGAATTACCATGATTAGTTGTGTACTTATTTTGTGTGCTATTTCCATAGTTTACATTAATCATTTAAAAAGTTATTTTAAGTATTCTTGAAGCATTAAAAATGAGCTACTGTTTTAGGGAGTACACTAATTTTGTTAAACATTTTAGTCTAGAAGCCTCCTTCATCTTTGCTTCTAGTAGCAACTCCCAAGGGAAATCATTATCCTGATTTCTGACAATATAGATTATTTCTCTCAGGCAATTTTGAAGATCAGTTTTGGAATTAGTCTTTCCAGTTTTTATCTTTACATCTTTCCTTCTTTTCCATTGCTTCAAAATTGACACCTCATCCTTCTCCCACAAACAATAACAACAACAACAAAATATATATATTTCCTTAGAGAAACTGAATGATTCTTAGAATTAGGAGGGGAGCAATGTTATTTACCAGCAGAGTGTTACAACTATCTGCCCCAGCACCATTCCTTACCCCAGCATGCATTTCATTAAGCGTTTGCTATGTCAAATAAGTACAAAAATATTGAGAGTGCAGATAGCATGTGGAATGTCATCGTTGTTGCTTGTTTATTTTTCTGCACTTGTTGACTTTTCTACTGATATAGAAAAACTGACAGAAAAATCTAGTCTCTAACACCATTTACATGTTTACAAATTTGATGATAAGCTTAATTTTATAATAAATATTATTTTTTCTTGAGTTTCCATCTACATGCCACTCAACATTTGGCCTTTACTTCATATTTTCAGAGGAGTCATTATTACTAAATTTTGTGGGTTTTAATATGTTCCTTTGACATCCATAAATCTAGCTTCAATAATAAACATTAGAAAGAGGCAGATGGAAAAAACAAGAGAATAAATTTTAAAAATTGAAAAAGAGCAAAAAGTTGCAAAATAGGGAAAAGAAGAAAGAAGAAAGGTCTATACTGCCTGAAAAAATCAGTTGTATTTGAGTGTTATTAATGTCATAGTAGATATTTTATGTATAGATTAATTTAATTCATGACTAAAGTTAATAATTTTTTATCTTCTCAAATATCCTGGTGTTCCACTGGGCTTATCAAAACCCAGTATTTATTTTACTATTCCTAAATCCAGGCATCAAAAATTAGAAGTTACTTCTGTTAAAAATGTGTCCTTATATCTTGTTGATGGTTATTTAGGAGGCTTTACAACATGAAATTTTATGTTAATACTAAAATAGATTTTTACTATGTGAAGATACCCAAATTTAGTGCAGTGCACAAAGTTTTATGAGATATTTCCTGTTATGCTCTGCCAAGATATACAGTTTATGATTTTTAATTTATTTCTCATGATATTTATGATTTTTTATTCATTTAAAAAATTTTTCCTTTTCAATTTGATTAGTTTTACAGATATTCACTAGTCTCTTCTCAATCTTTCTCCCTTTCATTCATTCTTTCTTTCTTTCCTCTTTTTAATATTCTCTGACTATGTCATTATTGCAAATTTTCATTTTGATCTTGTAGTCTATTTGGCCATACAAACTCTAGAGCTTCTCATAGGAGTGAATGAAACCTCTATTTCAACTACATCAAGGTTCAAACTCTCATTGTTTCCTTTCCTTTATGACAATTGTGACTAAGAGCACTGTCTGATACATCTCATGCAAATAAATGTCTCCGATTTGGTTTCCAGAGGACCTCAATCCAGCATAGTTTTTAATACATCAACTGCTTTCTTCCTATCTAACCTGTATCTTCCTATCTAATCTTCCTATCTAGCACAGATCATTGCTGTTCCTGACAACCAAACTTGCACTCTCTACTTCACGCTTCACCAGTTCTCACTGACAATCATTAAGAAATTGAAAACGGGTACAAGGACATCATGTCTTTGCAGAAAGAATGCACATACCTCCAGCAGATGTTCCACTTGGAGCAGAGAGAAGGCAGGAGAGTCACTGTGAAACCATCCTCCCTAGTTCATTTTCTACAAATGAACATGTAAGAGGCTTCCAACTGTTAAATGCTTAAATCTAGTGGTATGAAGCCAAAATGGTGCAAGAAGTAATGCCTGCATCCCACCCACGTCTTTAAAAAACACTAAAAAGCTGGAATGGATAATAAATTCACAAATTTAAATGATAAAAAATTTAAAGAGGTTTACTTTAAATCACGCTTGTGTCATTTGGAAGCAGAGTGAAAATCTACGATGACATATTTGAACTCAGAGAATTTCTACAGAATCTGCTTTCATATTTCCTCTTCTGAATTACATTTTGCATTAGGTTCCCATAGAAATCCTGAAATTTATAGTTTTATTACAATTGGTTTTTATGACCTTTACTATTATATCTAACTGATTTATAAATAAGGAAACATTTTTAAACAAGTGCTGTTGTGTTAAAATAATGTCAATGTATTTAATTAAAATTGAAATGAAAGAAAACATCCACCCTCTAGAAATTCCTTCTAGAATTTTTCCTTAAATTCCAGGTCACCATGCATCACACGGTGGATGAGGTTGTAAAAAGAGAATATCAAGTATTGAAATATTTAAGCATAAGAAATTCAGAATTTGCAAGAAAATTCTTAGGCAGCCTTTAGAGTAAAATATATGGTTTGAATTAGTTGAGCATATTAGAAACGGTTGCCCATGTGAGGCATAAAATGAGGAAAGGAACAGTTGCCGATATGAATAAAGTGTGTGTGTGTGTGTGTGTATGTGTGTAGAAGGAGATACAAGGGGAGAAGTAGTATTGATAAAGATGACTTAACTAAAGGTGTTGGTTTGCACAGTTATAAGAAATAAGCATGACTCTGAAAAGAACTCATTCTGCTAGTTACGGAAAAGTCTTAGATGCCTAAGGGATTTAGTTTGATGACAGATGTACTACAAAATAAAGGCATTTTGTGAAACAAATTAAAGCAGGAACACAAGCCCAGAGTAGAGCAATGGAAGGTACTGGATGTAAGTGGACACTGAAGTAGAAATTGAAGTCTTCAAGTCTGGGCAGAGGACAGACTGGGCATGACCTACAGATGCAAAAGAAAGGTCTAGGGAAAGAAGAGGCACAAGAGCAATGGAAAGACAGCTTTTTGTTCATGACTATTAAATTTGTGTGGTTGGGAGAAAACAGAAGTGGAGATACCTTGAAGGTAGCTTTGAATAGATAATTAGAGAAACAAAAAATTAGAGCACTGGTTGTTAATATGAGGTTTGTGGCCACAAACGTGATAGTTAAAGCATAAAAGTAGATGAGCAATTTGGGAGAAGTATTCATTGAGTAGGATGGAGCTGTGAGCTTAGACTATTCTTTGGACAATAATCTCGGAAAAAAATGTCATATACACTACTCAACAGAAACTTGCTTACTAGTGAAAAATCTGTGCCATGGCAAACCTCCCCGAGTCTTCACTAAAGAAAATAAATGGTTTAAACACTTTTACTACTTGCCTGCCATATGTTATTAATTGCACTGGCTGAGTGAGTGACTATTTGTGCAACCGCTATAAAATGAACTAAATTTCAGGAATAAAAAATATATAGCATTCATTGAGTCAAAAGTAAAGTTGACTATTAAATGAAATATGTTGAAAAGCATTCATTTTAAAATGCACTTTAACTTCTGGGGTTGAAAATATTTTTCATATTTACAGCAAAATTCATTCAACTGTATTTATCTTACAAGAGAATAAAACCAGAGGGATATAATTCAAAACTTGCAGAGGCTGGAAACTTTCTATTTGATAAATTTCTAGAACTTATTGATTAAAGATATCTGTCATAGATGTGATAATATTTTTATTTTATTTTTGTTCTTATTTAACACATAGTTTTCACATCCTTTTAAGTGAAAAATTTAGAGGATTTACTAATTATTATCAAAACATTATAAACATTATAAAAAGTATTTAATGACCTCCAACTATTAAAACTATAATCATGGCTAATTCAGGTTATGAAATAAATCTATTAACAGACTTAGCTTTGCAGGATAAATCATATACGAGATAAAGAAAGAAAATAAGAACACATTTGACCAATTTCTTATTTCTGATAGAAATACACCAGTAACTTATCTTAATATTAATGAAAAAATGAGTATTTTTGTATCATTGTAGAAAGACTTTGAAAATACTTTCATAAGTGCACATGGTAATTCACTCTGCCACTACTTCAAATAGGCAAATAGGAAAATGGTGAAGAATCATTTACATAATGGACAAATGTAAATTCATTCTAGTTGTAGAGAGAAGCTCCCTGCTGTTTGGATTATATTATGCTTTCCTGCCTCTACATGAGCTCACACAAAACTGAAAAAAAAATTAACATTGTGCAGTTATAAGTTTGAAGCAAAGGAACACCAGTGCAACTTTTCATTGGTTTCTTCACCCTTAAAATCTCAGCTCATGAATTATCCTTGCTACAGATATTTGACACACAAAATCATTTGCTCGGAAGATATGGAATGGCATATATGAGAATCCAGCTTTAACTGCTAACTTTAAAGAATTTAAGGTAAAGGAAATTACATTTTATTGTGGTTGCTCATGATTGTTTGTTCAATGAGTTGTCACAGAATCCAATTTCCACATTACCCATTTTCTGTGTAATAAATTGACTCTTGTTTCATTTATGGGGAAGTGATATTTCTACAGTCTTCTTAACTTATTACAAAATGTATTTCATAAATCACCGGTCTTATGGAGGATGAAACATCTGTTTACATAATAGTATTGCTCAGTTTTAATCAGTCATAAGTACGTGACTTGGCAACCAGTTGACAGTATGAGAAATATATTTCTAGTGATATTTATTTCATGACACAATTGTGTCTCACATAAATAAAATGAAAAATAATCTTAAAAGGTAGGAAATAAATACAAAATAAACACAAATATAGCATTCAAACCCAAAGAAGCTCAGTGTTCTAGAACTACTCTATCAATTAATATAAATCAAAGGCTAAATTCCATCTCCCCTCATTTCTGTGAATGGAGAGTATACTAGTGTAAGGGTGATTAGCTAAGTCTACCAACTCTGACTCTCTGCGACTTTCATTTGTAAGAAGTTTGATCTTTGACAAGTTTCTTAAATTTTTGGTGACTCAAATTCTTCACTGAAAACAGAGGGAACAATAGTTTTACCTCATATATTATAATGATAATTAAGTGATAATCCAGGTAAAGCACTTCAACAATACCTGAGTCAGATAGTGTGCGTTAATGTTGGCAATCATTATCATTGTTTATATTATTACAACTACCACTATTGTTGTTGGTTTTATTATTATAAATATACTTTAAAATTTTCCAAGGGAGTTCTATTCCAGCTCAATCTGAAATCACCAAAATTGAGGCTTATTTTTTACAACTGCTGACATCCTACCACTAATGTGTCCTTTGCATTACTCTCCAAATTGTCAATAACAACTTTGATTGTATGCAGTAAACAAGATATGGGCATTAAGGAGGTGTTGGGTTGCACCCCACTGACCTTCAAGGCCTGTAGTTGCCCAACTTCAAGACAAAGAAAAAGCCCGGAGTCAGTGACAGAGACATCAATGGTTTAATGGATAGCGGGATCTTTTACTTCTGAAGCAACACCGCACCATGTGCAGCAGATGAGGGGCAGGACATGGTGCCAGTCTTTGCTCCTGGGAGGAAGAGGAGATTGCCAGTTATAGGGGGAATTGAAGTCATTGGTTACCAGGGAAACTAGCAGCGGGCATGCCCCTCACCTCCTCTTTGATAAGAACAATCTCTAGCTGGGGCCTGGGGACAGTATGTAGGAAGGTCAGTCATGTGAGTAGGGTGTAGGTGAAGCAGGCACTGGTCTAGCTGGGGATGTACAGAGAGCAAGAGAACAGCAACTTCCAGTGACCTGACCACACAGGAGAGAACTCATAACCAAACACAAAACAACAAATGACTTAACTGTGGAATCTTTGGCATCCTTATCTTCCTCAGTTTATCCATAGAACCCAATCATCCCCTTGTAGTTCATCACAGCCTTTTGCGTTCAAATCTTTTTTTTTTTCTTATTCCAAGTTACCCCACATTCTAGGCTTATCATAAACTAAAGAAAATATAAAAATCCCTTTAGAAGAAAGCTAATTTAATACTTACTATTTCAATTCAGACTTGCAGGAGATAAAGTGGGGTGCGAGAAGATGGTCACGTCCCAGGTCTCAGGCGAGTTCCTGGGACGCTGCCAAGTGTGGGTTCTTGGCTTCGCACAGGAAAGAATTCAAGAGGGAGCTATAGTAAAGTGAAAGCAGGTTTATTCAGGGAGATACATACTCCACAGAGTGTGGGCCATCTCTGAAGTTGAGAGGCCCCAGGTTACAGGGTTTTCAGTTTTTATAGCAGTGAGCAATTTCATAGGCTGATGAGTGGGAGGATCATTCCAACTATTTGGGGGAAGGGGTGGGGATTTCCAGGAATTGGGACAACACCCACTTTTCGGTCTTTTATAGTCAGCCTCGTAACTGTCATGGTGCTGGTGGGTGTGTCATTTAGCATGCTAATGTATTACAATGAGCATATAATGAAGCTCAAGGTCCACTGGGAGTCACATCTTCCGCCATCTTGGACCTGGTTGGTTCTGAACAGTTTTTGTCATGTCCTATGGCTATATCATTCTTTTAAAGGTTGTACCCTGCCCCCTTCCCTCCTGTTTCAAGACCATTTGTCGTTTGTTGATTTACTTAAACAAAACAAAACAAATAAACCAATTTTTTTTTTTTTCTCCACAGGGGCTGGTGCTGTCAGGCAGCAGGCTTTGTTGGGAAAGAACACAGCTCAGGAGCAGGGTATCTGGGAGGCAAAGCCTGCCTTGATTACAGTGGCTCCCAATTCTTTAATCTCTGTTTCTCCTCTTTGAGGTGCTTGTCTTGCTCCAAAAATCATTTTTACTCCAATGATAATTTCTGTAAGTTGCTTAAGACTTATATGCATTTGAATATAAAAATTTTCCTTTAACCAAAAAAAATTAAAGTATTATTTGCACTAGTCAGCCTCCATCCTGTATAGAACTTTGTAAATTTGAATTTTTGTATTCATGTACTTTCTTAGCAGTAATTGGTTTCTTGAGATAAACCCAGTTCATGATGGGCGTCTCAGGCTTTATGATAACTGGCTGCCCTGTGTTAAAGCACTTCATCTCTGCTAAGGCAAGGTATCAAAAAGTGATGTCTCAGAAGGAAAGTTATATGTAGGAACTGTTATAGCTTTGCTCCAAAATTCCAAAACTCCATTCTATGAATCATTTATACCAGCCTGCAAAATGTTCAATACAACATTTGTTTTCTGCCATAGACACTTAAAGCAAAATTGGATCCGTTGAGTCATATGGTCCAAGCAGCAGAACAGCTTTCTTGGCAGATGGACCTTTTGCAGAAACTTAGTCTCACTCAAAACTGGCAGCTTTTCAGGATACTAAATAAATGGGCAAGAATAATACAGCAAAGTGAGATATATGTGGCATCCCAAATCTAAAGAGACCCATAGACTGTTAAAACTTTTCTCAGTAGTAGAGGGACAAGATGCAGCAATTTATCTCTCATCTTGGAAAGGATATTTCAACATTCCTATGAGGTGGAGCCCCTAGAAATGTCACCAAGGTGGAGAGTCCCTGAATTTTGTGGGATGCATTCCCAAATTCTAACATGCATGTCTTACCTAAGTCTCTAGAGTTGCTGATACTTTCTGTTCATCAGATGCAAAATCATCACATCATAAATGTAATGTATAAACATGACATCCTTTTGAATTGAGAGGTGTTTCAGGTCATTACAGACTAGACTATGACAGAAAGCTTAACAGCTGATATACCCCTGAGCTAGAATAGTACAATTGTGTTTCTGGCTCTACCTGCTGAAAGCAAACTACCTCTTTGCTCAAAAGTTTAGAGAAGAAAAGCATTGTCCACATCTGTCATTGCCTATCAGTTGACAGGAGATGTAATGATTTGCTCCAGCAATGAAACTACGTCTAGATTAGCAGATGCAATTGGAGTCACTGCATGATTATATTTTCAATAATCTCATTTCATAATAGTAATTTACATCTGTCCTCTGCACAAGCAAAATAGGCAAGTTGAATTAGCTGTGGTAGGAATAAACTCCAGCATTTTTAGGGACTTGATAGTGACATTAATCTCTGAAATCCCTCTTGGGATGTGGTGTTGTTTCTGGTTTTATATTTTATATGAAAAGGAGGATCTAGGGGTTTTCACTAGGCTTTCCCTATCATAACAATGCCCTTTCCATGGGTTAAAGAACCAAGTCCGCTGATGAGCATGTGCTATCTGATTATGTATTTTGGAACTCAGAAGATAGTCACGGTGTGGGTTTAGGTGTCCATTGGGTCTACTATGAAATGGACACACTCCATTGATTATCTGACCTTTATAAGCCTCTCTTCTGACTAGTGCATTACAGTTCTATTTTTATCTCCAGGCATCAGTGAGAGGTCAGAGTCAATGTCAAATGTCCTTGAAAAGTCTGATGATTTCACCTTCACCAGTTCATAGTAACCATGGTAAATATTTACAGGTCTTTGGGGAAAAGCTAGGAGAAATATTAAAAATATCCATTTTGGGCTATATAGCTAGGTCTTTCCTCAAGAGGACTCAGTCTTCTTTTCGTTAAAATGACTCTGGTTACTGTAAACTGGTTGAGGGATGTCTGTGACTGTATTGTGGTCTAAAACAGATTACGGTTAACACATTTGGGAATTTTTACTTTTACAAATTTAACAGACTACTCATTTATTTTAGTTCTAGGTACATAATGATGAACTATTCAACACCAAAATCTTTGCAGCATAGACAATTCTGATTCCTGCTTCAGCTCTGCTCTGCAGTGGAGTTACCATTACTATTTTGTCTCTGGGGATTAAGTGCCTCTATTTGCCATCTGCCACCCTGGAATTCCATTATCCCCATTGATTTCTGGGAGCCCAGATCCATGACAGTAGTTTCTGCTTATATTTCTGAACAATAGAAATTAATCACAGGGACTTCCCTGGTGGTCCAGTGGTTAAGAATGCAGGGGATGCGGGTTCCACCCCTGTTTGGAGAACTAAGATCCCACATGCCACGGGGCAACTGAGCCTGTGTGTCGCAACTACTGAGTCCATGCGCTCCGGAGCCCGTGCGCCACAACTAGATAGCCCACGTGCTGCAAACTACAGAGCCTGTGCACTGTGGAGCCCATGAGCCACAACTAGAGAGAAGCCTGCACATCGCATCTACTGAGCCTGTGTGCTCTGGAGCCTGTGCACCACAACTAGAGAGAAGCCTGCCCATCGTAATGAAGAGCCCATGCACCACAATGATGCGCCCATGCTCAGGGTGCAGCAAAGGTCCCACCTGCCCCAACTAAGACCCGATGTAGCTAAATAAATAAATAAATAAATATTTAAAAAGAAAAAAAAAGTAATCACAAAGGAGCTCATTAAGGACACTGGGCACTCCCCATGAATATATTTCTTCCAGACTTAACGAAGGGAGTGTATTCTGGTCCACCTGAGGAGTACATTAGGAGATAAATAAACAAATATGACATCATAAATCCATTCTACTGCTCCGATCTCACTAAGACTTTGGTTATATCCCTCAGTAATATGACAGGGAGTTTCTAGCATTTAATTTAATTAAATGTAAGCACTTTTTGGTCCCAGATTTTAGTCATTTGCAAAGGGAAATGTTAAAGCTACTCCTATCTTCTTGATTTAACATATTGAATCCAGAATCTCTGTTAAGTGAGACCTTATCAATCTACTCAGCCTGAGCCAAATTTGTATTTCTTCTACCTTAATCTAACAACCTTAGGATTAATTCTCACTTGTTTACCTAGGTTTTGGTAAATGTAGAATGTTAAAATCATATGTGAAAAATTTTTGGTATGTGTAATACTTTCCATGTCACACTTTGTACATTACCTTCTGGACCCTGTTGGAACTTGACTCTGGTTATAGATCTAGGAGCATTAAGAATTGTTGGAGATAGGATATGGAGAGGATTAACAGTCTCTTCTTGCAAGATAATTGTCTCAGTGGGTAGGAAATTATAGTTTCTTCAAACAAGAGGAACCTAACCTCTTTCAAACAAGAGGTTGAAGAGATAATTCTAAAAGAAAGGCAGTTTAGCAGAGTTTAAAGGTTCAACTTTCCAATCTTATTTGGAATTTTTCCATATGCCTCTATCCTAATATTTAGGACCCCAATCCTTCCCAATCAATACCCTAAATACCTCAAGCCTTGCAAGCTTGAGAATTCAATTCTGTAATCTTATAATTTAGGTATGATATTTTTTATAGATCTTTATTGGAGTATAATTGCTTCACAATACTGTGTTAGTTTCTGTTGTACAACAAAGTGAATCAGCCATATACATACATATATCCCCATATCCCCTCTCTCTTGAGCCTCCCTCCCACCCTCTCTATCCCACCCCTCTAGGTCATCACAAAGCACCGAGCTGATCTCCCTGTGCTATGCTGCTGCTTCCCACTAGCTAAATATTTTACATTTGGTAGTGTATATATGTCAATGGTACTCTCACTTCACCGCAGCTTCCCCCTCCACCCCATGTTCTCAACTCCATTCCCTATGTCTATATCTTTATTCCTGCCCTGCCACTATGTTCATCTGTACCACATTCGTATGGAAACACAAAAGACCATGAATAGCCAAAACAATACTGAGAAAGAAAAGTGGAGCTGGAGGAATCAGACTCCCCAACCTCAAACTATACTACAAAGCTACAGTAATCAAGACAGTATGGTACTGGCACAAAAACAGAAATATAGATCAATGGAACAGGATAGAAAGACCAGAGATAGACCCACACACATATGGTTGCCTAACTTATGACAAAGTAGGCAAGAACATACAATGGAGAAAAGACAGCCTCTTCAATAAGTGGTGCTGGGAAAACTGGACAGCTACATGTAAAAGAATGAATTTAGAACACTACCTAACACCATACACAAAAATACACTCCAAATGGATTAAAGACCTAAATGTAAGACCAGACACTATAAAACTTGTAGAGGAAAACATAGGAAAAACACTCTTTGACACAGGTATGATTTTTATAAATATGAGCACTATGTCTATAGAAGATGAAGTTTTATTTTATGGTAGTCAGCTCCCTTATAAGAAATTTGGGCAGGAAAATTAGTGTTGTGAGCTCATCATTTTTTTTTGCTCCAAGTTTCACAGCCCATTTGGAAGCCATAAAAGCAAAGAAACAAAAACAAACAAAAAAACCTTCCTAATGTAAAAGTAATGTGTCTGCTACATAGTTCTCCCTTCCAAATTTCTTGCAAAGTGCTTCCTTTGGTCCATGCTAACCTGTAATTACATAGGAAAGAGAATTCTGGAAAAAGACAGCATCAGCCTAGCTGTGTTGGCACAGTAGAAATCCTCTATGCAGTGGTCCATCTAGAAATATTATTTTTGGGGGAGAATTTTTGTGGATGAGGATAGTGGCTCCAGGACTATTTAATTTGTTACTATGAGTAAAGGATTGTTTAAGTTTTCATTTTCTTCTTGTGTCAATTTTGTAGGTTATGTATTTCCAGAAATTAAAAAAAAATTTTTTTAACCTCAATTTTATTTATTGACCTAGAGCACTGGTTCTTAAATGAGGGCTAATTTGCCCTCAAGGGGACATTTTTTTTTTTTTTTTTTGGTCACAACAGGATTTTTTCTATTGACATTTAGTAGGTAGAAACCAGGATGCTGCCAACTATCCTGCAATATAGAGGACAACCTTCCCATCAACCAAACCTTATTTGATCCAAAATGTTAATGGTGCCAAGGTTGAGGAACCTTGGTCTAAAGTGTTTTGTGATATATCTCAATATAATTTTGAAAATCTACTACATATTTTGTATGTTATCTTTTTGTATGTTACCTCTGTGGCTTTCTTATTTTACTCAAATCTTGGCCTGACAATTTTTACTATTTTGACAATTTTTCAAACATATATAACATTTTTGTTGTTGTTAGCAGCAGAACCCATCCTAAAACCTATCCAGCATTTTCTTCTAAATTTTATCATTTCTTTGTAGTAGTATCTCCATAATATGTCGTATCTGGTTAAGAGAGAAAGTGAATGATAAATTAATGGTAAGCTGAGGAGGAATGTAATCAAAAGAAGAGCAATCTTTATCAAAATGTGAGATTCATAGGTAGCATCTTGATTTTGCTTAATTAATATGTCATTCTTATTTGGACAGTAGTAGTGGACAGTTAAAAAAGAGAAGGAAAAACATTGATATCTCCTTGTAAAATGTAAATTTCCCCACATGTTTATTAGGAGGAATTTGCAATTAATAAATCTTTATTTTTTTCTCCCTAATGAGAAGACAAATCTTGTTCTTAAATAATCTGTAATTGTTAGTTAAAAGAAATGAAAATGACTCCAAGTGAAAAAACAGGATATGGAAGAGAAACTCTGACAAGCAATTCTGAAAGATTCAAGTGATAAATGCATTAATGTGGAGAATACCAGAATTTACTTATAGATTCTAAAATTTTGTATATAGATTGCATGTATTTTGAAATTTATATATAAAATTACATATACATAAAATTATATATATTTGATAAATAGTCCTGAATAAAAAACACCTATACATTGCATATACATTTAAATTTTCTTTGCTTTTCATGGCAAATAACTAAAATTATTTCTGACATATTGTATTTTTATGTTCATGAATGGTTAAAAGATTTAGGTGTCATCGCATTTAACAACAGTTTTACAACTTTGGTGTGCATTATACTTATCTGAGTAAGGTTGACGAAAATGCAAATATCTGGTCCCTCTTTCAGAGATTTTGATTCAATTTTCAAAATAGATCTGCTCTATCTGTCTATGCATCTGCACACTCCTTAGGGATCTAATAAGGTTTGAGAGATGTGAGTAACTGTGTTTTAACCTAAATACCAAAATAGAGAAAAACAATATATTTAAATATTCTATGGCAAGTTTGTACTTAATACATGACAGCAAAATTCAGTCATAGGAAAAATAATTATTAAGCACCTAAAATTTGAAAAGTAATATTGCTCTTTTTTGGAGCAATATATATGCAAAACAAACAAATAAACAAAAAATTGTGTACTCACATTAGTCAGCCTTAGCTAAGTTATGCTTAAGTTATAAACCACAAAGTTTCAGGGGCACATACAAAAAAGGAAATAAAAATGATGCATTTCCTATTATTGTGACATGTTCATGATGGTTTGTCTGTGGATGTGCTTCTCATTTTAATTAAAGGAACTGAGCTATATGACCAGTCCCAGTTAAATATATTTCTGTTTCCATAGGAAATGGAAAAGATAAAATGATGGAACCATCAAAGGTTCTTAAAGATTTTCCTTGGAAGTGCCTCATCCCTCTTCTGTTCATATTTTATTGGTCAAATTCAATGTAAGTACAATAGTCAAGCCTGGAGTTAATGAGATAGGAATGTAAGTCCTCTCATAGTGAAGAGACAACAAATATTTTGTAAACTAATACAATCCTAAAATTGTAGGATTTTACAATCATAAATTTGTACAATACTGACTTGAAGAAATTTTAAATATGATGTTTGTGAAATATGCTATCTAAAATTTATTTTCATGTATTCTAGCAGAAATGCAATTAAAATTATAGATAAATCTATCAGTGAATTTTAATCAACATGCAAAATGTATTACTTTTAAGTGTCCTATTCAAGAATGAAATCTGAATGTGAGTGTGGGGTGAGGGGCAGAGAGGAAGAGAGGAAAAGTGTCAGTTGTATCTACGCTCCAGAAATTCTAGATTTCCTAGATCAATATTAGAGATTTATTAATCAGAATAAAATTTTACAAGAAATACTTTTTTATTTGTTTTAATAAATAACGTTCAAGATATATTGATTTCTTAGAAATATTATAACAACATCTCTGACTTGGAATTTACAGAAAAACCTAATATAATACACACTTTTGAGTGGTGTTATTGTCCTAGGGCTTAGATTCAGAGGATTTTGCCACTTGAAATTAATTTCATCTTACACTAAAATAATTTTACTTCTGTCAGAAACAAACCCTACATAAGTTGTATGAAGGTGGATAAAGGCTAGAAAGCTAGGAATTTACTGAATCTTTAAGAAAAGATTGTACGAGTTTTTGTGTCTTTTTACTCATAAATATAGGTGTGTGTGATGGTGGATTTTTTTCTGTTACTTGCTTTAATTTTAGCATCCACCTGGTAATGTTTAGGGGAGAGAGGAAACCTACAGCTTTCATCCAACTATATCAGTGGTATCATCTACCACAAAGAACCTTGTTATTTGACCTGGTTCAGATCAGTGTGCACTAGGAAGGAAGGTGGGGTTTAGAAAAACATGCCAAAGATGATTACAGTATGAGGTAAAATGGTATAAATATATTTAAGGAAAGAGGGTATATTATTTTATAGTTGTCTACTATGAAAGCAATGGAACTAAATGATTACTACAGGGGAGATGAATTTTAAACTGGGCCTCAAAAATTGTTTCATGGTTGGAGACAGCCAGGTAAAACAGAGCAGCGTGAAGGAGCAGATAATGAAAATTTATGAAAGCATCAGAGTGTTCTTTTTGTGGGAGATTTCACAGATCCAAGCCTCCAATTATTTTTGTTTAGTAGAGTTATAGTCAGTTTAAAGCACGCATATTCAGCAGTAAAACTTCAGATAGTGATATCATAGACAAATATCTACATTTTAACTTATGAGCTTACATCCTAATTTTAGTTAAAGTTCTGGTGAAACCCACTCTTACTATATTTACTGTTGTTCTTTTTAATTAGCCTGAATTGGTGTTAGTATTAGCATATGAATAGAAGTGAGGTGAAACCTTTCAAGAACTTACAGAAAAGTAAAAAATTCAAATATTTACTCCAAAACCTTATACTTCCAGATAATTGCACTGTTCTTATCTTAGGATAGATCTTAAATAAATACTTTAAAATTTTCCTTTAATCAGGAAGACTAATTCTTGAAGAAAAATACTGTGCCCATTTTCTCTTTATTTAATTTTCTTTTTTTAACTTCCTCCCTCCCTTCCTTCCTTCCTTCCTTCCTCCTTCCCATCCCTTCCCATTCTTACCCTTCCTTTCCTCTTTCTTTCTTTCTTTCTTTCTTTCTTTCTTTCTTTCTTTCTTTCTTTCTTTCTTTCTTTCTTTCTTTCTTTCTTTCTTTCTTTCTTTCTTTCTTTCTTTTTTTCTTTCTCTCTCTCTCTCTCTCTCCTCCTCTCGCTCTCTCTTCACAATTTACTATGAACAGGAAGCACAAAACATGACAGACGGAATGTACCTTCTATCTTGGGAGCAATTTTCAAATCTCTTAGTTCAGCATTGAGATTATTCTCCATCATTTGCATCTATAGCTCTAGAGTTGGCTTCCAAAATGTTATTCTGCTATTTAGCCCCTGACTCTCAACTCAAGTCGTTTCTCAAATTCTTTCTTCTATTTTCTTAGTTAGATTTATGTCATTTGGAACAATTTACTATGTGTCATTTATCTCTGAGGGAATCTTAGAAAAAAATTATATTAATGATTCATGGGTTTTTTCTTTTTAATAGTCTGGAAAGCAGCTCTGAACTCAGACATTTTTTGTTTTATCTAGAAACTTTATTGGAGCTTGGGTTAGATGTGAGGAATTATTCACAATTATTTTGACAATAACTAAAAGCCCTTAATAGAGTGACAGACTTTATTTAGGAATTCAATGTCACCATCCAGGAATAAGATGATCAACCAAGGACACCATCCAAGACAGGAAAGACATAATTAATTGAACCCCATTTATAGAGCATCCTTGAAAATTTCTGGCTGGTGAAATCTACAAAGACGCATGAAGTAATCAATCACATGTCCATGTACAACTTTTTTTCCTCTAGAATTTTTCTTCATTTTTTTTTGAGAATATTTTTGTATTTTTAATATATGTATTAGGTAAATAATTCTCATTTTCAAACACTGCAGTGAATTCCCATTGGAATTAGAACCCTATTAGAATTCTCAAAGAGATTAAATTTTAAACACGTCTTCCAAGGCCCAGTCTGACCTGGTTTACTTCTCTGTTCTCACTTTCATTTCCCCTTTTCCCATAGTCACTTGTCTTTTTATTATTCCACTTTAAAGATATATTTTCTCTTTCCTTCTGATGGAATATTCTGCCACCAGATCTTCTGAAGGCTGACTCCCTCATTTATGTATCTGCTCCATTTCACCTTTCCAACACGTCTTTCTTTCTTTTCTTTTCTTTTTTTTTAAGTGTGGTAAGGACACTTAACGTGAGATCTACTCACTTAACAAATTTTTAAGTGCACAAGACAGTATTGCGAACTATAGGCAACTTGTTGTACAACAAATCTCTAGAACTTATTCATCTTGCATGAATCAAACTATTCAGGCTTAAAAAAGAAGGAAATTCTGCCATATGTGACAGCATGAATGAACCTGGAGGACATTATGGTAAGTGAGATAAGCTGGTCACAGAAGGACAAATACTGCATGATTCTACTTACATAAGGTACCTAAAATAGTCAAACTCATAGAAGTAGAGAGTAGAATTGTGGTTGCCAAAGGCCAGGGGAAGGAGGAAATAGAGAATTGTTCAGTTTTTCTTGACCATCGAACTCCTGCTCCTTTATCACTCTCAGGAATATGTGCTATTTTATTTCTTTCTTAGCATTTATGCCTTTCTAAAATAATTCTGTTCATTTTATTTTTTGCACATGTTTTTCATAGTCTGCTTCCATGAGCCACATAATACAAAATTTAAAAATGCTTTTGAATTCCAGATATTTGAGAATTAGTATTTTTATAATTGTTACTGTAAGTAGAATTTGTACCAGATTTTTTAAGTTATAAAGCCAAAATCAATTTATAATGAAAGCAATAATCCCCTACTTAACCATTCCCTGAAAGTAGCCCAATTTCCTAGAGGCAAATACTTTTAATAGTTTCTATTTTTACTTCTTCCTTCTTCTAGTGATTACTTAAATAATGTTCTGTATTTTGAAAAGTGAAAACTTGATAGCATTAAACTGAACCATGTGATTTTTGAGAAACTTAGTGAGGTGGGTAACTAAATTTTTAAAATATGAAGGGAAAGGAAAATATATTAGGTAGTTACTATGTATCTTTTCCTTACCCACTCAGTATAAAATTTATATATAATGTTTTTTTCCAAAGTAATAAAGGAAAATTTAATATCATGTAGCAAATATTTAAGCAAGTGATGAAATATTATTAGACTTTATCTCTAATATCCAGGTAAATCATGTTATGTGTCAAGAAAAGTAGCACTTAGGTGGAGATAAATTGGATTTAAAGAGATAAATCCAGTCAACAAAGGATTCTTGTAATAGATTGAAATGTCGGAACCTAATATGATGCATTAAAGAGACTAGTTTTGCAACTATAACAAAATTATCTCCTTCTAAAGTGTTTAGGATTTTTGACATTTTACTCCAGCATCTAATTTAATACCTTATTGATGATTAAGAATAAGGAAATGAAAAAGTGAAACCCTATATTTTAAGAATGTTGTAAAACAATGTCATTATAAATATAGCATATTAATGTCAAATGATATATACTATAGTATTGATAAAATAAAATGTAACTTAAGAATACGTATATTCATAGCTACTATAGTATCTTTCCATTTTTTATTTTTAGGGAGGAGAACTTTTTTTGTTTATTTCTGTTATAGATTTGTGAATAAGTTGTGGGAATTTATAGCTGGAATTAAGGTGTCCCATTGGTAGTTTAATACTCCAGTCACTCTAATTTAGTATTAGAAGGAGCATAAAACATTGGGAATGCAGAAGTAAAACATTAATCCTTGTTATAAGTCTCAATTCAGTGAATTTTCAATCTAGATACTTTTCTATTCTTTATCTAAGAAGAATGGAATTTTTATTGATGTAATAAATATGCATGTGATTTTACTCACAATTATAATTTACAAACATAAGTAATGAAACATAGAAATTTAATTTAAATAATTTTATTTTAATAAAGATTATTGGTTATTTCCAGTAGCATGATTTGTTTCAAATTAGAGCAAAACACAGAAAGCTCTTTAAATTAACTTCAGCAAGTTTAAGAATATGTAAATGATAGGTTCATATTTATTTCAGAATATCAATTCAGATTTGTAATGACAGAAAAAAAAGATAGGTCTTTCAAATTCTAAATTTTCAATGTTACTCAAGACAATTTTCAAAAGAGAGTTCCTTAGTTTCTATAGATTATATTTTAGTAGGAATTCCAGTTCTAATTTTAGATTTATTTGTGTATTTACTTATTTATTATCGAACAAATAATTATTAGTTATCTCCTGTTATCTGGTCAATGATTTCCAAAGTGCCTACTATTTGTCAATCACTGTTCTAGATAATGGAATTATGGTGGTTAAAAAGCCAAAAAAAAAAAAAAAATTCCTGCTCTCATTGAGCTCACGATTCTGGGAGAAAATAGGAAATACAATAGTAAAGGTAAGTAAATACAAATTATAATAGGTGCTTAGCAGAAGATTAAACAGTTATTACAAAGATCCAGTTATTAACAAAATAAGCAGATCCCTTTAGAGAAAGTTCTTATATTTTCCTGTTTTTGAGTTTTTAAAATTCTTTTTACATTTTAAAATTTGCTTCATGAAAATTAAGGTTAAGCTTATGAAAGCACATGCCAATAAAATGATCTTATTTAGATTTTTTTAATATGCAAAAGGTGCAACTAGGTTTGTTGATCAAATTTAGTTTATGTGTGAATGGAAAGGAAGATTAAGAATTTTATGTGTTATATGTGCAAAAGAGAATGAAAGAGAGAGAGTTGAGGGAGAGATTGATTTAGAAGGGCTGGGGTATAAAAGCTCCCAGCAGTAGTGCAGGAATGACATCTATCACCCAAGTAAGTTGACAGATGTTTGTACCCTGTTCACGTCACTTTAATAGACTTCGTCGCATAGAATTAGTGAATAATGTATAAGGTAAATATAAATGTGTAATGAAAAAGTATAAAGCATTTCCAGTTTTGACTTGTTCCCAATATTCTTCAAGATAAATGAGATAGATGTAAAACAATTGGAGAGAAAATTCAAACACTGTGAAAATACGTTTTTAAAAATAAACCCCTTTAAGAAAAGAATACAGCTAAATCCATGAAGTATAATTTTTTGCAAAAGCCCATTCAGACAGACAAGAATATATATTTAAGTAATTTATGATGTTCCTAACTTGCAATTCAAGTTATAAATAATTCAATATATTCATATATATTTATGATTACATTCAATTAAAATATTTTCTTAATTTAATTTTTGGCTTTTTGGAAATAAAAAATCATATAAATAAAGTCAAATCAATTAATGTCTTAACACTAAGTTCTAATAGTATACAGGATTTTAAATTTCCATGTCTTAGCTTTTGCTCCTTAAGTCCAAAATACCAATTTTTGTCTTGCATTAAATATTAAATGTTTATTTCATGTTCAGGTAATAAGATATAAAAACATGGAGAATAGGACATACATTAGTAGTTGACCATGATTTTAAATGAATAATATTGTGTTTTATTTGACATTGAAATAATATAAAGATTATTATTATTACTATTATTTTAGTGTTTTGTCACTATCAATATCTTTGAAAATCTTTAATTTGGTGAAAGAAAACTTTGTTAATGTTGGTATTTAAGTACTTAGCACAATTCCACTGTTATGGAGCAGTAAAAAATCATTAATTCTTTCCATTTGATTTTTTCTTAACATCTCTATCACCTTACTCAAAATAACACTGTATTTCTTCTTTTTACATTCAGTATTTAATTGTCATCAATAGACTGTGATTTTTTTATTAATCAGTGTACTAGATAGTAAATTCTTTTTATTTCAGAATCAGCCTCAATATAGTTAAGTGCTCCAAAAAAAATGTGGATTGGTAAATTTCATTAGCCTCCCTCTGTGTGATTTATAGTCTTGTCTCTTAAATAATGTAGTTTGAGACAATAAGTAAGATCCTTCACAGTGAAGGTGCCTTTCTTCTCTTGCTACATATCACTTATTCCTTCTATGAATATTAAAACACTGGCTTAAATTATAACAGCATCTTTCATGGGTTATCGTTAGTACTTCAAGAACAAATTTAATATCTTTCATGGTAGATGATCACAATAAATGAGACAGTAACTAAAGAACTCAAATGAAAAATGTAGGTCACATCCAATCTGTGACTTTTGACCCTAAATCAATTCTTTTGCTCAGCATGGTGAGAACTGATTCACAGGCTTATGGTGGAAACTTGATATATAAGACTGTCTTTTAAAATTCCATAATGATTTGAGAAAATTTAGCAACAATATCTTCTCATTCCCATAAAATTTAGCTTCTGGAAACATAATCTAAATGATTTCAAACCTTACTGCCACTTCCTATTAACTGTAATCCTGAACTTTTGATCTCTGTGACCCTCAGTTTCCCTATTTTAAAAAATTATAAGTAAAATAATTATCCTTTGGGTTTCTTTGATATTACATAAAGAATGAAAAAATGAAATGTAGAGGACAATATATGTGTTAATTATGAATTTCTAAAAGGATAGGGTAAGTACTACTAATGTGCTGGCAGGTTCTCATCATGGGGAAGAGTTCCTTCCATAAAGTCTGAAACTTTGTAGAAAGACAGACCATTAGTGAGGCAGTATTTGCCAAAGCATCCCTAATGACTAATTAGAAGACATACTTTGCAACTATGTCCGCCATGTGCTTTTTAAATTTCCACATCAAAGTTTGTAATTATAGTACTCTTTTTATCAAGAAAAGAATCTCACAATGGATTAAAGCTTTTTGAGAAGACTCTATTAATGACTGAAATTTTCAAAAGGTGAAACAAAAATGTGTGAAACTACATGCTATGTCTGAACAGACAGGCCGTTTTCTGTTAATGAACTTGACTTGCTTAACTGTGTATTTCTCTTTGAACATAACTTTGAATTGGCATAACTACTTAAATTTCTAGATCACCTGGCTACTCTTTAGTGTTCAAATATCGTTGTGGAAATACTCTTGATTATTTTCTTGGTATTTTTTACATACTTAAGTCCACCCTTCTGCCAGCATTCATATAGCAAGTTCTCTAGGAGACTATACACGATACCATTTCTATTATATAATATTATATTCAAATTGATTATTAACAACAAGATGAACCTATTTTATATCAATTGTTAGGGACAAAAATAAGGATTTATGGTTCTGATAATGAAAAAATCAAACTATTTCTTCTTTTTGAATATTACATTTCTTAGGGAAAAAATGAGTTTGTTTATAAGAGTAGTTGCCTGATATACATTTTCCACATATGTAAGTATTTACTTGTCTTATGAAAATCAAGGGGCAAAATACATATGGTAAAATGAATGAAGTGAACTAAATCTACAAATACAGCGTGATGATGTTTACATGTGTATTCTCCCAAGTAATCACCACCCAGAACAAGATACAGAACTGTTTCAGCACCCATGAAGGCACTTCCTTGCCCTTTCTCAGTCTAAACTAGCCCCTAGATTTAACTATTATTCTGAATTCTCTCCTCATCAATTAGATTTGACTATCCTAGAACTTGCCATAAATAGAATCATATAGCAGATACTACTTTTGTCTTGAGTTGATTTCACTCAGTATTATGTCTGTTAGGTTTATTCATGTTGTATATATTCGAAGTGTATTCTTTTGTACTTCTCTGTAATATTCCTTCATAAGATTTACCAAATTTATCCATTCTCTATTGTTAAGCATATGGGTTTTTCCCAGATGCTTATTATTATGAATAAATATGTTATAAATATTTTTGTCTTTGTGTGGACTCACTTCTCTTGTGTATACATTTAGGAGTGGAAATAATGGAAATGGCCAGGTATCCTGAAGCAGTTTTATAATTTTACATCCCTACCAGCCATGTGTTCAATTTTTCCACCTATTCCACACATTTGGTAATTTCTTTCTTAATTATAGTTGTCCTAGTAGCTGTATTTATTTGTACTTTTAATTTGTATTTATGTAACAGTATTTCTTTGTATTTTTAATTTGTGTTTTCCTGATGAGTAGTGATGTTGACTATATTTATTATGCTTATTAGCTATTTAAATATCATTTATATGAAAATTCTTTTCAAGGGACATTTCCCATTATTTTTATTTTTTTCCTTATTGATTTGGAGAAGTCTTTTCTATATTCTGAATATGAGTCCTACAGCATATACATATAGCAAATATGTATTTTCTTCTACTATTTCTTTGGTGTTTTCACTTTCTTCATGAGGTTTTTTGACAAAGGAAAAAATCTTTATTATAAAGCCAATTTAAAAATTTTTGTTTTATGACTAGTTCTTCAGTGTTTTTGATTCCTATATTAGAGATCTTTACCTATTTCAGGGTCATATAGATATCCCTCTGTGTTTTCTTATAGAGACTTTAGATTTCTTTTCACAGTTATGCCTATGAACTAAGTTCTGTCAATTTCATTGAATGGTATAAGATAGTTGTCAAGTTTTATTTATTTTTTACCATTATAGAGATAAAATTACTTGATTCAATATCTTTCATTAATTTATTGCTTCAACATAATTTCACCTGTTTAACCTTCGATATAAGTCAAATGCCCAAATATATGGATCTATTTTAGTACTATTGATATTGTTTGTCTATTCTTATGCCAGTACACTATGATGCTAATAACTAGATTTTTCAGTAATTTACAGAAATCTAGTGGAGGTTATTACATTCCGGAGTTTGATTTGGTATAGATATCATTGTACCTATATTTAATAGGCAGGTCCTGGCTGGAAAAAAATCTCTCTGTCTATATGTTCACCTGTTTATATGTCTCTATATACATATAATTAGCATTTAGCAGTGGTTTATAGTTTTGAGTTCCAATAATTGCTCCTATTATAAGGAACTCAGAAGTAAAAATAAGTAGGCCAATGATAGAATGACAAGAAAAGCTAAAATTTAAGAGGAAAGAAGCAAAAAAACTAATTTTATGCCTATTGTTTCTTTGTTGAAAACCTACTCATTATTCATAATTCACTTTAAATGGCCCTTCTTTATGAAATGGTTAAAAAATAAACTCCTATCTTTGCTAAAATATTACCATGCATTCTTCTATCATAACATATAAAATAATTTATCTAAATACATATAATTATTCCAAACTGGACTGTAAGTTTTTTGAGAGAAGGCAAAGAATTGTATTTGTCACTAAGTGCCTGGCAGAAAACAGAATTCATTTGGAGATGAATTGAAGAGCTTCCTGGAAAATGGAGATGAACAGAGGTACCACAGCCAACAATCAGTCCCAACTGCCAGACCTGTGAATCAGGCCATCTGAGACGCTCCAATCCTAGTGAAGTCATCGTGCGACTATGGCCATATGAGCAACGTCAGGCATGACCAACAGAAGACCTATCCATACTGACAACCCACAGCATTACGAGAAATAGTAAATTGCTGTTCTAAGTCACTTCAGGCTGTGGTGATTTGTTATGCAGTATTAGGTAAAGGAAGCAATTGCCATTTTGTGTAAACTATTTCAGATAATAGCAGATGGAAAATGATTTAGTTTATTTTGTGAAGTAGTATTTATCATAAAAATAAAACCAAAAATTATAAAAATGAAAACACCTATAAATACAGATGATGACATGTTGAGTGAAATATTAAATGAAATTCAGTGAATAGTTAAATTTATATCTATAACTACTAAGAAAATAGGCAATCTAGAATAAAACCTCATACTACATGAATGAAAAGTCATTTGATAAAAATTCAGCTCTTGTTTCTGATTTAAAAAAATGCAAAGGACATAAACATGTATATATACACATACACACCTTGGCAAAACAGAAAACATTATAACCAAACTGTGTAAAATAATATCATTCTTATATTCCTATACATCTTTCCCATTTTATATGCATTATCACTGCCTAACTTTCCAAGTTCATTACTATCCTTCTTTGTCCATTTCTTTATAATGTATTGTTATGGTCTGAATTATTCCCCCCCCCCTAAAATTCATATGTTGAAACCCTAATCCCTAGTACCGTAGAATGTGACACTATTTGGAATAGTGTCTTTAGAGAGGTAATTAAGGTTAAAAGAGATCATAAGGGTGGGGCCCTAATCTAATAAGACTATGTCCTTATAAGAAGAGGAAGAGACTCCAGGGGTACAGGCACACAAAGGGGTACAGGCTATGTGAGGACACAGCAAGGAGGTGGCTGTCTTCATGCCAAGGAGAGACACCAATGCTGCCAGCACCTTGACTGTGGTCTTTCAGCCTTCTGAACTCTGAGAAAATAAATTCCTGTTGTTTAAGCTACCAGTCTGTGGTATTTTGTTATGGCAGCCCTAGCAGATGTAGGGGAAGAAAGACTTTCTTTCTACCCTCCTAGGTTCAATAGCTGTCTCTATGAAATAAACTGATAAGAGGCAGACTAACAGGAGAAAAGATACATACGTTTATTAATTTTTAATATCACATGCACTAGGGCGTTACAGAAGAAAAGTGAATACCCCCAAAAAAGCAGAAACATGGGAGAGCTTATGTACCATCTTAATAGGGGAGTGGGAGGGGAGATGGAGGCAACTTAGGAGAGAGTATACCACTTTTAGGAAAGATAAAGGGGCCTTTAGAAGGATAGACAGGAGATATAAGAGTTTGTGATAAAATTTGTCTAGGTGTGGGATCAACTTTTAGTCTCCTCTTCTGTGATAAGCATCAATCTTTCCTGGTTGATGAAGCTCCTGGAGAGGGGACTTGTGACAATCTGGTTCCTTTAGAGGATTTGTCTTTGGACCAATAACAGGAGTTCAGAGAAAGACTTTCCCTGCATTTGCTGTTTTTTCAAATGCCTTCTGCTCAAAATAATCAATAAACTAAAGCAGCATGTTTTGGAGTGGCATGTCTTGAACTGCTGCACAGACTGATAACATGTACCTTATTACATGTATTTTTCTCATCACTTATTTAAAATTCCTTCTAAAATCATATGCTATTTTTTGTGAAGACTTCACTGAATGTAGTCTCTCCTCTCTATTAATCTTGCCTTCCTATTTCCTTTATGTGCAATATTTTAAAATTTTATTTGAAAGAATTATTATTGGGTATGAAAATATGAATGTCTCAGCTCTCCTACCTTCAAACACACAATTGAGTCTGAATTGTCAGCAACTGGAAGGGAAAAGATGCCTCTTATAGTTAAATTAGGACAAAAATATAATAATCTGGCCCTCAATAAATGCATATGGATATATTTGTGGAATACTGCTATTTTAAAGGTAGGTAGAGTTATATGCAAACAAAACCCTGCCATTTTAATGAATACTCTATGCCTTATGTTTATCACTGCATTAAAATTAAATTTATAGTCTATTTTATTTTGTAAATTCAAAATTTAAAATATCAAACATTTTATAACCACTGTCAAAATACTACAGAGAGAAAAATAAGCCTGCTGTGTGTCTTTTGAAACAACTTAAAAAAATTTTTCCTTTGACAACTCATACTCAAGAGGCTTACCCCAGGGTCAAACCTAACACTTGTATTTCATTTTTTAAGACTCTGTAGGTACAAGCACGTGCTTTAGTTCATTTTGTGTTACATTGATATGATATGTCATCCAAGGATTATTAGTGATTAGGAGTAATATTAGGTCGACATAAAGTTGATGTTTCACTTCAGAAGAATGGCATGGCACACCTGAAATATGTCTGTCAAAGCTTGCCTGGTGTTCTATTTTAAAATGACAAAATCTCAGGTTTCGTTGTATATTTTTATAAGCACTGAAAATATTTTAAGCTAGTTTAAAATTTCCCTTGATTCCAGGTCTATTCATTTCTTACATAAATCTAAATGTGAGAACAAACAGAACAAAATGTTACTAGGGCTTCACAAAATATCAGAGGGCAAGTGACATATACCATCCTACTTTCAACATTTAAAAATAAATTGACTTGTCCTTGATAAGGTTGAACAGTTATGATAGAGCAATAGACAGAAAGAGCATTGAGCTACTGCCCTTCACAATGACTGGATTCTATTGTAAGAAAAAGAGCGTGTGTGAAAAATGTGCTGCTCAGTGCAAGTTTGTCTATGGATCTGTTAAATATTGTGGCTGAACCTGGTAAAAATGCAGAATAATGCGCCTGTGCTAAGCTAGTTGATCCTCAAGAGCTAAAAGGATGAGAAAAAAATTCGCGACATGACCAGAACGAATTGTAGTCAGGTGACGATTGAAAGTCAGAAGCCAGAGCAAGTGAGGCATCATCAAGAAAGACATGTGGTAAACAGTGATTATAAGGAACGATGAAGGAGTTAACGTGGAGATCAAAACAAACCCCCCCCCCACATACACACACACACAAAATATACATCAAAGCCAGTTAGAGAGGAGGTGGGAAACTTAGAATAAAGCAAAGTTTTGAAAAACTGTTTTATTTAGGAAAGTGACCACACCACGTGATAGAATTTGAATGAAGTAAACAAAATGAAGCCCCATAATTAAAAAAAAAAAAAAAATTAACTTGCAAGTAACCTAGTAAGGGAGGAAGCTAATGAAAGTGTGTTTTCATATATCACACATGAACACGACGACATCAAAAAAGATTAACAATAATAAAAATGATGTGCAAAATTGCCCCACAACTAAGGAGAACAGTTGAAAAAAGTTAAATTATGCTAATATAACAAATAATCCAAAAAAAATCCCAATAGTTTACAAAAAATGTAATTATTCCTCATCCAATATGTCCATTTTGCAATAGCAAATGGGGCTCCCTCTCAATACATACTTCTATAATTTCAGAAAAAAGGAAGAGAAAATGTGATAAACCATTCACTATTTCTTAAATCCTCAGTCTGTAAATAACATATGTCATTTCTACTCTCATTCAGTTACATGAAGCATGTTATAGCTGTGTCTAAAGTTCAACAGGGAAACACTGTATAATACTTCTGCATAGACTGGTATCACAGAGAGGGTAATGAAGATAGATGAACACTAATATATTCTACCATGCTACAAGTAGAGCAAAATGATGAACATCTGTTATTGGGCTTAGCGATTTAGAGACAAAAATCAGTTAACCTAACACATTATGTAGTCTATATAAGGGCACATTAATTTACTGTTGTTATTTTTATTAATAATGAAATTAACTATATTTATTATTATTATCTATCATTCTCTATCAGTCACCTCTACTGAGGGGGAAAAAAGTAAACCTCATTTTGAATATAACAGCAACATAAATCCATATCCCCAGCCACAATCTTTGAAGTTTATTGGTCACATAGTGAAGACTGGTGGAATAAAGGAGAATGTAGCTTACTTATGACTTGGAGTAGAATAAGGAATGACATGAATTTTAGGTCAGAGTGAAAAGAGACTTTCTAATAAGTAGTAGGCAAAATTGTAATATGGCCATGAAGATTGCCACTCCCTGGTGTGCATGTGCTTTTTATAATTCCTTTGAGTGTGGGTAGAATCTGTGAATATGATGTATGTAACCCCCATGATTGGATTATGTTGTATGACAAAGGTAAAGGGACTTTTGCACATGTAATTAAAATCTCTAATCTATTGAGTTTGATTTAATCAAAAGGAAAATTATCCTGAGTGAACTTTACCTAATCAGTTGAGTCCTTTAAAGATAGTGAAAGCAGGGAAGAACTTAGAGCAACAGAAAATTTAAACACAATATTAATATTACCTTGACCATAATGATAAATCCTGGCACGAGGATGATTTAATGAAAAAAATACAATGTCTCCCTGGACACTTATTTTAACACTTGTATCACTAGAAGACGTGACTAGGAGATGTGATACTATAAAAGATACCTTATTTCCCTACATAAGAACATACATGGAATACTTCAGGAAGAAAAAGGACCTGTGCCTCAGGGTAAATACTAAAAGCAAACAATTATGTAACACATATACTATGCCAGACACAGCTGCAAAAACTTTACATATGTTTATTCACTAGAGATCATATATTGAGGGAAAGATAGCAAAAGACTTATTGAGTGCATGTTGAACAATGAACTAATCTGAAGCAATAAATTTTCCTTGGGTGCCTTTTATCAGATTGTGAAAATTCCTTTTAATTCTTAGAGAAAAAGTTTTATCATGACTGACTGTTAGAGTTTTGTCAAATGCATTTTTTGGTGTCTTTTAAAGTAATCATGTTATTTATCTTTTATAGTATTAATGTGGAAAAGCACATTAATTAATTTTGAATGTTGAACTAACTTTGCATTCCTGAGATAAGGCCTACTTGTTCTGGCATGCATTTTTAAAAAATAATTATTTGAATTCACTTCGTGACTACTGTGTTAAGGATTTCTGTGTCTAGGTTTTATGAGGGATATTCCTCCATAGCTTTCTTTAAATGTAATCTGATTGTCATGTGTTGTCATTAGGTACAGTCTATGTAAGCCCCAAAAATAAGCTGGAAATGTCCTCTTCTCTCTTTTCTAAAAGGAGTTGGGTAATGTTTTTATTTTTTCTTGTTTTTAGGTTTTATAGAGGTGGAGAAATTCAGTATAGGTGACAGATATTCCAAGAGTTGAATGAACTAACTAAATTTGTAACTAAAGTTTAGCAACTAAAGTTTGATAACTAAAGCTTGCTCAAAATGTTTATCATTTAAAAACCTTAAAAATCAAAGGTGTTTTAAATGTTCAATGCTTTGTTTTAAGAGCATTGCCTTGAAAAAATTATATTTAATAGGCATTTTAAACTTTATAACAGGGAAGTTAAAATCAACTTTTAATAAAAAGCATTTTAATTTCCATTATTTTTATTTGCTTATAGATTTTAATGCGGCATTACTTTGATAGCTTCTTGATATCTAATATAATGGAAGACTTTACCTAACACATTCATATAATTTCTTAGTGCATTATATATGCTTACACAGCCTACATGTACACACATACACACACACACACACACATATTGTGCTTTCATGGAATGCCCTTTAGTGAGGAACACTGATAACCTTTAATATATATCCTGATAGTAGAAAAATTTAAGAGGCAAGGAGAATTTGGAGGCAGTATTCAAAGGATACTTTATACTTCAGAAAGAAATGAAGTAGCAATAAAATATAGAAAAATCAAAATTTAGATAGCTTTTAATATAAATTAGACAACTTTGAAAATATTGATATATAATTTTCTTGTTAATTATTCTTTATCTAAGAAAACATACAAAAAGACCATTTTGAGGAGATGAATTTTACTTGGAGTATTTAAGTTATTTTAATCAATGAGTATTAATGAGTACATGAAAGAAAGTGGTATATACAATGCATGTCTTTGGTAAAAGAAATTATATAATAATATATGAATTCATTATTTTTTCTGAGATTATATTTTTGATAGAGAGAATAATTTTTTTACATTTACATAAAATAGTTTCTATATAGTTGTGTCTTTTTCTTTAACAATGGGTCATGTATTGTGCTTATTCAAAATACAAAAACAGTTGATATTTTTTTCAAAACCTCCAAAAGGGAACAATATTTAAATGTAGTTAAAATGAAATGATTTTCTTTGCTGTTTTTCATTTTAAACATTCTATAAGGAATGTTTTGCAATCTGCCTCCTAATTCTCTGTCAAAAATTATCTTTTAAGTAATGCAGTGACAACAGCTGTTGATAAACAAGAAAACATTGCCTCAATTCAAACACCATTGAACCAAACAAAGCACCACCTGCTGAGTAAAACAAAGACAAGCGGAAAGTTTTCTGACTCACCTTTTTTAGCGTTTGAACTCATATTTATTAATTTAATGGTGGTTTTTATTTCATCTGTTTATTTGCATTAGGTTATTTTTTCCAAGTTGATCATCACCTGTATTGCTATACATTGTTGATTGTTAATATTTTCCATAAATACAACCCGAAACATCTGCAAATTTCCAAATTACCAAGTACTAGTATTGCTTTTAATTTCTACTTGCCTGATCTGTATAGTGGGATAAATACTTCCCAAATTCAAAGGTCCCTCTGATGATTAAAAGAGATCATGTATCAAATTAGGTGAGTGGCACTACAGTGCCTGCTACAGAGTGGAAGAGGCTTGCTCAGGAACTCAGGTGCTCACTCAAGTGAGATGATTCAGCACAAAGATGATTTTTACTTGTGTTCTGAAGTCGAGGATATTTGAGGGCTCTCCACATTATGTCTAAAAAAGCATACATCTGATATATAAAAAATATCATGTGTCTACTTGTATTAAAGAGTGTGGCTCAATTTTTAAAAGATGACTGCTCACAGCTTTTAAGCTTCACACTTTCCTCTTCTCCTCCTGTTCCACGTTTGGGCAAGCTGATAAGAAATCCCAGGTGTCCCTTCCTTTAGCCCTTGCACACGGGAAACCTCCCCACTGGCCCAGCCCCTAACAACTAGAAACCAAGGTAATCTTTCCCTGCCTGCTCAATCCATTTTTGAATCTACATGGGAGTTACTCTGTGCTCCCCAGAAAGAATCTTTATGCAGTAGTAACTCGTCATACCATCTTGATGTGTATGTGTGGCATCATTAGTTTCAATAGCTAAACCGAATCTTGGGTGGGAGATCATCCTTTATCTGCAGATAACTACAGCACTACTTTATTAGGTCTTACCCCGCCCTTATTGTGAATTTAACAATTAATAAAGAAGATAAAGTGTCATTTATTTTTTCACAGATATATAGACATTTTAAGGGGAAAAGTAGTCAAATATTACAATTCTTATTTTTAATGTAAATAAGTTTTGCTTAAGTTAATGCAATATATATAATTGTTAGAGCTCCTGAATCAAGAGTCACATTATTATTCCGAGTCTTATTTATAAAATGAGGGAGCTGGCTATAAATAACCTAATTACTTTTACAATGCTGACTTTCCATAATGCTATTAAATGTATGTTAATAAATGTCATAATGCATATCCTAATAAAGAAGGCTTTGTATAGTGCCTTTAATGATAAAATTAAAAAAAATAAAAACACTCATTCATGGTTTAGGTAATACATTGTTATGTAACCAGGAAATAAAGACATCATTAAATAATTCTTAGATTTGGATTCACTTCCATATCCTATTATGTATATGTGGCATGCACTTTTTTTGGATATTTTTGAACATCATCATAATAGACAGTACAGGGCAGGCACTTCTAGAGGTCATGTGCAGGTTTTTCAGCATAGAACTCTAGTTGACTTCCAAGCTGAGAGGGGACATCAACTGCCAGGCACATACGTGTGTGAACCTTTATCTGAATCCTATATCCAGCCATGCTTTGGTTCACCCTAGCTGATGCTACCCAGCAAACAGGGGAGTTGCCCCAGCAACCTTATTGAAAATTTATGAGCAAAATAAAATAATGCTTTTTGGAAATAAATTAATATGGTTCTCCTTGGATATATGGCATATTTCAACCCTGTACCCATATATATTTACTTACCTATTAAATTTTAATCTATATTAATTTAAGGGTAATATGTCTAGGCTCTGAGGACACATTGGTGAATAAGTTGAATCGGGTTTGTTCACCAACATATCTTCACATCACACACACTACACACCCCAGACAATACTGTCATTAATACAAACACTAAACAACACATTACCACACTCAAGCATGTGTGGAACAAAACAGACAAGCAAGTATTAGCTGAATAATTGACTAAGAAAGAAACTTTTTGTTTCTAATAAATTTATTATACAATTCAAGTTGCTATATAATAACTTACAATTTTCAGTCTTACTATTCTCTTTTTAAATATTTTCCTCTTCACTGTTTTTCATTTCTTTTCTTTTTCTAATTTTGAAAGACACAATAACCAATTTCCTAATCCCTGGTTTAGCTTTCATTTAGAATTACTTTTGCATTACTTTTATTTGACTTCTATGGCCAAGTTACTGACCTGATCATGGTAAGACAATTTGTCTTGAGACCTTATTGTTACTGTAAGTAACCCACTACTGTAAGTCCCAGAGTAGTCTTAAAAATTCAACAGTGTGGTTCACTGAAGCCTTATAACAACAATTTTTGCCTTCTGTATAAAAGTCTGCAGAAGTTTTATGGGAATATGACAGAATATGATGTAATTTTTCCTTTGAAGAATCAGACACACATTTCTCAACTATACACAAATTTGTGGAGTTGGTTTCTGTTGAAAAACAAGTGTCGTTATTTTTGTCATTGTTATTTCTTTACTACATTGCTAATATCACATAAATTTTTGTATTTGTTGTCAGCATATAATACAGTGACTTTAAAAGTATTACATACACAGTAATTCTTACCATTTTTCAAATTAACTTGGTAAAAGTGAAAATTTTCACTTTTTATTTGTTCCTCAAGTATACTTTGAATTCAATAAAAGTTTCTCATTTATCATAGAAGATAGAGTATCTTAGTTTGAATTGCTATAACAAAGTACCATAAACTGGATGGCTTCTCAAGAGTAGAAATTTATTCATCACATCTCTGGAGGCTAGAAGTCTGAGATCAGGGAGCTCAGAGTGCCAGAATGGTCAGGTTCTGGTGAGGATGCTCTTCTGGGTTTCAGGTTGCTGATTATCTCTATATGTTTGAAAGAGGACTAGCTAGCTCTCAGGTCTCTTCTTACAAGGACACTTATCTCACTCATGAAGGCTCCATCCTCATGACCTAATTACCCAGTGGCCCCACCTCCATATGAAATCACATTGCGATTAGGATCTCAACATATGAATTTGGTGGGGGGACATAAACATTCAGTCCATTGCAGAGAGTGTATACTAAATGATCTTGTTATTTCAAACATAATCAAGGGGTTAAAATTTAAGATAAATCATAAGGTGTATGACCAGCAGAAGCATAGCCCATTTGTCTAAAATGTATGTGAATTCAATTTGAAATTCCATGAAGCATTAGATACATTGTTAATTTTTTTTTCTTGAGAAGAATGAAGATAGGTTGGAGAGAGTACATAGTGTGTTATTGCATAGAAAGTCAAAATCGCTCAACATGGAGCCAAGAAATTTAGGTTGTAATTTTAAATCTATCACTTACTAAATATATTAACCAGTGTCAGGCACTTACCCTGGACAATTCTGTCCTTGTAAATAAAAAAGCAGAAAATAAATGCGGAAGGGGGCTTGTAGGGAGCATGGTATGCTGAACACAGAGCGAGAGAGAGAGAGCATGAATATATCCTAGATAGAACATTTTATAAAGCATTTATACCTGTAGCCAGTATCAAAAGCAAGAAAGAGTTTCCATGTTCCCCCCAAAAAGAAGGGAAGTTTAACCATGCAGTTACTGGAATTAGAAGCCATAGAAACTACAGGGAGCCCTTAAGTGGAGAATCAGGTCTGAAACTTTAGAACAGGTTCAAGGGTATATGTACTATATGTTTCAGGCATTCAAGGATGGAGATTTGAAAAGTTCTGATCACCAACCCAGATTTGTGGTAGAATATAGCTGTCAAACCTGAGATGTGTGTGCAAAAGTACCACGTGAAAGGCAGGAAACCATCCTTGTAGTGTGTGCATCTAGAGCCTGCATGGCAGTGTAGAATATAAAGTATGCAAAAACAATGGCAATAAAAAAACTAAGAAAAGCCTAAAAAAAATCTGGTTTTAGAAGCAGTGAACCTCTAAACCCAGATCACTGTAATCCAACTGAGAAAGATAACTTTTGCTGAAAATAAGCTCACAAAAACAATTATAAAATATATTAGAGAATTAAAAATAGTGGGGGCAGGGGATATATGGAAAATCTCTTACCACTCAGTGTTGCTGTAAACCTAAAACTGCTCTAAATAAATAAAGTCTTACTTTAAAAAAAGGACAAATGTCCATTTCAAAAGGCAAAAATAAAAATTGAGAAACAAAGTAAACTCAAAGAAAATAGAATGAAAGAAATAATAGATCTGAAAATAATAAAATAGAAAATGAGCATATAATGGTGAAATTTTTAAAATAACACAATAACTAATAGGTAAAGGATAAGGTGCTCAGAAGTATGCACCATTAGAATACAAGAAAAAGAAACACGAGAAGTTACAGGACTTAAAATTGTGAATTAGGTACCAGAAAAATAGAACACAAATGTAATGGCTAAGATTTTTCCAGAATTAAGAAAAGCTATTTGTCTTCATATTGAAAAACACACTGAGTCACTAACAGGATAAATTAAATTAAAAAAGAAACAGCAACTACTATCGGATTCTTTTTTACTATTGCTTTTGCACCACTCTTCGTTCTGGTTTTACTTTTCTCTGATGTTGAATAGCTAGAGGGAAGATTTACTAGTAATATACTCTCATTATATTTGAAATGTATTTATTCTATCTTCACTATAATTGACAGTCTACTTGGGTATGGAATTCTAGCTTGACAATTATTTTCTTCAAGACTTTAAATAGATCATTCTATTGTATTTTGGTTCCTATTATTGTGTGTAAAAAGTTGCTGTCAGCAGGACTGTCATTCAACTGCATAAAATTTGTCTATTATTATTAGTGCCTTGCAAGATGTTTCTTTTATTAATCCCTGTGAGAAATTTAAAGATAAATTTAATATAAAGGAAAATAATACATGAATATAGCAGTGGGATGCAAGGAGCAAAGATGAAAAGAGACATTGACAAAATGTTGGTAAACTTTCATCATTAATAATAGAAAATAGTAATAACTATATAATTTTTTAAACAAGTGTAAATTAAATACCAAAAAAAAATATTACAGAAGATGGGAAAAAGACACAAGGGCAGTTTAAATTTCTTAAAATTGTGGCATGGTTGAAGAAGATAAATATATGAATTAATATTAAATGTAAAAGAAGACCTAAATTAATGCAGACATTTACTCTATAAATATGTGGTTAAAAAAACTCAAATCATAAATGTTGACTTGGTAAATTCAGTCTATCAATGTAACTCAAATAAATTTTCCAATAAGAATTTATGTGGAATTGACAATTATTTCATAACAAATATTAGATTATATATACATATACATATATATCTTAATATATATAGTGAGATGCCATTTTACACTCATGAATTTGTTAAAAAATAGTTAATTAAGTATAAGTAGGGTTTCTCAACTTGGCATTATTGATCTCTTGGGCTGGATAGTCTTTGTTGTGAGACTTGTCCTGTGTATGTAGTATATATTTAACAGCATCCTTGAAATCTATCCAGAGGTATCAGTAACACCCTTCAGGTGATGACCATCAAAAATCTCCAGATAATGATGACAGTTGTTTTTAAAAAAAAAGACAAGAACATAACAAGTATTAATGAGGATGTGGAGAAATTGAAATACTTGTGCATTGCTGGTAGGTTATAAAAAGGTGCAGCCACTTTGAAAAATAGTATGGAGTTTTCTAAAAATTAAACATAGAATTACTAAATAATCTAGTAATTTCACTTCTGACTATATACCCAAAAGAATTGAAAATGGGGACTTGAACACATATTTGTACACTCATGTTTATAAAAGCATTATTCACAATAGCCAAAATGTGGAATGGATACCCAAGTGTGCAAGGACAGATGAATGGATAAACAAACATGGTATATTCACACAACAGAATATTATTTAGCTTTAAAAAGGAAGGAGATTTGGATACATGTTACATGAAAAAACCTGAAGACATTATGCTAAGTGAAATAAGCCAGGAAAAAAGGACGATTACACTTTGATTCCACTTCTATAAGGTACTTGGAGTAATCAAATTCATAGAGACAGAAAGTAGCATGGTGGTTGCTAGGGGCTGGGAAGAGGTGAGAATGGGGAGCTAGTGTTTAATGGGTATAGAGTTTCAGTTTATAGATAAAAAATTTCAGAGATGGATGTTCTCAACAGTGCTAACTGTATCAAAAAAAAAGTGACAATCTAAATGTTAATCAACATAACAGTTTTTAATATATCCCAGTATATTTATGACATGGAATAAACTATATTCCTGGAAAGAAATCAGAATGCTGCAGATAACAGAAAAAATGGGCACCCCATGGTAAATAACATAGCATTTAAAATGTTATTTACAAACATATGTAGCAAGGATCTGTAGAAATGTAGGTGAAAGACAAATACACATTCTGGAGAGTATTTATTTACCTTGGATGGAGTAGGATGGAGAGGGAAGTTAAGGTGGGGATCAGGGAGTATTAGACAGGAAATTTTAAAGCTATTTTTATTATTTTATCATTTAAATTTCAATGGCGGGCACACTGATGCTTGTTATATCATTTTTTATACAAGTCTGTATATCTAAAATATTGCATCATGCACTTAAAAATGACATGAAATTAAAACCATGTGTAAACAAAATCATTTCATCATTCCATAAACTTAATGGACTCTGGTACAGTTTTTACTTTGACACCCATTAACCTCATGAGAAATGATACAGAGCATTGTTTTTGGGCAAAAGCTATTTTATAACTCTTCTCTCATGTTTTTGAAGCAATATGAGAAAAACTTTCTTTATGAAATAATGTTTCAATATAAAGCAATTCTATGATTTTAAATATCTCCGTCAAGTTGCATTTGTCAAGGGAGTTAACAATATATTCTTATGATGTCTACTTAGCAAATAATATGCTGTTCCACTGATAGTTAAAAAAGTAAAAATAACTTAAATACAAATTTAATAATTTTAAGGGTGAGACTTGCCTACCTATTTATTCATTCAACATGAGTGGCAATGTGTGCTATATCTAAAAGGAAGCATGGTAACACCATGTATATTATTAAAGTGTAGAAAATAAGACTGGGTTAGTTGTGGAAGAAGTGTATTTGACTTATAAACTATAGAAAATATTCTGAAGGAGTTTTTTCTGTACTATGTGTTGTTAAAATTTGTATCTAAAACCTCAAAAAAAATTGATAGTGAGTGAGAATGGAAGACAGAAACAGTGAAAAGGATATTTCCCCAAGCTCAAAGCCAATAGAAATTCAGTCAGTGATTGTTTTTGACATGCCTGACAGCTCATTATACTATAGGTTCATAGAATAGAGTGAATTTAAACTTTGATATCTTGCCATATTTCCCTCATGTTGAAAAATATCAATTTTAAATTTGTCAGATGAGATGTCTAATGCATTTGGTAGGAAAAGATATCCATTTATTTTTAAATATCTCTTGCTCTAATATTAGATCATAAATTACTTGACAGTTGAAGATGGCAATGCATTTTGCTGATAGAGTTCCTGGACAGATGAAAAAAATTTATGGAGTTATACAATCTGAAATACTGAAAAAGAGGTCAAAGTGACTTAGGTTCTGAAAGAATGCCATTGTCAGAGTGAAGTCTGTCATCACCTTCACATTATCTGCCAAGAATATTTAAATTTCACTCAAATTTTAACTTTTTGAGTGATTTTGAAAAGTTAGCTACCTTACTAATATTGACCAGCACTAAATGATAAGATAGCATAACCAAATTATTAACTAGGTGGTAAGCCACTCCTTAAACTTAATGAAAAGCTAAGGCAATTTCTTTAAAAATATGGAAATATGTGCCCTGAAAATAAATACATTTCTTCTTGTTAATTTAATTTTTCATTGGGTGAATACAAGAAGATAAAATGATTCATTTTTCTCTGTCATGGGTATAAAAATATCTGGATCTCATCCACAAAAGCAGAAAGAATAAGCAGAGAGATAAGATATACAGGTTTTAAAAATTTATGAGATGAAACTTGTAACTGTGGAGGTGAGTACTGATATAAAGACTTAAATATTGCATACCTTTGTGTTGAAAGGGTTTTGGAATCTATTAGAACCAAAAATGTCCACCAGTTATATACTTCCTTGTTGTAACTCAATCACAACTTCTCTGGCCTAAGTTTCAGAGTTTTAGGTCCTCAACTCATTCTATTGAATAACTTTCTAATCAACTAATGAGTTCACATTTCTTTAAACAAACTAAAAGCTTAAAAGTCACCAATTACATATTTTCACCTTGCAAGAATCTACATGAAAATTTACCCATTTGCCATCATTAGGAAGATTATGTTTAATGAAAATATGATAACATAGACATCATTTATTTAAGTACTGACTGAGGAAAAAATAATCATTATTCATCTTATGTAAATGGACAAGATACCACTCCCCAATGTCCTTAATTTTTTTAAAAAATTTTAATTGTGGTACAAGACACATAATAAAATTTACCATCTTAATCATGTTAAGTGTACAAGTGCTGTTAAGTACACATTGTGTGCAACTGATTTCCAGACCTCTTTTCATTTTGCAAAACTGAAACCCTATACCCATTAAATATCAACTCTCATTCCTTTCTCTCCAGCCACTGGCAATCACCATAGTACCTTGTCTCTATGAATTTGATTACTCTAAGTTACTACCACATATAAGTGGAATCAAACGATAATTATCCTTTTGTGCCTGGCTTATTTCATTTAGCATAATGTCCTCAGTCTCATTCATGTTGTGACATGTCAGAATCTCCTTCCTTTTTAAGGCTGAATAATATTCCATTGTGTATATATATCATATTTTATTTATTCATTCATCTGTTGATGAACACCTGGGTTGTTTCCAACTTTAGGCTATGGTAAATATTGAACATGTTTGTACAAATATCTCTTTGAGACTTTGCTTTTAACTGTTTTGCGTATATACTCAGAAGTGAATCTTAGTGCTGCACCCATCTGCATGCCCAGGAGTGGGGGATGTCCTACAAACCCATAGCCCCCGTTCCCAGCAACACTCCCACTCCAGCACCCCTAGGTCCCAGCACCCTAGTCCCTGAAGCTGGAAACGTCCCATCATTGTTGGGCTTGGTGTCTGCAGCCCCTGCACCTTTCAGACCACTGTTTAACGCCTTTGCCTGCACTTGATGGGCTATGGGTAGGCAATGAAGCCACCTGGCTCCCAGAGCTCAGCAGATCTGTCATAGAACAGGTATGGGCAAAGAGATCCCGCCTGCCTATGCCAGCAGCAAGACCACGACGGAGCCTGAAGAGAGGTATCATCTTTGCCCTGGCAGAGACAGAGCCGAAAGGTCAAAAGAGACAAACTTTCAGTTATAAGATAAATAAGTTCTGAGGATGTAATGTATAGCATGGTGAAAATACTTTAAAAAAGATATATACACACATATATATGAAATTTTAAAAATAGAATATATATTTCATTAAAAATCTCAATCATGAATGGTAAAAAATGATAAATTGAACTGAAAAATGAATAAGATTCTGGGTGATAATTATAAAATTATTTTTTCATTAAAAAGTCCTGTCTACTTAGGAGAAAGAGAACACATTACATATCCCAGTTATGTAAGAAGTTATGTGAGAAAAACCTGATTAACTGCCACCACATGTACAATTTAATCTAGTGATCTTTCTCTTTCTTTCTCCTTCTTCCTTCCTTCCTTCCTTCCTTACTCTCTTTCTTTCTTTCTTTCTCTCTTTCTCTCTTTCTCTCTTTCTCTCTTTCTCTCTTTCTTTCTTTCTTTCTTTCTCTCTTTCTCTCTTTCTTTCTTTCTCTCTTTCTCTCTCTTTCTCTCTTTCTCTCTTTCTCTCTTTCTTTCTTTCTTTCTCTCTTGCCTTTTAGCTCCCAGTTTAGATTGGGGGAAAAGGAAATGTATGTATGTATGTACCCTGCTATTCAGCTACTATCAATAAGAACTCAGCTAGACTTTATGAGTTAATTTTACTTCTATTGAAAATAATAAACATCAAAAACACTTAAGCAAAATAATATCACACATTCATTAATTCGATCAAAAGTCTAGAATGAACCTAGTCCTTCCTTAGATAGAATCACAGCCAAGAAGTAAAATGGTTTCAGAATCCTAGGCTCTATACCACATTTACATATCACTTTACTCATCTCTATCCTTCATGTTACTTACTGATTATTTTCCCAGAGGTTAAGCATTTTTTGCCCTCTGATCCACACGGTGGATTCAACTTGTCATAGATCCCAAAATGACTTGTCCAGCCACATGAGAGGTGTGTCATCTCTCACTTCCTCTCTGTCACAATTACAAAACTCTGGAAAAGGAACCCTAATTATTCTTGTTCTAGTAATTTACATGTCACTGGACCTGGAATTTATGAATGGTAGTGATATGAGATAAAATAGGTATTAGAAAGTAATGATCCACACCTTTGAAATTTGAGAACTATTGAAAGGAGATATGAGCTTATTTATACTTTAAACATAAAATTCTTAATATCTAGGAGCTCTTAATATCTAGGAATTGTAGGAAAGAAAATACGTTTTTTAAAGTTCACCATTTTCAATAATATTGCAATCCTGTGGCAGTGAAGAAGCAAACTTATAAATAAATGTCTTGTAATGCAAAATGTAAATTCCAACAGAAGAATGAATGTTGGAACCCTTGGGTGGCCACTCATATGCTCAGAACTTCTGCCATACTCTTTCAAAAGCGGGGTAGTACATTTGAAAAAATAAATAAATAAATAAAAATATAAAGAATGAGGTCAATCTGCAGATTAGCACAGATCTGAGAACTTCTGAGTTTGGACTGCCTATTTTCTTGGCAATTTTCTAGTTTCCAATATTGTGTTTTTCTCAAGCTAGTTAGACTTGATTTCACTTAATCACAAGCAAAATAAGTTTTGACTAACACAAAACTATAAAGATAAAGTGGGCATTTGTCAAAGGGACTGAAGATTAGAAATATCTGATACCTACTTGGGTGACAAATTTTCTTAACAGAATACCTGTCTTTAAATATTAATAACCGAAAGCACTGGTACAATGTATTGATACTTAGAGATAAAGAGAATAGAATAACCAATTCACAGTAAAAAGAAAACAAAATTTAACTTTACCTATTTTCATGGTAAAGTAAATATTTACATTATTTTATAATTATTAAGAACTTAGCTACTGCCTTTGAGGAATGTCAGTATACTCTCTGATTAACATTTTTCTTTTATTTACATTTTAATGAGACTTGAAATGTTAAGAAAGAATGGGGTTTGGTAATTACCAAAATGAGTGTTTGAAACAACGGTAACTTTGTCAGATGTATTAATGTTAGTTGTTCATTATGGTATAGTAATGACAGGAATAGTTAATCTTCAACAAATAAACTGAAAATAAATATTTGCTTCATCATGCTGCGACGCACATTCTAAATGATAAATGGTTGGCTGAACATCTATGAATACTGACATTTTAAGTGAAACTCTTTATAAGAATGAAATGCACAGGAAAAGGCTATACCAAAATATTTGTCTATTAATATTTAGAAAACTGATAAACTTTTCATGTATTAACTCATTTAATATTAAACATAAAGCACTCTTTGATAAGTTTTTCTTATCTATGCCTCTATCAGTCAGTTTCATCAGAGAAACAAAACGAGTAGGATATTATATACATACAGTTGACTTTTGAACAACATGGGGTGGGTTAGGGGAACCCACCATCCACTCAGTGGAAAATCCACTTAAAACTTTACAGTCAGCCCTCCAAATCTGCAGTTGGAATGGAATCTGCAGATTCAACCCACCATAGATCATCCAATACCATAGTAAGTATTTATTGAAAAAAACCTGTGTTTAAATGGATCTGTGTTGTTCAAGGGTCAGATATATATACATATATTCATATATTTTTTATTCAGGGAAGACTGAATAAGTGAGCATATCACTTTTTATTACACTCTTTGTACCAATGCTGATATTAAATGTATGCATGTAAGTGAAAATTGTTTTAAAGTAAAACAATTTAAATTAAAATGAAGGGTGTTATTATTTAATGATGATTTGTGAGACTTTATGCTGTGCCACAAATTTCCCAAATTTGAGAAAATACATGGATATACAAATCTAAGAATTTCAGCACAATCCAAGTAGGACAAACCCAAAAAGACCTACAGAGAGACACATTATAATCAAACTGTTGAATGCCAAACATGAAAGGAGAATTCTTGAAAGCTGCAAGAGAAAAGTGACTTGTTAAATACAAAGGATCCTCAGTAAGATTATCAATGGATTTCTCAGCAGTATCCTTGCAGGCCAGAAGTCAGTGGGTGATATATTTTATTTATTTTTTTAATTAAAAAAATTTTTTTAACATCTTTATTGGAGTATGTATATGTATAGGTGATATATTTTAAATGCTGAAAGAAAAAAACTGTCAATCAAGGATTCTAAATCTAATAAAACTGTCCTTCATAAGTGAGGAAGAAATTAGGAAATTTCTTAATAAACAAAAGCTAAGGAAGTTCAGTACCACTAGACCTGCCCGATAACAAATACTAAAGGGAGTTCTTCAAGTTGAACTGAAAGAATGCTACACAGTAATTCAAGACCATACAAAGATATAAAGTTCTCCAGTAAAAAAAAAATGTAAATACATGGACAAATATCAAAGAAGTATTATTATAATTTTGATGTGCTCCACTTTTTATTACTCTAAAGGATTTAAAAAGCAAAACCATAAAAATAATTATAAATCAATATTAATGAATACACACTATGAAAAGATATAATTTGTGGCATTAGTACTACAATGGGGGAGGAAGGGCTGTAAAGGAATAGAACTTTGCATGTGATTGAAGTTAAGTTGGTAACAGTTTAAAATATATTGTTATAACTTTAGAATATTATATGTAGGCACTAATGATAACCACAAAGAAAATATCTATAGAATATACACAAAAGGAATGAGAATAGAATCATGACATGTCACCACAAAAAATCAACTAAACACAAAGATAGCGAGGGAGGAAATGGGTCCAAAAATCTCTAAGACACAGAAAATTAATGACAAAATGACAATAGTAAGTTCTTACCTATCAGTAGTTACTTCAAATGGATTAAAATTCTGAATTATTACTTATTACTGTAAATGGTTTAACCTCCTGAATCGAAAGACATAGATTGGGAGAATGGATTACAAAAATAGTGTCCAACTATTTGATGTGTATAAGAGACTCACTTTGGTTCTAAGGACAGCATAGGTTGAAAGATAGAAAAGAGATATTTCATGTAAAGAGTAACCAAAAGTGAGCAGATAACGGTGGATCCAGAAAGGGAAAGATCGCAGAGGCTTCCAGAATGGCCCTTGCACAAGTAAACGGAGAGTAAATTTCTTTGTAAATTCAGATCATTATCTGGAGTGGCCAAGGCTGATGTCTGAGGTTAAGCAGAAGTGCTAGATTGATTATAAAAGGTAAGCTGAAAATATGGCAGCTGTGGTGATAGCATGAATACTGCTGGCCATGGTAACAACCCTGACCTCTTTGGACACATGAGACAAGGGACAGTTGCACAACCTAAAAGACCAATTGCAAGATGAAAAGGATTAAAAATAAATGCTATTATGACTGACACTTTGAGAGCTTTCATTGATAAGAATGCACAATGGGAATATGAATCTCACACTAATAAGGGCTGGCTATAAACACAAGAGACATTTAGTCCTTAGAAGCCAAATAAAACTCAGAGAGTGGGTATATGAGTAAGAAAGCCACAACACACAGAGGAAAATTATAAGCCTTTCAAATTTAGAGAGCCACCAATTTTGCTCAAATACGTGTTTCAAGTAAAATAAAATATATAATTATAAAAAAAATGTTTCTTTTAAACTTCAGGTGATGTTACACATCATGCAATTTACAGAGTTACTTCACTTAAGACCTTGAAGTAATTAGAGAATAAATGTCGGATATCTAAAATATTCCTAAGGAGTACAAGATTCATAAAAATACAGAGAACAAATGTACTGAATTACATGCAATAGTTTTTTTTCCTATTTCTTCACTGCATATAAAATGCTTTGATCTTCATATAATTCTGATTAAAATAACAAAATCAATAAAACATATGCATTGTATTAGGCTAATAAAGTCAGTTTTGTTTAAAGCTAAAATATAAAACTTAGATATTAACATTAACATGGTGTATTATGATTACATATGTGTTTAAATACATACATACAATGGTACACTGATATCAGTAAACAAAGTACAAGTAAAATGTGGGATAACAGATAATGCATAAGAATAGAAAACTCATCCTGAACTATGATCTGCTCTCCAAATGGCAGAACACATAATTATCCATTCTCTTCTCTGTATTCTACTCAGGTAATACAAGTTTTATTCCTTTACCTGTATATCTACTTTCAGTTCTCAGATCTCTTAATTTCTGCTTTTTTGCTTCTTCTTACCATGAATATAGGTTTCCTCAAATCATAAAACAAGAACTCATCACTTTGGGAGAACTAAACATTTTAATGGTTATTATGCTACTTTCTGCCATGCTTATTTTTAATGTATTAATATTATGACTCTGGTTAAGGAATTATCCAAGGATATAATAATTCCTTATACACTGGCACCAAGTCTTCCCTCAGTTGAATGGCATTTGTTTTTTTTATTTTCAAGTTATGTTCCCCCCAAGGTCAAAGGTCAGAAAATTTTAATATGTCAATACAAATAAAGATTTTTTCTAAATTTCAGTGATGATGCAAACTATGTGAATTGCAATCAATCACAGATTTTTAAATTTGGAAGAATAAACTCCTGAGGTTTCCTCTCCATATAAATTTTATTAGATGCTACCCATATAGCTGATATTCAGCATTCAAAGTGTACTCCTCACTTTATAAAAGGAAGGATGATGGAAATAAATAGGTATTTTTGGTGTGCCCATATGTTTTACATTAACTCAAAAGTATTGTAAGCTTGCCTGTTTTTTGGACATCCAATGTGGGAAGTCTCTCAAATCGAAGAGACAAGATCAATATTTTCTAAACTAATTTTATATAGGTTAAGTATTATTTAGACTATGTTTCAGTGGTTTCATCCCTCCCTTTTTTTGGGATGTATAGTGACATACAAATATTTAAGTGTAAATAAATGATTACAATAAAAATGCTTATAAAATATTTAATTGCTAATCTAAAATATCTGTCTTGGAGTGATGACTGTTGCTCAAACACTTCAGGATGTAATGAAACACCCTAGAGATCTGCTAATTCTTTCAAGTCTATAATACAGTCTTACATCAAAATTTTTGTCTTTAAAAGTAATTACAGATATGTTCATATATTTACCCCCAATAGAGGATTCCACTCTATGTCATTCAGATATTGTGACTGTAATAAAACAACACAATCTATCCATTATTTCATCAGTAGGCAGTTTCTGTTCTCCACTCACCTTGCCTGAGGCTCCCTGCAATACACTAGAGGCCAATTATTAATTCCTCTGAAAGAAACATCTAACGAATACAGCCTTAGAACTTCAAAATAAAGAGCTGTGCCATGGCTTCTAAGAATCAAGATCTCCAGCACTCTATCTGTACAAAAGTGGATGAATTCTTGATGGGCAGACTAGAAACCCAGAAGCAGCAAAACAAACATATGACTTTGAGTGGTAGCCAGCTGACCCCAAACTGTCAGACAAGAATTAATGACAGAAAACTGAGTCAGAGGTATCAGAAATTGTTTACTTTAAGTGTTTTCCTTGGCTTGTTTAGGATCCTTTTTAAAATATATACTAAATGTTTTATATCATGAAGTCTTTTTTTTTTCTGGTTTTATTTATAATTCTTAATTTAACAGGATAGTTGATATAGATTGTTCTTTTAATAATCCTCACTGTTTACTTGCTCTTTTTGCTGCTGTGCTCTACAAATGTACTTCAAAAGTTTACTCCTAGAGAGATGATAGAAAACAAAATGAGTTGTACCAATTTCAAGCTATAGCAAACAGAAGATTCAAGCCCAGAAAGCAACAGAAATTATATGGGATTTACCTGTAACAAAAATAAAATTTAATGAACTACTTGGAAGAGCTAGCAAGATTTGGCAAAAATTCCAAAATTATTTACCCAGTATAATGAGACTACATCTTTACTGGGCTAGGGGTGGACCAGAGAGGCCACCATAGTTTGATTACAAAGTCATAAATGAGAAGACCAGTTATAAATAACCAGTGTTATTGGTCCTAAAGTTAGCCATATATGTATTACTAATTATGGGCTACCTCAGACATTAGAAGATGAGTGTTACTATATCTTTATAAGCCTTTTATTCTTATTCCAGTGAAAGTAGCCACAGATGTACCCTGTTGGTTATGACTGATTACTTGCCCAGCTCCCCTTCCTCCTACATTTCAGGGTTTTATGCATAAAGGCTCAGTACGTTGATTTTTAAAAAACATTCTCTTCTCCTGCATGGTTATTAGGTGCGGTATTAAACATTTATATGCTTTTGTGAAATTGCTGTGCATTTGCTGAAACAGGAAGTGTCAAATGTTAAAGACTGGCCATATTACATACATATTTAAGACTTCTCTTATATAATAAATTCATCATTTCCTAATACTGTGCTTGCCATAGGCACCAAAAGTTAATGAACAGCATTAATACACTTAGATTGAGCATTGATATTTATATCCATGTTCTCAACACCTAGTAGAAAATGACAAAAGACTTATTTTTTCCAAAAAACTAATGCTATAAATGCTTGGCCATATTTTCAATACACGGATCAATAATCATTTTGGATAGATTTGCATTTTAAGTTGCATGTATCTCTTATAATGCAGTAAATGTGCGGTTTTTCATAGATTTGCAATTTGAAAATATTTCGAAGATAAAACATTTTAAACTAAATACACCATTTTTCGTCTTAGAAACACATTATTTTTATTGAAAAACAATTAAAGTTTTAGTTCATTTCTCAGTTCACTTTTTAAAAATATCCTTTACGGTTCTTACACTTGTTTGCCTAATAAGGCATTTTGTTTGAATTTCTTTGTAAAGACGTGTTTTCACATAAACACACACAAAATGTTCTTTCCTTCAAAAATTGTGTGATGTTTTCTACTTTTTTTTAATTTAAGAAAAACCTATTGGTGAAATGTCATATTTCTAATTTTTATAAAGATATGGACCTAAGGAAATTTTATTTTAACTTTACTATAGAAAATAGGATTCAGTTGTGATAGTAAATATTATTGGATACTCTGACTTAAATTTAGGTACATGATAAGGATTGGCACAAATGATGAAAAAGTAGAGGGTATGGCCATTTATCGCTTGGGTTACATTGATTCTTACCTTTCAGTGGTAGTTCAGACCTGCTGTTAACAGATAAATCACTTTTTTCAAGAGTATTATAATTTTGTTTTATATGGCATGAACCAATTTTATCTTAAAATTAATTATTAATTACTTAATTAAAAATATTGAGCCAAACACAACTTCAGGGTCAATATGGTCCATATTCCATCACTTTACAATCAGTTTACAATCCAGACTTCTAATCTGAATGGTGTTCACATATTGCTCCCTCTTAAGTTAGCAATTTTAGATATGATCTTTTGGTTTCTTATTATGAAAATTAATAGTTGAAATGATGTTAGTTTTGAATCAACTATTTTTATTTATATTCAGTCAAAATTGTATTTACTTTTGCTCTTATTACTTGTTTATCATTTTGATTCTGGCTACTACAAAAATCTCATTAATTAGATCAAAATGTACTATGAAAAACCAAGAGTTTTCTTTAATTATTCCCAGTTAAGGTAATTAACAACAATTGCATAAACAACTTTGTTTTCTTTTGACAAAATTACTGTTATTAGTTCAATTGTCCCTCAGAATTTCACTTTAAGCAACAACAACAAAAAATTAAGATGCAGTGAATTATAGTTCCTAGACTATACTCACATTTTCTTGAGTTTTATTTTAAAAAACTTAGAAAGATAACATCCTTACATTTTTTGAAAATTTTTATAAGAGAAAACACATCGATTTTTAAAGACAAGTGCTATGTACTAAATTTTTTGTAATTTTCATTGGTTCATGATGCATTTTTTCTTTTTCAAATTTTGCGTCAATTAATATATTAGTATTTGTTCTTTTATATATGCCTTTAGGGGTTATATATTATAAAAACATGATCTGGTTGAAGGAATGCTAACATATTAAAATTACATTTTAGTGCTTAATGTGATTTATCCCTTAGGCTGTCCATACTTTTTTTTTTTTTTTTTAATTTATTTATATTTATTTTTGGCTGTGTTGGGTCTTCGTTTCTGTGTGAGGGCTTTCTCTAGTTGCGGCGAGCGGGGGCCACTCTTCATCGCGGTGCGCGGGCCTCTCACCGTCGCGGCCTCTCCCGTTGTGGAGCACAGGCTCCAGACGCACAGGCTCAGTAGTTGTGGCTCACGGGTCTAGTCGCTCCGCGGCATGTGGGATCTTCCCAGACCAGGGCTCGAACCCGTGTCCCCTGCATTGGCAGGCAGACTCTCAACCACTGCGCCACCAGGGAAGCCCTGTCCATACTTCTTAATGCCTAAAAAACAAAAATTAATTTGGTTTTAGCATTGATTTGATACACTATACAGCTGGTTATATTCTCATAATTATGTATGTGTTTTGCATCATTTTTTGTTTGGTTAAAGGCTTTTCTCAAACACTCTCTTTGTAAGACACACACAGGTGATACAGTTTTTGAATTATTGTCTACTTTTAAACACTTTACTTTCTACTTGATAGAAGAATGCTAATTTAGATGGGCATAGGATTCCTGACAACTGTGCTTTATTTTCATAAACTTTTCCTAACTTTTATATAGCAGTTGAGAATTCCAGTGGCAGCCTGATTCATTATCCTCTGAAGTTAGTTTGTTGTTTCATCCTAGAAATTGATATTTTTTTCTTCTAATGAGTGGATTACTGTGTCCCCCTACCCCCCACCCCAATCAGTCTGGTTCAGTTTTTTTCAGTGTACAAGCTGGCATCTTTCTTCAGTTTGGGAAAATCTTCCATTATGTACTTAATTATTGTTCTTTTATATTAACCATCTCTTTTCCTGTTTCTGAAACATCAGTTACTCCTATGTCAAATGTTCTGGATATATTCACTAAATCTTTAATCATTTTCCTCATTCTTTCTTTTTTTATGTCATTTTACTCTGTTTTGAGATATTCCTTTCCCTCAAAGTTCAAGGCTACTAACTCAGAACTCAAGGGTGTTTATCTATTGAATGAATTAATTAGGAAATATTAGTATTTAGGTCTAGGAAATAATTTATGATATGCAATTGATTCTCATTAAGCTTTTGATTATTTACTACTCTTGTTGCCATCTTTCTTCTCCAGCAGTTCTAATTTGCCATGTTTCTTTTTTGCTGTTGTTCTTATGAATCTTTCTTTTTCTAGGTTCTGTGCACTTTAGAAGGATGCTCATTTTTATTTGTCAACTCATTTTGGCTCATATATGAGTGTTGAAATGCACAAGAAAAAAAATAGTAAAAGGAATTGAAAACATATATAGCTCCTAACTCCAATTGTTCATATTATATAAGCAGGCAGATTGCAAATCTTCTGGTTAAGACATTCAATTCCCTGCCAACTCAGAATCTTCTAACGTTAGGGAAGACAGCTATATTAGGGTTAAAATCCCAAGGGAAAAGGAGATAAATTAAAATTGCAAAATTCTCACCATCTCCCCATCCTCTCAAAATAAACTAATATAAATAAAATTATATTTTATATTAATTTGCATCCATATCACAGAATTAATATTAATACATTCACATAGTCAATAGATTGACTATGTATTAAATATGGAAAACTGCACCTCATATATTTAAAGAAGAATTTTATTTTCAATATTTCCCATATTAAAATTAGTTAATTGTGAAAAATCCCTTTTTTGTGGATGTCATCAAATCTGTATGTTTTTATTACAAGAAGATCATATATGTGTGTGTACATATATATGCATTCTACATTATCTTTAAGAAAAATTCATTAGTTTTATTATGATTTTCTTTTCCCTAAATAAAAGCAAAAAAATTTCAAAGTTAACTTCCATAAAATTAGTTACCACTGAAAAATTCTTGTTGAATGGAGAGTAAAAAAGGACAATTTAACCTTATATTGACATCTGTTGAAACTTTGCTTGGATGGTGTTCATCAAAGACTAGAATATTCAGTATTAGGTAGAGATTTAAATATAACCTTCACATTCTGCTGATAATCTAGCTGTATAATGCAAGTTTTCCATATATTACTTTGCTTTCTAGGAATTCTTTGGGAACTACATAAAATTTTTGAAGTTCAGAAGAACTCATGTTTAATTAATTAGTTTTCGAAAGCCACTTTCAGGGCTTCAGTACTAGAAAATGGGCAGCAGAATCATTATCAGTAGATTACACTGTTAACATACCAGTTGAATAGGAGATGTTTTAGACTTGAATTAAGCATTTTCTCACACATACACACAACAATAATATTAACTGGATGTGATGAGGTAGATGAGGACAAGTTCCCATAGTCTCTGTCTACCAAGAGAGCTTCAAAATTAACAAGTCCAACAACAACTTATGTATTAACATAAAAATTATTGTTTTTATACTTTCCAAATCAAAGCTTGAAAAGTATCCTTTAATTCTGTCAAATAATAAGTAAAAATTATTTTTGGAACTATATCTTAACAGAGTAGATTATTTTTCAAAGCTCAGCTTCATCCATTTTAGAAATAGTTTGTATAATTGGAAATGTTTTGTACAATTGTGTTCTGGAAATTTCAATGTAAGCATTAATTTATAATTGTATGTATATAATATATATTATTTTACTGTATATAAAAATATTATATACATATCACAATGTAAGGCAAATTATTTTATTCTCCTAGTTCAGGGTGGTGGATGCAGCATAGATATATTTACTTCCCCTTCCCCAATGATATGATTAAAATAATTAGAATAAATTTTACACACACACACACACACACACACACACATACATAAAAGAGAGAAAATCTCAAAAGACATATATTTAAATCTTCCTCTTATTGTGCATTAGGGTTGTCTTTCTTAAATGTATATGCAGTCACAGCACTATTCTGACCAGTTGATCTTAAAGACAATTACCTGACAGGCCATTTAAGCTTTTTATTTGACACACAGGGCCATTTCTCACTGCTTTACCCAAAGATTTGGTTCCCAAATACGTGTTTGAGATATACAAATTCGCTTGTAGTTATTAATTATGCCATAATATTTTACTTTTCTTTGCCTTTTCTCATGTTATTTCCCATTATATGTAACTCACTCCACCTTATTATTCAAGTTGGAAAAGTCTGACTTATTCTTTAGGAGTAAAAAGTCAGATCCAAGTTTAAAGCAATAAAACAACCCATCCTAGAATGCTTCATAGATGGTTACATGGGAGATAATAATTGGATTCTTTATGAATGTCTGGTGGAGCTAGAGGATGTGAGCACAGAGAAATATTCTTGTAAAACTCTCATTTCTGAGAAAACCTGAGCCCTCTGCTGCTGAATATATCAACAGGTTTTAGGAAGGTTATTAATGAAGATGTTATAAAGGTTGGCATATTCTAGTGCATATTTTCTGTCTTCCACTATATGAAAATATAGTTTTTATTCTATAGGATGCTAACAAAGACATCCCCTTAGTTTCAACAGAATACATTTCAATTATCATTTTTCAGGAATGTAAAAATAGACAAATATTTTAAAACAGGTTTAATTTTCAGAGAGCTAAGATAATTACTTAGCTACAATTTATGTTTCTATCTTTCCCTCTTAATATTATAGCATGCATACATGATTATCAAAGCATATCAGAAATAGAATAGACAAAGAAAAATATAAAAAGTAACATTCCTGTTCCTATTTTCAGATTACAAATATTTCTGAGTCTGAATTACTAGAAGTTTTTGATTCTTAGTCCATAATTTTAAGGATCTCTTTGTTTCTTCTTCAAAACAACTTACTTTTCAGCTTTCACAACCTCTTGATTTGGGGCAGATAAATTAGTTTTAAAATTCCACAGCTACACCATTTCCTCAGCAATCAAGTTCCTTTTAGTTATCAAAAGGAGGTCTATACTTGACCTTCTCAACATAGTCTCAAATTATTATTCATATGCAATGATAAAGATTGGAAGATATGGCCACAACTCTGAGTCTAAAAATTAGAATGACTTTGAAACAATTGGATCAGACTACCTGTTACCAGAATTTTGTGAAATTTTGATTCTAGAGAAGGAATCAGAGTTGAAGTTAAAGCCAGCAACAGAAATTATACAAGCAGATTTTTTTCCAATATGGAAGCTAGAAATGTATCCTGGAAGATGTGAAATGTGCTATGGGAGCTAGATACAATCAAGCAGTTATAAACACTATTGATCTTGTATTGGGTTGGCCAAAAAGTTCATTTGGGCTTTTCCTTAAGGTGTTATGAAAAACCCAAACAAACTTTTTGGCCAACCCAATATACTCTAAAGGGTCATTTAAATTCTAATCTTGGTAAACCTACACAGGACAAAGAAAAAACGGGAATTTGAATCTTGTAGTTTACAGAAAGCCGGAATGTTAATGAAACTGTTTCCTAAGCCATTTGGACAAATTTAGGGAGCTGCAATTTACATATATCTTACTCTTTGCAGCATCATTCCACATATGGAGAAATAGAGAGAAGCACTTTCTCCTAATAGGATCAGGTGACTCTCAAGTCCAGCTAAGGAAATGAGTTGTAGACTACACAATAGATCTTCTAATCTAGCAGGCTAAGCACAAAATGGGGCCACTGTAGTGTTTCAACCACACAATCTCTGTCATTTTCAAGAACATATAAAAAGAGTAAACTTAAAACTTGAGGTATTGAAGGTGACTTTGCCCTTGCTTTATTTGTCTAGTGCAGTTCCTAGAGCAAATATTATATTTGTCTTGAAAAGGAAAGAAATTAAATGCAAATGCTATTGGTCTTATAAAAATCAATTCTTCCTCATGATGAATGGTTTATAAGAAGAGAAAAAGACAGCCTCAATAACTGTAATGCATGCCTGGAGAAAATTCGAGGATTTTTATACTTTTTAATAGGTAAATGTAAAGTTCATAAAATATAATTATGATTGAAAACCATATTTTGTTTAAAAAACTCAGTTCTCAATGGTTGTCTGATATAAGGAATTTTTGCAGATCAGTTATATCAGTTGTAAATTAAACAAACTAAAATAACTTCAAAAAGAAAAATATAGATAAACTTGATATTATACAGTTTAAAAGTATAGTTAATTCATTTCATTGTAATATGTGTGATGTGATGTGGGGTAAGATTAATGATAAGTATTTCTAGGGCCTATAATTTATATCACATGCACATGAGATTAGTTCATAATTTGAGGGCGTTGATAGATGACATAATTTCAAATTTCATAGTTGACATAATTTGATCTGGAAACACTGACCTGTGGGAAAAGCAACTGGACCAGTATTATTAAAGCTCAAGGGTCCCATCTTTCGATTCCCATACTTCTAAAGGGGATTCCGGTTTAACCTAGCTCTTTTCCCCCTTCACTCTTTTTTTTTTTTTTAACATCTTTATTGGAGTATAATTGCTTTACAATGTTGTGTTAGTTTCTGCTGTATAACAAAGTGAATCAGCTATATGTATACATATATCTCCATAGCCCCTTCCTCTTGAGTCTCCCTTTACCCTCCCTATCCCACCCCTCTAGGTGGTCACAAAGCACCAAGCTGATCCTCCTGTGTGATGCAGCTGCTTCCCACTAGCTATCTATTTTACATTTGGTAGTGTATATATGTCAATGCTAGTCTCTCACTTCATCCCAGCTTACCCTTCCCCCACCCCGTGTCCTCAATCAAGTCCATTCCCTATATCTGTGTCTTTATTCCTGTCCTGCCCCTAGGTTCATCAGACCATTTTTTTTTTTTGATTCCATATATATGTGTTAGCATATGGTATTTGTCTTTCTCCTTCTGACTTACTTCACTCTGTATGACAGGCTCTAGGTCCATCCACCTCACTACAAATAACTCAATTTCGTTTCTTTTTATGGCTGAGTAATATTCCATTGTATATATGTGCCACATCTTCTTTATCCATGCATCTGTTGATGGACACTTAGGTTGCTTCCTTGTCCTGACTATTGTAAATAGTGCTGCAATGAATGTTGTGGTACATGACACTTTTTGAATTATGGTTTTCTCAGGGTATACGCCCAGTAGTGGGATTACTGGGTCGTATGGTAGTTCTATTTTTAGGTTTTCAAGGAACTTCCATACTGTTCTCCACAGTGGCTGTATCAATTTACATTCCCAGAAACAGTGCAAGAGGGTTCCCTATTCTCCACCCCACTCCAGCATTTATTGTTGGTAGATTTTTTGATGATGGCCATTCTGACTGGTGTGAGGTAATACCTTATTGTAGTTTTGATTTGTATTTCTCTAATGATTAGTGATGTTGAGCATCCTTTCATGTGTTTGTTGACAATCTGTATATCTTCTTTGGAGAAATGTCTATTTAGGTCTTCTGTCCATTTTTGTATTGGGCTGTTTGTTTTTTTGATATTGAGCTGCATGAGCTGCTTGTAATTTTGGAGATTAATCCTTTGTCAGTTGCTTCATTTGCAAATATTTTCTCCCATTCTGAGGGTTGTCTTTTCGTCTTGTTTATGGTTTCCTTTGGTGTGCAAAAGTTTTTAAGTTTCATTAGGTCCCATTTGTTTATTTTTGTTTTAATTTCCATTTTTCCAGGAGGGGGGTCAAAAAGGATCTTGCTGTGATTTATGTCATAGAGTGTTCTGCCTATGTTTTCCTCTAAGAGTTTTATAGGTTCTGACCTTACATTTAGGTCTTTAATCCAGTTTGAGTTTATTTTTGTGTATGGTGTTAGGGACTGTTCTAATTTCATTCTTTTACATGTAGCTGTCCAGTTTTCCCAGCACCACTTGTTGAAAAGGCTGTCTTTTCTCCATTGTATATTCTTGCCTCCTTTATCAAAGATAAGGTGACCATAGGTGCGTGGGCTTACTTCTAGGCTTTTTACCCTGTTCCATTGATCTATATTTCTGTTTTTGTGCCAGTACCATACCATCTTGATTACTGTAGCTTTGTAGTATAGTCTGAAGTCAGGAAGCCTGATTCCTCCAGTCCGTTTTTCTTTCTTAGGATTGCTTTGGCTATTCAGTGTCTTTTGTGTTTCCATACAAATTGTGAAATATTCTGTTCTAGTTCTGTGAAAAATGCCATTAGTAGTTTGATAGAGATTGCATTGAATCTGTAGATTGCTTTGGGTAGTATAGTCATTTTCACAGTGTTGATTCTTCCAATCCAAGAGCTTGGAATATCTGTCCATCTGCTTGTATCATCTTTAATTTCTTTCATCATGTCTTATAGTTTTCTGCAAACAGGTCTTTTGTCTCCTTAGGTAGGTTTTTTCCTAGGCATTTTATTCTTTTAGTTGCAGTGGTAAATGGGAGTGTTTCCTTAATTTCTCTTTCAGATTTTTCATCATTAGTGTATAGGAATGCAAGAGATTTCCGTGCATTAATTTTGTATCCTGCTACTTTACCAAATTCATTGATTAGCTCTAGTAGTTTTCTGGTAGTATCGTTAGGATTCTCTATGTATAGTATCATGCCATCTGCAAACAGTGACAGCTTTACTTCTTTTTTTTCTGATTTGGATTCCTTTTATTTCTTTTCCTTCTCTGATTGCTGTTGCTAAAACTTCCAAAACTATGTTGAATAATAGTGGTGAGAGTGGGCATCCTTGTCTTGTACCTGATTTTAGAGGAAATGGTTTCAGTTTTTCACCAATTAGAACAGTGTTGGCTGTGGGTTTTTCATATATGGCCTTTATTATGTTGAAGTAAGTTCCCTCTATGCCTACTTTCTGGAGAGTTTTTATCATAAATGGGTGTTGAATTTTGTCGAAAGTTTTTTCTGCATCTATTGAGATTATCATAAGGTTTTTGTCCTTCACTTTGTTAATATGGTGTATCACATTGATTGATTTGCATATATTGAAGAATCCTTGCATTCCTGGGATAAACCCCACTAGGCCATGGTGTATGATGCTTTTAAAGTGCTGTTGGATTCTGTTTGCTAGTATTTTGTTGAGGATTTTTGCATCTATGTTCATCAGTGATATTGGCCTGTAGTTTTCTTTCTTTGTGACATCTTTGTCTGGTTTTGGCATCAGGGTGATGGTGGCCTTGTAGAATGAGATTGGGAGTGTTCCTCCCTCTGCTATATTTTGGAAGAGTTTAAGAAGGATAGGTATTAGCTCTTCTGTAAATGTTTGATAAAATTCGCCTGTGAAGCCATCTGTTCCTGAGCTTTTGTATGCTGGAAGGTTTTAAATCACAGTTTCAATTTCAGTGCTTGTGATTGGTCTGTTTATATTTTCTATTTCTTCCTGGTTCAGTCTCGGAAGGTTGTGCTTTTCTAAGAATTTTTCCATTTCTTCCAGGTTGTCCATTATATTGGCATATAGTTGCTTGTAGTAATCTCTCATGATCCTTTATTTTTCTGCAATGTCAGTTGTTACTTCTCCTTTTTCATTTCTAATTCTGTTGATTGGAGTCTTCTCCCTTTTCTTCTTGATGAGTCTACCTAGTGGTTTATCAAATTTGTTTATCTTCTCAAAGAAACAGCTTTTAGTTTTATTGATCTTTGCTCTTGTTTCCTTCATTTCTTTTTCATTTATTTCTGATCTGATCTTCATGATTTCCTTCCTTCTGCTAACTTTGTGGGGTTTTTTGTTCTTTTTTCTCTAATTGTTTTAAGTGTAAGTTTAGGTTGTTTGTTTGAGACTTTTCTTGTTTCTTGAGGTAGGATTGTATTGCTATAAAATTCCCTCTTAGAACTGCTTTTGCTGCATGCCATCGGTTTTGGGTCATAGTATTTTCATTGTCATTTGTTTCTAGGTATTTTTTCATTTCCTCTTTGATTTCTTCAGTGATCTCTTGGTTATTTAGTAACATATTGTTTAGCCTCTATGTGTTTGTATTTTTTAGTTTTTTTCCTGTAATTAATATCTAGTCTCATAGCATTGTGCCAGAAAAGATAGTTGATACTATTTCAATTTTTTAAATTTACAAGGCTTGATTTGTGACCCAAGATATGATCTATCCTGGAGAATGTTCCATGAGCACTTGAGAAGAAAGTGTATTCTGTTGCTTTTGGATGGAATGTCCTGTAAGTATCAATTAAGTCCATTTTGTTTAATGTGTCATTTAAGGCTTGTGTTTCCTTATTTTTTTCCCTTTTGGATGATCTGTCCATTGGTGAAAGTGGGGTGTTAAAATCCCCTACTATGATTGTGTTACTGTTGATTTCCTCTTTTATGACTGTTAGCATTTGCCTTATATATTGAAGTGCTCCTATGTTGGGTGCATAAATATTTACCATTGTTATATCTTCTTCTTGGGTTGATCCCTTGATCATTATGTAGTGTTCTTTGGCTCTTGTAATGGTCTTTATTTTAAAGTCTATTTTGTGTGATATGAGAATTGTTAGTCTAGCTTTCTTTTGAATTCCATTTGCATGGAAAATCTTTTTCCATCGCCTCACTTTTAGTCTATATGTGTCACTATATCTGAAGTGGGTCTCTTGTAGACAGCATATATATGGGTCTTGTTTTTGTATCCATTCCACCAGTCTATGTCTTCTGTTTGGAGCGTGTAATCCATTTACATTTAAGGTAATTATCAATATGTATGTTCCTATTACCTTTTTCTTAATTGTTTTGGGTTTGTTTTTGTAGGTCTTTTCCTTCTTTTCTGTTTCCTGCCTAGAGAAGTTCCTTTAGCATTTGTTGTAATGCTGGTTTGGTGGTGTTGAATTCTCTCAACTTTTGCTTGTTTGTAAAGGTTTCAATTTCTCCGTTGTATCTGAATGAGATCCTTGCTGGGTAGAATAATCTTGGTTGTAGGTGTTTCCCTTTCATAACTTTAAGTATGTCCTGCCACTCCCTTCTGGCTTGCAGAGTTTCTGCTGAAAGATCAGCTGTTAACCTTATGGGGTTTCCCTTGTATGTTATTTGTTGCTTTTTCCTTGCTGCTTTTAACATTTTTTCTTTGTATTTAATTTTTGATAGTTTGATTAATATGTGTCTTGGCATGTTTCTCCTTGGATTTGTCCTGTATGGGACTCTCTGTGCTTCCTGAACTTGATTGACTATTTCCTTTCCCATATTAGGGAAGTTTTCAACTCTAATCTCTTCAGATATTTCTCAGACCTCTTCTTTTTCTCATCCTCTTCTGGGACCCCTATAATTCGAATGTTGTTGCATTTAATGTTGTCTCAGAGGTCTCTGAGACTGTCCTCAATTCTTTTCATTCTTTTTTCTTTATTCTGCTCTGCAGTAGTTATTTCCACTACTTTATCTTCCAGGTCACTTATCCGTTCCTTTGCCTCCATTATTCTGCTATTGATTCCTTCTAGAGAATTTTTAATTTCATTTATGTGGTTTTTCTTGATTTTTCATTTGCTCTTATTTCTTCTAGGTCCTTTTTAAGCATTTCTTGTATTTTCTCCATTCTATTCCCAAGATTTTGGATCATCTTTTCTATCATTACTCTGATTTTTTTTCAGGTAGACTGCCTATTTTCTTTTCATTTGTTTGGTGTGATGATAGGTTTTTACCTTGCTCCTTCATCTGTTGTGTGTTTCTCTGTCTTCTCATTTTTCTTAACTTACTGTGCTTGGGGTCTCCTTTTCGCAGGCTGCAGGTTCATAGTTCCCATTGTTTTTGGTATCTGCCACCAGTGGCTAAGGTTGGTTCAGTGGGTTGTGTAGATTTCCTGGTGGAGGGGACTGGTGCCTGTGTTCTGGTGGATGAGGCTGGATCTTGTCTTTCTGGTGGACAGGACCACATCCGGTGGTGTGTTTTGGTGTGTCTGTGACCTTATGATTTTAGGCAGCCTCTCTGCTAATGGGTGAGGTTGTGTTCTTGTCTTGCTAGTTGTTTGGCATAGGGTGTCCAGCACTGTAGCTTGCTGATCATTGAGTGGAACTGGGTATTAGCACTGAGATGGAGATCTCTGGGAGAGCTTTTGCCATTTGATATTACATGGAACCAGGAGGTTTCTGGTGGACCAATGTCCTGAACTCAGCTCTCCCACCTCAGAGGCACAGACCTGACACCAGGCCGGAGCACCAAGACCCTTTCAGCCACACGGCTCAGAAGAAAAGGGAGAAAAAAAGAAAAAAATAAAATAAAATAAAATAATTAAAAGTAAAAAATATTATTAAAATAAAAAATTTAAAAGTAATAAAAAAAAAAAAGAAGAGAGCAACCAAACCAATAAACAAATCCACCAATGGTAACAAGCGCTAAAATCTATATTAAGATAAACATAAAAATCAGGAACAATTTCAGTTGCAAACAGCAAACCCCATGTCTACAGTTGCTCCTAAAACCCACCACCTCAATTTTGGGTTGATTCATTGTCTATTCAGTTATTCCACAGATGCAGGGTACCTCAAGTTGATTGTTGGAATTTAATCCACTGTTCCTGAGGCTGCATGGAGAAATTTCCCTTTCTCTTCTTTGTTCGCACAGCTCCTGGGGTTCAGCTTTGGTTTTGGCCCCACCTCTGTGTGTAGGTTGCCCTCAGACTTCTGTCCTCACCCAGACAGGACGAGGTTAAAGCAGTGGCTGATTAAGGGGCTGTGGCTCACTCATGCCGAGGGGAGGGAAGGGTACAGCAGTTATAATTGGAATGTGGGGCGAGCCTGTGGCGGCAGAGGCCAGTGTGATGTTGCAGCAGCCTGAGGCATGCCGTGTGTTTTCCCAGGGAAGTTGTCCCTGGATCATGGGACCTTGGCAGTGGCGGGCTGCACAGGCTCCCGGGGTTGCGGGGGAGGGAGTGTGTGGATAGTGGCCTGTGCTTGCACACATGATTCTTGGTGGCTGCATCAGCAGCGTTAACATTACATTCCCATCTCTGGTGTCCGAGCTGATTGCTGCGGCTTGCTTCCATCTCTGGAGCTCATTTAGGAGGTGCTCTGCCTTCTGTGGGCAGACAGGGAAGGAATCCCCTCTCCTCACACACCCCGAAATAATGGTCTCTTGCCTCTTAGGTAGTTCCATACTTTTTCCCAGACTCCCTCCCAGGTAATTGTGGCATGCTAACCCCCTTCAGGCTGTGTTCATGCAGCCAACCCCAGTCCTCTCCCTGGGATCTGACCTCCGAAGCCTGAGCTCCCAGCCACCCCCCACCTCAGCGGGTGAGCAGACAAGCCTCTCGGGCTGGTGAGTGCTGGTCGGCACGCATCCTCTGTGCAGGAATCTCTCTGCTTTGCCCTCCGCACCCCTGTTGCTGCGCTCTCCTCCGTGGCTCCGAAGCTCCCCCTCCCCCCACCGCCATCTCTGACAGTGAAGGGGCTTCCTAGTGTGTGGAAACTTTCCTCCTTCACAGCTCCCTCCCAGAGGTGCAGGTCCTGTCCCTATTCTTTTGTCTTTTCTTTTTTCTTTTGCCCTACCCAGGTATGTGGGGATTTTCTTGCCTTTTGGGTAGTCTGATGTCTTCTCCCAGTGTTCAGTATTTGTTCTGTAGGAGTTGTTCCACATGTAGATATATTTTTGATGTGTTTGTTGGGAGGAAGGTGATCTCCACCTCTTACTTCTCTGCCATCTTGAAGGTCCCTTCTCCTTCACTCTTAAAGCACAGTTACTCTAAACCTGGGATTTTTTTCAAACCACTCATGCAGAAAAGGGGAAGGGACATTAAATATTGGGGCTTCTCAGAGTGGGTAATGTTGTTCAGGAATTTTGAAGGCAAGTCGAGAAGAAGCTATAGTAAGAGCGAAAAAGTAATAGAGATCAGAGGAGTGATATTACAAAGGTTTGTGTGTATGTGTGTGTGGACTAATTCAAGAAAAACAAAAATTAGTTTATTTTAATTTATATTTTGTTTCCTGGATAATGTTCTTTTAACCTCAATATAAGTTCAACCTTAAATTAAAAGCTACATCTCTATCTGTATTTTTTAAACAGGTCTATTTAAATACGTTATATAGACATATGTAGATAGTCAACGAGATAACCTAATATATATTAACAATTAGATTTGGGATTTATGTTCATGTTCCTCATGATAATATTAAATGCAATAAAAGTTAAAAATATGATTTAGATCTTCTTCACATAATTCTAAAATGTTATTAATGTTAATTCAGTATACCTACCCATAATTTAAGATATACAAAACCTTCCAATCTATTCTGAGATACAGTTTTGTTAAACGATAGATTCCTAAGTACTCAGAATTCCAAACTGTCAGTTAGAAGTCTTATATATATGGTACTCAGAATAATCTTATCCCCTTTGATGTAGCCATTTCTTTTTTTTTTTTTAACATCTTTATTGGAGTATAATTGCTTTACAATGGTGTGTTAGTTTCTGCTTTATAACAAAGTGAATCAGTTATACATATACATATGTTCCCATATCTCTCCCCTCTTGCATCTCCCTCCCTCCCACCCTCCCTATCCCACACCTCTAGGTGGTCACAAAGCACAGAGCTGATCTCCCTGTGCTATGCGGTTGCTTCCCACTAGCTATCTATTTTAGGTTTGGTAGTGTATATATGTCCATGCCACTCTCTCTCTTTGTCACATCTTACCCTTCCCCCTCCCCATATCCTCAAGTCCATTCTCTAGTAGGTCTGTGTCTTTATTCCCATCTTGCCACTAGGTTCTTCATGACCTTTTTTTTTTTTTTCCCCTTAGATTCCATATATATGTGTTAGCATACTGTATTTGTTTTTCTCTTTCTGACTTACTTCACTCTGTATGACAGACTCTAACTCCATCCACCTCACTACAAATAACTCCATTTCATTTCTTTTTATGGCTGAGTAATATTCCATTGTATATATGTGCCACATCTTCTTTATCCATTCATCCGATGATGGACACTTAGGTTGCTTCCATGTCCTGGCTATTGTAAATAGAGCTGCAATGAACATTTTGGTACATGACTCTTTTTGAATTATGGTTTTCTCAGGGTATATGCCCAGAAGTGGGAGAAGTAAAGCTGTCACTGTTTGCAGATGACATGATACTATACATAGAGAATCCTAAAGATGCTACCAGAAAACTACTAGAGCTAATCAATGAATTTGGTAAAGTAGCAGGATACAAAATTAATGCAGAGAAATCTCTTGCATTCCTATACACTAATGATGAAAAATCTGAAAGTGAAATTAAGAAAACACTCTCGTTTACCATTGCAACAAAAAGAATAAAATATCTAGGAATAAACCTACCTAAGGAGACAAGAGACCTGTATGCAGAAAATTATAAGACACTGATGAAAGAAATTAATGATGTAGGCATTTCTGAAGTCCAAATGAGTCTGGTGCTCCTGGAATTCGTACCTCAAACACTATTCTGTTTTCAGTGGCATTATCTTACCTATTTTGATGCAGCCAACCTAGTAATGTGGCAAGACCCAAGTCCATGAGGCAGATAACACTCTTCTGAGACATATTCTGGTTTAGAGAGGATTCCTGTGTTGAATGTGGGTCCTCCAATATAATTCAGAGACAATATAAATGAGGTTAGTCAATATACTAAGAACTAAGTCTGGGCTGTACTCAACTCAAAAAACACATTTCTATTTAATTAGACTGAGAAAGAAGGAATTAAATCAACTGGACTGTGGTATTCCAGTAGAAAACAAGCAAGCAGTAGATGTGGTCTAATCTCCTTGTAAACACACTGATAACAGTTATTTTAGTAAATAGATTAGTGGTGTTTGCTAGGAAGAGAGTACTAGCTATGGATTTCTCTGAGCAGAATGATCCCAGTTTAGTACTGCTTATAAGTAAACAAACCTAGAATCTATGGATTTATAAGGCATGAATCTCTGAAGAATGTCATGTAAGCTACACAGCTCTCTGGGATATAAAATAAAGGTGTCTCAAAACTTACTGGTTCTCACAGTGTAAAATTATCAACATAGCTCATTTAGAGAATTCATCTACTCTGAGTCAGAAAGCCCGTGTCTGATGGGAAGCGGAAGGACGTAGGGAGCTGCCCTGGATTTCCTGAACCTCTCCTTGTTTGACAATGGCCCTGGATTCTTTGTATGCTTGAAATTATTAACGAGGCTAGATCCTAAGCAAGGTCTCTGATTCACGTGAGCCTAATTTGACAATTCAATTATTCATGTTAGTGCAGTGATCCTTTCCCAGGTTGCTCAGAGCTTATGGAGGTAACTGCATGTTGCAAATCATCCAAGTTACATCACTGATGTCTAGAAAAGTGCAATAACCCTTTTTTCTTTTTTTTCTAATCTCTTACTTAATCTCCAGTTTGGTGAGAGATGATGGCTATAAGGTTCTATAGTGAAGTATTGAAAATAAGATTATATGCACTAAAAGAATAAATAAAAATAAAATATCTTTGATGTAGTGCAGGATTCGAGCATTGGGAGCTAAAAATCCCTCCTCAAAACTATATGCTATCCCTATTAATTAGAAGGATATAACGTCTAATGATTTCTGAAATCTTAGGGAAATAAAAACAATAAATCCTTGCTAGTCAATGAGATAACTGAAGGGCAGAAATTTAATTTTAAAGTTAGAGAAAACTGTATTTTAACTTTTAAAATATTCTCTAAGGTGAATGACCTGTGTGTGTCTGTGAGCGTACGTATGTTTCTGCAGGGATGAGTGTATGGGCTTACACACAATCTTAAATCAAATAAGACGGTTCAAACTTGAAGATGGTAGCATTAGCTAGTTTTTGAAATGAGAAAAATTATATTAATCTTTCATCAAATTCAAAAACATTTTTCTGATTAAGAAGTTCTTAGTGTTAATGAACATGTTGCCCTAGAAAATCTGAAGTAGTAAAAAGATCAAAGAATAAATGGCCATTATACTATGATTTATATTCCATAAAATTTAGAAGTGAGTTGTCAAAAGTAATCAATATCTTTGGTGGAGGGAATCTTCAAAATTATGAGATTTTAGTTCCAAATGTTTCATTTTAGACAGTGCATGAATAAAATATAATAAAACTGAGGAAACAACTATTTTAATCCATCATCAAGTAACAAGTTTTATTTAATGAAAAATAGGACTTCTAACTTCTCCCAATATACCAGCAAATGATGATAGATGTGTTTATAAGTAAAATAGATAGTTCAGCAAGCTATACCTCTACTCTCAAGTACTATGAGGTATATCTGAAGTTTCTATAAAGTGTTTTACAAGATTATTCTGTGAATAAAAAAAGAGAGCATTGTAAGCCATGTGTAAGGAATGTACTACTTAATTATTCCCTTGACATTTGGGTTCTGTCTAAAGAAATTATTTCATAAATTATTTGAAAAAATGAACTTGTACATGCATATAAATTATATAGACCTTTTCAATGAACCTAACAAAAGACTTAACAATAAAAATATTTTAAATCTTCCTGCTTCCTATTAACAACCTGAGTAACTAGTCTGCCATGTAAGGTAACTACGCAGATGTTCCAAGGTAAATTAAAATTAAAAAGCTACTGGGGCTTCCCTCGTGGTGCAGTGGTTAAGAATCTGCCTACCAATGCAGAGGACACAGGTCTGATCTCTGGTCCAGGAAGATCTCACATGCCGCGGAGCAACTAAGCCCGTGCACCACAACTCCCGAGCCTATGCTCTAGAGTCTGAGAGCCACAACTACTGAGCCCGTGTGATACAACTACTGAAGCTCATGCGCCTAGAGCCCATGCTCTGCAACAAGAGAAGCCACTGCAATGAGAAGCCCGTGCACCACAATGAAGAGTAGCCCCCGCTTGGCGCAACTAAAGAAAGCCTGCTCATAGCAATGAAGATCCAACGCAGCCAAAATAAATAAATAAATAAATAAATAAATAAATAAATAAATAAATAAAAAGCTATTAACAAATAAAATGCCTATTCATTTTCAAGTAAATATTAACTACTTAATGAAAGAGTAATAAATTTTAGGCATTCAAATATTCTCTCTGAAATTGGGCAATTCATTATAATGAGCTCTATGTAGGTTTTTCAATATTAAAGAATTACATTCTTATACATTTTTTTCCCATTTTTCTCCAATTGAAAAACAATTAAAAACAAATTGAAAACACCATAATAATAAAAATGATAATATCGATAATAAGAAAAACAATATTTACTCTGATGTATATGCTTGGCACTCTGCTAAATATTGCTCACGTAGTTATCTTTGCAATCATTACTCTACCTTTCGGAAGAACTATTATGCTAACAACAATAACAAAGAACACAAGTATATGCATTATATTATTTAGTCTTCAGAACCTCTATATATCAGGCAGTCTTATTTGCTCATATTGGAGATGAGTAAATTTTTCCTGTGTGAAGGTAAGCAAGTGGTCCATGAACACACAACTTACAGTAGTTGAGCCTCACTATTAACCCACATTGTCTGAAATGAATGTTCTTAGCCACCATTTACGCTGCTATGAGGAATGAAACAATACCTTTCCAAAGTAAACAAGAGCTATAGGAAGCTTATAATAACCAGAAAGCCAAAAATATAAATTATTCCATTTTTTAAAAGTATGTTTCTTCAAAATATTTGACATCTTTTATAAAACAAATAACAGCCAAGTTATTGATGTAGTTCCACATAGTACAAAGATATATTGCCAAAAGGACTCTGAAATGTTTTACTTATATTCCATGTGAGAGATTAAAAGGTGACAGGATCAGAATTTCCCTTGTTTCAATATGATAATCAATATTAAAAAGGTCAGGAATGGCTGAGTTTTATTTAATCCTGTTGTACTAGTTTCCTAGGATTGCTGTAAAAATCACTATAAACTGGGTGGCCTAAGAGAACAGAAGTATATTCCCTCACCGATTGTTAGGTCAGAGACCAAAATCAAGGTGCCATCAGGGCAACGCTCCCTCCAAAGGTTCTAGGGGAGAATCAGCTCTTTGCCTCTTTCAGGCGGTGGCTCCAGATGCTCCTATGGCTCCTGAGTAACTCCAAATTATGCCCTTTGGTCTTCTACTCTGTGTGTCTCTTATAAGGACACTTGTTATAAGAGACAAAATTATAGGGTGGGAAGATTTAGCCCACCCTAAATCCAGGATGATGTCATCTTGAGATCTGTAACTTAATTACATCTGCATAGCCCCTTTTCCAAATAAGATCACGTTCACAGGTTCTAGGAGTTATAGGACTTGGACATATCTTTCAGGGGCCACAATATAACCCACTATACGTGTTTTCACAAGAAAGACTGCTTTGCTAATGGTGGGTTTATCTTTTATTTAAAACCACTATAACAAGATATTGAAACGAAACTTTCCTCCTTTTTCTGAAAATTCCGAGAAACCCTAAGACTTATTCAGTTTTCAGAAAAACAGTGTTGAATCTTTTTTTTTTTTTTTCATTGTGCTTAAACTTGAACTCAGACATATGCTTTTTGAGTTTGGAGAAACTATCACTGCTTCTGGAGATGTAGAAAAAGACTGCACTTACTGACTGGGGACTGGTAATGCACCTGCCTTGAAGGAGGCTTAGAGGGGACTCCCGCATAACTAGTTCTGCAGAGACTTTGTAGAGTATAAGCATCTGGCTCAGGCTAGGGTTCCAGAGTCAGGCTATTAGGGCTCAAATCCTGCTCTGCCATTTTCTCGCTATGTGATCTTGGGTAGCTTACTTAATTCATGTATCTAGGAAAGGTTTTCTCATCAGACAATGCTAAGGATCCCAAAATCATTGTGGGGAACTGCAGTTTAAGGCCAGTCTGGCCCTCTCCCATTGTTTTCGTTGGACAACACTGTTTTAGTCCCACCAGAATACATTAACTGGCACCAAATTAAAAGTCAAGAGAGAAAGGGAATATATTTCCATACCCATATTCATCCAAATCTGCAGCCCACCCACTATCAACTGGCTCTGATATATAGGAGGACTGAGTTGGTGATTCTCTCCTCTAGAAAACCCCAAAATGGATACTTTTCTTCTCCTTCTCCAGGGCAACGAGCTCCTTATATTTGTATTTGCATGAGTAAGAGAGGTTACTCATGTTATAAGTTACAGTTATAGAAGAAAAATCTGCTTTAAAGTAATTTTCTGCTTCCAGTGATACACTTAAAACTACTAGTATATCTTGGGTGCAATGTACTTAAAACTATTGGTAACTTTCTTTTACACAAACATATATTTGGAAACTGAGAAACAAGAGGCACTATTAAAAGAATTCCTCTAAGTGGCTGGATCTCCGTGCATTTTCCTCTTGTCTATATCTGTTTTAACCCAGAAAGCATTATAGATGTTTAAAAGTGTGTAATACATGTACATAAGTGCACTTAGAATGTAGATTGAATTTGCTTATAGTTATGAAATTGAGCAATGATTCCTTTATTTTGTTTGACTATACATACTTAACAAAGGAACACTGGAAATCTTTTGTGTTTCTTCCTTTTTCCACCTCAATGTATTCTTTGACTTGCTACACATTTAAATTTATACTTATATTCCACACTCAAAAAATTTCAGTGGCTCCAATAGATTCTTAAAATCTAGAGGCTAAAGTTGTCTACAGTCTTTATTTTGAATTTCAAGGACCTTCCCACTTTGTTTTTATATAAACTATATATATATTACATATTGCACATTACATATACACATTATATAATATGTTATACATGTGTTATGTATAAATGTAATATATAAATTCACATTTTATTAACAGATACCTTGCTTATGCTCAATTCAAGATTTTAGTTAACTCCTTCATATCTCTTCCTATAATTAAAATGATTCTTCTCCTATTTATATTGTTAACATTTATTTATTCTTCACAGTCCATTCATATCACAGTTATAATAATCTATTATCACAACCAACAATAAATTATATTAACTGATACCAAGGACAATGTAAATATTTCAATATTTTTATTACAAACTCTAATTATTTTAGTATGTTTTTTGCCTTAATCTTCAAAAATATTGAAAATGTTTTGAGAAAAAGAGTCATATTTTATAAGTTTTTTTTTTCTATAATACCAAGAAAATACTATTATAAACATATAGGGTCATTCAAACAAATTAAACTACTTAACATTAAATTTATGAGCTGAATTTTAACATAGGCAATTAAAAGTCCATTAATATGTTAGAGGGAGGAATATGATACCATAGAATTAAAGAAATTGACTTTATAAATTAAAGACATTACTATTTCATCAAAGAAAACATTATTCTTTGGAAAAGTGTAACCATCAAAACCAATGTTACCCATTTGCCTGGGTTCAATGGGCTTGGTTTAAACTTAGCTTTCTTTGTGAATTTTTAACAATAAAAGATGAAGAAAATGAGAGGATATGGCTGACAGACATAAAATATGCTGTAAATGTGGGGGATGGGCAGTGGACAAACTAAAGTTCACAGTGCTATATTTCCCATGATAGCCTTTAAGCAGCCTGGAAGAGTTCTCTTGGTAGGCTGGTGCGATGTATTTCAAAGCAACAGTCTAAGCATCAAACAGAGCTGACCTAAAGCGGATGATGTATGGGAGCAAATGGCTGTTAGATTAGCATTATATTATTCAATTAAAGAATAATTTACATTAAAATATACATCATTATACTTTGTGATAGAAAGGAAGAAATAAAGCTACTTTTTCTCTAACACTAAATCTGAATTTTCTTCAGGTTTCCTATCAATCACTGGTAAATATTGCAATACCTTTCTCCGTGACCGGTGCATGTTTGTGGAACATTTTGTCAAATATCTTTGAGAGTTCATTTGAAATTCTAACTAAATATTTTGGTTGGATTTAGCATCAAGTGCAATTAGATATGTAAATTAAGATATGTTGAAGCTTTATCTATATACCTAAGATTTAGATGATTACATTTATTTCTTCTTTTATTTTTATTTCAGATAATTATTTAGCTTGGAAAATTCATTATGATACTTATATAGTTTTATATATTTCCATGAAATCCACTTTTATTTTATATGCTAATATTTTCAATGTTTTAATGATCTGATTTAATTAGTATAATGACTAATTTCCTCACAGCGATATTCTTTATATTTATGCCTTTTCTAATGATAGTAGACTGTTCAAATGTGATGTGCTTTAGTTAAAGAACTTTCAGAATCTAAGATCAAATTTTTGAAGTGGAATCTTAAGTTAATTTTGATTCAGAGTTCTGCACTTTATTCATTATTATCATACATTAATACACTGGGTAATTATTCTAATTCCCAAATGAGCAATTCAGTTTTTCTGTAGCATTAGAATGATGCAAGTAGGTTTTAAATCTTATCTCAACATTCTTAATTTCATGGATGGCTTAGATATGTCCCAAGTTCAAGGGTTTAGAAAATCTCTGAGTAATAAATCTACAGATCTTGCTCCCTATAAACTTTTGGATCTGTTTTACTATTTATAAATATATCTAATGATGAATTTATACTTTGCAGTGATTTCTATGTATACTGAAGACTGAAAATGTTTAGGCTTGGGGAATATTTTAGAAATAGTGAATAAGATAAGAAAGAATGTGACTGTGAATTTCATTATTTGTGAGGGAGATTTCGTGACCTTTCCTGCCATTAAAATTCATAATTTGGATTTTCTCCCTTAAACCATCATTTTTGCTTAAACTCCTCAAAAAGCTTTTCTTCGGGGAAGTGCAACTGTCAATATCTCAGCTTCATATGATTCCATGAGTATAATGGAAAGCTGAACATCTTCGTAGGTTTTTTTTTTTTTAGTATAACTAAAAATAAAGGAAAAAAGGAACTTTGAAAATTGTTTCAGCAAACCTTGTCTAAAAATGATGTATTTGGTGAATTGCAGACAAAATTGTGTGTGTGCAATGAATGGTGTTTTTCACAAATAAAAATTAATATATTATATAAATATAAGGTCCGAAACATTTATTTTATGTTCTTTCCTAACCATCTAAGATAAACTTCATTAAACAAATATTCTCATGTCATTATATGATTAAGATATTATTCTTTAGTCCTTATTTCTGATTGTTTCTGACAAATTAAAGATATCCGCATTTTTTGGCAGTCCTTCCATTAAGACACTGGACCTGTGTCTTATACAAATTACATCTATTATGAGATATAAATATATTTCCAATGAAATGAAGGTAATGAAAAATGGCAGTTGACTATCATAGTTTGGACTGTTATAAGAAAATACCGTAAATGGAGACAGAATTTATTTCTCACAGTTCTGGAGGCTGGGAGTCTGAGATCAAGGTGCCAGCATGGCTGAGTTCTGGGGAGAGACCTTTCCTGGGCTGCAGGCAGCTGACTGCTTGTTGTAGCCTCACATGGTAGAAAACAGAGCTATCTAGTTCTATGTGTTTTCAAGGAATGGGCGCAAACAGAACACTCATATACTGTTGGTTGAAAATCTCAAACACACTTACACACTCTGCTACTATTTACTAAAACATAATAAACATATAATCTATGACCCAACAATTCCACATCTGGTGTATATCCAAAAAGTTGTAGAAACTTTGTTTAGCAAAAAATTTACATAAAAATGGTCATCGCAACATTATTTATAATAGCCAAAAATGGCAATAAATTCCTGTCAGCAATAGAATGGGCTTATTATGGTATGATTAAATAATGGAATATTATGCAGCATTGAAAATGAATGATTTATAAATTTAGAAAACAATATAGATAGAACTCATAAATACAACAGAGCAAAATAGCTCAAACACCAAAGTGTATAAACTTATATAAAGTTCAAAAGTGGGCAAAACAAGTCCATAGTTTAAAAAATCAGAAAGGTAACCAGTAGGAACTAGACAGGAACTCAAGGAACTTCTGGATTAGTGATAATGTTTCTAAATGTGTGTACTGTTTACAACAGTAGTTTGTGAAAATTCAGCAAGCTGTATACTTGCGATATATGTGGTTTTCTGTATTTACACTACATGTGTTATGCTTCAATAATTTTTTTAAAAAACTTAGGTTATGAGGCCTCCACGTGGGAATAAATTGTTCTTTACTTGTGTTTGAAGAATTCAGGTATAAGCCATAGGTATTTCTTGGTCTTAAAATGCAGAAGATAATATCTGTTCAAATATGATTTATTAACCATGTGTTTTGTAGACCTCAGTTGCAGAAAAAAAAATCTATTAAAAATGCTAAACTTATTCATTCAACAACTGTTTTAAAAAGACTTCTAGTATTTCTAAAAACAATGCATATTTATTCAGTAATGATAATAATAATTAACAGTAATAATAATAGATTTGATTCGTATTTATTAAACATTAATATTTGGTGGGAACTGTGAGATAGCAAAGGTTTTCTGGTAATTTCTTATGTACTAATAAACAACTAATAAAGATTTTGGTACCCGTAAGTAGCAATAACAAACACCTAAACTATGGAAGTCGTTTTGGGAATGAGCAATGAGCACTCAGGAAACTCTAAAAAGTCAAAATGTTTAGAAAAACACCATAGAATTTTAGATTTGAAGAAGTTGCTAATGAGGGCTTAAATAACAGTGACACCTATCTTATTAAAATGGAAGGAAAGGGGATTCTTTTTACGCAGTGGCATAATATTTAAATGGAGTATAGCAAATCCACCTACTGAACTGAGTGTATCTATCTAATATTTTAACTAAAGTCTTGAAGATGACTTCTTGCTTCTTATGGTAAAATGTGAGACAAGATAGATAAATTGAAGAAAGAACTATTAAATAAAAGGGAGTTAGACTCAATAGTTTTGAATATCCTCAGCTTATTCGGATGGTATTTCATACTAAAATAAAGAAATGACTTTCAAACAAAGTTCACATCCAAGGCACTGCTAGAAAAATATGGTCTAAAGATGAAGCCAAAGACGAAAGTCCTCTAAAGATTTTAAAGATATACATCATAGATCCTCTCAATCAAACAGTAGGGCTTCTAAGAAGAAGGAGAGCATTGTCTCTCAGCAGAAGGTCAAGGCAGAGAGGGGTTTATGTTGAAAAGATATGCAGATGAGACTTTTGTCAAATTCAGTAGTTCCCAAGAATATTCACAGAAGATCCACAAATGTCTTAAAAGATTTACGCATGCAGAAGTATCACCGTCATTTACTGATGGAGACAAAACCAGTAAAGAATAAAGTCCTTTGGATTCCCTGAATTATACTGGCAGGAAGTAGGCTGAAATTGCTACTCAGCAGCCAACACAAGCTAAAAAATATAATGGAAAAGGACCAATAACTCAGAGGGCAGTACTAAGATTCCAAAGGTAGACACAAAAGCAATGGAGAGTGATTCCAGAGAATTGCAACCTAGTCAAAAAACTTCCAACATTGGATAGCAGAATTAGTATGGTCCAGTGATTCCTTTGTCCCTCCAATTGTTTGCATTTTTAAATAAGAATGTTTATAACAGTTATCCTATGTCTACCCCACCATTTTCTATTGAGTGCGTGAGAAGGCAGATAACTTGCCTCCATACTTTCACAGGCAGAGATCAAGTATTCAAGAAGTACTTAAGCAGTCAGGGAGCCTCATTCACACCTGAACCTGATATAGAAAACAAGATTCTGGATTTTAAGCAGATGCTATTTGAAAACTTTCAAAAGAGGTGAGTGTATCTTGCATGTGGGAAGGACATGAATCATGGGGGCCAGAGGGAAGACTGTGGTAGGCAACCTTTTAAGTGGTCCTCAGTTCTCCCACCTCCTCGTCTTTACAGCCTTGTGTAATTACACTCCTTTACTTTTATTCAGCTGTTGAATATTAATATGTTGTCATTTTAGTAATACATGATACTAGGCTATGTTGAAAGATTTGAATGGGGGAAAAAGAAAAGGAAAGAAAAGAAATGAAGAGGAAAATTACCCATAAATCTACCACCTAAACCAACACCCTTTAAATGTTTCATGAATTTCCTGCCATTCAACTTTCTATGTGTCATTTTCTCTCTTTTAAAATGGTCATAAGATGTTCACAAAATGCTGATAAATGTTTGGTATTTCATCAAATTACTGGCAATTTTATGCAATTGCATGTAATTCTATAGATATCATAATAGTGCATAGTACTTTCTTTTTGGTAGGTAAGATTTTGTTTATTTTTAGATATGACATATAAACTCAAAGTAGCATTACTTGGTCTAATGCTATTAATATATGGAGGCTCTTATTCAATCCCTTATCACTAGATGCATAAATGTGTATGAAATTATTCAATTAGTAAATTATTGTTAGAGTATAAATATAAAACACCATACTGACATTTTTGGATATACTTGAATGCTGTCTTTTCAAGATAATTACCTACTAGTCTATGAGTTTCTATGGATGATCCTGTCACCAAACTCTTTGTGGAATATTCCTAAAATATCTCCAAATTAGACCTAGAAATGCCTTCAATATTTGTAATTAGAAAGTAGATTCTAGAAACATGCCAAAGGCATTGGGGGAAAAGTCTGGGTTATCAAAGTGGGTGATATAATATTTTGTTAATATAATTTGTCTATAAATACAGATATTTTTGATATGCCTTGAAAACTTCTCTGAGCTAAATTCAAAACTAGATAGAAAAAAAGTTTTCTACAAGAAAAGCTTTATTACAATATGGCCTATTCTTTCAAAGTTAATAGTGTAAAGTTCAATATTCATTTGAGTCTGTAAGCTTGGTATGCTTATAAAAATAATCTGTCACATTATAATCACATCTAACACATTTCACTAATTGTGTCTTTAAGGCTTAATAGAGTTATTTTTTTTTCCCCCTAAAGCATTCAACTTTGACAACATTAATGAGATCAGACTTAATTTGCAACAGATTCAGTGAAATGAAAAATTAGGTTAGCTTGATTTAACACAGTTGGCCAAAAGGCCAAATTAAATCCCTTTTTAGGCACATTCAATGTCTCTATCCTGTCCTCTTAAGACCTGATACACTTGTAGTTTGTTCCAACAGTTATGTTTTTAATTATTATGGCTTTGTATGCATCTCTGATGACATTAACTAGCTATGAATTTGGGCCAGTTGTCTCACCTCTCTGTGACTCAGTTTCTTATTTTGTACAATGGAAATAATACTTACCTTGCTTTACTTGTGAGAGGATTAAAATAAGTGACTCCATCATATTGCTTAGTACAGTACCTCTCACATGACAATCACTTAAATAATATTAAGGTGTCATTATAATCATTTTTCTATTTAATTATTTGCTTAATTATCCTACCCCCTCCCCTATTTCTCTCTTTCATCTTCTTAAGCTAATGTTTCATAATGCCATTTATCAATGTTTTCTTCCATGAAATGTCCTTGTCCATTGCCCATTGTTGGCCTGTTCTTTATTTAGATAGGTTTATGAATTCAATTTATTTATAGTCATACTTCACAGACTGAGAACCAGTTTGTCTTTCTCAGATGATCTTTTATGTGTAAAGTTGATTTATTGAATGAGCAGGAGTAGTAAGCCAGCAGAAGGCAACTTTAATTTTTATTGTTCTCACTCTTCTTTTAAGTTGCTCTGTCAAATCATCCTTCCCTGCCTCAAAAAACTCAGGCATATCCCTTAATTTTTCTTCTTACCTTCATTTACTGACATGCTATATCGTTCTCAGAAATTAAAGAGCACAGTCAAGTCTAACATTAAAGCTTCAATTTTTCCTCCAGTTTTCTTTCTTTTTTTCCCCCCACACTCACATAATTCCACTGGGACTTAGTATTATGCCTACAGTTAGGAGTGTGTGAGACATGACAGGATTAGTGTCTTTATCCCATTTTCATTTTTATTCTTTCTCTCCTTTTACTTTTAGCCTCCAGATCCTGGAGTGGTAACAGGAAGGAAAGGGAAGGAGAAGTAAAGAGTCTGGTTAAAATCTGATGCTGGAGACTTCTTTAGTGCTCTGCTTCATAGGACTGTTCTGCAAAATTTTGAAGACATTTTTGAGAATTTCCCACTGCATTTCTTTCTGGTACAAGTGGTTGAGTTTCTTTTTGATCACCTTTCCCAAACACTTCCCAAGAGTCTTTTTGATGAGATGATTCATGTTGGCACTTAGTTCAGTTGGGCCAGAGTATTTTCAAGGTAAATCAAACTCAGCTACCTTCCATGGGGTCCACCTGAATCTTAAGAAGACCTTCCCAAATCTGGAAGGACAGGTTGCTCTCTCTCTGAATTCTGTCCTCATAGGTGGCCATATTAAGTCCCTTAGTTGTAGAATGATCCAAGAAGGGGTCTGGCTGTAGCCAACAATCTCTGGTGGGCAGAGGTCATGTTTTCCAGTTGCTTCTCTTTAAATCACCTCCTTTCTCAGTTGGAGGTGAGGAGGAAGGAAGCAAGCATTCACACATCCTGATAAAAAGGAGGGAATAAAAATGCTTAGCAGTCAACCCACATTTCCCAGATAAATGTCCACCATTTAAACTTTTTTGATCAACATTCTTAATTCTTTTACATACTCTCGAGTGATAGACATGACTATCACCTGACCTTGTAGCACCATTATTTCTTCTAATCCTAAGGATCTCAACTGAAATTTGGAAGCAACAGAGACATTTCACTTAATATCCTATTCATTCCCTCATTCATTATATATTCAATTCGTAATTTTAGTCTGAGCACTAATTCTTATTTCCATTATTTCCAAGTACTTGGGAGACAACATTTTATTACACACCTCCTGATACTGATAGTAATTAACTGTTTTTAGTTATAATTCCGTCACTAATTAGCTGAATTATCCAAGGCAAGTTAATAATATAGAGAAGTATTAAAGCACAAGAGCCCTGAATCTGGTCTAATTCATATATCGAGCTGAACTTGCTGAGTTTTCATTCTTGCTACATTTATAAATTGTGTGACCTTAGAGTATTTAATCTCTCTAAACTTTAGTGTCATATTTTGTACATTGAGAATAATAAAGCCACATAAATTGCAATAATTATTTCAGGACATGAATGTTAACCCTTTAGTTCAGTGTGTGGCACAATATAAACCCTCAGCATATCATGAACATTCATAGTTTCCCTGAAAAACCCGCCTCTGACTACTGTCCCCTTCACCTCCATTTTGTGAAATTCCCTACTGTGTGCAGCAATGAGAAGGATAGTGCTGCCTTCAGAACCACAGGGAGATGGTGTTCCCAGCTCCCTCTCTGAATACAGTCACAAGGCAGACATGTGTTGTAGAGAGATGGGCAACAACTCCCTTCTCTGGTACTTTGCAGAATAGGAGGAGCAAGGAAGAAATGTCATTGCAGAGGCAAATGCTGTAGGGACCAGCACATGGGCACTTGTCTTCTGTTCTTGTTGCTGAACCCCAGGTAGTCAGTTCTCCTGGCATCTGCCTCCAGTCTCCTGTTCTTCCTCTAAACCTTTGATTTTCTCTCAAACATAGAATCATTTTCTGAGGCATACAATTAAGAGTCCTGAGAGCCTCAATCATCATTAGTGTTTTTCTCATTTCTGCCTTCAATTTTCTTATGAAAAAAAGGTATGAATTAGAAGAACGTTCAAAATTTAGTATTTTAGGCAGATAAATTGTTCCTATAACTGTGTCAATGTCTCTTCCTAACCTCTTTGCTGTTCCCCTTTCTCTGTGAACCTTTTTAGTAAAAATTTCCTCGAATTCTAGTCTTCGCTCCTTCTCTTCTTTTCTGCCACATATTTTTCTTTGGCATTGACTTCCAGCGGGTGTTTTTTTAAATATCTATGTTTCCAACCTGAGTTTCATATCTATATTTATCTTTTCAGAAATTACAGAATACGTATATCTGGATATTTAGCAAATACATAAAATAAATATTACGCAATTTGATTGTACCTCTTTCTTCCACAAATATTTTCTTTCCAGTGCATTCTCTATCTTGTTAAGCAACGCTGTATTCTGTCAGTGAATTACACAGGAAATTTTACATGTATTTTCCTCAAATTTCCACAGGCAATTACTTGCAAATCCTAGTGATGCAACTTGACAAGATTTTTTCACTTCATCCTTCCCTTTGCAATAATGCTGTTGCCTTAATTTGGAGCCCATTTTTTCCTTCCTGAATTGTTGGGCTTGAGTACTTACCAATTGTCTTGCTTCCAATGTCTACTTATTCATGATACATGAATTATACAGTTTGCCACCAGAATAAGTCTTCTAAGCAGAAACCTAAACTTAGCTATTTTTTTCAATTTTCCTCAAACACAAACGACCTCAGGCTGCATATGCAAGAGTTCACTTATGACAACAAAGTCGTAAGTACTTTTAGTTAATTATTAACTGGAAAGGAAATAATTTTTACTGTTATATAATCACAAATACACATGGGATTCCTTTCCACCATCACACAGTTGGAAAGTCCCATCTTTCGTTCTGGTTTTTATCCTTCTGGCTCTCATTCTTCTCTCCACTTCCACAATCTCCATAACCCTTTCTGTCTTTAAGCCATCCTTCTAGGTGCCAAGTTCCATCCTAAAACAGTGGAGCTATCTTTCTACGTCTTGGACATATTTCTTGGTTTCATTTTCTTGGGGCAAAAACAAAATCTTAGTGTATATAGATAGAGCTGACATTAGATTTTTTACAGGCTTCAGAATCTTCAATCACATTATTTTCTTGCTAATGTTGTCCTATAAGACAATTGAATATTTATTTCAGCTAACAAAGTCTCTGTATTGCTAATCAAATATCGTTCCCAGTAGTGGTAAGTAGTGTCATAAAAGGGAGCGAAAGTAAAAATCCCATAGTTATAGGTATAGAGTACTATTAAATTACCTGTGCTGATGTTTAACTCTGACCATGACATATTTTCTAATTTATTTTTCTACCATAATATCTGGTGGCAGAGACTGCAAATTGCCTTCACATATCTCCTGTATTTATAGATCTTCTTTATAGCTCTTCTTTAAAGATTTGTGTTTAAGGCTACAATTTTACAACCCATAAGATTCAATCCAGAGTCTCTCTTACATTTATATACTCAATGTGACTAAGATTTGGATTATGTGATGGAAATAGAGGTGTGGATGGGACTTCTAAAAATTCTCTTTATAAGAAGTGGTACCTCTGTTCTTTTTAAATTTTTTTTAACTTCCCTTATTCTTCTAGGCTGTTAAGAGGCCAAGATGATAAAGCTCCAGTAACCTTCTTGGACCAAGAGATGATTCTTGTATTCTGAAGCTGGTTTATAAAGACAGCAGAGCATAGAGATAGAAGAATGCTGAGTCCCTCTAGAAACCACTATATCAGTTCTGGACTGCTATCTTCAGAATATTTTTTACATGATAGAAAAATGGATTTGCATTTCTTCTCAACAATATTCTATGGACCTGACCCCAATACTAAATATTGTATCTTCCCCATTCCTCCATCTACTTTCTCTCTATCCTTGTTATATATGCAATAGGTACACACATAAATGAAAACACAGTGGTAAGCTGGAGCCAGTTCATATATAGTCAACTGGGTGCATCTCATCCCAATTCTGTATTCAGTGACATCACTTTGGCAGCTTGAAATCAGACATGATTGGCATTTATACCAGAGAATCTAGCTAACAAGACAAATCGGGTCTTTCATTCATATTTTAAAAATCTTAGACCACAGTTGTTAAACCCAGAACACTGTTACACTGCTGTGTACACACACACACACACACACACACACACACACAGCCCAAACCAAGTCTATCATTCCTGGTTTGTCGAATGTATTTTCCCATTTCTTTGTCCTCATTCTATTCATCTTCCCTCGGAAGACCTTGCATCTGTCCTTTGTCCATGTCACCATATCATTCTTTGCCTAGTAAATACCAACTTATTTTTCAGGACCTTGACAAGAGTAATCACTTTATGTTTCCACATTTAACCATTTGTCTCAGAATTGAATTCACCTTCCTTGTTTTCCTGTTGCAATTTCTTTATTTCACTACATTACTCATCAGAGTTTTCTTTGCATTATTATCCTTCCACCCCGCTGCTAGTAAATTGAGATTTCCTGGAGGGTAGAGAAAGTCTATCACTCCTTTTTACGTTACTCAAAATGCCTAGCAAAATTCATTGCACTCACTTGAAACTGAACAGAAGATTGCTGAGCTTAATTGGCTTTATTATTAGTTTGAAAGCATCTGTGGATGAAGAATATTTTGTTACTTTTCTTAGAACTCTCTAATATAGTGCTGGTTTTACAGAAAGGAAAGTATATATTTCTTTTGTTATTATTTTATTTAAGTTCCTCAAGTGAGTCAATATTATATAACATAATTTCTTAATAAAAAAGACCAAGCAAACATTTTGGTCTCTGAAATTAGTTTCTCTGACTTTTGAAGTCATAACTTTCCTCATGTTCTAATTCACTTTTATTCTGTATCAGATATGTGATTCAATTTTACACATGCACTGTGTGATAATAAAATAAAAGGTGAAACTATCCAGAACACTGTTCTTTACACCCGGTTTCTAACTGTATTTACTAAGCAATTGTTTAAAAACCTAAAAATAATTTCAGTAAATGTTAGATAACCTTGTATACTTCGTACAAATTTTGCATCATATTTTTTGAGTGAATTTTTAATGTTTTTTTTTTCTCCTTCAATCATTTGCTTCCAGTAGAAATTTTCTAATCTACTAAGTGAGACACAGCAATTATGTATTTTATTTAGTTAAGTGACAGGTAATATTTTGAATATATATATATATATATACACACATGTACATAATATTGCAATAGTAAGATAGTATACCTTTGCATCAGTGTCTTACTACATCCGAAATTTTTAAGAGTTATCATGCATGGCCTTTATGAATATGGACTTTAAAATATCCATCACTCAATATGTTTGAATGTGAAATCATTTTTAATACATAGATAAAAGGAAAATATGAGATTAATTCACAATCTGCAATTAACTAGTTTTGTGACTAGACTTGCCTGAGATTCCTGAAATTGTCCCTTTTCTCCCATATTTGAACATGCTTAGTTTTAGATTTAAAAGATGCAAGTACTTTATAGGCAATATATAAAGAGATAATGATTATGCAAAGGAGCCATTTCAGGAAATATATTTCCATAAATCCACAAGCTGCATTTTTTTTTTTTTTTACAAAAAGTGAGGTAGGCAAGGACAATGCTGCTAAAATATTTTATCACTAAGGAATCTTTATTGTCTTTCTGATGGTAAATAAGATTAGTATCTTTTCCAGAAAGGCTAATCTTTAGCATGCTCACAAGATTATATTGAGGTTATTCCTCTTCCCAGAGAGCCCTGATAGTTAAGGCATGAGTTTCAAGCCTGCATGTACCTGACCTTAAAATAGGAGAATTATCCTAGATTATGTGACTGAGTCCAAGGTAATCACATGAGCATGAGAAGGAATGCAGGCAGCTTCTAGAAGCAAAGACTGAGCCCTGGCTGACAGCCACTGAGGAAATGGTGACATAAGTCATACAACTCCAAGAACCAGAACTGGACCAATAACCTGAATGAGCTTGGAAGCAGATGTCATTCAACACCTCCCCATAAAGGCCTAGCTGGAGGACATCTTGATCTTGGCTTTGTGAGATGAGGAGCAGAGAAACTAGTCCAGTCAGCCAGGGCTTGTGACCTACAGAAGTGTGAGATAATAAATTTGTGTTATTTTAAGTCACTAATTTCATGGTAATTTGTTAAGGCAGCAATAGAGAACTAGTGCAATGTCCAAAACTGAACTTATTTTCTTACTACTCCCTTCACCCATTTCTCAACTCTTTCTTCTTTTTGCTTTTCCAATCTGATTCACCCAGTTTCTGGAGACAAAAACGAGATCATTTTAATTTGGTTCATTAGAATCCTTAACCAACTGTGAAATCCCATCAGTAATAACACTGAGACTTTTTTTTTTTTAATTTTTAGTAAGGAGATTATTTTCTTTATTCTTTGGCCTCCCCCCTTTTCTTTGAGCTAACCATCTCTCTGTTCCTCCCTCTTTTAATCACCTCCCTGTATTCACCACTCCCCACACATTGTCCTGCCAGCCAGTGGGGAAAACCTTGTCCAGGGCCAAGAGAAGTAGGAGGCAAGACAGAGACCACACTCTACTTTTATATGGTGCCTCCTCAGCCTCTAGTGGGTGTGGAGTCACACTCCAACCAAGTTCACCCAGGCTGGAGGCTAGACTATGGAGGGGGAGACCAGGACTGAGGTACTTTGGGGGGTGGTTGAAAGTTTGTCACTTTTGGAGTGTGAAAGGAAGGAAGGTTCTTTCCCAGGACCTAGTGTCATTATCCTTCCACCCAGGGATTGTGAGCCCAAGTTCATCCATATCCAGACTTGAGGGCTACACAGGAAAGAAAGGTAAGGAACCCATGCCACCAAATATCCAAACTTGCCTAAACCTTTGATGAATTGTTGGATGCAGCTGCTGTGAAAAAAAAAAGGAGATTCTCTCCATATCACTACCTCCAGTTTGTTAGTTTTGAGGCTCTGTGGAGAGACAACGGCCAACGTGCAGCCCGCAAGTAAAATGGCAGCAGGCAGCATCGTTCCCTTCTCTTCTGCCCCTGCTAGTGAGGCAGGTTGGCCCTGTGTACATACCACTGCAGCTGACAGCACCACATTTTCCCAGCTGAAACATTTTTTGAATTCACTCAACTTCTTTCCTCCGTCCACTCTGCAAGTCCATTCACCATCTTCCTTTTCCTTAATATCTAAAATATTCTATCTTTCTTTGCTGTCTCTGTTTACTATCTGAAAAATTATTTTCTGCTCTGCAGTCAGAGTAAAAATTGTGAAATGTAATCACACATCTCCTCCATATATAATATTCTGCTATTGATCAAAGGTTAAAAATGATAACTCCTTAACATGGCTTATAAGGCCCTCCATTAACAGTTTTGTAAGAAATTATCAGTAGAAATCCATAAAACAGACCTTACTCCCACATTCAAAACAGAAAGTCTTAATCAAAACCACATCCAAGGAGTGAAGGGTGGAGTAAGAGTTTAGAACCACCAGCAGAGATTAAAAGAATATAGCATGGTGGTTTCTGTCATATCCATGTTCAATTTATATATCTTCTCCCCACCAAAACAGGACAAACAAACAAACAAAAAACAATGACTTTGTCATAGTGAACATGCTTCTGAATGCTTACCAGACAACGGCAGCCCTTTTCTCTTAAAAGCTGTCCACATGGGAAGGGAATCAGGTCAATGAACATGACTCTCCGTGTCCATCAGTCACTGCAGTGACTGGATAGTGAGCGATGGTCTCGCTCCAGTAACTGTGCCACCACAATTGACACCATTTTGCTTTTACCTGTGAAAGGCCACTGATCCCTGAAGTTCATAGTTTCCAACCCTGCATAAGATAGCAGCATGCTCTGCTCAGAAAGACTGCTTTTACAGTATAGTTCTCCAAAACCTCAGTAAGTAATGAATCCAGGGGTGAGTGTGTATGTGTGTGTAGGAGGGGGTTAGTTTTAGATATCAACTGGTGGTCTCTTCTTTTGACAGGGTAGAGTGATCTGGGCATCAGTAAATGACTTGGCTATTAGGAACAGTCCTTGAAAGATCAAGGACAACAAGTTTAAGAGAAAGTGATGTGGATGGTTGTATGGAGAGAACACAAAATGTGAGAATTTTTTTTCTTATGTTAATGCTCATCAGAAAAAATATCCATCCCAAAAGAGGCTCTCAGCAATCAAAAAGACAGGTATATAATCCTATGACCATAAACATTTGGTCATAATGGCAGAGATAAAAGTTGTGAATGTACCTACCAACATGGATTCTTTCTCATAAAGACTAGTTCAACTACTGCCATGGGGGATACCCCAACCTAGCATGAAGAGAAACCAATACTGTGCCTTCAATATAGTAATATTTTTGAAAGTGAAAGATTTCATCAGACTTCTCCCCTTGTGAAAGGGACCGAAATTTGACACAAATTTTTAATATGAGTCTGCTTTTTCCTGACTGTATTGCCTCTGAAAAACACCACCATCTGAAGACTTAAAGAATCCTTGATCTTTTTCTGTGATATTTTGCATAACTTTGCCTAGAAATAATACACTATAATATCAAAGGATGTGCTCCAATGGATACATGGCCATAGAATCCAAATATATTACTACATACAATATCACGGGAAACCTCCAGTCTAATAGTATGCTCAAATAGTATGCCGACAGCTCGGTTAAGACAATGGGTCTCAGAAAATCTCTGCAAGTGTTCTATCTCTCTGCCAGATGCTGAATCAACAGGCAGTATATGGTGCAGTCACTTCAGTAGCTGTTAAAACAGTTCCAGGAGCCAGAAAATGGCTTACTGTCACTGTAACTTTAGTATCTGCAAGATTTGAGGTCCTGTTAGATGGGCTCTCTTCCACCAAGGAACACTGCTCAGTTTCTGCTGAACTTGAGTCTGAAGCTACCACCTGATCATTTGGGGTTCCTCATCCTACTGAATGGCAAGGGGGGTAAAAAAAAGGAAGATACTCTACCAACAGACTCCAATGACATAAGGATCTAGAATTTTTTTTTACAGAATAGTGTATATCTGATACCAATGGAATCAATTTTGCATTTTTGATGCTTCTGTGCTCATAAGCAACATTGTGAAATTACATCAACTTCATCCTCAGAAGAAAAAGCAACTATGTCCTCAGAACTCTCTGGGGTTAAGTTCTAGGTTATACTAAAAGGCATGTAATCCAGCCAGCCACAGTGTCACTAGAATGTGAGGAAAGTATACAATAAGTGACAAAAGAGGAAGGTATATATCAATTATAGACTTGGCACAAGCTACAGCAACAAAGACTATAATTTATTTCAGTAACTTTCTTGCATTAAGTCTTTGAAGATTTCGGAGCTACCACTTTTAGTGTGCCTCAGATATAGATTAGATTTAACCTGGACAGAGCACGTCTAAGCAGTGCAGATGTGGATCATATCTGATACTGCTTTTGCACCACTATGATTCTCTGTCTCACCTGTCTTTTTTTTTTCTTCCACCTACAGCATCCAATTTTGCAGGGGTCACAATCAGCTTCATGTTGCAATATGACAATACCCTTCTTCAGGTCCATGCAATCCAGATGTGGAAGAATGTTAATTAATCCTGGGGAGAATTTTTGATGAACTGGAGATGAATGCCTATAAATAAATGCTTCCATCTTTCTTCTCAAGATGGATGGTTCTGGGGAGTATTTGTTACAGCTTCTTAAGTGATGTCATGAGATAAGAGAGGCATCCACTTAATACTGTATACTTGTACTGTTTCTCACCCTTTCTTTGATATTCTCTCCCTAATTCCTAATAATGTTTGGATTATATTCCCCAATAAAGTTGGTTTAGAAGTCTGGAAGCTGTTTTTTAAGTTTCAGATTCTTCCTACTCTGTAAAAGTAATTCTAGACCCTTATGATAATTGGGGTCTACCTGTAGAGTATCTCCTTTTAGTTTTTCTTCTGGTCATTTGGAAGACAAAATCTTAGTAAAAAAAATAAAATGCTATCCTCATTCAGAGTAAAAGGTATAGAATGAGTCAAGGCTAAGAGCTAAATATAAGTAGAAACAAATTCCTTAGAGTTTTGAAAGCTAAACTGAAGGTATTAGCTCCTAAGTGGCTAGAGACCTACTGATGATTTTTGAGTTTGGAAGTCACACTTTGAAAGTTGTTATTTAGAGAAATTAAACACTCATTTAGGAAGGAATGATTCAGAAAATGACTTGTGTACAGTTGCCAGAAGAGAGGCTATTTCAGTAATCCAGGTGTGAGATGATGAGCTCCAGAACCGAGGTGGTGGGGTTACCAGGTAAATAGAATGACACATTTACAGACATTTAGAGGGAGGGGTTGACACCATTTGATTGCCTATTAGAAGTAAGTGATGAAAGAAGAACATACATTAAAAATAACTAGGCACTTCAAACTGTGCACAAATGGTTTGCTTTCTGAAATGCATCTTTTTCTATTTCGGAAAGCAGATGACCATATTTTAAGAAGTGGCTGTAATGTAGAGACAAAATGTAGGTTTAGGGGTCCATAAGCTTATTCAAAAAGAGATGTTAATTGAGAGTGTGTTTTAGGTCAGACACTAGGCAATAGGCCAGGTCTAGTGAATAATGAGTAACAATGAATGAAACAGACAAAAAAATACCTGCTTTAATTGTCATTTATTCTAAGGGGGAGACAAATCGATATGATTAATTAATTTTCATAATATTTTAGAAGATTATAACGGAAAAAAAAACCCACAGCTTACTGAGTAGGATCACAAGTGCTGGGATGCAGAAAATTTTGAACAGTGTGATTAGGATAAGCTTCACTGAGAGGGGACGTTGGAACCAAGCCTAGAAGCGAGCCGGTGGGATAGATGGGAAAGAGCCCTCAGAGCAGAATGAACAGCTAGGAAGATCCTGAGGCAAGAGTTTCAGAAAGGGAACAGCAGCCAGCTCAAAACGCGCCCACTGGCAGAACTTAGACAATTTGAGCATCGAAAAGTATTTTTTGATATGTGTCCATGAGTTTTTGAGCACATTCTTGATTTCCAACATTCAAAATCATTGGAGGCTTAGTTGGTATTATTTTTCATTCTCCATACCTGAAATCACTTACTTATCGAAGAAGTCTGTTTACAAAACCATCGACTGGATTGGGATCTAGTCACTCTCATCGTTGGAGTGGTGCCTCTGCTTCCAGGCATTGTTGGTGGCCCGTGCAATCTACGCATACCTCTTTCTATGTCTAAGTTCTCATATACTTTCAACTTCAACCTTCCCCACACCAAAATTGAGAGTTTTTCTCACTTTACCCACATTGGTATTTATAGCTCCCTTTTCTCATCAGAGTATCTGAGTTTCCAACAATTTCAAGGTATTTTATTTCCTTTTACAATGTGTACAAAATAGTATTGAAATTGCTTCACTACTATGAGCAAACCTCCTGATCTCAAGTTTCCTTTTCCTTTTTTATTCTTAAGACTGTATGCTATAGAAATAGAGGAAGTACAATCAAAATATCGTATGCAAAGTCATCTGAAATAATTCTCTGTGTATGTATTCTCTGCAGATTATCAATTTGATGTAGTTATTGTTTCTATTTGTATTTAATTTTCATTTTTCCCCTCCTATTTGATATAATTTAGATTTGATAGTATTGTTTAACTTTGGGAATAATTAAGAGTTCCAATCTTAAAGTCTCACTGCATTCTGTATTACTGCTATCTCACTGCTGTTCTTATCACTAAGTAATTTAATTAGTTTTGTGTTTATGGTCTGTGTTTCTTTTTTATTTCAAAAAGTAGATCACACATATATACTCATATGTTTCATTTTTAATATTTCCTTAACAATATGTAGCAGCATTTTACTCTATCTATCTAATTGCATGTTGCTTTTTTCTAAGATTTTGTCCTGGAAATCACTCCTTATCATAAAAGTACTTCCATTCTATTTTACAGCTTTATAGTATTCTATTACTATATATATCACAGTTTTCAACTGGTCTCCTGGGGTAAGTTTGTAGGTAAGTTTGTTTCTGATATTTTACTATTTTGAATAGTACCAAAATGAATATCTTTGCATATGTTTTTATTTTCGGAGGTATAAATTCAATGTGAATACCTTTAAATAGAGTTGCTAGATGTAAAGTGTAAATGCAACTGTAGAGTTTCTAAAGATGTTGTCATATTCCATACATGAGTTATACAGGTTTACAAACACGCTAACTATGCATGAGGGTGCCTGTTACCCTATAGCTTGCAATAAAATATATTGTTAGGCTTTTAAACTTTGTCATAATGAGATAAGAAATGGTGTCTTAACAGGGTTTAATTTGTATTTATTTTGAGTGTTGAGCATTCTTTCAAATTTTCAAGAACCACTTTTAAATCTGTGTGTGTGTGTGTGTGTGTGTACTACTCATGTATGTGGTGTTTCTGTGTGTTGGTAACTTTTGCACATTTTTCAATTAGATGTTTAGTCTTTTTTCTCAGTACTCAAGAAAATGTGGTACATACATAAATTGAATATTATGCAACCTTAAAAAGGGAGGAAATTCTGTCATTTGCAATAACATGGATGAACCTGGAGGACATTATGTTAAATAAAATAAGTCATACACAGAAGGGCAAATACTGGGAGATTGCACTTACATAGAGAATCTTGAATAGTCAAACTCAAGAAGCAGAGAGTAGAAGGGTGATTGCCATGGACTGGGTATGTGGCGGCAGGGGATCTGAAAGGTATTAGTCAAAGGGTAAAAAGTTTCTCTCTTGCAAGATGGATAAGTCCTAGAGATCTACTGTACAGCATAAAGCCTATGGTTAATGATACTATATTGTATACTTAAGCATTTGCTAAGAGGGTACATCTTATGTTAAGTGTTACTGTCACACATAAAAATAATCATAGATAAAGAGGGTAGGAAGAAACTTTTGAAGCTGATGGACCTACTTACAGCAAAAATTATGGTGATGATTTCATGGATGTATGCTTATCCCCAAATGTATCAAGTTGTATACACTAAATATATATAGCTTTTTGAATCTCAATCATACCTCAGAAAAGTAATTTTATAATGTTTATATATTTGTGAGATTGGCTCTTTTTCTAATAGCATATTCATTGCAAGTGTATGCCCCAGTTTGCCATTTATTTTTTCATAAGTAATATTTTACTTATTTTTTCGATGCAGTTGTTTATATAGCTGAATGTATTGATCTTTTATTGTATCCATATTTTTTATTTACAGTTTAAAAAGTCTTCTTCCACACTCAGGTTAAAAGGAATCTACACATCATTTCTCTTATTGCTTGCATAATTTCATTTTTTAAGTTTAGGTAACATTCATTTGATGTTTATTCTAGTGTATACGTGGTTTATGTATTTGATTCTATCAATTTTTCTTTTGCAAAATGACTATCCAGTTTTGCCGACTTTATTTAATAAAAGGTCCACCTTTTCCTCAACTATTTGAGATCCCACCTTACTTATATATGAAAATTTCCCCTTATATTTGGGAGTATTTATGGACTGTCTGTACTGTTCTTTGGATTTACAGTCACTGGAATAGTTTATAGTAGGTTTTGCTATCTGACAAATCTAGGGTAACTTCATAGCTCAACTTTCAGATTTTTCTAGTATTTCATACTTATTTTTCCATGTAAACTTTACAGACAACTGGTATATATGTGAAGGATGTGTATGCTGTACTTATTAGAATTGCATGAAATTGACTTACATTTTAAGAGGATGACTTTAGCAACTGTGTTTAGGTTGATTAGTGGGGAGGATGATGAGCAACGGTGGAAGAGCATGATCAGTTGATATTGAAATAATCCTGGTGAAAGATGGCTAAGACTTGGACCAGGTTAGCAACAGTGGAAATGGACTGGTGCTCAGATTTTGGACATATTTTGAAAGCATAGCCAGGGGAATATTTTTAACAAATAGCATGTGAGGTATTGAAGCCAATTATGTGTCCATGTATTCTGGCCTGAGCAATGAGAATGATGCAGTTGTTCCGTACCGAGAAATGGAAAGCTGTGGAAAAAATAGGTTTGGTGAAAAGAGTAACTTTGAGAAGTTTTGTTTTTAATATTTAAGTAGGTTTGGAATAGAATATATAAGCCTGGAATTTTGGGAAGAAATTTGGGCTGGAGTCTTGATACCTGGAGTGTTACTATCTGTTACCCAACTGACTTATTTTCTTTCATTTTATGTATTTGTCTCCTTAAACTTGTCTATTATCCTTCATTGTTGAAATTACCTGCAAGGACAATTTGAAAGATGTATTGAATATATACTATGTTCTATACTATATTTGCCTAAAAGAACTTCCATTTATTTTCTTAAAAATCCAGTTGATTTTCTAGAATGTAACCCAGCAGGCGCTGTGAATTGATTATCCCAGTTCTAATTTCTGTGTATAGACCAGCAGAAATTTGACACATGAAAGACCAGGCAGTGTAAAGTGGCTAAAAGGCACGGGAACACAAAGGAGAAAGATCAAAGTCAACACAAGGACATCAGAAATGGACCTTAAATAAGTAGATAGATAGATAGATAGATAGATAGATAGATAGATTAATAGTTGGTGCAGTGCTATTTTACTAAGCAATTCAAACCAATATAACAAAATATAGGAAACTTTCAATTTTCTGCACTAATAAAAAACTGATAAGATAGTAATGCAAAAAAATAATATCAACAATTTTATCCTTGATCTTGGAATGTATTGTGACCTTTCCAGCCCTTTATATTGTATATTTTATAACTAAATGTAATTTTTGAGTTTTGTGTCCTGAAAACAGATTTGGTATAATACATAATACATATATGGTATGAGATATCATGTTTAAATAGTCACATTTAATGCCAATAATGTCTCTCAATGTATATGAAATACATAAAGTAAATATACAGTATTTATGTGCATATATAATAATATATAAATTATATATACATTTATATATTTATATTAGTTATACTTATCCAGCATTCCAAACTAAGAGCAAGAAATATTTTATTTATGCTTTATGTATTTCATGTACATCAAAACATTATTATCAGCATTAGTATGCCTATGCCTGTTAGCATACATGCATAACTACGTGTCTGAATATAGTTACGCATTTAACTATGTGTTACAGATTCTGAACATTATTCAGGAACAGAAAAAATAGTTTCTAAAATGAGTTAGAATTTTCAAAATTGACTCTACAGGAGAGGTGACTTCACCGTAGATTGTGAGTAAGGGAAAAGAAAACTTGTGGTTTTGCAAATGGTTGAAGCAGTTGCTGAGAGATAGAAATAAATTTAATGAATTATAAATATTGTTATAAATGTGCTGATGGAAAGTGTATGATAGCAAAAAATGTGGGAGATATATGAGGATGACAATAGAGTCATTCACACATATTAAATATGTGGATGAGGAATATATGTTTGCTCCAAAATACTGTAAAAAACACAGTTGCTGCTTAATTAAAATGCATTATTAACATTATATTCTACAATAATAACCTGCCAGTGGGATGCATGACAAAATGAAGAAGTGATGGTACATGAATTGGGGAACAACTTTTGAAACATCTGAGGAAATACAGTCATGAGCTGAAATAATAGCATGTGATTTCATTTTCAAACACCTACAATTACTAATGACCAAATGGAAATAAATAAATGGTCTCTGAAGTGTAGGAGAATGTAATACATATTTTAAATTTTAATAACAGAATCATAATTACCCAAATACTGTAAATTATCAAGTGGTTTTGAATGGAGATGTAGTTCTAAACTTTTGAAAGATTAAGCTAGTATAAATAGAGGAGAACTGAACTGGACTCACATAGAAGAGTTACAGATAAACCATGTCTGATCAAAACCAGTGATATGTTTTAATAATAAAATCACCACATTCCTTTCACTTGAAAAAAGTGCCACAAATATTTTACTCTCATAGGAGGATTCTGTGTTATTTAATAAGTAATATAAAACAAAGATCACTTATCTTAGACATCTAAAGTTGTGTAACTAAACTTTCTGTAAACTTATTTAACATATCCTCGATAGATTAATGAGTGGAGACTTACTTTTAGGCAAACCTATTCTATTAGTTTGCTAAGACTGCCATAACAAAATGCCACAGTCTGTTTGGCTTAAACATTTATTTTCTTACTCTTCTGGAGGGTGACAGTCCAAGATCAAGGTGCCAGCATCTGGTGAGACCTTGCTTTGTGGTTTCACTGTGTCATCATATGAACCTGGTCTTTATTTTGTGCGTGACTTGAGGCAGAGAGAGAGACAGAGAGGCAGACAGAGAGAGATCTATCTGTTGTGTCTTCTTCTTTTAAGGACGAGAGTCCTATTGGATTAGAGCCCGACCCTTATGACTTCATTTAATGGTAACTCCCTCCTTAAAGGCCCTATCATCAAATACAGACAAATTGGTGGTTAGGGCTTTAACCTATGAATTTTGGGGGGACACATTTCGGTCCGTAACACCTAGAAAGTTATATTAAAGATCAAATAAGTAATCTTGAAGAAGTTTTCAAAAATATCCAAGCCCCATGGTTTCTTTCCACTTTCTTTCCCATCTATCTATCTGTAGAGTGGGGATGGAAAAACAATTAACTGTGGCTTTGTAAATAATTACCACCTCTGCTACTGTATAATACTCATTCAAAAAGCCTTTTAAAAATTTATTTGTTGAGGGTTTTTTAAACCACTTTTTAAAACTCTAGTGGATAAATTTTTAAGTTATAAATTCCTTTATTACTAATATATGTTTATTTGTAACAGAATTATCATTTTAAATGAGGTTACTCCTACAGAAATCATAGTCGTTATATTATTTTTATAATATCTTATTTCATTAGTGATTAAAATTTCAAATAACCAGAATTTAATATTACAGCCCACTTTATATAAATCACCAAATTTGAATGGATAACATTTAGCCATTTGAGATTTAAATATATATGTGGTGAGTTTGATAAGTTTTGCATGAGGATTTTTACTGTTTTTTTAAATTCCAAGTACTTTCTAATTTCACTTATTACTTGCTCATGAGACTATAACACATTTCTCTTAAATTCCCATTTATTTTAAAAGAATATGGACAACGGCTTCTGGGAGGACGTGAAGATTTCCCAAAACAATTGGGGAATCTGTCTTGACTTCTGAAAGATAGATTTTTAATGTAACTTTTTACTGTATAACTGGAAGTACCCTTTAAATAAATCAATCATTTTGCATGCAGTTAATCCCTTAGATGGTGAAGCCCTGTTATTTGGTAATTGAAGTGCTTATACCTTAATGAAATACTTACACCAGAGCCAAAAGTGTTTAGGCTGCTGCTTTGTTTCAGAGATGGTTTTGAAAATGATTTTACAGCAAATCTTTTGTGACTGGAAAAAAAGTTCAAAATAATTAGAAGCAATTTAGTTTTAGAATAACTTCTCAAAGAATTGTGAATTAAAATGATTCCCTAGATATTTTAAAGTCTCTCATTAGTTGAAATATTTATAACCAATAATTATTTTATGGTTCTAAAATGCTTACATTTTTGGAAAGAAGAAATATATAGGGTTTTACAGATGTGTCATTTGACAATAATTTTACAATTATAAGTGGCATTTTCCCTAATGACATTAAAACATGGGAGCACAGCCTTTTTGGCAGCCCAGAAATCACGCAGTCATTGTGCAATGCTGGCCTTCTTAGTTCTGATGGTTCTGTTTTTTTGTTTCCTCTTTCCGTTCTGTGGAACTATTTTCCATCACCACTTTATTTTCATCACCTTACTTTTTCAGAGAAATCTTCGTAGACTATGTTCTCTGGTTTCATTTAAAAAGTGTTTCCCAGTTAACTTACACATGATTTATGTAATTCATTTAAAGGCAAATAAATCTGAATATTTTCCTCAAAGAAAATAAGAAATGTATACACCATGAATTCCATGACCTACTATGGTCTTATTTTTTTTTGTTAAAATAAATTTATTAAAATAAAATAAATTTATTAAAATAAAATTCCATGACCTACTATGGTCTATATTTTTTTCTATATAAAATTAATTCAGCGTGGAATGAAAAGTGTCGAGTGCTAATTTGACTGCTATATGATAATGCTTCAATAACCCAGTCCAAATCTAGCCTAGCTTCAGATGTGTAAGTAACGAAGCTCAAGAAATCCAAAAATAATTTTAATTTATTTGACTTGTGTTTAACTGGGTGACTGGATAATTTCTTTGCACATTTTCAAGAATGTGACATTTAAAGAATGAATGACTAAATGATTTTAGAGTTTATTAATTATACTAAAAATTAAATACTCATCTAATACCAGTATTTGGGACTCACTTTTTTGGTTATTTTTGTTGTTGTTGCTTGTTCCACAGAGATATAGACTTGCTCTGAACAACTGTGGGACCTAAGAAAACAAATGCAAGTTCACATACCATATATAAAAATATTTAAAAATATGTCAAGGTAACAAATTATTAAATAAAACATGTTCTATCCTTTAAACCTGAAAATTATACATGCCTCAAAGAAAATTGAAAAAGTTGTTGTAAAACTACATTTTACTATATTTTACATTCTGGTGCATTTCTATGCTCTTTGGCATAGACCCCTAGTTAAGGGCCTCTATTCACTAAATCTAAAGGCAGTACTGCAACTTGTGATTGTTACTTAATATTTACTTCTTATTGCATTTAGTACCATTTTCTGCACTCATTACATTCCCAGCTAATGAACTTAGACAAAATGACCTCAAAATATACTTTGTGTAAATACATATTCTAATATACCATGAAAAATAAATGGTGTATGTTTTAGAAAGAATTATAGTGGAATATTTGATGACTCAGGATTGTGAAGGGTTCCTTAAGAAAAAGCAGTAAAACATAACTGTAGTAGACAGTACTGTGATAGTGATCAGCATAAAAAAATTTCAAGAAAATCTGTTCATGAAAATACACTGTAAATGAAGTTTACAAAAAGCATATGAAGAAAATATATTCAATGCGTATATGAGATTAACAGGGCAATACTTATTCTCTATTACTTATATTTGCACAGGGTGTAGGAGATTTCCACTATTCTCCCCAAGAGAGAAGTAGTTGGTGAGGAGATTGGGCTTGACTCCATATACAATAAGGAAAAGTGGGAATTTATAGCCAAGGAACAGGATGGAAAAATGACTAGAGGAAACATCAGAGGTGAGGAGGGATTCTGTCTAAACCTAGCTAACAGGTTTCTTGCTGAAGGCAGGCCAGAGTGATCAGACATTACCTGGGGAAGGTGGACGTTATGGAACCAGATTAGCTATCAAGAATTCTGGCTAAACTGGCTTAGCAGAATGAGGAATGCACAGATGAACATGGAAGTCCAAAAGTCAGAATCTACTTGAGAAGAGAGTTCAGGGGAGCCTGAGTAGAGTTTGGTCAAAGGGAGAATCTTTATCACCACCATTCCCCAAAACCCATTGCCAGCTTTATGTTTCTCTATACCTCTTACCAGCTTCTAATACACTATGCAATTAATTTATTCATTTTGTTATTATCTATTTCCCATGGTAAAATGCAAACTCCAAGAGAGCATGGATTTTTATATCCAATTTTTTTTTTGCTATTGACCCATCAACTAGAACATTTACAGCCCATAGTAGGTCTTCAATAAACATTTGTTGATTTATAATCTGTTGCATAGTTTCTGCTGGATCTTTGAAATGAAATAATTCATGAAAATTACTTCTAACAACACCTGGAATAGACCTTCAATAAATAGTAGCAGTGATTATTTTGTCTGTTGTATTTTAAGAAGTTAGATATAGAACGGGTTCACATAATGCTGTAGAAAGCGAAAACTGACCACTTGGTTGACAATCCTGAATAAAAGGTGCTGTTAGCATACTATTTTGCCTCTTACAGATAATTGATTTCACTACTGCTAGAAGTAGTAAATGCAAGAATTCACTGATTTTATTCCCGTGGACTTTTCTCCTCTCTTCCACTTAAAGCACCTGAAGTACTGCTGATAAGCAGGCATGAGATTTGACATATATTCTCTAATTAGTCCTGCTTTTCAAGTATGTGAAACACAGACAAAAATCAGAAAGCCAGAAACCTTGCCATGATGTCAAAATAAGAGTAAAAGGACGCCCTATCTCAAAAAGAGTATTTCTAGTTGAAATACACATTTGCATGTGGAATAATAAGCATTATACTTCTGAGTAACAAATTCATGGATTTTAGGTACTCTAGGAAGAACAATTACAATGTATCAGTCAATTATTTGCCTAAATTTGACTTACAGATTTCTAGGTGCTTAGGGGATTTTAAACAAGGTAAGTACCTTCCCTGTCCTCACTGAGGTTACTGTATCAGAAAGGCATGGATTCAATAATGCATTTAGATGAATCTTAAAACAATGTACAATATACATGGTATGTTAGAAACACACCCTGATTGTGGAATTCAAATAACCTTGATGTCTTTGAAGGGACCCCAGAAAATGTGGTGGCCAAATTAAGACTGTAGAAGTAAGTAGATATTAACCCAGGTAGAAAGGAGATACAAGAGGAGAAAACAGTACGTGGAGCGGTTGTGAGGTGGGTGTTTCTCTGATCACTACAGAAAACTGGAGAACAGTCTAACTAAAGCACAGAACTTCAAGGGAAGAGGGGTGGGATCACTATATTTCTCTTAAAATCAGCAGATTTTAAATCTTACTGATCTTTAAAAAAAGGGGGGGGGAGAGAAGAGGGCAGGGCTATGACACTGGGATCTTGTGGATGCTGCATTGCTGATTGGCTGAGGTTTGTCTTTGTTACAAATTAAAGTGTCCTCAAAGAAGTGGTGCATGATGACGGGTGTGGTGAGGCTCAGGAAATGAATAGTCTGATAACATATACATATATATATGTTTATAATCTATCTGAAAGACAAATGAAGCCCTTTGAAGATAAATATGGCATCACTGGAGAGGATGAAATGGAAGACCATGAGAGACAATTTGAAGACTGTGGGCATCCAGATCAAGGTGACCTGAACTAGATTGGTGGCAGTGAAGATACAGAGAGGCGGATAGATTCCAGAGTTACACGAAATAAGTGATTGGATTTGTGGGATGTACAAGGAAGAGGGATCAAGGGTGAGCTCATTGTTTCTGGCTTGAGAAACTGGGTGCATGTGGTTTGCTATTTACTAATATAGAAACAATGGAGGAAGAATAACTGGAAAGAAAGGTAAATGATGAGTTCAGTTTTAGGGAGAAATGCAGGCAATGATTAGCACAGTCAGTACTCAGGAGAGAGATCTGAGCTAAAGACATTGTACATATTTGTCATCAGCATCATATGCATGGTATTCTGTTTCAACAGAGGTTGAAGGGCATGATCCCAAGAAAGGATTAATTTAAAACTGCTTTTATTAATGATCAAATAAGAATGAAAATAGTTATTATACTTTCAAATGGGGATGCAGCAGCCCCTTTCTAAGCCTTATGATATGTGGATACACTTTTATTTTTCAGCTGGTCTCTTGGATGTGAATGCAAATGTGTAAATATAATTCATTGTATTCATTGGATCAGGATTTTGCTCTTTTCAATACAAAATCTCTGTTTTCTTTGTTTCTATTTTACTTGTGTTTTTCCCACAAAATACAGTTTTCACTTGTAGAAGCAGTTCAATCATCTGCACTTGAAAACTATTCCCAAATCTGTAATTCCATGTCAGTCGAAATTCTCCATGGGCCTCTTGAGCTTTTACATTTCTTGTGAACCAAGGCAATGGCAACTTCTCTTTTGGAGAAGCCTGAATCAGACTCCCCAGTATCAGCATTCCTGTAACAAAGCCCACGCAGAGTGCTCATATCAGCTGTCCCTCTTCCCAGCACCCTGTGGGATTGGAGCTTGGGAACTGGCACAAGAAAATACTGGTACTGTTGCTACTGCAATTACCATGAATAATAAAGTCCTTTGTCGCTGACCCCAAAGTATCATAACTCCTGCCAGCATCCATGAATAAGAGACAGACTAACATGTTAGCTTGCAAGTTAAGTGACATCAGACCCTACACAGTTCTCCATTAATCTGAAAATCTGAAAGCAACCTATCATTTGCATAAATTAATACACACATGGAGTAGTAGAATTCCAAGTATGCAATAGATAAAATGAGAGCTAAATTTATCATGCAATGATATGGGCTCCTCAACTTGGATTAAAATATTAAAATGGGGCTTCAAGAGGTAATCCTAAAAGATAAACTATCATACCAGATGCAATATTAACTACAGAGAAAACTCTGTCAATTCAGGGATCAAAAAATTCCAGGTTGTGGTTTGGTTAGGACATATGCTATTAGTTAGGAATGGAATTCTGATATTATCTATCCTAAAAGATAAGGTTATATTGCAGCTGAAAATACAGTTTAATGGCTGGGTCGGGGGTGGGGAGACTGGGATGGGTATTTGACAGCATTCCTAATTTCCTAATACATATAAGCATTTCCGAACATACCTGGTTGACTACAGCAGCGGTCCCCAACATTTTTGGCACCAGGGACCGGTTTCGTGGAAGACAATTTTTCCAGGGACTGGGGGAGGGGGCGGGGGGGGATGGTTCAGGGGTAATGCGATCAATGAGCGGAGTGGTTCAGGCTGTAATGCGAGCGATGGGGAGCGATGGAGAGCGAGCAGCAGGTGAAGGTTGACTCCCTCGCCCACTGCTTACCTCCTGCTGTGCGGCCGGTTCCTAACAGGCCGTGGACCGGTACTGGCCCACAGCCAGGGGATTGGGGACCCTGGGACTATAGCATGTATAGCATGTACACACAGGTATACTCCTAAGATTCAGGGCGTTTGTGCTAACTGTGTGATCTTCAGGTTTTAGAGAAAGGTGTGCACTGGGTAGAGGTCTCATTTTGGAAATGGTTAGGAGAAATAAACTACCACAATATGCACAACACGTATCCCAGAAGCTCTTTGAGCAGCACTAAATAAGAACTCTTCAAGCTGAGGAATTCACAAAAAGGACAAGGGCTGATGAATCACTAGCATGCCAGGACACTGACTTGCTAAAAGGGTCAGGTAAATTCTGACCCAAATATTTCGTCTTTCTAACGGTGATCTCTCAAGCTGTATTTAAAATGCATTCCTCATCTACACAGTACCTGGATTTATGACTTGCATAAAGACACTATGACATGGTGTTAGGTTGAGTTTTTGGTGTGTCGTATGTATGTAGAGGGGCGATAACTGCTACATTCACCTAAATTGCAGCTTCCAATGGCCTGATTGTGAGAAAATCAGTGTCCATTATCAGGCAGTATGTCTCAGGAAAACAGAACCTGCATATAGTAGGGCTTATATGAGACATAATCATATGTTTGCATGTGTGTGTGGGGACTTAAACATCAAGCACTCATTATTGCTCACAAGGCTAGTGGGAGGTTCGGGGGTAATGCGATCAATGAGGGGGGTGTCTGCCTTCTGATGTTCCCTGGGCTTGACCAGATGTTTCCAGTCAACCCTGCATCAGATAGGTTGTTCTACTGATCTAGACTAGACTTTATCATAGTTGTGAGTCAGCTGGCTGTCAGTTAATCTAGGATGAGCTTGTCTAGGGCCACTAGCATGACTTGCTTCAGTCCATGTAATCTCTTATCTTCTAGAAGGCTCTACTGTATTTCTCATTTGTGTTTCATGGGAAGAATTCCAAGAGACAACAGAAGTACACAGGGGTCTTGAACCTAAGCTCAGAACCATCAGTTCCACTACATGTTCTTGGTTGAAGCAAGTCATAGGCCAGCTCAGATTTAAGGAATCCCAGGCTCTAAATAGCATTCCCTTAGAAAGGACTGCTCCACACTTACTATGCTATCATTTTGACTAATTCTCTGATCAATACATGTAACTATCAGAAGCTTGAATGATTATTTACACTGCTATGTTTTATTTATACTTCTCTATCTTCCTAGAGGAGAATCAAAATCATTTATCCTTATACTCTAGCCAGTGAAACATTTCAAATGTAGGAATGAAAAGGGAATGGGTGGGATAAATAAAACAAAGCTGATTTTATCACATTTATGAACATATGTGAAAGCATTCAAAATGAAACAATATGCATCTGAATATAACAGTTGTTCACCGGTTTATTCATTATTAACAGAAAAAAATTAAAAATCACTAAACCTTAAATATTCTTTCAATTAGCAAATTATTCATTGTAACATATATCATCAAAGTTTCTTCTTTTAAACACACCAGGCTTTAAGAGATAAAGCTAGATTTGTTAACTGTTCGTTTTATTCTAATGCTTGTGCTTTATCCTACCATGGCGGATGAGATAAATTATTCACTATGGAGAAATACATTAATAAATTCTGATCACTTCTATTCCGTGAATCATCTCTTTTGGATTGTAAAAGAAACTAATGTCTCTCCCCACCCTGAATAATTTATGTACTCGCCTCAGTCTTAGCAGCATGAATGTACTGTATTCCTGGCGAGTTGAAGTTTCTGTTCACAAAGTGTGGTACATTTTTTTTTTTTGGCAGTGATTTGGTCATTTATTTCCAAAAAAAATTTTTTTTATTAATTTTTTAATTGATTTTTATTGGCGTATGGTTGCTTTATACTGTTGCGTTAGCCTTCACTACGCAACAAAATGAATCGGTCGTACACGTACAGATATCCTGGTTCATTTTTTTAATGGAGTTACCGTTGGCTTCTGAGTCATCTGCCTACTAATTGTCAAATACTCTGTCATTCAAGCAGTGTAATCTAAAGCTTTTTTTTTTTTTTTCAGATTTCTGACTGATCTACATGTACTAGATTCTCCATCAAAATTAACCAGGCCAATATAATGTTTAATTGTTAAAAAAAATTCTCTAAATAAGAGAACTTTTGTTTAATACGGACTTAAGACTGAGTGTTCTGGAGGTGGACTCCTGAAGGTTTATCCTGGCTCCACTTTTAATAGCTATATGAACTTGGGCAAGTAGTGTTTTTCCTCTAAGATGCAGTTTCATCATGACAATGGTAAGGATTGTTAACCTTATAAGTTTGATACAGGGATTAAATGATGCAAAGATCATAAATTGATTAGGACAGTGCTTAGCACTTGGAAAGTCATCTATAAATGTAGCTATTGTTAGTAAATGGAATTTATACTTTCATCAATGCAAAAGTAAATGTTAGTACTTTATTAATACCAAAATACATGTTGATTAGAATATTATTTTATAGACTTGATAGTTTTGAAGGGGAAGAATATCATTATTTTATTAGATTACATTAGACAATGAAGCAATGAAAAACACATCACATGATTTGAGTCCTCCATACCCAACATAGATAAAATTGAGCCACACATGTACTTTTACTTCATTTCTTAAAGAATTCAACCTGAAAAAGCAAAGCTCATGTTCAGTGTAACTAAATGTTGTTAATACAACTTAAGCAATTAAAAGTTAATGGTGGGCTTCCCTGGTGGTGCAGTGGTTGAGAGTCTGCCTGCCAATGCAGGGGACACGGGTTCGAGTCCTGGTATGGGAGGATCCCACATGCCGCGGAGCAACTGGGTCCGTGAGCCTGCGCGGCTGGAGCCTGTGCTCCGCAACAAGAGAGGACGCGACAGTGAGAGGCCCGCGCACCGCAATGAAGAGTGGACCCTGCTTGCCGCAACTAGAGGAAGCCCTCGCACAGAAACGAAGACCCAACACAGCCAAATAAATAAATAAATAATAATAACAATAAAAAAAAGTTAATGGTAGTGGGACTTCCCTGGTGCCGCAGTGTTTAAGAATCCACCTGCCAGTGCAGGGGACACAGGTTCGACCCCTGGTTCAGGAAGATCCCACATGCCACGGAGCAACTAAGCCCATGTGCTACAACTAATGAGCCTGCGCTCTAGAGCCCATAAGCCACAACTATTGAGCCCATGTGCCACAACTACTGAAGCCCGCACGCCTAGAGCCCGTGCTCTGCAACAAGAGAAGCCACTGCAATGAGAAGCCCGCACACCACAACGAAAAGTATTTCCCACTTGCCTCAACTAGAGAAAGCCCGCGCACAGCAATGAAAGACTCTTAGACAAAAAAAAAAAGTTAATGGTGGGAGCAGCTTATACAGGTACACATACAGGAATCCTGGATTATTTTTGTTAGATTAACTACTGTAAGTGTAAAACTGCAGAGATGGCAGAATTTGGCTTTCATGGGATCATTAAAGTAAACAAATGGAGAAAACCAAAGAAAGGTGCTATCTGGTTGTGCTGGGTAGAGGTCTTTGCTGAAAAATAACCAATTCCCTATCTGAATAACAGGTTGGCCTTAATTCAGCTATTTAAAATGTACCAAATCCCACAGACAGAAAGAACCAGAGCAGAGAGCATAGAAAACAAATAGTTGTTTTTTTTTTTTTTTTTTCAGAGGGAGGCCAGCCACTACAGAAAAGGGTTAAAGCCACTAGTACAGGGAAATGAAGCACTAAACCAAGAATTGCAGCAGTATAGCTTAGCAAATTTCATGGGATGTGCAGACACAAGGAAAAGAGTGATGGAAAGAACCACTAAAGCAAGACTTCAACAGCAATATCATAGAAGGAGAAATTAATGAAAAAGGAAAGGAAAAATATTAATATTTACACTATGGTGAAGCAGAATGAAAACCTTTAGTGATTACACTGGTAATGTGGGCCCTGGTTTACTAAACAGGGAAGTTGTTATCAACATTGAAACATAAATGTATGAAGAGGCCATTCTGGGAATTAAGTCACTTTAACCTGTAAAATCATCAGAAGACTATGCAGATTGCTTAGAAAGATGACAGGGATCAATTAATGACTCTAATTAAATATACAATATTTATATATATAAGGATATAAATAACTCCCCAGTGTTAAGGGTAGATATACAAATATATATACACTAAAGTGTGTGTCACTGAAGTAATTCCAAAAGTTTTCTTTAAATCCTGTGTGGTATCATATGTATATTTACTACTGTCATTATTACCAAAATGTCATTCCTTTGGTAATTCATTCAATTTATATAAATTGAGAAAATAAGTGTCTGGCTCCTTTTATTAAATAAAATTTGAATAATACTTGGTCTTCTATCTAGCCATTTTGGTAAATGACCTCAGAGCAGAGCTAGTAACAAGAAAAGGACTTAGCCAGTCTGACTCGTTGATTGTGGCATTTTTCCAAAAGTCTTTCTGTGGATTTGGAAGTAATTTTGAGATCATTACAGTAATGTATTTAATACCCTAGCTTGACTAATTTGAGACTAAAGAGTATTCTAAAACAAATTAATAGAAATTGAACTGAGAAAGAAGATACATCTCAAATACTGATTTATTAGGCACTATCGATAATGTAGAAATATTTTAACATGCATCTCTTCTTTTTTCTCCTTTATGCCTATATGGATTAAATTAAATACATTTAGCATCTCCATTTTCTCCAATACATATGTAAATGTCATTTATTTATCGACAACTTTAATCCAGAAACATCAGTATATCAGAATCTTATATCAGACTCATTTCAAAAAGTTTACATTTAGATCAAATTTGACAGCTAATGAAGATCCAGGTGTCTTGATAATGCTTGTTTACAGAACCCAGTGTTTCAAGCTAATGTGTTTGCATTTATCCTTCTACTGCTACCTAACTACTTCCTCAGTGTTGATAGAATATAATTAATACATCATTGCTTTGAGGGCCGACATGGAATATTTGCTGTGTCAGGTACATACTCAGATATTCATTCTACTGAAATTTTAGGTGCTGATTCATTACTGAAATTCATCTTTCTTAATTAAAAAGGAACACTTTTAATATTTTTCTTCAGTAAGATAAAATTGCTTTTAAGATTTTTTCTTTGCTTTATAAATCATTATTATATTTTACCTCATATACATATATATACTTTAAATTTTTCACCACAACCAAGTTTTCTTTTTAATCCAAGATATCAAATATTTTATACAATTGTTCTGAGTCAAGGAATTACTAAAGAATCAAGATCAAAAATATAATTTTAATAATAGTTTCATTTCTATAATTTCCAAGTTCTGTACAGTTTTCTAAAAATTTTATTTGACATATGTATTTTTCATAGGAAAAACAATGGAGTATCCTGAATAACTTGTACTTTTGTGTTGACAATTTAAGTGATATGGTGTGCTTTCTCTCCAAATTGAGTCTACAAATATGTTTGTCTATATAGATGTTTCTTTCTTCTTCTCCAAAATAAATTTATTGATATTTGTTCAAAATCCCATCACTTTCAGTATCCTCTGGAAACTTGCTCTATCCATTATCCCATGTGTTTCAAGTGTCTTCATTTGTCTCATTTCTATTGGCTACCTCATAGTATCTCATAAACATCCAGCTTCCCCCATTTCAAAGATAAAAAATAAATAAATAACAGGCATAATTCACTTTGGTTCTGATCCTCTCTAAATGTTACAGCACATGTCTCTTCCCTTCCATAGCAAGCTTTCTAGGAAGAATAGCCTATACTTGCTCTTTCTAGCTTAACATCCTAATTATTTTCCAAAACTGTATCTTGGCTTCTACTTTTTCCATTTTATACGAACTTTTTCTTTTTTTTTAAAGAAGTTTATTTATTTATTTATTTATTTTTTATATTTGGCTGTGTTGGGTCTTCGTTGCTGTGCGAGGGCTTTCTCTATTTGCGGCGAGCGGGGGCCACTCTTCATTGCGGTGCGCAGGCCTCTCACTGTCGCGGCCTCTCTTGTTGCGGAGCACAGGCTCCAGACGCGCAGGCTCAGTAGTTGTGGCTCACGGGCCCAGTTGCTCCGCGGCATGTGGGATCCTCCCAGACCAGGGCTCGAACCCGTGTCCCCTGCATTGGCAGGCAGATTCTCAACCACTGCGCCACCAGGGAAGCCCCCGAACTCTTTTTCTTAAAGTTACTAATGGCCTTGTCATTTCTAAATAAAAAAGACTTTTTCAATCTTCATCCTTTTGGCTCATTAACATATGTTAGTCTCTTATCTTAGTTCACATTCCCAGACTATAGATCCCAGAATTCCTGGTACCAATCAGGGTACCATGGTTGAGTTCTGACCAATAGAATGTAGGAACATGTGACATATGTCACTTTCAGGCCTGTCTTAAAAAAAATTTCTTTCATGCTACTACTCTAAGCTTTCTTTATTTGTCTCCAAGTGGTCAATCATAGAGGTTCCAGAAGAAGACTAACAAACAGTAAAAAATGATGGAGTTGAAGAAAGAAACCCTAGCTTCAGAATATCCAGGTAGAGTGAGAGTGACCATAAGTTGTCCCAGTTTGCCTGGGACTTAACCAGTATTAGAACTGAAAATCCTGAATTCTAGAAAGCTCTTTAGTCCTGTGCAAACAGGGGAGGTTGATCACTGAATGCTACCCACTGAACACTGAACACCCACTATGCACTAGAACTGTTATTGACCTAGCAATAACTATTCTATTGTGTTAAGGCACAGAGATATGGGAGTTTGTTTGTTATAATGGTTAACCTACTTGAATAAATATCTAACTAAGAGAGAATCATCTATCTCCCTTCATTTTGTTTCAACATCCCCTTTTATTTTTCACATTTACAATTTTTTTTGATTGAAAGATTTTTATTAATGTGAATTTTAATATATAGAAAGAAGTGCCTAAATACAAGTAATGTGTACATAATTTTATACATATTATCATTAATTAAATATTATTAAAGTGAATACCATTAATCTACCATGCAGGTAAGAGATTTGATTGTGGCTAGATTCTCCTTTTATTATTGGGGTGTTAAACAGAATCCAAAATAAAGGCCATGGTTTGAATAGACCTCTAGACTAAACACTCACAGCCAGGTAATTGAAACTTAAACTCTCTTGGTTTCCCTGAAATGCTGACTCTGACCTTAACCAAAACTTAAGCTTTCTTCATGTCAGCGTGACCTTCCAACTTCCTAGCCAATCAGCTACAGACAAGTAGGCTGAGTGGTGCTACCCTAAAAGGAACGTGTTTCTAGTAACCAAACACAAAACTATGTACTCCCTCATTCATGTTTGTAAACTGAGCAGTAACTGCTAAGAGCCGAGCTTCTTAACCACTTTTGGTTTTGAAATCCCCCTGTTCGGGAATAGTCTGGTTCTCCCTCAATAGAATATTCACGTCAAGTGAAGCTCTCTGAATTTTCCTTAGAGAGAGGCAACCCTATCCTAAACTGCTTACGTAGAGGTTTGCTTGATTTTCCTTTTTTAATTTGTTTTACCAACTACGCGTATAACACTAAACAATATGCATGTCTGCAGTTTTCATGTTTCCTTTTCTCATCATTATGTTTGCTAGGACATTTACAATTACTATTATCAATTATCTATGTAGTCTGGATCCTAATAGTTATCTATTAGGATAAGCCACACTTTTTATTCATTTGTATATCCAATCAAACCCTAAATTCGGTGACCCAACCCTCTACAGTCTCTAAATGTTTTCCTTTTCTCTATTTTCCTTCCCAGACATGAGTTCACATTCTTCTATTTTTTTCACTGATAATCAAATTTTGGGGCATAATATAATTATTCAGTGATCTTGTTAAATATTCCCTGGACACCTTAAATCAGTCTGATCATAGTTTGGGGATGAGGAGGACATTATTTAAATCACTCACATGACTCTGATGATAAATATGACAGTTTAGAAACACTAACAAGGACTGTTACTAAAGCCTTATCATGGGGACTTCCTTGGTGGCACAGTGGTTAAGAATCCGCCTGCCAATGCAGGGGACACGGGTTCGGGCCCTGGTCCGGGAAGATCCCACATGCTGTGGAGCAACTAAGCCCGTGAGCCACAACTACTGAGCCTGCACTCTAGAGTCCGTGAGCTACAACTACTGAAGCCGCGTGCCTAGAACCTGTGCTCTGCAACAAGAGAAGCCACCGCAATGAGAAGCTTGCGCACCACGATGAAGAGTAGCCCCACTTGCCGCAACTAGAGAAAGCCGGTGTGCAGCAACGAAGACCCAATGCACCTAAAAATAAATTAAAAAATAAATAAATTTTTTTTTTTAAAAAGCCTTATTACGAGTGACTGTGCATTAATAAAAAATCCAACAGTATTTGGAGTTTGTTAATAATAGTATTTTAAATGAAGAAATACATTTTATGTGTCTGTGGCAGAATAAGTAATTCTAAAATAATCCCTCCCAACTCAATGGAAAATATATACCACCTTGCCTCTTGATTAGGGCTTGGTTTTAAGTGTTTATGATTTATAGGGGTTATATTTAAACTTCAATTTTAAACGATAACAACAAAAAAACCCCCAAAAAACAAACAACAATAGGTAACCCAGCTCAACCTCTTCAGGAAATTACCAAAGTTTGATGATGATCCTAAACTCCCAAAACATGACAGTTTCAAATAAGAAATGAATTTGCTTTCGTTCATCTGAAAATTCTTTGGCCATTATGTCTTAAGAATTTATGGGGCGATCACAAGGTGTCAGTTTTGAAATGACAGTTGTCATTTGAGAGGGAAATACAAGGCAGACAGAAGATGAGCCATTTTTGGTGAGGTTGTTCAAGTTTCTCTTTCATGTCCTTTCAACACACTGGTCACGTTTGTCTCACTCAATGTAAAATCCAACATCCTTATATTTCCACGCAAGGCCAGACCTGGCCATGTGTTACCTCACTAACCTCTTCCTTTAATCTCTCCATTTCTTCCTCCGCTCCAGATACTCTGTTTTCCTTGCTGGTTCTCTGGGCAATGCATTCTCAACAGAGGTGATAACTTTCCCAAGGGGGCATAAATTGGTTCTCAGTGTCGGGGTGTGGTGAAAAAATCTCATACTCTTTTTTTTAAATAAATCATAGATATGCATATAGTACATTAACAGATTTATAGTATATATGTAGCATGAAAATTTCCTTAAAGAAAATTATAGAGCAAAATAATTGTCTAAAATGGCTTTTTAGCAAGAAGCTGACAAAAAAAAAAAAAAAGGTTGAGAAACACTGTTAGCCAATCCACGAAGAGTCACCAGAGCTCCTTTTTTACTGGCTATTTCCTTGCCTGGAAATTTCTTTCCCTGGATACCTGCACAGTCCAATTTGTCCAAAATATGTAAAGCGGCATTTTACTCTGATATTTTCCTTTCTGTTTATTTTTCTTCTCACCACTGACTGCTAACAATTTTACTTATTCAATTAGTCAAGTTTCTCATTCACTAAAATAAAAGGTCCAATAGTAGGGATTTTATCTTTTTCAGTTTATTTTCCAGAACCTAGAGTATTGTATGCCATAAAAATTAAACCCAATATATATTCGTGGTTGAATAGATTGACTGCAAGATAATATCATTGAATGTTGAAAATGATGAAGGAAGGCAGATAGACCCAGGCTTTTAGCTTGTCTAAATACTCAGAGCATTACAGTTGTCAGTTGAACTTTGTAGAGCTACATTTATGCCCAGATCCAACACTCTGGAGAGTCTGGATATCATACAAATCTGTGGAAGGGTTGGTTGAATTCATTCAAATTGTATGTTGGATAAAGCAGTGTGGTTAGAGATAGATATTAATGGACACATCCTAAGGAGCCCTATCTCTAATTAATTCAGGAATTAGAGGTTTTCATGAGCAACTGACACTCTACAACATGTTTTGCAAACTTACACAAGTCCTATGGCTTTCAAGAGTACACAGGCGACAGACCACATGTACTGCTTGCCTTATTCAAACACCCAGCTCTGAATGTGCACAAAAAGAGAAAAATATCTCTTCCCCCTTCCTGATGTTTCATTCTTAGTACAGGGAATTCCAACAGTGTAGGACTTCTGCGTCTTCTTTGTTTTATTCACTCAGACACCTTGCTCATTCAGATCTTAGATAGATGGACTCAATTACCTGAATCATATATTTTCAAATAATAATGAGCTTACTCAGTTCACCTGGGTTCCCTTCCTCTTGAAATCAGGCCTGCTCATGTCTAGCACAAACTTTCCCTTACTGCACTGAGACGGAATTTATCTTATCTGTTTCTATGTTGTCTTGGGACCAAGTGGCTAAGTTTGCCTAAGTAAGCCTACTTAACAAAAACCCAAATCCATAGCCTCTATCAATCATAAACATGATATTTTGGCCTGAATATAGTTTTGCTTTTCTCCCAAATTTTTCAGAACTGGGTAGACAAAATATATGATAACAGCCCTCTTGACTACCCCCAATTTTTTATTCCATAACTTCTTTTATTCACTCATTTCTTCAATTACACATTTAAACAATGTTTATTGAGACTATCATTGAGAACACTACTTTTTATGCACTGTTTTAATACTAAGAAAACATACCATCTAGCCTTCCACATATAGGGAGGTCTTTTGGGTTGCAAAAACAGAAACATTGCTTCTATATTAATATTGCAATTGCACAACAGACTGGGTATAGAGAAAACATAGGCCTCCCAAGTGAGTGTTCTGGCTGATAAAGCAAATGCTAGGCCTTCTGTGAATGTATAGATTCTATCTTATGGCAAGGATCCATTAGTATCTTCAAATTGCTAACTAAAACATAAACACTCATAATTAGAAAGAAGAAAGATTGTTGGTCTGGCCTACTAAATTAGTTAAAACACTTGATTATAAGGAACAGAAACTAACTCAAGGTAGGGAATTTGTGTCCAATTCCAACATTGGGGATAATGCTCTGCTTTAAGTAGAGACCCTGCATAAGGATTTAAAATGTTGTCAGGATGCCTCTTATTGGCGATAAAATAAGCTCCTCCTATACCTTCCATAGTTTCAGCTATATACTGATCTTCTTCTGGATCCCATTTCTAAATTTCCAACAGATCATCTGATTAGCCCAGTGTGAAGCAATCATCCTTCCTTTTGCATCAGTTACAACCAAAGGACTGAATAATATGGTGGAAACATAGAACAATCTCATGTGTAAGATAAGCATTTGTAAGAGAGATATTGCTGGTCAGACTTACTAGTAGGTCTCTTCTCACAGAGAATATGATAGACTTTAGTAACTGTTCATCCTAATATTTAGTCTTAATCTTTTGAATAAGCTTATAAGTATTTACATATTCATGGAAATGAAAAAGTGTGTCAACCACATTAACATAGTTATGGGAATAAGGGAAAATCAGCCTTCCAGGATCACTTGAGGACAATTTGACTATTCATATTACCCTTTAGTATGTATACTTATTTATGAGTTTCAACTATTGATTAATTATTTTGTAATTTTTATCTGCAGTATAATGGTAATAACTTTCCAATGAAGTTAGACCAAAATTAATGTGTATTGACAATAATTTATTAGCAATGAGCTAAAATGTGACAGGTTTACAATGTTAAAATAAAATAGAGAACATTCATGTCACTGCCACTCCCTTTCTTTATAGGATCTTAAAGAAGGAGAGGAAGGGATAGAGTTACTGTGAATAAGCTAGCAATTACATATATGAGAGCAATTGCAGGATATACATATCAATGTGTTAGCAATCCCAGCCTTTTCCACAACTTCTCATTTATTAAAAATGATTTGTGTTTGCTCTCTTGCTCCAGGGCATTGCTAGGTTGAATGAGGTAAAAGATTCATTGGAAAATTATAAGAATCTGGGCTAAACTAAACCGATTTACTATACAAAGGGTAGAGCACTACTACAGAATAAAAAGTACTAATGCATCCAGAAGTCTGGAGGAAGTCAGGCTGGATATAGCCAGGAGGGATAGGGTAACAGGAAGTCAGGCTAGGAGAATTTGAGGGAGGAGAGGGAGAACGAGGACAATAGAGCAGCTGTGAAGAATTTGGGGTGATCATTTACTAAGGAGAGTTCAGAAAAAATTCCCATGAGTTATTTCAAGGATTTTACTCTGTGTGATAGCTGAGATAATAAAATACTAAGTCTGTTCACAGTTTATTTTGTAGTCATTTTTAACATGTCTTGATAATTCCATAGAATGTAAATGCCATTCATAATATTACTGTACAATACAAACCAACCTACACAAGTATTCTAACTCTAAGCCTTCCAAGAAGTCATCCATTATTAATTATTGATGCACAATAACTCAGATGGGTCAATATGAAAGACTGCATTTTTGAGAGCCACATAGTGCAGATTTTTAGCCAAGTTATATTTAATAAAATGTATACTTGATTGCTTCCTTGGAGTAGAAAACCATTAAATGTTATCAGAGATCACCAGATATTCCTAAATTTGCCAATTTCTAAATATGAATAATATCTCAATATTCTAATTTCTCCATTACCCTAAGTTGAATGGCTTTCTCTATAATGGACATAGTTTCACTTGGATCATCCAAAAATTTAATAAGAAATAGCTTCCTTATCTACTTTGAAGCAATCGTCCCTAAAACCTAAGAGGTTACTGTATACTATTGAAGAGAAATTATAGGTAGGCAACTTCAATGTTGCCCATATTTATTTCTCAAGAAAAGGTTACTACTAAGGGGTAATATACAGTCTTAGAAAACTACCTTTAAAAAATGCAGGATGTTTTGAGAAGGCTGATAGGGAATAATTCAAACTAAAAGCTAAATTCCATTCTGATAAAGTAAGAGCTCTTGTGGATGCAATTAACACATATTATAATCACTATAGTTTATCCTCAGTCCTCAGAGCTGAAGCATATGGTGCTAGAGGCCACAATGTAACAAATTATTCCTAAAATACCTGGCAGTGAACAAAAACAAACAAAAAGCAACAACAATAACAGCAAACAAATAAATAGTGGGAATTAACTTGCCAATCTAGGAAACCCAGAGCCACTTTTCTTACAGTATAGGTGAAGAAGCTCCAGAAGCTCCCCCTTTGCCCTTTTAAAGCCTCCATGGTAGGAAGAATGATGGCCTCTGAAAAGGTCCACATCCTAATCCCAGAAACCTGTTAACATGTTTCCTAACATGGAAAAGGGGACATTGGACATTGCAGATGTGATTATGGTTAGAGGTCTCAAGATGTAGATTATCCCAGTGATAATCTAATTATGGTGAGTTTTAACAATCAGAAATCCTTTGCCAACTGTGGTGAGAAAGATATGTGTTGATGGAAGAAAGATCAGACAAATTCATTAGTGCTGCCTTTGAAGATGGAAGAAAGGGCCATGAGCAGAAGAGTGTGTGTGACCTCTAGATGCTGAGGCAAAAACACTGCTTTTCCCATAAAGCCTCTAGAAAAGAACATGGTCCTGCCAATACCTTGATTTTAGCCCAGTGAAATCCATGTCTAAATTCTAACCTACACAACTGTAAGATAATAAATGTGTGTTGTTTCCAAGCCTTTAAGTTGGTGGTAATATTTTACGGCTGCAATAGGAAATTAATACATCACCTAAAGTATTGTTTGTCAAGCTTAACAGAAATATGAATTGCCTACAGATCTTGAAAAAAGTAGATCTTGGCCCAGTAGATCTTGGTTAGTTCCCAGGATTCTGCATTCCTAATAAGGTACCAGGTTATGTCAGCACTACTGATGCTGGACTATACGCTGGTTGACAATGACCCCTAGCGTGTGCACAGATCTCTGGCCTTATGTCAGTCTGACCCACCCATGAACCTTATGACAAAAAATGTGACTTGTAAACATTTTAATTTTGCCTAAGAAAGTTATCTTGTACTGTTTACTGTTGTTTTCTTCCGATTTCTATTTTGATTCACACTATGTTCAGTTTCTGACCCTAGATCCCCTTTACTGATTATGTAAGCAATGCTGATTTTTAAAATAATTTTCCTAATTCAGCTGCCTGACTTTGTTAAGCTTGTTTCTCCGCATAATTGAACTGTTTCACTCTTAACTGTTTTGCATATTAATATGATTGATCCCAGCATGCCTGACTCAACAATATTCACATTTATGACCAAATTTTTGAATAGAATAGTTGTCACCCTTCCAACATTTAGGAGGTATAAAAACCATTTTGTTAATTAGAGTAAAAAATATGTTATTTAAAAGTCTCCATAGCCCCTTGCTTAAAACACGCCCTGTTTGGGGAAAGAAATGTCACATAATTCTAGGCAAATGAAAATTACAAGTAAAGTTTCAGAATGTCAGGATCATTAGGTATGATATTTTAATTACTGTAGCTTCTCTTTATGCTGTTCCATTGCTTGTGGTGATATTTACTTCATTGTAACAATGTTCTATTTTTAGATACATTAGAATTTAAATAGATTCTTTCTGTTAGTTATCATATCTCAATGTTCAACCTTACATTAGAATTGCCTTAGAAGTTCAAGATAGATAGATACATAGATACATAGGTAGATAAGCTAGCCCCTCCTCCACACTCCAGACATTTAAATCAGAATCTAGTTGAGAAGGGAAGAGATATTAAAAGCCTTAAAATGTCCCTTGATGATACAAAGCTGCTGCCAAGTTTGAGTACTACTTACACAAGTAATAATTCTGAAAAAAAATTTGAAAATAATTCTGAAAAAAGCTTACACTTTTTTCCACTGTACATAAAATTTATATTCTAAAATAGTTTGAATTAAATATTAGTTTAAAAGTCCATTTCTACTCAATGGATGATAAAGTATTGAAAACTATCTGCATGGTGAATTAGTTATTTATTGCTGTATAAACAACCATCCTAAAATTTGGTAAAATTAAAACATCAATTTATTTGCTCATGACTTTACAATTTATGCTGAGCTCAACTGGTGTTTCTTCTGCTGGTCTCAGCTGAGACCACTCATGTGGTTGCATCATCTAGCAAACCAACCAAGGCTGAATGGGCCAAGATGGCCTCGTTTCTTTGTCTGGCAGTGAGCTGGGGCTGTTGGCTGGGGGAGCTTCGTTCTTGTCTCTTTGGCCTCTCCAGCATATCAGCCTAGGTTTCTTACATGGTAGCAACGGCGTTCCAAGAAGTCAAGACCCAATGTACAAGTGTTTATCAAACCTCTTTTTCTGTAACATTTATTGATATGCCATTTGTCAAAATCACATGGCCAAGTCCAGTCAATACAGAGAGTACACAAAAGCTTGAATACTGAGACGTGTGATTAATTAGAGACCATGAATGTAGCAATCTGTCGCACTCAGTGTAAGGTATTTCACTAGTAAAATTTGGACAGGGCTAATTATTAAATACAAATTCTGATTTTAGCTTTTTCAAAATTGTTTTTCTTCTGAAATATAACTTATTTACAAAAGTACATAAAATGCAACTATTAAGCTTAATAAATGAGAAATGACTGCAAATTTTGGTCACAAAGGTTAGGGTTAGGGTGACCAAACCTCTTCAGGACAAGAAGTAGAATTTTGTCAACATCGCAGAATCCCCCTGAACACTCCTTTTGAATCACAATTTCTTATATCACAAGTATGTGCTTTTCCTGACACTGTGGTAATCACTCACTTGCTTCTTTTAAGAGCCCCCTTGAACAATTTTTATCCTATTTTTGAACTTCATAAGAATTTAGTATACTACATATTATTTTCTATCTGATTTCTGGAGAAGAGTATATATTCCAGAGTCATGCTGGTTGCTACATGGAGCTGCACACTGTTGATTTAATGACTGTATTCTATTTAGTTTTATCACTACACCACATTTTCTTTGTTCATTCTATGGCTGCAGGGCATTTCAGTTTCTAGTTTAGACTTATTATATTTTATTATGACTAATACTTCTATAAATTTGTTATAAACATACATTATAACTCATTGTAACTATATATATTTTTCCAGGTTCCAATGCACGTAAACACATTATACACATACCCAAAATGTATATATAATCTCAGAGTAGAAAGATTTCTGGATCATAGGGCATGTGCTCAAATTAAAAATAATAAAAGATAATAAACATTTTAACAGTATGTTGTTAATTTTAGTAAGTGTTCCATATTCACTTCATGAGAATGTGGATTTTATCATTATGTAATTCTGTATCTGTCATTTAACAATTCTGTGAAACTTATCTATAAATTTGTTTTAAATTTTTTATATTTAAAATTATCTGTATATAATGAGAATTTTCTTTTTTTTCCTTAATTTTATTTTTTTCTTCTTAAGTAACAAATATTTTTAGTTCAATTATGATTAGAAGTGGTAAGAACAAGTAAACATTTTTACATGAGATGAATGTATTTGCAATTCAAGCACCATGAATAATATATTTTTGCTTTCTCTACATCAAATCCTCATCTCAGTTCTACCTACAGATATTATGCATTTTCGTTATGCCTATTAAATTTAATTACTCCATTTTCATTGGAATTCATTACTATTTTTCTATATTAAGCACTTTAAAGTGAGTTTTGGAGGGATGCTTTGAGGGCTTTTTTTATTACATCTTAATATTATGTTCATTATTTAAGAAAGGAAATGAAAAAAGAAGTTTTTTTTGAAATCCAATAGCTCAATATTCAGTTAATATTTTAGATACTTAAATCACTGTTAAAGAAGTGTCTTAGTCAGCTTGGACTACCATAACAAAATCGGATAGACTGGGAGTTCAAACTACAGAAATTTATTTTCTCACAGTTTAGGGACTATAAATCCAAGACAAGGTGCAGATGGTCAGGTTCTGGTGAGAGATCTCTTTCTGGCTGCCTTCTGGCTTTGTCCCCACATGGCAGAGAGAGAAAGAAAGTAAGTTCTCTCATCTCTCATTTTATAAAGGCACTAATCCCATTATGTGGGACCCAAAATCATGACCTCATCTAAACCTCACTAAATCCCCAAGGCTCTTTCTCCAAATACCATCACTTTAGGGTGAGCACTTCAAGATATAAATTTGGGAAACACACAATTCAGTCCATAGCAAGAAGTACATTTCTCCCTCATTTTTTCTTTCTTACCTTCCTTCCTTCCCTCCCTCCCTCCCAATCTCTCTCTCTCTTCCTTTCTTTCTTACTCTATCCTTCTTTCCTCCTTCCCTTTTTCCCTTCTTCCCTTTCTCCCACCCTCTCTTTGTCTCTTTCTCTCCTTCCTCTTCTTCTTTTCTTTCTATCTTCCTTCTTCTTTTAATATTGAAAATTCTTTAAACAATAATTATTACATAGTACTTTAACTTTATATTAGTGATCATTTCATGATAATCTTTGAATGATTTATTATCTCTTTGGTTCTTTCAAGTTGTCAGGCCTTTCTTTAAATCACTGGGGCCTACATCTTTTGGTGAGGATAATACAAGGAAAATATACATGATCCAACTGACTGAAATACTTTACAGCAAGAGCAGCCTTGTTACACAGTAAGATTGTCATTAAAACCCAGTAGATTACGTAGACGTAAACTATCTAATCAGCTTTTCATAAAAGATCTAGATATTCATTTCTTTAGTTAAACTGATCTGTAATTAGGCATGTAGTTGTATACTCATTTTAGCTCTAGATTAAAGAACAGCAATCGTGAGGTATTGAATTATGAGTTATTGCTTTTTTATAGCATAGTAATTTATTGAGGTGCTTTGTAGGTTGCTATATATGCACAGTTGTTATAGTTTTATTTTTGAATACATTAGTGGATACTAGCAAAACATTCCTGCCACTTTATCTTTAACACGGAGGACTTGGATCTAAGATATATTTGTTCTGTACTTCTACTGAAATATTTTCTCTGGCAAATTAAAAATGAAGATCAACCAAACTCTTGTTGCTTACATTTATTATCAAAATGGTTTAATTCAAATGAAAATTGTTTACTCCAAAACAGTAGCTTACTAACTTATTTTTTTTACTTCCATTTCTCTAAAATTATTTTAACACTATAATTGTGCACTTCTCCTCATTTTTTAAATTGACCTCTAGATTTTTTCAATTAGAGTACAAAGTGTTGCAATAAATACAATTTCTGTCTTATTTTTTAAAATGTCATTTAAAAAATAAAACTATTCCATCACTATTATAAAGTTATCCTTTGTAATATGAAAGTTTCATCTGTGTATTATTTTTAACAGAGTGTGTATACTTTGTTTTCTCATTTAACTTGTATTTGCATTCTCTTTCCTACAATATTTCATCTTAATATAATGTATTTTTTAAGAAGCATGTTTCTGATCACCCCCACCATATTATCCTTAAAAAACTGTAAGCATAAATTTATTATTTAAAAGCACTTTATTTTGCCTGATTATAAAACTTTTTTTTTTTGGAATTAGTAATCCTTACAACTATTATTAGCAAAAAAAATAATAATAATTACAACCTCTCTCAATTTTGAAAAATACATTAAAATTACAATGCAAAATTTTATAGAGAAGTATTTTTTTCTTTTTTTTCAATTGGATGGAGTGCTGCCTTGTTAATGTAAACTTCTTTGTACACAGATCTTTTGAATTGTCCACGTCTGGGACACTCGCAAATGTTTTACCACTGCCCTTTTTAATATTTTACAATGAGTGAAAACTATGACTTATTTCCATAAAGTGAAAAAACAGTGATTGTGGGAAAAAAAAAAAACAGATTGGAATATCGAATTTCAATGACATAGGTATATCCTCAAACAAATCAATTCTAGGAAGGAATTAAATTCTAAAAAATTATTGATACCAATACACTCCTTGTGAAGTCTTCATTATACCTCAAGAGTTAAAACACCCTGATTTGAAGGCTTGTCATTCCAGGGAAAGAATTCAGGGACATTTATTTTCTGAAAATCTTGTAAGGTCTTTCACTTTAGACTCACCAAAGGAGGCATTCCTTCTGAAAGGAATGTTAGATTAATTAAACTAGGAGGCTACTAGACTGAGGTGATGCTAATGCTCTGGAAGCATCAACAATAGCCAAGACATGGAAGCAACCTAAATATCTATCAATGGATAAAGAAGATGTGGTACATATATACAATGGAATATTACTCAGCCATTAAAAAGAATGAAATAATGCCATTTGTAGGAACATGGATGGACCTAGAGATTGTCATACTGAGTGAAGTAAGTCAGACGAAGACAAATATCATATGATATCACTCATATGTGGAATCTAACAAAAAATGATACAACTGAACTTACAAAACAGAAAAAGACTTACAGATATTGAAAACAAACTTATGAAACTTACAAAAACAAAGAGGAAACGTGGGAAGGAGGGGTAAATCAGGAGCTTGGGATGAACATACACACACCACTATATAAGATAGAGAACCAACAAGGACCTACTGTATAACACAGGGAACTCTACCCAATATTCTGTGATAACATATATGAGAAAAGAGTCTAAAAAAGAATGAATATACATATATGTATAACTGAATCACTTTGCTGTACTCCAGAAACTAACACAACATTGTTAATCAACTACACACCAATAAAAAAAAAAAAAGCAAACCAAAACCTAAGCTTGTAAATGTCTCAAACTTACAAGTCAAAACCTGAGGACAACCAATCACAGTCAACTAGGCTTTAAGTTATTGACAATCAATAGTTTTCTTGTTTTGCTTGAGCCTTTTCTCTAAAATTCCTCTCCCTGAGATTCTGTGGGAGAAGCACTCTTAACCACTTCCAGTTTGGTGCTGCCCAATTTGAATTGATTTTTGCTCAAATAAACTTAAATTTTTTAATATGCATCAATTTATATTTTATCAGAAATAAATTAGTGAAACTCCTACATGAAAAAGCAAATAATGGAGAGACCTTCAAGACGGTGGAGGAGTAAGAGGTGGAGATCACCTTCCTCCCCACAAATATGTCAGAAATACATCTACATGTGGAACAACTCCTACAGAACACCTACTGAACACTGGCAGAAAACCTCAGACTTCCCAAAAGGCAAGAAACTCCCCACATACCTGGGTAGGGCAAAAGAAGAAAAAACAGAGACAAAACAATAGGGATAGGACTTACACCTCTGGGAGGGAGCTGTGAAGGAGGAAAAGTTTCCACATACCAGGAAGCCCCTTAACTGCTAGAGGTGGCGGGCGAGCAGGGGGAAGCTTCGGAGCCACGGAGGAGAGCGCAGCAGTAGGGGTGCAGAGGGCAAAGCAGAGAGATTCCCTCACAGAGGATCATTAGCAACCAGCACTCACCAGGCTGAGAGACTTGTTTGCTCACCCACTGGGGCGGGTGGGGGCTGGGAGCTGAGGCTCCAGCTTCGGAGGTCAGATCCCAGGGAGAGGACTGGGGTTGGCTGCGTGAACACAGCCTGAAGGGGGCTAGTGCACCACAGCTAGCCGGGAGGGAGTACAGGAAAAAGTCTGGAACTGCCTAAGAGGCAAGAGACCATAGTTTTGGGGTGCACAAGGAGAGGGGATTCAGAGCACTGCCTAAACGAGCACCAGAGACGGGCGCAACCTGTGGCTACCAGCGTGGACACCAGAGATGGGCATGAAATGCTAAGGCTGCTGCTGCAGCCACCAAGAAGCCTGTGTGCAAGCACAGGTCACTATCCACACCTCTCCTCCCAGGAGCCTGTGCAGCCCACCACTGCCAGGATTCCCTGATCCAGGGACAACTTCCCCAGGAGAACACACTGCACACCTCAGGCTGTTGCAATGTCACGCCAGCCTCTGCTGCCGCAGACTCACCCCGCATTCCGTACCCCTCCCTCCCCCCCAGCCTGTGTGAGCCAGAGGCCTCTAATCAGCTGCTACTTTAACCCCATCCTGTCTGAGCTAAAAACAGATGCCCTCAGGCAACCTACACGCAGAGACGGGGCCAAATCCAAAGCTGAGCCCCGGGAGCTAAGCAAACAAAGAAGAGAAAGGGAAATCTCTCCCAGCTGCCTCAGAAGCAGTGGATTAAATCTCCACAATGAACTTGATGTACTCTGCATCTCTGGAATACCGAATAGACAACAAATCATCCCAAAATAGAGGCAGTAGACTTTGGGAGCAACTGTAGAATTAGGGTTTGCTTTCTGCATCTAATTTGTTTCTGGTTTTATGTTTATCTTAGTTTAGTAATTAGAGATTATTATCACTGGTAGATTTAATTATTGATTTGGTTTCTGTCTTCCTTTTTTAAAATATATATATAGATATATATATTGTTTCCTTTTTCTTTTTTTGTGAGTGTGTATGTGTATGCTTCTTTTGTCATTTTGTCTGTATAGCTTTGCATTTACTATTTGTACTAGGGTTCTGTCTGTCCTTTTTTTTTTTTTTAGTATGGTTTCTAGCGCTTGTTATCACTTGTGGATTTGTTTTTTGGCTTGGTTGCTCACTTCTTTCTTTCCTTCCTTCTTTTATTTTTTCCTTTTTTTATTACTTTAATTTTTTTATTTTTAATAATTTTTATTATTTTTTATTTTAATAACTTTATTTAATTTTATTTTTTTCTTTCTTTTTTCTCCCTTTTCTTCTGACCATGAGGCTGATAGTGTCTTCATGCACTGGCCAGGTGTCAGGCCTGTGCCTCTGAGGTGGGAGAGCTGAGTTCAGGACATTAGTCCACCAGAAACCTCCTGGTTCCATGTAATATCAAATGGTGAAAGCTCTCCCAGAGATCTCCATCTCAATGCTAAGACCCAGCTCCACTCAATGACGAGCAAGCTACAATGCTGAACAACCTATGTCAAACAACTAGCAAGACAGGAACACAACCCCACACATTAGCAGAGAGGCTGCCTAAAATCATAATAAGGTCACAGACACCCCAAAACACACCACCAGATGTGGTCCTGCCCACCAGAAAGACAAGATCCAACCTCATCCACCAGAACACAGGCAACAGTCCCCTCCAACAGGAAACCTACACAACCCACTGAACCAACCTTAGCCACTGGGGGCAGACACCAAAAACAACAGGAACTATGAACCTGCAGCATGTGAAAAGGAGACCCTAAACACAGTGAGTTAAGCAAAATGAGAAGACAGAGAAACACACAGCAGATGAAGGAGCAAGGTAAAACCCCACTAGACCAAACAAATGAAGGGGAAATAGGCAGTCTACCTGAAAAAGAATTCAAAGTAATGATAGTAAAGATGATCCAAAATCTTGGAAATAGAATGGAGGAAATACAAGAAATAATTAACAAGGACCTAGAACAACTAAGAGCAAATAAACAATCATGAAAAACCTTATAAATGAAATTAATAATTCTCTAGAAGGAATCAATAGCAGAAAAACTGAGGCAGAAGAATGGATAAATGACCTGGATGATAAAATAGTGGAAATAACTACTGCGGCGCAGAATAAAGAAAAAGGAATGAAAAGAATTGAGGACAGTGTTTGAAACCTCTCGGACAACATTAAACGCACCAACATTCTAACTATAGGGGTCCCAGAAGAAGAAGAGAAAAAGAAAGGGACTGAGAAAATATTTGAAGAGATTATAGTTGAAAACTTCCCTAATATCGGAAAGGAAATAGTCAATCAAGTCCAGGAAGAACAGAGAGACCCATACAGGATAAATCCAAGGAGAAACATTCCAAGACACATATTAATCAAACTATCAAAAATTAAATACAAAGAAAAAATATTAAAAGCAGCAAGGAAAAAACAACAAATAACATACAAGGGAATCCCCATAAGGTTAACAGCTGATCTTTCAGCAGGAACTCTGCAAGCCAGAAGGGAGTGGCAGGACATATTTAAAGTGATGAAAGCGAAAAACCTACAACCAAGATTACTCTACTCAGCAAGGATCTCATTCAGATTTGACAGAGAAATTAAAACCTTTACAGAAAAGCAAAAGCTAAGAGAGTTCAGCACCACCAAACCAGCTGTACAACAAATGCTAAAGGAACTTCTCTAGGCAGGAAACACAGAGAAGGATAAGACCCACAATAAAAAACCCAAAACAATTAAGAAAATGGTAATAGGAACATACATATCGATAATAACCTTAAATGTATGTGGATTAAATGCTCCAACCAAAAGACATAGACTGGCTGAATGGATACAAAAAGAAGACCCATATATATGCTGTCTACAAGAGACCCACTTCAGACCTAGTGACACATACAGACTGAAAGTGAGGGGATGGAAAAAGTTATTCCATGCAAATGTTAATCAAAAGAAAGCTGGAGTAGCAATTCTCGTATCAGAAAAAATTGACTTTAAAATAAAGATTATTACAAGAGACAAAGAAGGACACTACATAATGATCAAGGGATCAATCCAAGAAGAAGATATAACAATTGTAAATATTTATGCAACCAACATAAGAGCACCTCAATACATAAGGCAAATGCTAACAGCCATAAAAGGGGAAATCGACAGTAACACAATAATAATAGGGGGCTTTAACACCCCACTTTCACCAATTGACAGATCAACCAAAATGAAAATAAATAAGGAAACACAAGCTTTAAATGACACATTAACAAGATGGACTTAATTGATATTTATAGGACATTCCATCCAAAAACAACAGAATACACTTTCTTCTCAAGTGCCCATGGAACATTCTCCAGGATAGATCATATCTTGGGTCACAAATCAAACCTTGGTAAATTTAAGAAAATTGAAATCCTATCAAGTATCTTTTCCGACCACAATGCTATGAGACTAGATATCAATTACAGGAATAAATCTGTAAAAAATACTAATACATGGAGGCTAAACAATGCAGTACTACATAACCAAGAGATCACTGAAGAAATCAAAGAGGAAATCAAAAAATACTTAGAAACAAATGACAATGAAAACACTCTGACCCAAAACCTATGGGATGCAGCAAAAGAAGTTCTAAGAGGGAAGTTTATTGCAATACAATCCTACCTCAAGAAACAAGAAACAACTCAAATAAATAATCTAAACTTACACCTGAACAATTACAGAAAGAAGAACAAAGAACTCCCAAAGTTAGCAGAAGGAAAGAAATCATAAAGATCAGATCAGAAATACATGAAAAAGAAATGAAGGAAACGATAGCAAAGATCAATAAAACCAAAGCTTGTTCTTTGAGAAGGTAAACGAAATTGATAAACCATTAGCCAGACTCATCAAGAAAAAAAGGGAGAAGTCTCAAATCAATAGAATCAAAAATGAAAAAGAAGTAACAACTGACACTTGAGAAACACAAAGGATCATGAGAGATTACTACAAGCAACTATATGCCAATAAAATTGACAAGCTGGAAGAAATGGACAAATCCTTAGAAAAGCACAACCTTCCGAGACTGAACCAGGAAGAAATAGAAAATATAAGCAGACCAATCACAAGCACTGAAACTGAGACTGTGATTAAAAATCTTCCAACAAAAAAAAAGCCCAGGGCCAGAAGGCTTCACAGGCGAATTCTATCAAACATTTAGAGAAAAGCTAACACTTATCCTTCTCAAACTCTTCCAAAATATAGCAGAGAGAGGAACACTCCCCAATTCATTCTACAAGGCCACCATCACCCTGATGCCAAAACCAGACAAACATGTCACAAAAAAAGAAAACTACAGGCCAATATCACTGATGAACATAGATGCAAAAGTCCTCAACATAATACTAGCAAACAGAATCCAACAGCACATTAAAAGGATCATACACCATGATCAAGTGGGGTTTATACCAGGAATGCAAGGATTTTTCAATATATGAAAATCAATCAATGTGATACACCATATTAACAAATTGAAGGAGAAAAACCATATGATCATCTCAATAGATTCAGGAAAAGCTTTCGACAAAATTCAACACCGATTTATGATAAAAACTCTCCAGAAAGTAGGCATAGAGGGAACTTACTTCAACATAATAAAGGACATATATGACAAACCCACAGCCAACATTGTTCTCAATGGTGAAAAACTGAAAACATTTCCTCTAAGATCAGGAACAAGACAAGGTTGTCCACTCATTATTCAACATAGTTTTGGAAGTTTTAGCCACAGCAATCAGAGAAGAAAAAGGAATAACAGGAATACAAATTGGAAAAGAAGAAGTAAAACTGTCACTGTCCGCCGATGACATGATACTATACATAGAGAATCCTAAAGATGCCACCAGAAAACTACTAGAGCTAATCAATGAATTTGGTAAAGTAGCAGGAAACAAAGTTAATGCACGGAAATCTCTTGCATTCCTATACACTAAAGATGAAAAATCTGAAAGAGAAATTAAGGAAACACTCCCATTTACCACTGCAACAAAAATATAAAATACCTAGTAATAAACCTACCTAAGGAGACAAAAGACCTGTATGCCGAAAACTATAAGACAATGATGAAAGAAACTAAAGATGATACAAACAGATGGAGAGATATACCATATTCTTGGATTGGAAGAATCAACATTGTGAAAATGAATATACTACCCAAAGCAATCTACAGATTCAGTGCAATCCCTATCAAACTACCAATGGCATTTTTCACAGAAATAGACCAAAAAATTTCACAATTTGTATGGAAACACAAAAGACCCCGAATAGCCAAGGCAATCTTGAGAAAGAATAATGGAGCTGGAGGAATCAGGCTCCCTGAATTCAGACTATACTACAAAGCTACAGTAATCAAGACAATATGGTACTGGCACAAAAACAGAAATATAGATCAATGGAACAGTATAGAAAACCCAGAGATAAACCCACGCACCTATGTTCACCTTATTTTTGATAAAGGAGGCAAGAATATACAATGGAGGAAAGACAGCCTCTTCAATAAGTGGTGCTGGGAAAACTGGAAAACAGTTACATGTAAAAGAAGGAAATTAGAACACTCCTTAACACCATACACAAAAATAAAATCAAAATGGATTAAAGACCTAAATGTAAGGCCAGACACTTTAAAACTCTCAGAGAAAAACATAGGCCGAACACTCTATGACATAAATCACAGCAAGATCCTTTTTGACCTACCTCCTAGAGAAATGGAAATAAAAACAAAAATAAACAAATGGGACCTAATGAAACAAAAGCTTTTGCACAGTAAAGGAAACCATAAATAAGACAAAAGACAATCCTCAGAGTGGGAGAAAATATTTGCAAAGAAGCAACTGACAAACGATTAATCTCTAAAATTTACAAGCAGTCATGCAGCTCAATATCAAAAATAAACAACCCAAGCCAAAAAAGGGTAGAAGACCTAAATAGACATTTCTCCAAAGAAGTTATACAGGTTGCCAACAAACACATGAAAGGATGTTCAACATCACTAATTATTAGAGAAATGCAAATTAAAACTACAATGAGGTATCACCTCACACCAGTCTGAATGGCCATCATCAAAAAATCTACAAGCAATAAATGCTGGAGAGGGTGTGAAGAAAAGGGAACCCACTTGGACTGTTGGTAGGAGTGTAAATTGATACAGCCACTATGGAGAACCCTACGAAGGTTCCTTAGAAGACTAAAAACAGAACTACCATATGACCCAGCAGTCCCCCTACTGGGCATGTACCCTGAGAAAAACATAATTCAAAAAGAGTCATGTACCACAATGTTCATTGCAGCACTATTTGCAATAGCCAGGACATGGAAGCAACCTAAGTGTCCATCAACAGATGAATGGATAAAGAAGATGTGGCACATAGATACAATGGAATATTACTCAGCCATAAAAAGAAATGAAATTGAGTTATTTGTAGTGAGGTGGATGGACCTAGAGTTTGTCATACAGAGTGATGTAAGTCAGAAAGAGAAAAACAAATACTGTATGCTAACACATATATATGGAATCTAAAAAAAGAAAACAAATGTTTCTGAAGAACCTAGGGGCAGGATAGGAATAAAGATGCAGACGTAGAGAATGGACTTGATGACACAGGGAGGGGGAAGGTTAAGGTGGGACGAAGTGAGAGAGTGGCATGGACATACATACACTACCAAATATAAAATAGATGGCTAGTGTGAAGCAGCTGCATAGCACAGGGAGATCAGCTTGGTGCTTTGTGACCACCTAGAGGGATGGGATAGGGAGGATGGGAGGCAGACACAAGAGGGAGGAGATATGGGGATATATGTATATGTATAGCTGATTCACTTTGTTATAAAACAGAAACTAACACACCATTGTAAAGCAATTGTACCCCAATAAAGATGTTAAAAAAAAAGCAAATATTAGCAAATATTTTTTGAAGCCAACTTATTCGTAGTAAATATTATCAAGATAAGGGTTTACTTCCCAAAGAGTTCTTGCAGTTTTGGAAGGGTCATGGTGTGCACTGAGCTCAAATTTTTAAATAGGCCAAAACTAGAATGGTAATTCATTCAATGCAAGTAACTATTTGAACATATGCAAAAATGATACATATTAACTAGTAACCTTTAAAACGCAGACTAAAAGCACAATAAATTAGTAGTTATGCTCTAGATACATTGAAAAAATAAACTATTTAAGATCATTGAACTGGATGTATTCTTATTATGTTAAAAATGTAAATCATTTAGGTGAAGAGATCTTTGCCACTTTTCTTGTGCCTCAGATTTGTCAATTAAAAACAAAAACCTAAGGAACTATTCTAGCCCTTCTTTCAAGTGTATCATTTATTTACATTTCCATTAAAAAGTAATCGTGTCCAGTCTGAGTTGTCATCATTTGGAAGTTTTATTAGGCTACATTTCACTAGTGAATGAGGTTTTTGTAACTTAAAGTAATAATTCTATGCATACCATATTTGTTTTCCTTCTCCTTTCCATTTGTTATATTCATCTGATTAGGATATACGCCTTTGGGTCAGGCTAAGGAGAACCTTCTCTCTTTTCCATTCTTTCCCCTATGGCTGGATGAGTAAATTGTGATTTGAGGGGAACAAAGAGCCAGCTTTACGATCGCCAGACCTAAAATGAATTCTCCAATCCACCTTTTCCAATCAGTACAGTCTCACCTGTCATTAGGTTCTTGCCAGGTTTTTGCTTGTTTCATTTTTAGTTAAAGTAGGAATTAATTTCTTATTGACAAATTACTCTTAGTGTGCTTTATTTTTTGACTAGAGTTAGGGAGCTATATCCCTCATCACAGTAATCCCAAAGTGCCTTAATACACCTGAAAATAAAAGACAAATCCACAAACTATAATAAAAATAAAATATTAATCATAGTATTACATATATTCACATAAATATTATATGGCTTTTAAGACTCTACCAAAAGTAATCATAAGCATAGACAAAGATTTACATAAAAAGTTACTTAGAATATGACCATGATTAAGAACACTTTAACATGACTCAATAAACACTATGGATAATTTAAAATTCTCTGTTTTTAACCCAATTAAAACATGAAAAATGTTCCACATAGTATTAAGAGAAAAATACAGATAAAGTGTTATTGATGTTATAACTGCAAGAGTATGGAAAGAAGCTTACACTCATAAAAAGAACAGAATTAAAAAACAAAAGTGCACAATTATTGGGGGTGGGGAAGTTTGTTAATGAATCATAGTTTTCTTTTAATCTTCTTTATTTTCTAAATTTATTAGTGAGCTTAAATTACTATTCTATATCAGTTGTACAAAATTGTTAATATAAGGAAAATAAGGAACCATACAGATAATTTTTGTAGAACTCAATATACCTTGCAGTGCTTCTCATTTTCAATATCCTCTTTTAAATTCTTTTTATTTGTAATCTCTTAAAATATGTTTTCACTTCCTTATAAATATATCTTTTTTTGTATTGATGACAGATTGACATCATAATGGAGTAATCAAAGTTCAGGCACACAGGAGTCCAGCAGCCCTTGAGGACCTGGTCTCAGACACATCCCTGCACTACTGAGAACTTGAACTTTCTGTGAACTATACCAAACCCAAGAACAGCAAACATTTGTAAAACAACATCTGCTAGCTGTCACCTTGTGGTGTCAAGGTTTTTCCTGCTTATAACTATGCAATCAACTCAGACTCTAACGAATCCTTGCTTAACTCTTACTTCTTCTTACTTCTTGACTGCTCCAATAATAATGCTTGACAAACAACTCATGTAACTAACTATGGCCTTGCAGTTTTTGCCTTTATGAGGTGTCTCTGTTTTGTTGTCCAGAGGAACACAAATTCCAGCGCTTCGTAAATCTTTTTCCCTGGCTGGAGTCCTAAGAAACTAAATAAATAACTTTTTATTTCAATCAGGTCTCAGTTTCTGAAATTTTTTCACCTCACAGGGATGACAAATAAAGATATTTGAATATATACATATATATATTCTTATATTTGATAGTTTGATACCAGGTCCTTTGATTTTAGGTTTATTCTGAATGAATTTTTCAGTGATATTCTTTTTGTAGTAACTTTTCAAGACTACTACAATACTTGTTAAAGACACAATAGCGTTAACCTAAATTTGAAAGCATTTCACTCCACTGAAGCCATTTCACTGTATTCTCTTTTGATATTGCTATTATAATTTGCATTGTGACATTTTTAAATACAAAATAAAAATGTTTGTACTCTTAAAGTTTTACCATGCATTTGGCGTGTTCACATTTTCTTAAATGTCTTTCTATTCATTCAATTTTGATGTTCTCTGAATATGCAGGAAAATCTCCAGTATTCATTTATTAGTGTTTATTTTATTCTGTTGAGTTTTATTGGACCAGTGTGGGTTTCAGAAACTACAACTGACTGTGAGTAATTTCTGGGGCAAAATTAAGTACAAAAATTCATGTAATTACTAAGAATATGAATTTACTCAATCATGTATACGTGATTAATGTGATAGTTGTTTACTAAAATAATAGTAATAATGCATTTTACTTTATATTCCTCCAGATAAAACTTGTTACCAGTTATTTTTGCTAATTTTCTTTCAACATTCATTGTACACACTAAAGAATGTTGCACATTCTCTGTCTTTCTGTTTTACCATCCAATTTAAGTAAAATAAATATAGTAAACCAATGTAAACAAGATAATGTTTCATATACTACTTTAAAACAATGTTTAACCTTAGGGACCAAAAAAAAAGAACACTTTTTTTCTCTATTCCTCTTACAAAGCCTTTACTGAAGTGAAGAATTAAGCTCACTGATCCAGAGACAGAAACAAAAAGGCAGTGCCAAAGCATTGCTGGGGGTGGACTTTCCCCGCTCTGGTATTTAGAATCCCCCTCGCTTTTACTTTCATGGATTGATTTTGCCTCCAAAGCCTTCCCCCAGGCTTATACTTCTTGCAATACGTTCCTCCATGCCAGAATCCTTTGGTCTCAGTATATTTAGCTGGTTAATCAGGTATAAAATTTTGACTGACATACCAGATCTCAGAAGTCTGATTGTGGGAGTATGACCTTTCAAAAGACTTCCACTCATCTATTCCATCTTTAATATCCACAGAGCATAAGTCTTAAGCAATGGTCTTTTTTTTTCAGTAATTACCTCTTGAATTATGAAAAAAATCACAAAGTTTTATATTACATTAATTTTCATATATAGTACATATAGAGTATACAATATGTATTATATATAGTATATTCTCATATATAGTATATTCTATACATACAAAGAGAAAGAAGATATTTCCTACCTTCTTATGAAGTTTTTATTTTAGTATCCCAAAAAGGTGGATGCCATGGAATATTTGGAGAGTTTCCTATTTATCGTGTGTGATTTAGATCAAAATCCCATCCCACCCGACAGGAAAAAATAATACTTGATAATCACCTCTTGTCTCTCTTGCAATTAAAAGTATTGAAAAATAATAATGGTAATAGTATTCCATGTATTGTTCTAAATGTTTTATTTATTTAAAATTATTTATCCCTCACAAGAACCCAAAGAGGTTTTACCACTATTCTTCTTCTTTTTTTTTTTTTAATAGATATTTATTGGAGTATAATTACTTTACAATACTGTGTTAGTTTCTGTTGTACACCAAAGTGAATCAGCCATACGCATCCCCATATCTCCTCCCTTTTGAGCCTCCCTCCCATCCTCCTTATCCCACCCTTCTAGGTCATCGCAAAGCACCGAGCTGATCTCCCTGTGCTGTGCTGCTGCTTCCCACTAGCTAACTATTTCACATTTGGTAGTGTATATATGTCGATGCCACTCTCACTTCGCCCCAGCTTCCCCCTCCTACCCTGTGTCCTCAAGTCCATTCTCCATGTCTACATCTTTATTCCTGCCCTGCAACTAGGTGCATCAGTACCATTTTTTTTTTTTTAGATTCCATATATATGCATTAGCATATGGTATTTGTTTTTCTCTTTCTGACTTACTTCACTCTGTATGACAGATTCTAGGTCCATCCACCTCACTACAAATAACTCAATTTCATTTTTTTTACGGCTGAGTAATATTCCATTGTAAATATGTGTCACATCTTCTTTATCCATTCATCTGTGGATGGACATTTAGGTTGGTTCCGTGTCCTGGCTATTGTAAATAGCGCTGCAATGAACATTGTGGTACATGACTCGTTTTGAATTATGGTTTTCTCAGGGTATATGCCCAGTAGTGGGATTGCTGGGTCATATGGTAGTTCTATTTTTAGTTTTTTAAGGAACCTCCATACTGTTTTCCATAGTGGTTGTATCAATTTACATTCCCACCAACAGTGCAGGAGGGTTCCGTTTTCACCACACCCTTTCTAGCATTTATTGTTTCTAGATTTTTTGATAATAGCCATCCTGACCAGCGTGAGGTGATACCTTATTGTAGTTTTGATTTGCATTTCCCTAATAATTAATGATGTTGAGCATCTTTTTATGTGCCTCTTGGCCATCTGTATGTCTTCCTTGGTGAAATGTCTATTTAGGTCTTCTGCCCATTTTTTAATCGGGTTATTTGTTTTTTTGATATTGAGCTCCATGAGCTGTTTGTATATTTTGGAGATTAACAGAACATACAATGGAGAAAAGACAGCCTCTTTAATAAGTGGTGATGGGAAAACTGAACAGCTACCTGTAAAAGAATGAAATTAGAACACTACCTAACACCATACACAAAAATAAACTCTAAATGGATTAAAGACCTAAATGTAAGACCAGACACTATAAAACTGTTAGAGGAAAACAGGAAAAACACTCTTTGACATAAACCACAGCAAGATCTTTTTTGACCCACCTCCTAGAGTAACAGAAATTAAAAACAAAAATAAACAAATGGGACTTAATTAAACTTAAAAGCTTTTGCACAGCAAAGGAAACCATAAACAAGATAAAAAGACAACCCTCAGAATGGGAGAAAATATTTGCAAATGAAACCACTTTTATTCTTATTTTACAGATGAAGAATCAGAGGTACAGAGAGTTTAAGAAACTTACAGAAGTTCACACAACTTTTTCATGTGATAGATGGGCAGTGGCACATCAGAGTCTGTGGTCTTAACCACATCACTGCACAGCTTCTGAGTACGGCAGATGCTCAGACATCTGCATTAGTCTCTGCCTGTTACACACATTCCTTCTTGACTTTGACCAAGGAGCTGGGACAGAGGTGGAAAGGTACTAAGAAATCCTCTCTCTCTCTTTCACTGGTGAATGTGGTGGTAATAATAATTACAAGATTGAATTCCTCGAGCAGGAGAGACACAGCTCTTTGTGTACACATCTTGGTGGCAGCAAGGATATTTTCTGTTCATACCAGTTCTGTATGAGGATCTCATTTGTTGTCTCTGGAAATTTATTACTAAATTAGGTCCTCCAGCTCTTCTAAAAGTTTTGTAAGTTTCCTAAAATCCTTTAATAAACTTAGCTAATGCTTAATCAACAGAAAAAATCAGCCAGAGTTGCATTTACTACTTTCAACCAGGAATGTTAACTAAATTTGATTCATCATATCCAAGGCAACCATCTCAGAATGAAGTAAAAACTTCATGTATAGGAGAGCAAGACACATTCCTTACATTCCTTATTCTAAATTGTGACTCTTCATTTGTAACAGGAATGAAAAGTAGGCCTAAAGTTTAGTCACATGCCTCTTATATCAGACTTCTAATTGTCAAGAGCTGAGCTGGGGAAAGCTGAGCTGTCATTGTTGGGGGAGTCGATTAAGACAAGGAGGCAAAATTAAAGTAACAGTCAAGCCTTTAATTGCTTATTGCAGCAGTATAAGCAAGAGGGTAAACAGTAAAAGATGTCAGCTGCGTAATGTTCCATTTTTCACCGTAGGCACCAGGCAAGGGTCAGATGCATCAGCACAGACAGGGACAATTTTACCGCTGCTGAGGGATCTCTAAGCAAAAAGCTACTGCCATTTAGTGACTGTGGGAGCCAAGAGAAGAGTGAGGAGAAAAAATCAGGAGTCAAAAAGTACTGAGATAGAAGAAGAGAAAAGTGTTTTCAAGCTTCTCCTCCTCCTTCATAAGGAGGTCTTTGCACAGATGACTGGGGAAGGGACCCAGTCCCTGGGGGGACTGCTGAGGGACCCTGACAAAGAAAGAGACCTCCAAATGAGGCACACGTGCTAGGAATGCAGATATGCAAAAGAGCAAGGCTGGCAAAGGTGGAGCCTGATTCTTTCACTGCAACTCCCTTCAGAGACTACAGCTTTGGCTGAGGACCATGTCTGGTGTAGGAGGAGCTGTCTCCTGTGAGGTTAGTCAAGCAAAGCCTTTGTAATTGCCTATGGTTGGGCCTAAAAATCCTCTGTAGGATTTTGTCCAGAAACCAGACTCCTTACTTATTAACTATACTAGTATGTTTGGGCTGCTATAACAAAGTACCACGGACCGGGTGGCTTAAACAACAAAAAATTATTTTCTTACAATTCTGAGACCAGAAATCTGAGATCAAGATGTCAGTAGGCAGGGTTGGTTTCTTCTGAGGACTCTTTCCTTGGCTGATGATATATGATCCAAACATAAACTAAGGATAGTCATCACATCACAAGGGAAGAGAACAAAAGAAGAAAAAAAAGGAACAAAATCGAACTACAAAAAACCCCACAAAATCAAATAACAAAACAGCAGTAAGTAAATATCTATCAACAATTACTTTAAATGCAAATGGAATAAATGCTCCAATCAAAAGACATAGACTAGTTGAATAGATACAAAAACAAGACCCCTATATATGCTGCCTATAGGAGACTCACTTCAGCTCTATAGACCCATACAGACTAAAAGTGAGAGGATGGGAAAGATATTCCATGCAAATGGAACCAAAAGAAAGCTGGGGTAGCAATACTCATATCAGAAAATAGACTTTTAAAAAAGACTGTAACAAAAGAGAAAGAAGGACATTACATAATAATCAAGGGGTCAATTGAAGAAGAAGATATAACAATTGTAAATATATATGCACACAACATAGGAGCACCTAAATACATAAAGTAAATATTAACAGACATAAAGTGAGACATTGACCATAACACAATAATAGCAGGACACCTTAACACACCACTTACATCAATGGACAGATCATCCAGACAGAAAGTCAATAAGAAAACACTGGCTTTAAATGACACATTAGACCAGGTATATATACCTCTCTCTCTATATATATCTATCTCTATATATTATATATATATCCATATATATAGATAGATAGATAGATATGGATATATATATATATCCTTATCTCTGGAGGCAAAGAAATATTAAGAAGAATCTAAAAAAACAAGTCTTGTTATGTTTCCCCCAGTTTCCTACACTGCACTTACCTCATATTCTTTAACCTATCATATTCCTCCATGACTGTCCACTCTTCATCAAACCTGGCACCAAAAACTTGGATCTAACTGTTTCTTCAGATCTTCATTTCTTTATGAAGGCTCACATTTCACATAAAACTTATACTAAATCAATTTGTATGCTTTTCTCCTAGTAATTTGTCTTTGACAATTTAATTTTCAGACCCAGCCAGGGGCCCTAAGAAGGTCAAGGAGAACTTTTTCCTCCCCTATAGTCTTAGGCCCTTCTGGTTGCTATAGTGAAATACCACAGACTGAGTGGCTTATAAACAACACAAATTTATTGCTAACAGTTGTGGAGGCGAGAAGTCTGAGATTAGGGTGTCAGCATGATTGGGTTCGGAACCTCTTCTGGGTTGCAGATGTCTCTTTGTATCCTCATGTGGCAGGAGGGGCTAGGGAGCTCTTCCGGGTCTCTTTTGTAAGAGCACTAATCCTATTCATGAGGGTTCTACCCTCATGACCTAATGGCCTCACTGTCTAACACTACAACATTGGGCACCAGGATTCTCAAATGTGAATTTTGAAGGCACTCAAACATTCAGACCATAGCAGATAGACATCGTCTCCTCATGTCACCCTAATGACCTCATTTTAACTTAGTTACCTCTGTCTCCTAATACAGTCACAATCTTAGGCACTGAGGGTTAGGATTTTAACATATGAATTGGCCCGGGGTGACAGGCACAAATCAGTCCATAACATTCATCAAAGATATCATGGAATATTTGAGATTTAAGGGTTCTCAGACTCCATTCTCAGTTTCTCTTTGGGGGAGAGAACATCTTATTCTCGTAGTTATAACCTGTTTCTCCAGTTTCAAACAAGTTTTCCTAATTTCCAAAATTATTTTTTAGTGTTTGCATAATACATATTCTAATTTATATATATATGCATATGTGAGTGTATATATATATATATATATATATATATATATATGGCAGAGTGAGTGTGTCAAACATAGATAAAAGAGCTGAGAGAATCAGCAAGGGCACCATTCCACTTACATTTCATAAAAATCTCAACTTGTTGGTGTAACTATAGCTGGACAGAAGCTAATAAACACCCAAAGATTCAAGTTTTTAGAATTCATAAAGGAATGGGAGCAAAGAGAAAACAGGAGAGATGACAGGAAGGCTTGAAAATCAGAATTTTGAGCTGTTGGATGTGGAACAACACAGCAAAGAGGACTATAGCATGAAAGAACTTGAAAAGCATGTACGGACATGTGGAAGAACCCAGACTATGTTATTCACTTCATTATTTGATTAGGAGTAAAAAAGAATTGATAAAAACCTATGCAGCAGGATAAGCATGTTCAAATTCTTCTTAATGCGATAGCAATACGTTCTTTGAGATATTTTAAGAAGTATTACAGCATATTCTAGGGCAGGATTTGTCTCTCTGTACTTTGGATTATCAGCTTCTTCAGGAGAAGGGTGAAAGCAGTTGTTTTTCTGAATGAAGCCCTTCCCCTTTTCACGGATGCAGGATTGTGTTTACATGTTATTCCCAGGGTAATATATATGAAAATATTTTAAAACAGTAGATAATATGAATCCACATACAATTTAAATATTGATCTGTATTTAAAGATCAATATTTAAATTGATCTCTCTCTCTCTCTCTCTCTTTGTACATACACACACACACACACGCACAAACACATACAAAATGCTGCTTATCAAACAATCTAAGTATAGTGGAAACTATTTATCAAATCATTAAAAAATACTCCCCAAATGTGTTCGTTTTCTGTTTTGTTAAATACCTTTTAAAAAATATAATACTCTAATATAAGCATGCACCACACTTTATTTAGCCAGTCCCTAAGTATTGGACATTTAGTTGTTTTTTAGGTATAATAAAGGTGCACACTCCTTATGTGTAAATCTTTGGATTCATCTCTGGTTAGGTTCTTAGGATAAATTCCTAGAAACGTAATTATAAGTCAAATGGTGTACTCGTTTTGTTTTTGTTTTTTGAATTTTTGAATTTTATCTTATTTATTTTTTTATACAGCAGGTTCTTATTAGTCATCCATTTTTTACACATCAGCGTATACATGTCAATCCCAATCTTCCAATTCATCACACCACCACCCCCACCCGCCACCGCTTTCCCCCCTTGGTGTCCATATGTTTGTTCTCTACATCTGTGTCTCAATTTCTGCCCTGCAAACCGGTTCATCTGTACCATTTTTCTAGGTTCCACATATATGCGTTAATATATGATAATTGTTTTTCTCTTTCTGACTTACTTAACTCTGTATGACAGTCTCCAGATTCATCCACATATCTACAAATGACCCAATTTCGTTCCTTTTTATGGATGAGTAATATTCCATTGTATATGTGTACCACATCCTCTTTATCCATTCGTCTGTCGATGGGCATTTAGGTTGTTCCATGACCTGGCTATTGTAAATAGTGCTGCAATGAACATTGGGGTGCATGTGTCTTTTTGAATTATGGTTTTCTCTGGGTATATGCCCAGTAGTGGGATTGCTGGGTCATACGGTAGTTCTATTTTTAGTTTTTTAAGGAACCTCCATACTATTCTCCATAGTGGCTGTATCAATTTACATTCCCACCAACAGTGCAAGAGGGTTCCCTTTTCTCCACACCCTCTGCAGCATTTATTGTTTGTAGATTTTTTTTGATGATGGCCATTATGACTGGTGTGAGGTGATACCTCATTGTAGTTTTGATTTTCATTTCTCTAATGATTAGTGATGCTGAGCATCTTTTCATGTGTTTGTTGGCAATCTGTATATCTTCTTTGGAGAAATGTCTATTTAGGTCTTCTGCCCATTTTTGGATTGGGCTGTTTGTTTTTTTGATATTGAGCTGCATGAGCTGCTTGTAAATTTTGGAGATTAATCCTTTGTCCATTGATTTGTTTGCAAATATTTTCTCCCATTCTGAGGGTTGTCTTTTCATCTTGTTTATGGTTTCTTTTGCTGTGCAAAACCTTTTAAGTTTCATTAGGTTCCATTTGTTTATGTTTGGTTTTATTTCCATTTCTCTAGAAGGTGGGTCAAAAAGGATCTTGCTGTGATTTATAGAGTGTTCTGCCTATGTTTTACTCTAAGAGTTTTATAGTGTCTGGCCTTACACTTAGGTCTTTAATCCATTTTGAGTTTATTTTTGTGTATGGTGCTAGGGAGTGTTCTAATTTCATTCTTTTACATGTCCAGTTTTCCCAGCACCACTTATTGAAGAGGCTGTCTTTTCTCCATTGTATATTCTTGCCTCATTTATCAAAGATAAAGTGACCATAGGTGCTTGGGTTTATCTCTGGGCTTTCTATCCTGTTCCACTGATTTGTATTTCTGTTTTTGTGCCAGTACAATACTGTCTTGATTCCTGTAGTTTTTAAAAAAATTTTTTTTTTGTAAATGACTGCTAAGTTGTTTGTTTTTAATCTGTCCCTTTCTGAAAAACAATGCACTTGTCTGGAACACAGTGTTTCCTGGAGAATAACATCAAACTCTTCTGATGGCTTTTTTTCTTTAATAAAAATTAAAAAAATTTTTTTTCTTTGGGTTTGTACAAGAAATTTACAATATGAAAAATATACAAATGAAAATGAGGCCATAAACCTGAGTGTGGGGAGGGGCCACTTGGTCACAAACACAAATAAACAAGACATTTCTGAGTTCTTCCTTTGATCTGACTGCAGTCCCCTCACCCCAGGAGAGAGACTGCAGGGCTGGAACCTGGGGATCAGACCCCAGGCCCAGCCCTGTCCCCTAACTTGGGCAGGGTGGGAGCAGGCACGTCTGGAACAGCTGGTGCTCTCTGGCTCACTCTGGCTTTGGGATGGGGGTGAACTTGGAGATGATGAACCCCCTGGCTAGGTGGCGCTGGAGATGAATGGGGTTGGCAGAGTGCAATGGCAGTAGTTGTGGAGAGAAACAGATCGAGTGAGTAGGACTCGCCTCTGGGTGACAGTGAACACGGGGACCTTCAAGGAGTCTGATCTTTCTCATCCAAGTCATAGGGCAGCCGGAGTCCTTGGCAGAGGGGTTCTGGGGCCCTCAGACATCGGGGCCCTCAGTGGATCTGAGGCTACCGCCTGCATTCAGTAGAGCTCCCCACAGAGCTGGATGCCAAAGCCCTAGATTTTGGTGGCGGTGATCGCCTGCAGGCAGAGGCGGGGAGCCGGCTCCGCCAGGCCCGGGTCCCCGAGTTCCCAGGTCTCCAGCTCGAGGCTGAGCGGCTGCAGCTCGTGCTCCAGCGGCCGGTTGTGTCGGTACATCCGGATGTAGTTGTGCTGCAGCTGCTTCTGGTAGCAGATCACCTGCTCCTTCTCCGCCGGCCAGGCCAGCCGCTCTCCACCGGAGCTGTTGCACTGCTCCTCGCCGCGCCGCAGCTCCCGCTGTAGCTCCGCCCCGAGCTGCTCCACCTGGGCCCACAGGCTGCCGCGCCCCCCATGCCTTGGCCTCATCACTCTCTGCCAGGAAGAATGGGTCAGCAGTGGCAGGTGGCACAGGGTGTTCCTGGAGTCCGGCTGCCTCAGTGTCCACATGAAATCTGTTTTGTTTTGCTTTTTTTTTTTTGGTCCCTGCATCTTGCGGAATCTTAGGTCCCCGACTAGGGATTGAACCCGCGAACCTCGGCACTGAGTGCAGAGTCTTAACCACTGGACCACCAGGGAATTCCTGATGGCTTCTTTTTTAAATTGATAGACATAGATGCCTTTTTGTTTCATTATGTAGAGAATTACTTTCAATATTAATGATTTTGTTCATTATGCTGAAGCTTCTCCTACTGGTGCTGAGCTAAAACAATTGCATAAAAATATTACAAACTTAAAAATTGTAGCTGAGATTTTTATAGATCCCATATTTTTATTGTAATTTAAGTCACAAAATTGTTAATAAGAATGTTATATTTAGTTAGACCAAACTTAATCTTTTATGCCAGACAAGAAATGCTGCAGGATGAGAGTAAGGAATGCAGAGCTGACACGGTTTGAATGGAAGCTCTGCATCTTACATAACCTCTTTGCATCTCATTTTCCTCCCCTGTTAAAAGTAAAAAATGATACCACTTAAAGCAAATGAAATGAGCAATCATAGATACCGATATTTGCACTAGCATATTACTCTGGAAAGCCTCTTGTATGCCAAGGTGGATCATTTAATTTCTGGATCATGGGAATATTGGAGGAGGGGGTTCCTGGTGAAATTCCATGGCAGCAGAAGAGGCAGGCAATACTTAAGGTATAATAGCTATATATCAGCAAGTGTGGAAATACTTGTATATCTTAACATCCAGTAAAGTCAGTATTTTAATAACTACATATTAGCTGTGATTACACTCCAGATTAATGTGTTAAATTCTCCCTGAGTGAATAGAAGACAGATGAGGGAAGAGAGATGACAGCAGGGCTTTTGTGGAGAAAGTATAAATGGATTGTAACTAATAAGTTTTAAAATTCCAGGAACAAAGGGACAAGGGGGAAGATCCTTGAACCAGAAAAGGAATCCAAGCTTGAGCTGCCAGACAGAAGGTTCCAGTGAATCAAGAGTGGCACTTTTCAAGTGTTTCGAACTTGTGTTAGACCTAGAAAGGGGATTGTCAGCTGATAATCCAGCCTCCACATCAGAAGTAACTTCATACATATCATCTGTGCCCAGGGAACTTGGCAAGCAAATATTCAGAGATCACTTGAGTGAAAAATCCCCATTGCTAATATCAAGCTTCTCCTTGTCAGATGGGTGGAAATTTTGCATTTCTACATCTAGACCTCTTGCAAAAGAGAGTAAGGTTTAGCCTCTGTTTTTGACTTACCTGAAAGAACGGTGCCATATAAAAACACTTGGGAAACAATAAACAGTCATTATTCCCATTTTGTGAATTATAAATACATCTACCACCGTGGAAGGAGAGGTAACAGAACTGTTATGCCATGTTTTCAGTTAAACACTTCACATCTGCTAATTTCAAACAACTTCATGCAAAAGCCTATGAGACAATCATATATGTATAAATGCATGCAGTTGAGAAAATGTAGACTAAAATGTTGAACTCACAATTAGAGAACCTGGAATTTAAATGTATACTTGATACCAACAGTCATTCTTTTAACTACTATTCTGTAATGACTTTGAAGAACCAGTGTACCAGGATATAAATTCATGATGGAGCTTGTCAAAATAATGCAAAGACTTTGTGCAATGCTTGTAAATTTGTAATAATCATAGTGAAAATATATTCATTTACTAGTAAAAAGTAATAAAATAGCAGTCACTATCATTTATAGAATTTCCATAAAATAAACATTTTACTATGGATTTTACATTCATTATCTTGTTTAATCCTATCAGACATCCAGTACGTAATCTGTGTTTCATTTTACAGATGAGTTAAATGAGCATCAAGCTAGGTTGTTTAAGTGGACAATGTCAAAGTTTGAATATTTCTTGCTCCAAATATCATTCCTTTCCCTCTATGCTTAACATAAATACCAAAATGGGGTAAAAACTCAAAGTAAAACTTTTTTGAATTGTTAGATTTTCAAAATGAAGTGAGGAAATTTATTTAAAATCATTGATAGGTATATTTTAATGATTTTATTTTATGAATTCAATATTACAAAATACCTGACAAAAATACATGATGCAATATTAGAAGGTGAGATCTTGTTCAGATACTCAGCCCTGCTGCTTAGTGAGAAACAACTCTATGAACTTTGATAGCAAATATTTACAGTAAAATATTTGCTTTGAAAAAGGCATATTTTATTCTTTCCAAGATAGAGATTTTTGAGTCATTGTGTAGATTTTTGTGTCATTTACTCTGTAAGGATGCAGTTAGGGTTATAGTTAAATCAATGTTTTTCATATCTATATGTTTTGGTATTGTAAATAGCAGAGAAGTTTGAAAGAACAATGAAGTCAGAGTCTAAACACTTGCTGCTTAGCAGTATCTATTTTAAAAGTCTACATCTATACTTCTTTGCCACTTAATAGCTTCCCCTGAGCAGACATGAGAAACAAAGCCTATTGGACGTTTGCATGCATTTAAGGGTTGTTTCATTCATTATACTCTATAGATGTTTTCTCTCAAGATACTTTCTTGTTAACAACAACAACAACCACAACAAAAACAAGGTTGGGCAAGGTGTTTTAAACACTGGGGGCAAGGGGACAACAGCCCTGGAAGATACTGAGTTAACTATGATGTCCTCAACTCTGTAGTTAAACCCGATTTTCAAAATGTCTATTTTAATGATATGACAGCAGCCTAGGGTAATTTTGGGGAGAGAAAGAGTAATTTTCTGGTTACAAAATAGACTGAAATTACAGGATACAAATGCATACGTGGTAAATGTGAAATTTAGATTGCCAGTGGTGTATGAGGTATTTTGTTTTAAAGGTGTTGGAAATTCTGCATTTGAACATGTATTTTCCATTTGAATTTAATTCAGTTAGTGATTCTTTATCTTTCCAAAAGTCATTTCTAGCATCTTCTAAAGCAGAGGGTATTGAAATTGTGGAAGATTAATAACCACTGTAAAATGATTGACTGTCACCATCAACTTTAATTGTTGCTATTCTCTATTATCAGGATCCTTGGATCCCTTTAATTTACTTATCCCTCTTTCATAAGAGAGCCTGAAAATTCTCTGAGCTAACAGGAAAAAAGCCAAATGTGGAAGCTGAGTGTGAACCTAACTATGGAGGCTCATATTACATGGACAATTCAGGTTAAATATCTAATATTAGATATTTTAGGTATAATTGAAAATCAGTATTTGTAGCATAAGTTTTGAAAAGAATAAACTCCATTTTTTTCATTTCTGTAAATCCATTTCTCTCTCCAGTTTTTTTGTTTTTGTTTTGTTTTCTTTAGTAAACATCTATGTTATCCTGCCTTATCCCAGGTGCTTTGCTGAATTTGGGAAATATAATTAATTCAAACATGCCTTGTAAAGGAACTGCCTGCAATAACACATGATAAAAACAATGTACAACATTGAAAGTATAACTAACTGTCTTGATGGGAAATGATTAGAAAATCTCCAGTTTGTTAAGAGAGGGAGTCATGTAACTGAGAGATGAACAGTAGATATAAAGGAAGAAACATAAAAGTCTGTAGAAAATATAGGAAACTTCAGGGAGGTGGCGGAGGCTGGACAAAAGAAAATGTTATTAGGAGACAGATTATGAAATTCCTATTAGACTTCACAGGACAGAAGTATTCAGGAACATATGTGTGGAACTGAGCTGAGTAGATTTGACAGTTTAAAGCCTTGCTATTCAAAATATATTCTGTGGTTCAAAAGCACTGGCATCACTTGAAAGTTTGCTAGAAATATAGAAAATCGGGATGCACCTAAAATTGAAAAATTAAAATATGTATTTTTAAAAAGATCCTCATAAAATGCAAATCACATGTACATTAAAGTTTGAGACATATTGCAAATGGTATATCTGGCACTGTCTACCTGAGAAGTTTAATGGCAACTGGCTGAAACCAGAAATCATCACCCAAGTCCTTCAAAAGCAGTGAAAGCTTAAAGGAACTTATTCTTGGAAATATAAAAAACAAGGATTTACCACCAATTACAATTAGTTCCATAATATGACCATGTAGATAACAAGATCATTTGGTAGACATGTTTTTGCTTGTTTGTTTTTATTTGATTTTGTTTTATTTTTTAAAAATCAACAACCCCTTCCTTTTATGTAGCATCCTGATTCAGAATATTTCAGAAAGATAATTCTGGGTAATCTTTAATCTGAAAATGAAGCTCAAATGGGCTTAGTACTTTATACCCTGAAATTTTATTTATTTATTTACTTTTATCTTTTTTTTTAATACCCTGAAATTTTAAGTTGTCATTGTCTACTTCAAAATTGTCTATTTTGGCTGTTAATGAAGTAGAGGGATGTCATATGCTCACTGCATGTTTTACATTTTACATCATTTATTCTATGTTTTGATTCTTTAAAAACTAATTTTCTAAATAAAAGCCTTGAATTGTTCATCTTCTGTGGAATGAAATCAATGAGAGCTTTTATTTGAAGACTCCATAAGAGTGTTCTAGTTTAGGCAAGAGGAAGGAATCCTTTATAGGGCTTTAGCAGGATTGGGTCAGCCAAAGTTCTGCAAATTTTGGAGTTCTGCAAAGTTCTGCAATAGTTGGTCAAGGATGATTCTTAGAAGAGGAAGGATTGGCTTTATGGTCCAGCAGTCATTTTGGGGGTAACTTGGATGTTATCAAGAAGGGCTGAAGAACAGTGAAGGACTAAATTTATTTTCAAGAGGTGGTGAGATAAAGAGCTCCAGGGGACAAAGGCATACAGAATTCATAATGAAAAATTGTTGGTCCTACCATGCATTTCACATTCAGCATGATATTTTAGCATAGATGTTACAACTATAATATTTATATATAGATATCTTGTGTTTATTATTATAAATACAAACCTATTTCACTAATGTTAAACCACCTTCAAGTATCCTTTGTTTGTGTTTTTGTCAAAAAGAAAAAGGAAACAATATTGAATATCTTCACAAAACTTTAAACTCAGTCATGTAGGAGGTCTTGAATCCTTCCAGTGAAATACATTAAATATGTCTATTGTTGCCCTGATTCTCATCACTCCCATCCTTGCTCCTTAATCCCAGGATTCCAAGGACTCTGTTTATTATACTTTGCCTCTTCATACCTAAATTAGGGCAGGTTTGATCCATTGTTGGTCTCAAAGTCAAAAGCCTAAGACCGATTGATGTTATAGCTGAATTGCATTCCCTCAAAATTCATAGGTTGAAGTCCTAACTCTTAATACCTTAAAAAGTGAATATATTTGGAGATTGGGCTTTTAGAGAGGTAATTAAGGTAAAATTAGGTATTGTGGGTAGGACCTAACCAAATATGATTGGTGTCTTTATAACTAGAGGAGCTTAGCATACAGACAACACAGACTGAAGGGCGATAACTAGAGGAACAAAATTAGAATTAATTTTTTATGGAGAAAGATCTCCAGAGTCAAGTTACAAGAGAAAAGTTGGAGAGAAGGTGTTTCATTATACAGTTTACTGTTAATACTGGTAATAAATGGCGGGGTTTTTTTCTTTTTTTTAATCCAAGGAAATAGGTTGTCCTCATTTTAATTCTCTTACATATTGTGGGCACGTAAGGTCTAGTGCTTACGCTGTTCTTGGGATAAAGGAAAAAGGCCTGCAAGTGTTTGTGGTGGCTGATTAACGTCAGAGCTTTCTCTGTGTGAACTGTTATTCTCACCCAAAAAGATAATTTCAGAGGCAATCACTGAATATTAAAATTAATCTGAAATTAGCAAACTCATCCAGGAAACCAAAGACAATTACCAGACTAAACTTTTAACACTTAGATTTTTTAAATAAAATTTAAACATTTGCTTTGTTGGCAGAAAATATAATTTTAAACTCAAATTCAAATAAATAATATATGATTTGGCAAAACCATTGGCCAGCCGCTGCCTTACATTTCTACTTTATTATTACAAATATCAGGAAATAAATTTTTTATTTTGGTCAGTGTCTGATAATTTCTACCTGTGTAACATTTTTCTTTGTGATTCAATAAGAAAAAAAAATCAAAATTTCAATACATCACTGGCCAAAGGGTTTCAAACAGACATTTAATAGACTTAAATCCAAAATATCTATAAAACATCCACAAACTTGCTTTTACAAAAACCAAATAAAATGCAATTTCTACCAAATTAATTGGTAAAATGAAAACATTTGATCATACATTATATTAGTGACCGTGTTGAATAACAGATGTATCGCAAACAGTGTTTTAGGAATTTAAATTGGTGCAGCCGCCCCCTTTACACGCCGCCCCCTTTACACGCCGCCCCCTTTACGAGGTCAGGCCGGACCTGGAATAGGGCCGTAGCCTCCGCCGCACCCACCGCCTCCCGCTGCCTCCGGACCACGGAACCCCGCAAAATGAGCGAGCTTTGAGTCTTTCTGAAAATGTGCAAGCAGGACCCGAGCGCTCTGCACACCGAGGAAATGCGCTTCCTGAGAGAGTGGGTGGAGAGCATAGGGGGTAAAATACCACCTGCTACTCATAAAACTAAATTGGAAGAAAATACCAAGGAAGAAAAAACAGTAAGAAGGCGGAGGAAAACATAAAGATAGACGAACCATCAAGTGAGGAAAGTGATCTAGAAACTGACAATGAAGGTGTGATTGAACCAGACACTGATGCCCCTCAAGAAATGGGAGTTGAAAATGTAGAGATAACTGAGGAGTTGATGGATCAGGCAAATGATAAAAAAAAAGTGGCTGCCATTGATACCCTAAATGATGGTGAACTACAGAAAGCCATTGACTTGTTCACAGATGCCATCAAGCTAAATCCTCGTTTGGCCATTCTGTATGCCAAGAGAGCCAGTGTCTTCATCAAATTACAGAAGCCAAATGCTGCCATCCGAGACTGTGACAGAGCTATTGAAATAAATCCTGATTCAGCTCAGCCATACAAGTGGCGAGGGAAAGCACACGGACTTTTGAGCCATTAGGAAGAAGCTGCCCATGATCTTGCCCTTGCCTGTAAACTGGATTATGATGAAGATGCTAGTGCAATGCTGAAAGAAGTTCAGCCAAGGGCCCAGAAAATTGCTGAACATCGGAGAAAGTATGAGCGAAAACGTGAAGACTGAGAGATCAAAGAAAGAATAGAAAGGGTCAAGAAGGCTCAGGAAGAACATGAGAGAGCCCCGAGGGAGGAAGAAGCCAGATGACAATCAGGGGCTCAGTGTGGCTCTTTTCCAGGTGGCTTTCCTGACGGAATGCCTGGTAATTTTCCTGGAGGAATGCCTGGAATGGGAGGGGGCATGTCTGGAATGGCAGGAATGCCTGGAATGGGAGGGGGCATGTCTGGAATGGCAGGAATACCTGGGCTCAATGAAATTCTTAGTGATCCAGAGGTTCTTGCAGCCATGCAGGATCCAGAAGTTATGGTGGCCTTCCGGGTTGTGGCTCAGAACCCGGCAAATATGCCAAAATATCAGAGCAACCCAAAGGTTACGAATCTCATCAGTAAATTGTTGGCCAAATTTGGAGGTCAAGCATAATGGCCTTCTGACAAATAAAGCCCCTGCTGAAGGAAAATCAACTTAGATCACCTAATGGATGTCACAGTAATACAAACCAGTGTACCTCTGACCTCATGAAGAAAGCTGGGGTGCTTTGAAGATAATCCCTACCCCTCTGGCCCAAAGGCAACTGAAACATTTTACAGTGGTTTGCCATTAGGGTACTCATTCAGATATGTTTTCCTACTAGAAATTAAAAACTTTAAACAATTTTTAAACCTTAAAAATATTTAAAACAAAAGGGTATGTTAATCCCTACATTTTTCTTTACTAATCATTTTGGTTTTTTCCTTTGAATTAATTCGGCAAGGAAGATATTTCAGTATGGAAGATTTATTATTCAAGTTTGAGTGAAATAAAGATTTATTAGTGGGAGGCAAATGTAACATTTAAATAGATAAGGTTTGAGCTGGATATATGGTCACTGAGGCATTTTGATTTGTCTTTTTAATTGCTTTATTATTATTATTATTTTTAATGATTTGCTTCCATAAAACTATTGGGAAACCAGTATTGCAGTAGGACCTGGGTAGGGACTGGAAACACTTGGCAGGGCAGCAGCAATCTTATTACATTTTATAGAATGTGTACCCTTGTGCAGATGCATTTAAATCTTACACTGTGGTGAATGGATGACTTTTATACTGCTGCAGTAAAATTGGAGTACTTAAAACTAAATAAATAAATAAATAAATAAATAAATAAATAAATAAATTGGTGCAGATGTTTTGGGAAACAATTTGGTAATATCTCTTTTTTGTCTATATATCATCTTGGCCCTGGTATTTTTACTTTCAGAAATTCATCCTATAGGTAAATATGTGCATGTATATAAAAATATAGCCATGGCTATGTGTTTCATTGCTTTTAATAGCAAAAAGTTCAACACAACTTGTGTCCATCCACTGGACACTTGTTAAAATAAATAAGGTGGGCCCTTCTATCATGATTCTTTTACACCATTGAAAAAGATGAAGTAGATACAGTATATATTAATACAGGGAAATATGTATTATATAATATAAAGAAGCAAAAAAATGTTTGCAGAACAACATTAAGCTATTAATTTGCCTTCTGAAAAAAAATAAAAACTTGTCTTTGTTCCACATCTTCTATCAGCTACTACCCATATTACTGCTCCCCGTCACAACCAAACTCCTTTGAAGAATTAATTGCCTGTCACTAAATCCTTTCCCATTCTCTCTTCAGCTTTAGTTGACCCCACTACACTACTAAAATCTCCCCTTGACAAAAATCACCAATGACCTCAAATTGGCTAAAACCAATGGTCAGCTATCAATGTTCACTTTATTTGACCTGACTGATAAATAGCAGATAACTGACACCATCTATTCTCTTAGAAATTCTTATTTTGCCTTTTTTAATTGAAATATATTTGACGTATAATATTGTGTGTATATATATATAAGGTGTACAACATGTTGATTTGATACATTTATATGTTGTAGTATGATTGCCATTGTAGCAATAGTCCCTCTATCACATCGTATAATTATTCTCTCTTTTTTGTGATGGGAAAATTAAGATCTAGTCTCTTGGCAGGTTTGATGATTATAGTACAATATTGCTGTCTATATTCCCTATACTGTGCATTAGGACTTATTTATCTACTAGTTGCAAGTTTGTACCCTTAAACCGCATCTTTTTGCCTTACATTTCACTTAACACACTCTTCTTCCTTTCCTTCTATCTGGTATGCAATGTGTTCTAAATCTTCTTTACTGACTTCTACTCATCTCTTATTATTGGAGTGACCAGTGATCATTCCTTCTACCTCTTATTTTTATGAATTTATTTTCTTGGTGCTCTTATCTAGTTACATAGTTTCAAACAATACTTATATGTTGAGAACTCTCCCCTGAATCTCACACTCTGTGTACAAATAAAACATCTGACTGAACATCATTTATTAAACAAAAATGATATCAACTTCGAGCTTCTTAATTCATGTGAATTACATTGCTTTTTATTATGACACATATCTTAATGCAACCCTTGACCTACCTTTCATTTCTTTTTACATTCATCTCCTTGCTTGAAGGTTTCCACTCATTATCAAGCAGAATGAGATAGTTTTGTTTATTCTTTAGGAATTAATTATGATTGTTAAGTCAGATTTGGGTATAGTTAGACAATATGTCACTACACATGATGTAGATGCTATTATAAAGGGATGTGATAAGGGAAGCAACATTGTTAAGTGTTTACTATTGCCTAGATAGTGATTTAGATATATGTACAGAGGGGAGTAAATGTTTTGATCATGCTGTTTTCCCTGCACTGTTTTAATATAGTGCTATTTGGATGCCAGGATTTGGGATGCAATATTTTGATCACAAAACATGCTTTTATACTTATGAATAAAAATTAAGTAAAAAACCAAAAACCTCCCCAATATTATGATTAATTTTTATTAAAAAATTACTTTCCATTGTGAAACTTTCACTACCAAGATAGTATTAGTATTCTATATGGACACTAAACATACTTCTCACATGTTATTATTTAATGTTAATTTAAATTAGTTTGTTTTAATTATTTTCAACATAAACATTATACTTATCTTTTACAAAATGTTACAATAAATACTACAATAATATTTTTCTTAATTGTATTTCAGATTCAATTTTCCTGGATCAAATTAGCCAATCTAAATTTTAAAGTGCTGATTTGATTCTTTCCTCAATTTTTAATAAATAACAAATGTTATTGATGCCATTTTCGTCACTAAAATTTACGTTTGTGGAATTTATACTTGTAATATTTATTATCAATATGCTGCTGATTTAAATTAATCTATGAGAAAATTGTGAGAATCTTGAGAGATAACTAGGTTATTTTTTTATTATCAAAATGTATAATCCTAATTATATCATTTATCAGTAGCTACCATTCTTTCCAGTGAGGAAAACTAAAATAGCAGGATCAAAATATTTGGGGGACAAAATTTTCAGTGTCCAAATGAATGATTTAAAATGGAGGGACAAAAATTTTATTTTAAAAACATAATTCTATTGTAATAAAATAAGTATATTGCAGAAGCATAAGTGGTAGGCTTCAATGATAGTGCCAAGATATTTCTTCTACTGTTGCTCTAACTGTATTCAGTGGGCTAATTTTAACCTGCCACGGATAACTTTTCTGATTACTCTTTGTTCCTTAGATCAGGTTAAATTTGCCAAACCATCTCATTTCAGTCATATAAAATGTCTAGTTCATTAAGCATTCTGAATGTTTAGTTTAATATTGTCTTCTTCATGAACAACGGCTGGCAACGTGTGGTAGTCCTAAAACATGGGAAGGGGTTAAAACATCCTTTCCCCCCAACCCCAATTTTCAACGTCCTACTTTGTTTTAACTAACTAGCTCCCATTTCTAACAGGTCAGGGTAGTAGAAACAGAGAGGGAGGAAGAAAGAGGAATAGCAGTAAATTCTCACTTGACTAAAGCAGTTTTAAAACTGGCTTCTCAATCTTTCCTCCAGATGACATATAAAACTTATGTCTTATTGTTTTGAGGCAACATTCGTATGTCTTCTTTGGAGACATCTTGTCATTAGAAATCTTTCACTTGTCAATGTTAGTAATGCACTCCCAGGAATGCAATGATACGTTCAGCTTCTTCCTACTGAAGTCGCTTGCTCCTCCAAGTACCATTTTGGGCAGGATCTAATTTGATCTCACACTAGTTGTCCCTCACATATTGTCTATATTGTGCTCCACAGGAAACAAACTCAAGCAGTAAGAATCTGTGCCCAGATAGCCACGTCCCCTTGGGTTTTCTTCAGCAGCTAAACACACTCTTTCTCAAATTTTAAAATCAGCTGAAAAGTGTTAAAAATTAGCTCATTGGATCTCCCAAGCCCAACTGCAGTAACCTTATGTCCTGTTTCCTGAGTGGGCTATATCCTAAGCTTTTCTCTCTGATTCTGAGTTTGGGGGGAAATCCCCCACCTTCCAAAATGGTAGAGAAAAAAGTTCATAGCAAATCAGCAGCTCTCTATGGATAAATTATCTTCCAAATCCTCCAATAACCCTTATTTATATCTTTAATATGGGTTACAGTTTTAAGAGTGGTGTAGCTACTTTTCAGTATGTTGCTTGAAGACTTGTAATTTTGCTTTGGCAAATAACCATGGTGTGTCTTATCAATATTATCTGTTGCCTTGGGCTGAACTTCCAATTAAATATTCTACTTCTGAGTATATATCCAAAAGAAATGAAAACAAGATATTGAAAATATATCTTCACTCCCATGTTTCTTGCAGCAGTATTCACAATAGCATATGGAAACAATTTAAGTGTCTGGCAAGGGATGAAGAGATTAAGAGAATGAATATATATATATATACACACACACACACACACACACATAAGGGAATATTATTCAGCCATGAGAGAGAAGGAAATCCTACCATTTGTGATCACATGAAAGGACCTTGAGAGCATTATGCTAAGTGAGGTAAGTCAGACAGAGAAAGACAAATATTGTTTAATTATCACTTGTATGTGCAATCTAAAAAAAGGCCAAACTCAAAAAACAAGAGAATAGAATGGTGGTTACCAGGGCCTAAGACGTGGGGATATTATGGAGATGCTGTTTAAGGGTGCAAACTTGCAACCAGTAGGTAGATAAATTCTTGAAATCTAATGCAGAACATAGTGATTATAATCGACAGAACTGTATTATAAATTTCAAAGCTGCTAAGAGACTAGATCTTAACTTTTCTCACCACAAAAAAGAAATGATAATTATGTGACATGATAGAGGTGCCAGCTAACACTACAGTGGAAATCATATTGTAATATATAAATGTATCAAATCAACATGTTGTATGCTTTAAAATTACTCAATGTTATTTTGTAATAACCTATAAGGGAAAAGAATCAAAAAAGAACATATATATATATATATATATATATATATATATATATATAATCTGAATCACTGTGCTGTACACTAACACGACTTCACGACTTTGTAAGCCAACTTACTTCAATTTAAAAAATAAATAAAATTACTTAATGTTGTATATCAGTTATATCTCAAAATTAAAAACTAAATAAAAAATGTCATACGTATTTCTAAAAATCTTTACAGTTGGAATTATACTTTCTTCTTTTACATTTGTGAAAAAGACAATTCAAAGAAGTTAACTAATTCTTTTAAATTCCATAGTTAACAGGAGTTACAGCAGCTATTTGAAGCCAGATTTTTCTACCTACTTTTATTGTGTCTATGCCATGTCTGTAGTAAAACAAAACATGCAATGCAGTTAAATTGATCTTATCTTTATATAATACGTATATGAATATGTGTAAACAAATATTTATGCTGCATCATTCTATGTATTTTATTTCCAGCTAATCCCTTTGCAATTTTCATACTGACATGAGTTAATACACTGCCTTCAATAGTTAAAAACAGGATTAGCAAATCATTCTCATTTGCAGTGATCATCAGCATGCTACTATTTCTCTAACCAGATTAGCAATGTGTTTATACATTATAGCTTTGGAGGTATGAGCCATTAATTACACATGCCCAGTGGCTGACATGTGATTAATTAGAAGTGGGAAAACTATTCTTCAGGTGACCAGAAAACTCCTTCCCCTTGTCAATGTTTATCTCTTTTTCTAAGTTGTATTATCCCAGAAGATATAGGAAATAATATTAAAGAAAAGAAAGCTCACCCAGAAATTTTGACAATCAAGTTCTTGGACATATTTAGAGGCTCAATGCCAAAGCTATTTGAAAAACTGAATCAAGATTATACTAAAAAAGAAAGCTGCAGGCTAATTTTACTTATAAATATTAAAGAAAAAATTAAGAGTATGGGAATTTTTTATTGTTTAGTTTAAAATGTCATAAATAAGTTTCTATATTAAGGACTGTGGTGGACTAAAAATCAAAATATTCTTTTCATAATTATATCCTTAGTCAACTTCCAAAAATACAATTAAAGTCCATTCTTAATCTCACCATTATAAGGCTTTCAGATTTTCTTCAATGTCAAGTCTCAGGGTTTTTATAGCATGAGAATGAATCTATGCTCTAGTTTAAGCTCAATTGCATTTTTTTGTTTGTTTGTTTAAACTTGTACCTGCAAGCTTTGCATTTATTTATTCTATACAAGATTATTCAGCTATTTTATTGGTGTCAAAATCTTCCAATCATCTTATGATCATGAGATCAAAATCTTTTTTATAGTACTTAAAATTGTCACAGACAAGGTAGTCATTAATATCTACCTTCATATTTGAAAACTTTTTAAAATGTGAAGATCAAAATTGCTAAGATTTTAATAATGATTCAGCTTAAGGCTAAATTGTGCATCTACTATATGGAATCTCAAAAAATAGAGTAGCTAAAAGTAATAAATTATTGTAAACACACATACATAAATACACACAGACACATACACATGTTCATTGATTATCATAGTAATAGTTTTACCAGTTTTCTGAGTTTTTTTACATAGAGTTCTTCTAAACATCTTTAAATAGAAATATCCCTTTGAAAAAATTTGATAGTGTTTTTCTAAGTGTGGTCTGCAGATTGTTAATAGGAATTCAGGGAAGCATCCCTGATCTAAAAAATCAAAATCTTTGGAAGTGGGTTTGGGAATCACTTCTGACAAAATCTACAGGATAATTTTAGTGGGTTCCATTGTTTGAATCATTGCCCTTTGAGGTATATACTACTATTATTCCATTATGTAGGCAAATGTATTGAGCTTCTGAGAGATGACATGACCTCCCAATATTACACAACTAGTAAATGACTGAGCACTGATTCCAACATGGAGTCACTCTAAAGCTCATGCAGCCTCTAGAAGCTGGAAAAGGCAAGGAAACAGATTCTCCCCTAGGGCCTCCAGAAGAAACAAACCCCTGCTGACACCTTGATATTGACCCCATAAAAACCATTTTGGACCTCTGACCTCCAGAACTGATCAGGGACACAATGACTAAATGCACGCAGTTTCTGCCCTCCTTAAACATGGAAGACAGAAGCAGAAGAGGAAGTATCAGAGTAATATAATATAAGAGAGACTTGACGGGCCATTGCTGGTTTGGAAGATGGCAGGGTCATAAGCTAAAGAATGTGGGCAAACTCAGGAAGCTGGAAAAAGCAAGAAAAGAGATTCTCCCCTAGAGTCTCCAAAAAGAATGCAGCCCTGCCTGACATCTTGATCATCGTAGCCCAGTGAGACCTGTGCTGGACTCCATATATATATACTTATTTTACATAAATGCATGTGTAAACTACCTTTGACTAATGTTCAGTTATTTTTATGCTCTTACTTACTATAATGAAAGGAACCTCCATTAAAAATTACTAGTCACAACTACACTTATTGTACTCTGATGTATTAATTCAGAAGAGTAAGTTAAAAAATAAAACTAAAGTATTGTATAATTTCAAAATATTAGAGATTTGCAAGGCTATATTTCTTAACCACTATCACACTGACGTGTTGTGAATTTTTCACTACTTGTTTTGTCCATAAATAACTAGGTCTTGCTATATATTTTATTAAGATTAATAAAAAAGAAATAAAAGCAGAAAAACCTCAACCTGAAATTAAAAATGGTAATGACTTTTTTTTTCCAAAATAGAATAATACAGAAATAGAAAATGCTATGATGTAAAAGAATCTCAAGTCCAATAAGAAATATTTTCACCTTCAAAGATCTCACCAAAATTTTTATTGTTATCATATTTCTAAAGCACTTCAGATATTTTTAGAGATATTGAGACAGCTAGAGCAATACTGAGACATTTTTGGTATAGACAATTTTATTAGGTGGGAGAAGACTTAGCTGGTGAGATGTCTTTGCTTTTGCTACACTTACCTTCCTTTAAATTACCATTGTTTCATTCATCATCAAGTTTTACTTTTAATAAAAGAATGAGAAACACGTGACCTTAGGTAGCAGTGGAAGCAATCCCAGAGACCAAGCCCAGTTTCCAGTGCCCACAGCCTCAGGTGTGCATGGTCCAGCCATTTTCCTGACAAGAGCAGTCTTGAAATTCTAATCTGCCTTGCTCTGCCATGTGCTTTGGAGATGTGTTCCTGGGTCAGTAATGCTCAGCCCACCCAAACAATTCCAAATTCTTGTGATAAACTCATTTTCTGCACAAATCTCCCGAATTTGGCTTCGGTTGCTTGCAACTGGGAACTTTTATTCATACAAGTATGTATCATAATCTCATTTTCCATACAAGGAATTTAGATTTAGAGAATTTAATTTATCACCGACTTTATGTAGCTTGTAGAAAGCAGAATCTAGATCCAAATCCACATCCACTTGATTCCACCTGATTCCAAAATCCATTCTCATTAGTATGCTAAGATATCCCATACAACGAGCTGAATGAAAAACTGACAGATGCTCCTACCTAAATATATTTGCTAAGTACATTAGATAACTACAGCTGCCTTGAAGTCCTATAATTTAAACTTACGGTGTGCATGTGATTTTAAAAATTTACCACATCCTCTTTTGTGCTTCATGTATGATTATGCTTGTTCTGCTGTTCTTTTCTAGCTTTAAGCATGAATTTTGCATTGTCATTATTTATACACTGGGAAAACCTCAGTGGTATCTCTGATCACCATTCTTTTGCTTCTTGAGCTACAGTTAATGTTGTCATTCAGTGTAATCAATCTTATTTAAAAGCCGTCTCTCTTATAACAAACCATATTGCAAACATGTGCATGCGGCATAGATCCCTAATATGGTGTTTAGGATGGTTCAAAATAGGCACACTGCAAAAGAATCTGAGTTATCCTGGGACCAGCCAGTAGAGTCAAGCTGAAACTCAGGTCCTGGATTTAATGAGGGAAGAGATCATACGGCAGAAGCACTTTGTGAAGAAGTAGATCTTGACACAGCGTAAACAATCCAAGCTGGAAGAACTGAAACCTGGCATGCAGTGATTCATTGGTTCATTAAGTGGAAAGAAAAAGAACAGTCTTCTTGACGGATGATATCTCTAGGACAGTATCTTTGGGCCTAAAGCTAAGAAACTCTGGAAAAGGGCACTTCTAAGAAATAAAGAAGTAATGTAGAATGTGAAGGTACCAGAAGACCGGAAATGGTTAGAAACAGTGAGGGGACAATGGACTGTAGCTGCTGTGCTGTGATAGCTTCATCGGAGTAGCTGAATCAGAACGTTGTGATGAAGTGCTTACAGGAAGCCGTGGCAAATCTTCATTTTCAAAAAGGAACTGCCCCAGTCGGACTTCATGAATCCAAGAAGGCAAAGGCACATCAGGAAAGTTCAGAGAGTTTTCCTGAATTGACCCCAACTCCTCCCTTTAATCTACACCTTTCCCAGCCTCCCAGCTTACTGAAGTATAATTAGCAAATAAAAATGTAAGACATTTAAAGTGTACAACATGATGATTTGATATATGTATACATTGTGAAAGGATTCCCCCCATGAGTTAAATAACACAAACATTCATGTCCTTGCAAATTTTTTCTGTCCCCTCTTTTTATTCAGTCATTGACTTTGTTTCCAGCGTGTTCCAAATTTGGCATATCATTTTATAAGACTCTTTATCCACTATATTTTATCTTCTATACCAGACTTATTTCAGAAAAAAACCTTACAGTCATGGAACTGTCTAGCCTTGGAAAATTACTTCTGAAGTTTCTTCAGGGATGACCCTAGAGGATTAGTGCCTGCTGGCACTGGTACTAGGCTTACCTAGGCATATTGAAGCGAATAAGTTTTCTATCTGTCTATCTTCTGAAGATATAAATGAATGCCAACAAATTCAGTTAGCAGTATGCCAGGAATAAGGGGCTTTAATTTTATATGCATAGAACAATGGCAACTTTCTGTAATAATTTACCTTGAAGAAAAATTGTAAACTTAAAAGAAAAAGATTATCTATCTTATAACTCATAAATATATGACAGCAAAGAAGCCAGACCCTTTCACAAGGGTAGCCTAATCCCAAATAAAAGTTGCTAAAGGTAAAAATTTCAGTTGTTATAGCATTTAGAAGAGAAAGACTTGTGCCTAAGAAGCCAGTGTGCCAAAAACTACTTAAAAAATGTGGGATTTCCCATGTACAGTATAACTGCATTTCTGCAAAAATACTATCTTCTAACAATGGACTGTCCACAAGATCTCTGACACTGGATTAAGGATTTAAACTATAATCCATTCTGCTTCTACAGCTGTTTTTGCATGTAAAAAAAGTTTTTGTTATACAAATTTAATTCTTCAAACTTTTGATGATATGGTTAACCACAACATAAAAATAATTTAGTGAAAGCATCGTACATGGAGAGACACCGTCTTCATCCCTTATTAGCAATTTTTGAAAGTCAATTATAAATTAAAATAATAACTAATAGTACAGAGCCTCTGCTAGGACATTATGCTAAAATTGATATTGCATTACTACTGAGGCAAACTCAACTCTCTCAAATATTAATTTATGGTAAGGGTAATCAGCTTTTGTTCAATTAATCCAATTCCTAGAAAAGCACTGAAAATTTCATGAATATCTCTGAGATAATTAGAGCATTTTTATATTTGTAGAGTAGTGACATCTCATAAATATCACATTGTGCTTTTATCTTCATATGTGCTCCTTCTCACTAAATATAGAAAAATGGTAATTAGCCTTAGAAATATCCATTAAACACGAAGGAAGATAAATATAAAGACTAAATGTCATATACTCATTATAATTTGCAAAATAAAATACTGCTGATTCTTCAGTGGTAGCTATTAATATGGCAAAATGTCGTCTAACATGAAACCAGAAACTCACTCTAATCCCTATGAACTAAAGGTTTGCTAGGAGAACATCATGAAAACAAAGCATAGCATTAATATAGGAAGAAAAGCTAGTAAGAGCATGATCTTCTACAACACAATTTCTTTTAATAAAATATTATAAAAGGTAAAATATTAAGAGCAATTTAAAATGTTAAAAAATTCCTTATGCTGTATTAAAAATTATAAAATTAATAAATTTTAAAATTTTCAAACAAAGGCAAAGTAGGGTGAAAATAAATGTAAACTAATACAGTTATTCAATTAAGTTACAGAGACTGCTGCTATAGACCTCTAAGATTGACAGTCTTAAACTTTTTTTAATAATGTTGTAAATTACCTAATGTGTCTTTCCAATTACAACTAAACATCAAAGATCAGATCTTAATTTAAAATGAAAGTGTCACTTTTACTTTGTAAAATAAATTTTATTCAGAAAATAATATTTAATAACAATTTAAAAAAATTTTTTTGCTTCTGCTAGCTTTGGGGTTTTTTTGTTCTTCTTTCTCTAATTGCTTCATGTGCAAGGTTAGGTTGTTTATTCGAGATGTTTCCTGTTTCTTGAGGTAGGCTTGTATTGCTATAAACTTCCCTCTTAGAACTGCTTTTGCTGCATCCCATAGGTTTTGGGTCGTCGTGTCTCCATTGTCATTTGTTTCTAGGTATTTTTTGATTTCCCCTTTGATTTCTTCAGTGATCACTTCGTTATTAAGTAGTGTATTGTGTAGCCTCCATGTGTTTGTATTTTTTACAGATCTTTTCCTGTAATTGATATCTAGTCTCATAGCGTTGTGGTTGGAAAAGATACTTGATACGATTTCAATTTTCTTAAATTTACCAAGGCTTGATTTGTGACCCAAGATATGATCTATCCTGGAGAATGTTCCATGAGCACTTGAGAAAAATGTGTATTCTGTTGTTTTTGGGTGGAATGTCCTATAAATATCAATTAAGTCCATCTTGTTTAATGTATCATTTAAAGCTTGTGTTTCCTTATTTATTTTCATTTTGGATGATCTGTCCATTGGTGAAAGTGGGGTGTTAAAGTCCCCTACTATGATTGTGTTGCTGTCGATTTCCCCTTTTATGGCTGTTAGTATTTGCCTTATGTATTGAGGTGCTCCTATGTTGGGTGCATAAATATTTACAATTGTTATACCTTCCTCTTGGATCGATCCCTTGATCATTATATAGTGTCCTTCTTTGTCTCTTGTAATAGTCTTTATTTTAAAGTCTATTTTGTCTGATATGAGAATTGCTACTCCAGCTTTCTTTTGATTTCCATTTGCATGGATTATCTTTTTCCATCCCCTCACTTTCAGTCTGTATGTGTCTCTAGGTCTGAAGTGGGTCTCTTGTAGACAGCATATATATGGGTCTTGTTTTTGTATCCATTCAGCCAGTCTGTGTCTTTTGGTTGGGGCATTTAGTTTATTTACTTTCAAGGTTATTATCGATATGTATGATCCTATTACCATTTTCTTAATTGTTTTCAGTTTGTTTTTGTGGGTCCCCACAAAACCCCAAAGCTAGCAGAAGGAAAGAAATCATAAAGATCAGATCAGAAATAAATGAAAAAGAAATGAAGGAAACAATAGCAAAAATCAATAAAACTAAAAGCTGGTTCTTTGAGAAGATAAACAAAATTGATAAACCATTAGCCAGACCCATCAAGAGAAAAAGGGAGAAGACTCAAATCAATAGAATTAGAAATGAAAAAGGAGAAGTAACCACTGACACTGCAGAAATACAAACGATCATGAGAGATTACTACAAGCAACTCTATGCCAATAAAATGGACAACCTGGAAGAAATGGACAGATTCTTAGAAATGCACAACCTGCCGAGACTGAACCAGGAAGAAATAGAAAATATGAACAGACCAATCACAAGCACTGAAATTGAAACTGTGATTAAAAATCTTCCAACACACAAAAGCCCAGGACCAGATGGCTTCACAGGCGAATTCCATCAAACATTTAGAGAAGAGCGAACACCTATCCTTCTCAAACTCTTCCAAAATATTGCAGAGGGAGGAACACTCCCAAACTCATTCTACGAGGCCACCATCACCCTGATACCAAAACCAGACAAAGATGTCACAAAGAAAGAAAACTACAGGCCAATATCACTGATGAACATAGATGCAAAAATCCTCAACAAAATACTAGCAAACAGAATCCAACAGCACATTAAAAGGATCATACACCATGATCAAGTGGGGTTTATCCCAGGAATGCAAGGATTCTTCAATATATGCAAATCAATCAACGTGATACACCATATTAACAAATTGAAGGAGAAAAACCATATGATCATCTCAATAGATGCAGAGAAAGCTTTTGACAAAATTCAACACCAATTTATGATAAAAACCCTGCAGAAAGTAGGCATAGAGGGAACTTTCCTCAACATAATGAAGGCCATATATGACAAACCCACAGCCAACATTGTCCTCAATGGTGAAAAACTGAAACCATTTCCACTAAGATCAGGAACAAGACAAGGTTGCCCACTCTCACCACTATTATTCAACATAGTTTTGGAAGTGTTAGCCACAGCAATCAGAGAAGAAAAAGAAATAAAAGGAATCCAAATCAGAAAAGAAGAAGTAAAGCTGTCACTGTTTGCAGATGACATGATACTATACACAGAGAATCCTAAAGATGCTACCAGAAAACTACTAGAGCTAATCAATGAATTTGGTAAAGTAGCAGGATACAAAATTAATGCACAGAAATCTCTTGCATTTCTATACACTAATGACGAAAAATCTGAAAGTGAAATTAAGAAAACACTCCCGCTTACCACTGCAACAAAAAGAATAAAATATCTAGGAATAAACCTACCTAAGGAGACAAAAGACCTGTATGCAGAAAATTATAAGACACTGATGAAAGAAATTAAAGATGATACAAATAGATGGAGAGATTATACCATGTTCTTGGATTGGAAGAATCAACATTGTGAAAATGACTCTACTACCCAAAGCAATCTACAGATTCAATGCAATCCCTATCAAACTACCACTGGCATTTTTCACAGAACTAGAACAAAAAATTTCACAATTTGTATGGAAACACAAAAGACCCGGAATAGCCAAAGCAATCTTGAGAACGAAAAATGGAGCTGGAGGAATCAGGCTCCCTGACTTCAGACTTTATTACAAAGCTACAGTAATCAAGACAGTTTGGTACTGGCACAAAAACAGAAATATAGGTCAATAGAACAGGATAGAAAGTCCAGAGATAAACCCACGCACATATGGTCACCTTATCTTTGATAAAGGAGGCAAGCATATACAGTGGAGAAAAGACAGCCTCTTCAATAAGTGGTGCTGGGAAAATTGGACAGATACATTTAAAAGTATGAAATTAGAACACTCCCTGACACCATACACAAAAATAAACTCAAAATGGATTAAAGACCAAAATGTAAGGCCAGACACTATCAAACTCTTAGAGGAAAACATAGGCAGAACACTCTATGACATAAATCACAGCAAGATTCTTTTTGACCCAGCTCCTAGAGAAATGGAAATAAAAACACAAATAAACAAATGGGACCTAATGAAACTTAAAAGCTTTTGCACAGCAAAGGAAACCATAAACAAGACCAAAAGACAACCCTCAGAATGGGAGAAAATATTTGCAAATGAAGCAACTGACAAAGGATTAATCTCCAAGATTTACAAGCAGCTCATGCAGCTCAATAACAAAAAAACGAACAACCCAATCCAAAAATGGGCAGAAGACCTAAATAGACATTTCTCCCAAGAAGATATACAGATTGCCAACAGACACATGAAAGAACGCTCAACATCATTAATCATTAGAGAAATGCAAATCAAAACTACAATGAGATATCATCTCACACCGGTCAGAATGGCCATCATCAAAAAATCTAGAAACAATAAATGCTGGAGAGGGTGTGGAGGAAAGGGAACCCTCTTGCACTGTTGGTGGGAATATAAATTGATACAGCCACTATGGAGAACAATATGGAGGTTCCTTAAAAAACTACAAATAGAACTACCATACGACTCAGCAATCCCACTACTGGGCATATACCCTGAGAAAACCATAGTTCAAAAAGAGTCATGTACCAAAATGTTCATTGCAGCTCTATTTACAATAGCCAGGACATGGAAGCAACCTAAGTGTCCATCATCAGATGAATGGATAGAGAAGATGTGGCACATATATGCAATGGAATATTACTCAGCCATAAAAAGAAATGAAATGGAGGTATTTGTAATGAGGTTGATGGAGTTAGAGTCTGTCATACAGAGTGAAGTAGGTCAGAAAGAGAAAAAGAAATACAGTATGCTAACACATATATATGGAATCTAAGGAAAAAAAAAAAAAAAAAAGGCCATGAAGAACCTAGTGGCAAGACAGGAATAAAGACACAGACCTACTAGAAAATGGACTTGATGATATGGGGCGGGGGAGGGGTGAGATGTGACAGGGTGAGAGAGTGTCATGGACATATATACACTACCAAATGTAAAATAGATAGCTAGTGGGAAGCAGCCACATAGCACAGGGAGATCAGTTCGGTGCTTTGTGACCACCTAGAGGGGTGGGATGGGGAGGGAGGGAGGGAGGGAGATGCAAGAGGGAAGAGATATGGGAACATATGTATACGTATAATTGATTCACTTGGTTATCAAGCAGAAACTAACACACCATTGTAAAGCAATTATACTTCAATAAAGATGTTTTAAAAAAATAAATAAATAAAATAAAACCTCACCATATGAATTTTGGTTTAAAAAAAAAAAATTTTTTTTGGATCATAGTAAGAAAAATGTGCAGCTCTTTTAAGTAAAAATTAATTCTGTAGAATATATTCCAAGCAATACATTTCCCCTATGTCTCCAGCATCACTAGGAAAAAAAGTCTCTGGATTAAAACTAAAAACTGTTTTAATCAGAAGTGTTACATTAAATGATAGGCTAGTGATATGCTTAAATTCTCTGGGTTGTAATTTATTTGATATAAAAAAAAGGGATTTTTACTATATAATATCAATTTTTAAAAATCATTATGAGTCTAAGTAATACTTAAGTAACTGGATTTCCTACCTAATTTCTAAATATAATAATATTTGTTGAATTTTAATCAGCATTTTCTATTTCTTAGAATTCATAACTATATTTAATTTACTGCTATTTATGTACTCTGAAGAGCTATTATTAAATTGGTATGTCTAAAAGTCAATGGTATTAAAATTGAAAAATATATAGAGAATTTCTATGTCTCTTTGCCTAGTAAGTCATTAGATTAAGAAAGCAAATGTGAAAAACAAAAACATCTGTGAGTTTCTGTAAAATCTGTAATTATGACAGTTTAAAATTAATATATAATTGTAGAATTATATACTCAACTCTGGGCTCTTCCTAGTAGCTCCTAAAACTTTCTCTTGTCAGTAATCATATCTAATAAAATGGGCTATAATAAAATATGAGTCACTTTACATCCATTTGGAAATCTTCTCCTCTGCATCTACCTCTAATTATTAGCCCTGCCATTAAAGGTCAATTCAAATAGGCAGTTCTCACTGCTTAGTGGAAGGGAAGGTTATATACAGGGAAAGAGGCAGGGAACCTATTTGGCCCAGAGCTGTTCCAGTCAAGTTTCAAAATTTGGGCTGCCTCAGAATAGCAAATTGGTCCAGAAAATCAAGTTGTGAAATTAAACTAAACAAATGATTGCCTAGAACTACTTTCTCCAAATATGCATGCTCACACAAACAAACACCACATTACTATGTTTGAAAGACTTTGTTGCTAGTCATGCATAATCATTTGTTAATGGCAAGTCAGTTTCATTTATTAAAAATAGATTGGAGACTCAGCTATTATATGGTTGGGTAATGATGGTTATTACTAACCTAACTGGACCTAACAGATATCTATGAATAAGAACACACCACCCCACAACAGCAGAATTCATATTCTTCTCAGGTGCACATGGAGCATTCTCAAAAATAGATCATCTGTTGGGCCATATTATATCTTACAAAGTAAATTCTTCACAATGGAGTGAAATTAAAATAAATAGCGGAAGGAAATGTGGGAACTTCAAAAGTAAGTGGAAATTAAGCATCACAGTCCTCAATAACCCATAGATGAAGGAAAAAATTCAAATGGAAATTTGAAAGTATTTTGGGATGAATGAGAACGAAGACACATATGAAAACTTATGGAAGCATTAAGATGATGATTAGAGGGAGATTTATAGCTTTAAATTCTTATATTATAAAGGAGAATTATTTCAAATCAATAACCTAACTTTCCACCTTAAGACACTGGAAAAATAAGAGCAAATTAAACCTAATGCAAGCAAAAGAAAGGAAACAATAATCATTAGAGTGATAATAAAAAAGGAAAACGGTGGAGAAAATCAATGCAAATAAAAGTTGTTTCTTTGCAATAAGCAAAAAAATGATCTTTAGTTAGACTGACCAAGATAACGAGAGCAAATTACTAAAATCACTAATTATAGATGGGTACGTTTCTGGTGAATTTACAGAAATGAACAGGATTATAAAGCTATACTATCAACAAATGTATGCCAGCAAATTGAATAAATTAAATCAAATACAATAGAAATACCAAGACACAAATGACAGAAATTGCCTCAAAAAGAAATAGAAATTCTAAACAAACTAATAACAAATCAAGAGTTTAAATAGTAATTGAAAAACATCTCACAATGAAAACTCCAGGCTCAGATGTCCTCACGGTGAATTCTACTAAATATGTATAGAAGAATTAATTCCAATTCTTCAGCAACTCTTTAAAAAATAAAAGGAAACTTTTCTCAATTTATTCTATAAATTCAGTATTACTCTGATATCGTCACAGAAAAATATTGCAATAAGAGATGACACTCTTTTTGCTAATATAGAATCCTCAACAAAATATTAGCAAACCAAATCCAGCAACATATTGAAAGGGTTACACCTCATGACCAATATTTATCCCAAATTTGTTTAACATCTGAAAATCAATCAATGTCATACATCACATCAATAGAATAAAGGCAAAACCACATGATCATCTCAGTAGATGTAGCAAAAGCATTTGAAAAAATACAATAAACCATCATGATAAAAAATGTTCTACGTACTAAGAATAGAGGGAACTTCTTCAGCTTGGTAAAAAGCATCTACAAAATATCCACAGCTAACATCATACTTAAGGAAAACAGTCCAAATGCTTTCTTCCTAAGGTCAAAAAAGAAAGTAATGTTCACTCTCGATACTTTCATTTAATGTTTTACTGGAGGTTCTAGCTGGGGCATTTATGTAAGAAAATTAAATAAAATGCACCCAGATTGGAAGCAATACATAAAACGATCCCTATAGGAGAAAACATGACCTTGTACATTGAAAATGCCAAAGAATTCAGTAGAAAAAACCTGTTAGATCTAACAAAACAAATTAAGCAAGCTTGCAGAGTATAAGATCAATAAATAAAAATCAATTTTGTTTATATAAATTATTGATAAATTAACTGAAAATAAAACTATATAATTAATTCCAATTCCAAGAGTATTAAAAACATATAGTTAGGAACATATTCAACAAAAAGGTACAAAATTTATACTATGAAAGAAATTAAAGACCTAAATACATGAAAACCCATCCATGTCCATGGATCAGAAGACTTAATATTGTTAAGACAGAACTAAAACTATAAAAACCTTAGAAGAAAACAGAGGAGTAATCTCTGTGATCAGGGTTGGGGGCTTAATAAGTAGTAATTGCCAATAGGGACATAGATTATTTTTAAGATGATTATATGATCTAAAATTGATTGTGATGATGGTTACACTAACCTGAATATATTAAAATCCATTGAACAGTATTTTAAATGGATGAATTAACATCTCAATAAAGCTGCTGTATATTTTTTAAAGTGTATAGCTTCTTAGTAAATATCACTAAACAAAATTAGAAAGACATCAGGAATTTTTTAAAATATTTGTTTTCTTCTTTCATAAACAGCAAGATATTGCTGGTGTTAAATATCCAAAAGCATTGCTTAACAAAAACACATTCAGTGGTTTTATTTTTCAAGTCATATGTCATTTTTATTAGGTCTTGAGCACGTCTCTGTTTCTATCATTACAATTTGGTTTGATGCAATAGTAAAGAGGATTTGATAATATATTTAAAGCTATAGATTATATAGTCTAGTGTTTTTCAGTTTGGTCCTGAAGATCACAGAGTACTCTCCGAAGGCTCCTCAGTGTCTGGAAAGATGTGAAAAGCAATAAGGGAGAGGAGTTAAACAGCACTGTCTTCCCATTTCACTCACAATATTTGATGATCTAAATGAAGTTTCCGCTTTAGAACTGAAGAAGATCCACTCCAAAAAAAAACTAAAGACTTTATCTGGCTAGCCAAGCAAATTAGTAAAAATTGAAACAAGGACTCAGATTGCGTGATTCTATATTCAGTGAATTTGCGATACAGCCTGCTTGATTTCAGGATATTTAACTGTTTCACACACTATACTTATATAACAAATATGAACTTTATTGAATTTCTCAATTAAATAAATTTCTGAATTTTTGAATATTTACTTGTAATCTGTGATTCCTCCCACCATTATTTTGAATAAGTTTATTATTTTGACTAGTTCTTCTTATGGGGAACTGGTCATCCCTTCTAGTTCAATCATGTCTTTAGTAGCTGCCAAACTCAATACTGTATCACGTTTCAAGCTGTCAAAACAAAAGCATGGTGATTGCCCAGAAATGGGTATATACACAAGCATAGAGAAGATACGTAAGCAGACAGGAGAGTGTCTCTTTTCTTTTCTGATGGCAAGCTTTAAGTATGTGAACCTTGATATGTGCATGATTGTGTGTGCATTGGGAAATTTATAGGAGAGAAATGAACCAACATGTAGATAGAAGCCAAGTTAAGAGGCAGCAAATGACTTCTAAAGGTGTTTGGGTCCCTAAAGTCAGTTATATTTTAGTTCCATCTCATACTTACTTTAGTCCCACATCTCCAAACCACTGTAAAATTATTTACAGTTTTATTATTTTCAGTTGCAATTTTACTCTTGTTTCATAATTACATAGTTCCCTTTTCCAGTAAAAAAATATGTTTTAAAATGTAGAGAATTAATAGCATGGTTTCCCTGGTGTGTTCTTTGTGGCAGTAGCCATATTTTCCTGTGGGTGTTCTCACTGTATAATTAATTTGCTTTATTCAAAGTCAATGTTACAGAACTTTCTGGAAGCCCATGAAAGAAATCATTATTCCATGACAGAAATTCTGCAGTGGACAGAGGATATGATCCTCTTACCAAGCCATCCACTTGAGCCTGGGGCTGGGCCATGGAGCCCCGGGACAATCACGCTGATGAAAGTTCTGAATATCTTCAGGGTATCTGATTCAACCCATGATCAGTGGACCTCGCAGAGAAAGGGTCAGGGAAAGCACTAAAAGAAAGAAACGAAGGCCACGCCCGATGGCCCTGGAAGATCCCAAGCACTGTGGGAAACTTGAAAATTTCAAAGGCACTCCAAAGAGCAGTACCCACCACCCCACCCCAGGCACAGAACTCAGGTCAGGGGCATGCCTGTGTCTAAGTGAGGTACTGAACAATAGAAGATATGAAAATATATTTAATGAAATCAATGCTAGAACATGAATCAAATATGAGTGTATGACTACTGATGAAAGAAGTTCTGTGTTGCTCTGTATGTATAATAGTAAAACAATTTGGAGATATGAAAATATTAATTCAACAGATTATCTTTCCCACACTGCCTAAGCCACTTGAACATGAGTTCTTCTGTTGAATCCATTCAGTATTTTTTTCTCAGCTTTTTATAGACACAATCTGGTTCAATGTTACTGACAAATTCTCCAAGAGGGGAAAATGAGATGTGGCTGCTTTTATTCAATTTCCCATGCTAGAAGGAAAGAGGGGACTGTCACTCAGAAAGGGCAAGGGAGGAATGTGGATGAGAGCGCTGAGAATTGCCTGCATTTGGCTCTCAGCCAGACTCATACTATGTGGTGTTGTTTCAGCCACAAATTGAAAGGAGTTTGTGAATTTGCAAAAGTGCTTATAATATTATTTGACACATCTTCTGATTACTTAAATTATCTATGCCAAAACTGGAAAAAATTCATATGATATATTTATGAATTGGAAGGAATCCTGGAGAGAAGTAGCAATATCAATGATTAATTAGGATTCAAAGTACAGACAAATTGCCATGTGTCTAATACACTCAAGTCAATCTTTAAAACTAGGATTTACCCATGGGTGGTTACTCTTTTCCCTAAAATGATATTTTTCCTAGTTGCTATGTAGCCACACTTGAGTGCAAAGAACCCCAGTGTAAGTAGTAAATGGTCAGAAACAGCTTCTTCCTTGAAATACAAATCCCTAGGACTAAATATCTATCAATAATTATTTAATCAAAATATTTTATCAAAAATGATCACTCAAATTTTTATATCCTCGTTTCTTATTTAAACTGTTTGCCAGCATCTACGTTTTCACTGTTTCAAAAATACCAGAACATTATTTTAAATCTGTGTCACAAGATAGTTTTCATCATTTTGTAAAAAATTCAATAATATAGGTTGCTTATTAATAAGAAGGATAATGTGCTATAATAAAAAGATATTTTTACAAAGAATTATTCGCAAGCCCTTAACAGTGATGAAATAATCACATTTATTGCAATTAGAATATAATTAATGGTGGAGGTTCTTATTCTTAATATTGGTAAGAATTCAGAAGACACACTGCCTTGTATAAAATTAATCTGACAACCATATTTTACATATCTGTTATATATGTTTCATAAAATAGAATCGTTACATATATTTTTATTTTATTCCACACAAGAGTCATGGATGGGTTGGTCATTTTTTAATTGAATTAATGTGTTAGTTAATTAGCAGTCACTTGTATAAAAATATTCCTTTAGGCTCTGCTTTTTAAAGATTTCCCATATATAAAAATATAACTGAGACTATATTGTTATTAATATATTTGTAAATTTTTATCATTCCGTCTTATAACTGTAGACCCTAGAAAATATAAAGAGATGATTTGATTGGTATAACTTTTGAAGATAATTTGGAATGAATTAATGTCCCTAAATCTATCAGTTAGCCATTATTGCTTATAAAATCCACCCAACACCTAGTTCCTTAGAAAACCACTTACTTACCTTGCAATTCTATGGCTTGACTGGGATTCTTTTATGCATCCGTGGTCAGCTGTGATAATCTTTTCTTGGATCTTTCACAAGCTTCGGGCCTCACCTGGGACACCTGGATTGACCTGGCTCCGATCCCGGTGATCTCTCATCCTCCCCCAGGACAGCTTAGATCGTTCCCCAGAGGAGACAGGGGTCCTGAGAGATGACAAGTGTGCAGAGCCTATTGAGCGATAGACTCAGAATTGGCACCATGTTAACTCCTGTCACATTCTACTGGACTGAAATTGTCACAAGGCCTATTCGGATACAAGGCATAGGAAAACAGACTCAACCGCTTGAAAGCAGAAGCTGCAGGATCACAATGTAAAACATGCGGATGAAGGAAGGGTTGTAGAAACGGCACAATTTTGTACACAGTCTCTGCTACATCTGAAGTCTGACTCTGAGTGAAACTTTAAAGAAGTCTCTCATAAGCTTCCAAGTTACAATTACTCTCAAAATGTTAAAACCCTTTGCTTATCCTCCACTTTCTCAAAATAGCCACTACACCAAGAATACCTATCTTGGTTAACAGAGGGATTTAGAGAAACCAAAATCCCCAAAGACCAATGATTTCTATGACTGTAGATCTGTATCCTGAGAGACCTCTGTTAGTATTTTGTCTTGTGAATTTCTGACATTATGGTCTTTAACATCTGCCTGTAAATACTGAGACATATGGCATTAACAGTCATAGTTGTGCTCTAGGTCCAAGTCCAAAGTTTTATATCAACAAAAGGGGAGAAAGCTTTTTTTCCCCCCATGCTATACAATTATCACCTTATTTACAGGGAAATACAGCACTATGTATGTATATATACATGAAAGCACAAAACATGCACACACATATAATATCACAATGATTCCCTATCCTTTATCCATCCTTCTTTGCAATTCCAATTTACCTTTGCAATTCCTCCCATCAAAGAAAATTAACTTCCCTAGCGCTTGAATATGCACTGGTCTTGTGATTTACTTTGACCAGTATGCTGCAGCCAAAATGGCAATGTGCCAATTCTGAACCCAGGCATCAAGAGACCTTACACACATCTGATAAGTTTCTTAGGACCCTACTCTGCCATGAATACAAGTCCAGACTAGCCTCCTAGATTCTTTAGTAAGAAATGCAACACTCAGCCACTTGATCATACTAGCTAACAGCTAAGCAATCATCAGATATGCGAATGAATTTATTGGTGACATGCCAGTCTTAACTCAACCATAAGCTTACCACAGACACATGAATGCACCCAACTGAGATCACTCAAACCCAAGTCTGATTGTCAACAGTGCCCAATGACCTATAGATTTGTGAAGAAAAAAAGTTTGTTCTAATGTTAAAATACTAAGTGTAAGCATCATTTTTTACAGCAAAAACTAACAAATATAACTGTACATATCTTGTGTAAATATGTCAAAAATTAAGAAAAAATAAAAGCAATTATTCAGATATATAAAATTCATAACTCCCATCATTGACATGGTTTTAAGAATTTTGCACTCTTTCAGTATATTTTAAATTCTGGTGTGTTTTTGGTCCTCTCTAGAATTTTAATTTTTTTTTCTCAAAAATTGATTCTATAAATTGGATCAAATGGATTGACCAGTATGCAAAACAAGTACATACTGAATATCTAATTCCTTCAGGGCATTTACATATTCAATGTTAACCTAGCATATGCATTGCCAAGATATTTAGATATTAGTTTGAATTCTTCTTTGCTAGACCTGTATTTTGCTTTAGTCAGACACACTATGAATTTGAATTAGACCTCCCTTGGATTTTTCACCTGTCAAACTCTATCCTATTATAACAACATCAAAAGCCTAACTGTCTTCCCTGACCTAATTTTTCTCAAGTGGCCAGATAAAAGGGAGTGAAAAATAAATTAGAAAACCATCAGTTGCAACACAAGTAAGTAAATATGAAAAGAGGTTAATGAGAGGACAAAGATCAAATAAGCTCAACCAAAATAACAGGCAAACTCTTCTTAATGACTGCAAATGTTCACAAGACTTTTACTTTTATCCTGTAAAATAGAACATCCTAAAACACAATGAATTATATTGAAATATGAATGAATACCATTTCATGGCCAGGGTTCGTTGCCCTTATGTATTTATCAGAAGTGTGTTTCTCACAAGTCCTTCTACATCAAAGCTTTATAGCAGATCACAGTGGTTATCTTTCATTTGGTCGTTTATTCAAAAGACTTATTCAGTAATACTAAGGAGCAAATTATCACTTTCTTATATACTTCTTTTACCAAGAATCTGGGAGCTCACAATTAATTACTTACCCAAAGCCAATATAGAAACATTAGTCTCTTATGACTTAGCAGAACACCATACCTACATTGACCCAATTCCCTACTTGCCATTATACATGTTTCATAAAGGATTTTTTATTTCAAAATCAGAACTTATTATAAATTTGATATACATAAACAATTTTTATAATAATAATAAGGGAGACAGTAATTGTGCATTTTTATAAATCTAACTATTAACTCCCAACTAGATGAGAAAATATTAAAAAACATATTTTTCTTTTTTCTGCAACTTGAATATTCTTGTAACAAGTTACAGCTCAGTATGGTATATAAAAATACCAAGAACACCCTTGGAAACTTGCCTCTTGGAAAGACATTTTTAATATACAGTGAGAATTATACAATCCTTAAATTCAAATAACTTGCTATCTTGACTAATGTGTATCAAGCCTTAAGTGAGACCTCATTTTTTTATATAGTGGTGTTCCACAAAAAGTCTGATAATTTTTAAACTAGCAAATAACTTTTCTATGATTGTTTCTGTTCCATTTTTTTTCTTGCAAAACCACTGCAGTTTCTAAGTTATACATTTCTGCTTTGTCTTCCCATATTTATTATTGTCACCTTTTTCCATCTCATATGTAAAGCTTTATGTGAGTTTATTGAACAGTTAAAGCCAGGAAATCTTCTATCTGTATCAATAAGTTTTCTAAACGTAAAAATGAGAGCTCTATTCCAGTGAAGTTGTGATCTGCTGGATTTATAAGAAGCACTTGATGGATTTATTAAAATTAAATTCTCTTGGTTTGCAACAGAAAAGTTATATCTCTAGGTTGAGAGTTGGCCAAGAAATCCATATGTTTGGTTTTCAAGATGTTTGTAATTTGCATGATTTTTGAGTGAATTTAAAGTCTTTGTAGTTTTTTTTTAATAAGGACCAGTACTTTAGAATTATAATTTTCACTGTGAAGTGCTTCCAAGGCTGTAAGTATAGGTACCCTAATTCTCTAGGTTCTGTATAGTGCTGCTGATATCCACAAGCTGCTTTGATGCATTCAACTAAATGAATGTGAAAGTTAGATAAACATCCCCAATCCCAGAACATTTAACTCTTGTAATTACTTCCTTTTCTATTTATTGGTTTACATTCTATACTCTCAAGCTAGGGAAAGATGGAGAGGTTAGAAACTCTTTATCTCTTCTTCCCAGGCAATAATGTAGTTCTGGGAGAGTCTCTAAAGCACATTTTTCAGTTCATTTACATTCAGGTAAATGCAGATGTACCCCAGATTCTGCTGTGTTCTGTTATTCTTACTTCTTAACAGTGTGTGTTTGTGTGTTTGTGATTTCCATAGAACCATATGAAGAATGGTGTTCTTACCTGTTTATAATCATGGTCCTCTTTATCAGCAAGTAAATTCTGTAATAATTTATAAAAACATAGTTATAAAGATCTTGATTACGGTTGTTTACAGAAATTGTCTTCTAAATGTGATTTTAATTGTAGTTACCACTTAATTCAATCTTTTTCTTTTTTAAAATATTTCTTCAAAAACGAAATACTGGGGAGTGATGTCAGCATCCTGGCTGTGTGACATCCTCCCTTTGTCTCTCTCCTTCAATCTACAACCATAAAACATCCATAACTCCGCAGTTTCCTCTGCCCAACACACCAGTACACCAGAGTTCCACAAACGTGTATGTCTAAAGTGGGCAGACTGGAACACATAGAGGAGGTGGAACCAGAGGAACAGAGGAGGGGGTGCCTGCAGTCCTGACCCCTGGCTGTGGCAGCTGAGCCTGCAGCCCCAGAGAACCCAGTAGCAGCAGAGGAAGCGGTGGGACGCACCCCAGCCTCAGGGGCGCCAGTGCCCCAGGGAACTGGACAGCAGAAGCAGCAGGACCTACGATCCCATCCCTTCAGTTGTGGAGGTGCCCATGACTCAGCCCTCCCTGCCTGCGGCAGCAGCCTCCATGAACCCTACAGCCTTTGGGTGCAGCTGAGGCACCCTCGACCCCGGGTCCTCCCCAACCTCCCTTCCCCCCGGCGGTAGCAAAGCCTGCAACCCCGGTGACCCTGAACGTGGCAGAGAACCCCACAATCCCTGTGCTCCTAGCGGCAATGCCATTGACAACAGTGACACCACCAGCAGCAGCAAGGCACCAGTGAGCCTCAAGGCACAAGCAGACGCAACGAGGGCACCAGGCAGCACCACTGGCAGAAGCTGTAGAGGTTACAAACTGCATTTCATTTACCTTTTCTATTTTTTTTTGTCTCCATTTTATTTATTTTGGCTCTGATCTTTATTCTTTTCTTCCTTCTACTGACTTTGTGCTTCATTTGTTCTTTTTCTAATTACAAGCATGAAACTCAGCATTTTCTAAAACTAATGACTAATGATTAGGTTCTTGTTCATTTTGTTCTATATTTCATACAAACTGTCTTTTAATTTAAACAGTTATAAATTACAAAACTACTATGATAGAATAATATTATACCCCTTATATGACCTGTTTTTCCAAAGAAGAATTGGAACAAACAGTTCAACAAACTGTAAGAAACAGTTTACATTTTTCGAGATAAATAACAAAAGAAAAAGAGAAGTTTACTACAGTTTTTATATGCAATTTATGTGTCTTATTTGATAAAATAAAAATGATTTAAACTTAGTGTCTTACAGTCGGATACTTAAAAAGTAACGAAGTGGAAATTTTGAAAAATATTTAGAATAAAAATAGCTATAAATAAATTGCTTCACAAATACTAATTGCATCAATTAGTAGCCTTGGGAATATGCTTTGGTAAGACACAAGCGATCATAACATCTCAGAAGCTTAAACAACATGTTCATGCTGGCCTGGCGGGGAGCTCTGCTTCCCATCTTTCGCGTTCTGGAACCCAGGTTGCCAGAGTGCAAGGGTAGTCACTCTCTAGATCATTGTTGGTTGTTGTGGCAGAGGGAAAGAGGATGGCATATTATGTATTGGCTATCAGAATTTACATCCAGATTCACAGCACTTCTTCAGTTTCGTTGACCTCAGCAAATCACATGAACCAACAAAGCCAGTCCCCAGAGGTCAGAGTCACCTAAACCTACCAGGTTCCCAAAATGATACTGAAAGATTTAGTGCAGATCTGATTACCGCATTGGTTCTACGTTATCTTGACACAATGTAGATCAGCTTTTAAACATATTGATAACATTACAAGCAGGTATTTTTTATTGGAATTCATCTTAGGGCTTTATATTTATTGAATATCTTGACTTTTTTAGGTTTGATATAATATTTGAATTGTTTTCTTTTAAGTCTTATGTTATTCATGTATTGCTAAATTTGCTTTAAGTTGTACTACTCTGCATGATACTAGAAAATGTCATGCTTTTACATTATTTAGAAGTTCATTGAAATTTTTGTGATTGGTCTAGTCTACCTGTGTGGTGGGAAGTTTATCTAACTGCTGCCTAATGAAGTGTGAGGGTCCATTGGGCTGCTGCCGCTACTTTAGCCATCCAGTGGAAATAACTAGAGGAGTCTGATACGGATTTTAGTTCAGTCATCATCGTGAACCTTTTAGTGCTGCAAATGTTACAGATTACTCTTTGAAAAAAATGTGCTGGACTAGGAGTTCAAAGGCCAATGCTTTATTTTATGTACCATTGGCTTAACCTTCATTCAGTTTCTCTTTTGATTTCATCCCCTGGAAGGTTAGTACTAAAAAGTAGGCTTTATTTCTTCTTTGCTATTATCTTATCAATGAAGATATACTGAAGAGAAGAGGCAGTTAGACAGTTTGATGATTTAACTGGAGTGTGCTTGATGGTGTAAGACTTTACAGCCCAGTACCCTTTATTTGAGGTCTGCAGGAAGAACATCCAACTCCACAGCTAAGAGAACAGACCCAGTGATTTTTAAATAAAGATTCATAAACTTCTGGGGTTTCTAAAGGACTCTGCAAGTGACATGTTCTCTGGCATTTTTTAGTTTATTGGGACTTCAATAATGTCTTGTTTGGTTTTCAATACTAATCTAACAAAATCAGTTAATGCATTCTGAATCACCCAAAATGTCAGATTAACAAGGTAAAATAAATGAATTCAGGGCCCACATGTAGGTTTGCTTTTAAATTTATGATGACTTTTGAGCACAGTAGAGATCAAATGAAATAAGAAGTGGCTGCACAAAGGACATTTTTATAGCAATTTAAGGACAAGTATTCTGAAAATTAAGTCATCTTAAGACATTACATAGCAGTATATTTAGGTCAAAGCCAAAAGTCCTTAAATGGTGTAAAGAGGGACAAAGTCAAACGAAGAGTATAGGCATTGCTCAGATTCCAGGTTTGTACATTTGAACTTGAACTGCTTTTTTATTTTGGAAGCTAGTCATAAATAATCATTGGGACAAAGTTTAAATAGTGCCTTAAACATTCATTATCATATTGTATGAGACTTTATTAAATATATTTACTCATACAAATGATACACATATGTTTAAAAAGTTAATGACAGTAGCAATGATGGTACAATACTTTTCATCATATTCAGAAACAAAAAGCTAATATAAATAAAAACAATTGATTGTTTCACTAGAAAAATTATTTCACCACACTACTCAATTTTAACTTTAGCAAAAAGTATTGTTCACATTGGATTAGTGTTGCCAGTTTTAATTATGTAACTTTTAATATTGCTCGTATCTTGTTTATAAACTTGTTTTGAGTTTCTGATTTTAATAGTTATAAAATGAGTGAATGTAAACCTAATTTTACTATTTCATAATTTTTTAGTTTATCAGAATAAAAATTATGAAAAATGAAGTCCATTAAAATATTTGCTTGTCACAACAAAAATACGGGTTTAATTAAAACACAAATTATTTTCTTCCCACTAACATTCTCACCTGCAAACTTTACTAAAAACTCCTTGGAGAAACACAAATTTTAAAAAAGAGGGTAATATTTGTATAAAGCACCCACTGTTTGCATGACTAAGTTTTTTTTTTTTTTTTTTTCTTTTTAAAGCTGAACTTTTAAACAAGTTGTTTATGAACCTTCCTTTGCACTGAAATAGGAAAATAATGCTTGGGAGTGCCCACTGATGCACAGGCTGGCTTCCAGGACCAGCATGTGATATGTAGTTACAGGTGGTAGTATATTTTGCATTTCATAAATGCTAAATATATGCAAAATACAGCTTGATAATATGGTACTTTCTATAATTTACCAAAAAATGAGCTGAATCTTTGCGATCCCATCTAGGCAAACCTATTTTTCTACCAATGATTCATTCTACCCCAGGAACAGTAGTCTTTTTTTTTCATATAAAAATATAAGAATTATAAGGCCACAGAGTCTTTGCATGTGCTCATCCCTCCATCTGCAATAATTTTCCACTAGAAATTTCATGGCTTTGTTCAGGGATCACACTCTTGGGGAGGACTTCCTACGCAGCTTGATGTAAAACTACGTTAACTTCAAATTTCTAATTCCTACGTGCCATTCTCATTTCTTTTCTCTATAGAAGGCATCTCCTTCTGGTTTACCATATAGTTTACACATTTATGTTGTTTACTCTCTCCTCTCACTAAAATATAAATCTGATGAAATTAGGATTTTTTCTTATTTTTGTTTCCTGTGAATCTCTCCTGGCACACAGGTTATGTACAAATTTATTTATTAGCTTTTTGTTCCACCATACTCACTGAAAAATAAATCTTTTTATATAGCAGAAATAATAATTTTGGAGTGATATTATGGAAATTATCTATCTTTTTCAAAGTTGTTAAGAGGAGGTATGTCCTAGTTAACCAGTGACGTGTAATTTTAGTTCATTATTTATTCCTTTAAAAGCAGATGGAATAGATAAATGTATACTATGTTGATGATTAAATTAGCATTTAAACACTTTTTTAGAGATTTTTCTAATGTCAAATAAATATTATGAATAATATTGACCCCACTCAGATGGAATTCAGAGCTAGTAGTAATTCTGAATTTCCAAACCTCTATGTTTATTACTTTCTCTTTATTACTATTAGTGTATTTTGTCTATTTTTAAAATATTTAATGATATTTTCCTTTTAATCCTTCCTATTAAACTCTAAATAGCTAAAAGGAAGGACACATATCTACATGTGCTTGGAAATAATATTGACTCAATAAATATTTGGGCAAAGAAATCCAAATAAATGAATTACAGTAGTAAAATCCACTGTTCCTTTCAGACTGATTTGTGAACAGAATCATGAGACAGAAAAAAAAACAAATCCCTCTGCAAAGGGACATAGTTGACAAATGAAAGATTCTTCTTGCATGACCTTAAAATAATCTAATATTTCTCCATTATTACACAAAGAAATTACTGCAGTTTTATTACTGGTCCCGATTGAATAAGGGCTCACCTTTTGATGGTTGCCATTTTCTGCTTTTTGTGCGTAATAACTGACTTGACATTTGTGGTGCTCCAATGTGTCTTTCTTAATGTGAAGGAATCATCTGTGCATTAATGAACTGGCTTGATATATCTGCCAAACCTTTCAAAGAAGCAATTAAGTCTGTGTAAGAACTTGCATGAATGACACGATTTATTATAATCTAAGAAGAAGAAGTATAAACAAAAAGTAATTAATTTCTAAAGGTGGCAGTCAAGTAATACAACACCAGAACTCCATCTTTTGAGCTCCATCTATATAGAGCATGAAAACAACATGCTATTTTGTAAATGTCACATGAAATTTCAAATATTACTTTTGGGAAAATACTCAACTTTATTAGTGTTCAAAAATTTTTTGAATTAAAATAATAGGGTATCATTTTTATCTATCAAACTACAAAGCTTAAATTAGACACAGAAAGAATATGAATATTCAGGGTTATGAAAGGAATGGTGAAATGAATACTTGACATTGTTAATGGCAGGGTGAGCTGCAATCATGTTGTTTGTTGATAAATTTTCAATATGTATGAGACGCTTAAAAATGCCATATACTCTAGCTCATAAGCTACTCTTAGTAAATACCCATAAATATAGCTAAAAAAGCACTAATGCCTGAGGATCACTATGGCATTTATTAAATAATTTTTAAAAAAATTCTACCATGAAAGCAAACATCTGAAATATCTAACAACAAAGGAATGATAAATTAAACTATGTTAATGCCACCAGCTAAATTGTACATAGTACTTTAGGTGATATTTACTTACACAGAATGCATTTTCCCATTTAGCATGTATTGAACACTTTGTGCTAGACATCATGCTAATTGATTTACATTTAGTTCTTACAGGGCTTATTTCAGTTGTAAGACCTAATATTTTTCTTAATTTACTGACAAAGATCATTTTGATTAAAGTAACTTGCTCAGGGTCACACTGCTCTGGAGCAAAGACAAGAAATATGCCTGATTAGAAAAATCCATGCTCTTAACCCATGAACCGTACTGACTATTCAATGATGTAATCTTACTGGGTAGAACTCAAATATACTCTCTGTGTATAGAGTAAATGCTTAAACTGAATTGGTAAACTCTAATAACCTTTTCATTTTTGTCATTATTATTGCTTGTTATGTTAGGATGTATAAATAGTTGACTAGGTGAAGGAGTTATTCGCACAACTTATTTTTCCCCCAAGGCTTATAACATGCTTTTACTTCCTCAGTTGGCCTCCTTGATTTTATCTTAGATAATCTGTACTATACTAAGTTGGACTATTTGGAAGTTTCTGAATCAGGAATCTGCAACTTTTGAGGGGCTCCCTCCATGGACTGAAGATCAATTTGCCATACCATATTTTTCAGTAAGTCTGGATAATAGGGAGTACCTCTGAATGACACTTACAGGAAACAATATAACTCTCTGTTTTTAATGTGGTCTGATTGGAACATGAGCTGAAAAAGTCTACTATCCAGAAAACATTTTTTATCTTATTATAAAAACATGTGTTTTTATGTAAACTCATAGTTATATTTATCATGGTTCATTCTCTTTTCTGTTCCTTATAGCATATTTTATTTGATCTTTGTAGGTCACTCTCAGTGTCAGTTTGTCAAGAATGCCTTTCTTGATTCCTCAGACATGACACTTTATCTGATACTCTGTTTAGTGACATTTAATACAATTGAATTGATTTCTTTGATTAAATATTTTCTTAGTATTTCTCTTTCCCACTAGACTATGAATTCTATGCAGGCAGGGCAGGAAAGATGCTTTCATAATCTCTACTGTAACACCAGGGTAGAGCACAGTGACTAGCACATAACCAGTTTTTAATATATATTTGTTGAATGAATAAATGAGTGAGTGAAAAAATGGCTGTCTTATATATGTTTATAAGAAAAGGGAGAAATTTAATTTTTTCCTGATTAAATACAATACACACACACACGTGTGAAATTGCATTGATTTTAGGAAACCTAACTTAAACCCACTGAGGTAGGGTGGTGATACAGAATTTTTGGTCACTCCTGTGAGAGGCACAAGAAGATATATCTTCAGGATGAATTGCTTATAGTACACTGTTTTTCATAGAGAAGATTTCTTTGACCTTCTTATCTACTGACTTTTAGTGCATCTTTGTAATCATTCCAGTTGAGCACAGTGTGAGCTAAAGTAAGAATATTTGACTTTAAAAATGTTAAGTTTACATGTTGGCAAATGGCAGCTCCCAATGACATCCAGAATTTGAAGGAGGTAAGTATAGATTTTTCTATGGTTGCTGATAATATAATTAATAATATGAAGACTATTTTCATCATTTCTTAGATTCTCGTTCTTGAATATTAATAGTTTAGCTACAGTCAGAAGGAGACACTCACATATACTATGGCTAAATACAATTCTTTTTGCTTCATTTCCTTTCCCTTTTTATATTGTTCTAGTTTCAATAATCTTGAGGAAAGTTAGGAAGCATGCTGTATTTTTTTTCACTAGATATTGGTGGAAGTGAAGAAAGAAAATTGACACTATAATTTGCCATATGTTACATAAATATTTTAAATTATGGGCCTAATGCTCAATTTAATACAAAAATTTAGCAGTGCTAGGTAAAATAATACTTCCAATTCCTCTTTTCAGCAATTTCCAGATTCATGAAATTGTGGGATGAGGATGTGACAGGGTTGGAGAAGTAAAGAAGTGTGATGGCTTTTTATTTAAAAAATAGAGAAACAAAGGAAAATTATATGAAAGTAATGGAATGTTATGGTTGAGTCTGGACCTTGCATTCTGACGTTTGCATTTAGCATACTTAAATAAACTGAAAATTTGACCAGGGTGATTTGGACTTACAGTGCTGCTATCTCCCACTCAGAATAAGTAAAATAATATATTTTTCTTCTTTTTATTTATAAAAACAACATGTTTTGAGAATATAAAATGATGAAAGATCTACCAGCAAATAATGTGATAAAACATGCTTATGTACAAATTAAACACATTAAAATCAGTTACTTTGAGGAATGTAAAAATTCCTTTAATCTTTTTCAAAGATTAAATATGCTTTGAGGTACTTTATAACTTTACTTAGCATAGTTACATAATTTATTTTGCTTATTAGTTTTTATGGTAAAACTCTGCTCTCTAATATAGTATCAATAGAAAAGGCATGATGTACAAATAAAATAACTTCATTTTCAAAAATCACTTAACTGTGATTACATGCTTTGCTGACTATCCTGAAAACAGCCTGATTTGTTTCATAGAAATTAAATTTACAAAGCTGAATGCCATTTCAAAAGAACACTTTAATATATTTTACCTCATACAAAATGAATAGAAGTTGCAACAAACAACAAAAGCAGACAAGATATGGTCAAAGAAAGCCTTTGACAAATTATGGAATAATATTAAATTAAATGAAAACCAATTTCTAAAATATAAATTTCTTTCTAAAGGTTAGTATGGCTTTGCTTTTAATTCCAAAGAATAGTTTGTTAAGAAAAAGAAAATATTTGTAATTCATATTAAATCAGAATTATGACTACAAATTAGTAAAGTAGCCATAGCAACATGAAAATATATTGACAATAAATAAGACACAATTATGTAGTATATTTTAATAAAAACTGGAAAATATCAGAAAAACTATGCTCCAATAGTTGATATATTTTGGACATATAAAATAGAGTTAATCAAGTAAAATCCTAAGAGTCATAACAAAATTATTTTAATTACAATAATAAATTCTTATATAAATCTAACAGTAGTTAGTTGATGGTAATAAGCAAGATTTATTAGATAAAAGAAGAGTTATATATATTTTTCAGTTATATTTAATACCATAATTTAGAGGAAAACATAGTATCAAGATATGATAAAATTATCATGTTATTGTATAGTAGAAAATTATTTGTATTCATATAAAGAGTATAAATTATATGATTACAAAAAGTATAATAAGTACATGTGCATATTTAAAAAGTCAACATTGGTTATAGTGTGGCCATAAAGTTATGGTTATTTTAATTTTCTTTTCTATGCATATATGCAAAATAGTTCCAAGGAAAATTCATTGCTTTTCAAAATAGAAAAAAATAGCACTGTTACATAAATATAAAGAAGAAATCTTAGCAAATCTACTTTAAAAAGTAGATGTGACTTAATATAAGGATTGAACAAAATCTTAGCAATTTATTTTGTGGCTATTGACTGATTTGTAATTTTATATGAAGAGGTAAAATACCCAGAATAGCCAACTCAATATTGCAGAACATGAATAAAGATGGAGGACTGATACTATCTGACTTCAAGACTTACCACAAAGCTACAGTGATTAAAACAGTATGGTATTGGTGAAGAATACACAAATAAACTTATGGAACAGAATAGAGAGCTCAAAAATAGACCTAATATAGTCAACTGATCTTTGACAAAGAGGAAAACATGCAATAGAGCAAAAATAGTCTTTTCAACAAATGGTAATGAAACAACCAGACATTCACATGTAAAAAAAAAAAAAAAAAATCAGTATAGACACAGACCTTAAACCCTTCACACAAATTAGCTCAAAATGGATCATAATCCTAATTGTAAAATGCAAAACTATAAAACTCCTAGAAGATAGTATTCAAGAAATTCTACATGAACTGAGATTGGCAATGATTTTTAGATAAAATACCAAAGGGGTGATGCTTGAAAGAAAGAATTGATAAGCTTCACTTTATTAAAATTAAAACTTCTGCTCTGTGAATGATGCTGTCAAGAGAATGAAATGACAATCCACAGAAAAGGAGAAAATATTTGCAAAAATATATCTGATAAAGGACTTTTATCTAAAATATACAAAGACCTTAACACCTTCATAACATCACATAATTACCATTTATTTTTTGTAGCAAGAACATTTGAGATTTACCCTCTTAGCAACTTTCAAGTACATATTACAGTATTATTGACTATAGTCACCATGCTGTACATTAGATCCCCAGACCTTATTTATCTTATAACTGGACGTTTGTTCCCTTTCACCTAATTTTATTGGCATTTAGAACTAAAATCAAACTATGACATTCACTTTCATTTTATTGGTTTGGGGTGTGGGATTGTTTCATAAGGATGTTAACATAGGTTCTTTGCTTTCAGATGGGCTGCACAGCCACTACAGACTTTTTAAATGCATAGTCCAAGAATTATCTGTATCAAAATTATAGGAGGTGCTAGGTAAACAGGCAGATTCCAACCACAATGACTCTAAATTTTTAATAATTCTTTGTTAGCATTTGACATAGATATGTAGATATATATGTGATATTTATATGTATTTATATATATACACACACATATATACATATATATGAAGTTCAAAATTTCTTTTAACATTGTCTTATTTCATTTCTATTCAAAAATAGTATTATTAAACTTAATATTTAAAGAGTAGTATCCATGGGATTATCACACTTTTAATCTACATATCTATGCATCCATCTATAAATATTTAGACCTATTTTACATATGTATTTACATAAATATTTGTGTGTATGCATGTGTGTGTGTAGATCTGAATAATGTTTTCCCATATTTTTGTGGTTACTTCTGTGTTTTGGAATTCAGATATATTTTGTTATCTTGCTGTTTTACTATTTATTTCTACCTTGTTAGGTAAATTTACATATAACAAGCATCTGCCAAACATCGTTATTCATTCTAAATGATGCAGATTTCTGGGCTTCCTGCATTACCACCTCTGGGGATGAAGCATGAACATTTGCCTTTACAAAATCTCTCCTGGAATTTTTGCACATACTCTCATTTAGAACTTTTGCAGTAGTCCATAGGGTCATATCACAATTAATGTGATAAGTTTAGAATCTGAATTTGAAATAGTTGTGCAGGTGATGTTTTCTTCCAATTCCTTTCCCCACCTCTTGAATTAATCTTCTTTCCATAATCTGATAAGACAAGTTTTATCTTGGGTGCAAAGAACATGGCTTTCTAGATTAAAATTATATAACATTATTATAACAAATTTAAATGGAATAGGTATCTTATCCTCTGCCTCTGTGTCTTTCCCTGTCTTTTCCTTCCTTTCAATAAAAATGCTTTGATTTGTTTGGTATACATTTGGAAATACATACAGAGTAAAAAAAAAAAAAAAAAAAAAAAAGCATAGTCAACAAAACCTTCTGGCTATTAAGTTCCAAATGTTCAAGTCCTAAAGAAAATTTAGAAGGAGAAAGAACATTCTTGGGTATACTTATTATGACTTAAGAAGTAAAATGAAGAGAAATTTTCCTCTTAAAACTAGTAAAAGAAGACTCAGCCTAAGGAAGATGACAAAGCCACAGCAATCCAGTGCCATGAGCCAGAGCCTAGTATCCTGAAAATTCCACTGAGGCTCCGGCTGTGTTATCCACTGAGTCACATAAATGACCATTCACTTTTTTCAGTGATATTTAGTAAGTCTATTTGCCAAGCACTACTTTAAACACTGCTAACAGACAATGAACAAAAAACATACAAATCTCTCCCTTATGGATCGTACATAATATGTGGTGACAGGGAGAGTGTGCATTAACAAACAATTGTCAAGTGGTAACAAGTGCTATGGGAAATGATTTAGCAAGAAAAGAGGGATAGAGAGGTTGCCCAGAAGGTGCTGGGAAATATGCTATTTTACATGGTGAAATGGTTAGTTTTCTGTGAGAAAGTGATTTTTGAGCAAATTTCAGAAATATCTAGGAGAAGAGGTCAAGTAGATTTCTGGGAAACAGCTGTCCCCCAGTAGTATATATCAGCAATTCTCATCTGCCTGCATGTTAGTAACAAGAGGCTCAGTGGATAATGCTAATGTATATTCAAGGTTAGGAAAAATTGGCCTAGATTAAGGAGGTAAGAAGAAAGGATGCAGAAACATCAACCTGGTTATTGACACTGAGGGAAGAATTGTTTACTTCCATAGTCTCTACAAATCAAATTAGTGTGCTCAGGATATCCACTCCAAAATTTGGGGCCTGGAAAGAGGAATAGGTAGAGAGGTCAGTGACTCTGATTAGGAAATGGGTATAAGTGGAACCAGTTTGTAATACCCGGCAAAACTAAAATTTCGCAGAGCTGCTTTAAGTCAAGATAGTTGCCTCCAGCATGTTAAAGTCTGGTAGAAAATAGAAACATCCTTTTGTTTAGAGGTTAGAAGGAAAATGTAGAAAGAACATATTTGGGAAAGAGAGAAAGTAAGCTGCACCAAACTATCAGGATCCTCAGAACTCCTAGAATTTCTCAGACCAATTCAGAAAACAAATCAAAACGAAACCAAAACCAAACCAAACCAAAACAAAACTATTTAGACTGGTAGCCAGTGTGTCTCTGAGGAATCAAAGTGGATCTATCTTTTACATGGTGTCTTACAGTCAATGATCATGATCTTACAGTAAAGTAGTGAGGGTGCACTATGAGAATTCTGTTCAGTATAAAACTATAACTTTAGTAGGTTGTACAATAATGACACAAGTTTAGAGATTGATTATGTGTTGGCAAACAAAAGAACCAGACTTGTGCAGAGTGGTAGAGCTGTGCTGAGTTTAAAATCACCCTGAGATGTCCAAGGGCAGGTATCCAGTCAGTAAGTGAAGCTTTGGGGTCTGGAGCTCAAGAGGACAATTAGAACAGGTGGTAAACATTTGGGAATCATCAAAGCATTAAAAAACTGAAAATATGAAAATGGATTATATTGTTCATATATGATATACACATGTTGAAAAGAGAAACAGGCAGAATGAACTCCCAGGACTACACTAAATTTTAAGAGCTAAGGCAAAAGAAGAATGAAAGGGAACATAGGTGGCTAGAGAGTTCCGAGAAATATCACATGGCCTTTAATGTGACCTGCAAGGTAATTTAGCTGCACTCCAAGTACCTATCAGGAATTATAAGTGGCAATACCTTGGTGCTCTGCTGAAAATACAACCTTTCTGATATAACCTTTGGGGTATGCAGTTTATCCATTCTACATAATCTATCCCTGGCTCACATCAGAACAGCTGAGGTTGCAAATATAAAGTACTTCATTTCAGTCTGCTTAGAATGGTTTTATTGAAATACCTTTGGCAAATACCTTGGCAGCAGTCATTAGGGGATGCTATAAGATGTAACTTTATTGAACTTTTCCTGTATTTTCTGTAAGGTTGCAGTGTTCAATAAATTGCAGTTTTTTGTGTGAGGACCAGCACTAGGCATGTCTCCTTGGTCGCTGTACTGGGAATAGTAGTGCTATACCTCAGTAAATTTTCTGTTCTTTTATGATTCTATCTTTCATTTAACTGACCAAAATTTGATCTTTGCATTGGCTGGAAGAGGGAAATAAATGTCCTAACTTTAGGCTTACAGATATTTAAGCCATATTTTTCACACTTAGTCCTCACTTGGCTCTTTCTACCTGTTCTATTCTCCTTTTACTTGTTTTTCATTATCTCATCTTAGTAAAATTACTTTTTGCTGTATTATGTGTATGGAAGTCAACTTAAATGATGCTGAATATTCTCCGTTTACCCACTCAGATCTATCATCTATTCTGCTCCACCTTGACCTGTGTCTTGAAGGGCTGAACTTTATGGATAATATCAACTTGGATCAATTTCACTCTGGCTTTAGCTTAGTTTTGGCTAATGGTAGGTGCAGCTTGGAGATCAGAAGACTGGAAGACAGTGAGTTTGAGATACCATTGTGTCGTTATTTACCTGTTATACTGTGGTTTGGCAGTGGCTGCGTCATTTTCCAAAAGACATAGGTCCTATCGTGTTACTCCTACTCATGGCTGTAGAATCCTCCAGTTTCTGGTTACAAAATTTCCTCCTTTTTCATCTCAAACCTGGTTGTGGCGTTGGTCTTCTGCTACTACTGTTAACTTGGTGTTTAGTCATTTGTTTGCCTAACTCTTTCCAAACTTTGATAAACGTTACTTCAATATCTGTCTTGTATTAATGCTTTTAATGAACTCCCAGGACTACAGGTCTTGTTTCTTGCTGAGATGTGGACCAATAAGGTCATTTTCTTACTTTTTTTTAATTAAATAATTTTTCTATATTTTATTACATGTATGCATGTATGCATGTTTCCACTTGTGCACATACCTGAACTAAGTGAATTATTTCTAATTTTATGAACTAAGAGTTTGAAAGCCAGAATGGAAAAAAAATCTCCAAAACTTCTCCTAATAGCCTTAACTAGTCTTATTTCTCTCTCGCTCAAAACCACTTAAAGAAATGAATGAAAGTTAACTTGTGACAAACAGCTTCGATATTGGTCCACAATCTCCCTGCCTCCTGGTATTTACACCATTTTTCAGTCTCTCTTAGTATTGTACCAAGGTTGGTTGTGCAACCAGAAGCATATGCCAAATCAGTAGTATGAGTGACTCTAGCAAAATAGTGCAATAGGCAGCTCCAAGCTCTCAACTCCCTACAGAAACAATGAAAAACAAGCAGAAACTGTCAGTATCAACTTTGTCAGAAGTCTGGAAAAAAAGCCAAAGATTTACAGCAACCAAGGAAATTGAATAAAAAGCAACTTCAAGTTGTGGAAAAGCTTTGTGGAGTTTTGAATTTCCCTTTCTCTACCTCTCCTGGATGTGACAACACTTTTTAATAGGGAAAGCCACATTCCTGGAGTGGGACTCTGGTTCTTGGTTCTGGAGAAAGCAGAGCAGACCTTATTTGCAAATTATTTTGTATGTCTGTTTTAATCTACCTAAGGGCTACTTGTGGGAGTGACCCTAAAGCAGGAGATAGATGGACTCCAGGCTAGACATTACAACTGGACTCCTGTTCACATTTCCTGGGGTGAGAAAAAGATGGGTTTCAGGCTGGACATTCACTACCAGGCCCCTGTTTACATTTCCTGAGGCAAGAGACAAATGGGCTCCGGGCTACATATTTATGACCGGACTCCTGTCTACATCTTGAGATCTGCACTTTGATATAAGAAACAACAACAAAAATAAGGTGGATAACTGGACATTGGACACTTTTTTGGCAGAGACAGAGAGGGACTAAACACTGTTAGAAGGTCAAGAGAGCATACGTTTCCCATCCTTGGGGCAAGGGAGACACTACACATGTGCAAAAGTCTTTAAAGGGTCAAGAAGGCAGCAGACGCCAGACCATAGTGAGTCTTGCTATTTTCCTCCCAGAAGCCTTTGCGATTAAATCCATCTTGATTGAGGGGTGCATGCGCACCCAGGGGAGGGTTCTGAGACAAATTAGACATGGGGTCAAACCAAGAGGATTGGCCAAGAAGAAGACAAAGACCCGAAAGACCGCCCCCTTATAAAGGATTTAAACTTCTCAAAGGCGCAACTCTGTGACTCTCTCGCTGAGTTCGCCCATGCGTCTGTCCGCGTGTACTCTGCTTTTCTAATAAATACTTTACTTTCTTCTATACCTTCCATCTCCTTGTCATATTCCTCCTTTCAAGGTAGACAAGGACTGGGGATTTAGATTTTAGCCACTGGCCCCTGTGGTCTAGCAGTTAAGATTCTTGGTTTCCATCCAGGTGATCAGAGTTTGATCCCCAGTCAGGGAACTAAGGTCTAGCTTCCAGCTGCAGCTCACTGCAAGCTACTGCTTACTGCTGCATGCATCCAAAATCAACCCAAGGTGCTAATATCTATTTCCTCTAACTCAGAAATCAGGCCATAAAAGAAGTGGCTACTACTCAAAAACACTGCAAGACAACCTAACAACATTCAGACTCTTGTGGCAAGAGATTACAGTTGAAACATATCATAGGCTACCTATACCTGGGAGCAAAAGCTGGGAAGAATTTCTTTGGGACATTAAGACATTCAAAAATGTGAGTATAAGAGGGGATTTAGGAGGCTATGTTCACACCCAGGGCAAGACAAATGCTCACAAAGATTTGAGAAGACATAGAACTATCACCCCGTAGGGTGCTTCCTGGGCTCAAGGAAAGCCTGGCTAAGTATTGAAGGGGTGCTTTGTTTGCAAATGAGATGATTGTCTATGTAAAACATCTGAAAGAACTGACAAATAAAAACTAATAAGTGATTATAGCAAGGTTGCAAAGTAAACAGTTAATATATAAAGATAATTTGCTTTTCTAAATACCAGCAATAAACAAGTGGAATTTGAAATTAAAAACACAGTACTAGGTGCGCTCCAAAATGAAATACTTAGGAATTAATCTAAGAAAAATATGTAAGATGTATATGAAGAAAACTACAAAACTGTGATGAACAAAATCAAAGAAGAACTAAATAAATGGAGAGATATTCCATGTTTATGGATAGAAAAATTCAATATTGTCAAGATGTCAGTTCTTCTCAAATTGATTTATAGATTCAATGCAATCCCAATAAAATTCCAGCAAGTTATTTTGTGGATATTGACAAACTGATTCTAAAGTTTATATGAAGAGGTAAAAGACTCAGAATAGCCAACACATTATTGAAGAAGAAGAGCAAAGTTGGAGGACTGACACTATCCAACTTCAAGACTTACCATAAAGCTACAGTAGTCAAGATAATGTGGTATTAGCAAAAGAACAGACAAATAGATCAATGGAACAAAACAGAGAGCACAGAAATAGATCTGCATAAATATAGTCAACTGATCTTTGACAATGACCAAGGCAATACAATCGAGCAAAGACAGTCTTTTCAACAAATAGTGCTGGAACAACTGGATGGCCACATGCAAAAAAAAAAAAAAAAAGAAAAAGAAAAGAAAAAAAAAAATCAAGGCACAGACCTTACACCTTCACATAAATTAACTCAAAAGGGATCATTGACCTAAATGTAAAATGCAAAACTATAAAAGTGCTGGAAAGTAACATAGGGTAAAACCTAGATGACTACTGACTATTGATATGACAATGGCTTTTTTAGATTCAAGGCTAAAAGCACAATATATGGAAGAAATAATTGATTAGCTGGACTAAAATTAAAACCTTCTATTTGTGAAATACAATCTAAAGAGAATGAGAAGACAAGACATGCTGGTAGAAAATATTAGAAAAGACAAATCTGATAAGGGACTGTTATCCAAAATATGCCACAAATTCTTAAAACTCAATAATAAAAAAAAAAGCCTAATTAAAAAATAGGCCCAAGACCTGAACCAAAAACCTCACTAAGGAAGAAATACGGATGGCAAATAAACATGTGAAAATCTACTTCACATAATATGTCATCAGGGAAATGCAAATTGAAACAATAATAAAATACTTCTACACATCTATCAGGATGGCCAAAATCGCAAACACTGAAAACACCAAATGCTAACAAGGATGTGGAGCAACAGGAACTCTTATTCATTGCTGGTAGAAATGCAAAATGGCATAGCCTCTTTGGAAAGACACTTTAGCAGTTTCTCAGAAAGCTAAACATCCTCTTACTGTATGATCCTGCAATCACATTCCTTGGTATTTACCCAAATGAGTTGAAAACTGATGTCCACACAAAACTTGCACATGGTTATTTATAGGAATTTTATTCATAAATGCCAAAACTTGTAAGCAGCCAAATATGCTCTTCAGTAGATAAATGGGTAAATAAACTGTAGTACAACCAGAAAATGGAATCTTATCCAACACTAAAAATAGATGATTTTTCAAGCCATGAAAAGACAGGGAGAAACCTAAAATATATATTACTAAGTGAAAGCAGCCAATCTGAAAAGGCTACTTAGAGTATGATTCTAACTATACATTTTAGAAAAGGCAAAATTAAGGTGACAGTAAAAATATCAGTGGGTTCTAGGGGTTGAGGAGTTGGGAGGGGTGAATAAGCAGAGTACAGAGGATTTTTAAAGCAGTGAAATATTCTGTATGATACCATAATGATGGATACATGTTATACATTTGTCCAAACCCACAGAATGTAGGACACCAAGGGTGAATTATAATATAAGCTGTGGACTTTGGGTGAATAAGAAGTGTCAAAGCAGGTTTATCTATTGTAACAAAGATAAACTCTTAGAGGGTATGTTGATAATATAGGAGTGTCAACATGTGTAGGGAAAGGGATATATGGGAAATCTTTGTACCTTCCTCTTAATTTTGCTGGGAACCTAAAACTACCCTAAAATATAAAGTCAATAAAATGTATTAATTTATATTTTATGTCAATTAAATATATATATATATACAGTTAACCCTTGAACAACACAGGTTTGAACTGCATAAGTCCACCTGTATGCAGATTTTTTTCAATAAATACGTACTACAGTATTTACTACATGATCTGAGTTTGGTTGAATCCAAGGGTGGAGAACTCAGGATATGGACGGCTGACTATAAAGTTATACAGGGATTTTCAACTGCATGAAATCCTGGTGCCCCAACCCCTACATTGTTCAAGAGCCAACTGTATATTAGTTATACATGTATTTATATATTTATATATATTAATATATTAACTTATAATTTAATAAATAAATTTATATATGTATATATATGAAACTGAATCAATATGGTTCTTTAAAAAAATCAACTAAATACAAAATATGGAAGGAATGGAGAAAATGAGAAACCAAAAAAATGTATATAAGATATACAGAAAACAAATAAACCCATACTTCTACAGCAAATTGATTTTTGACAAGAATACCAAGTCCATTCAATGTTGAAAAAACAGTCTCTTCTACAAATTGTGCTGGGACAACTGGATAACCACATGCAACAGGATGAAGTTGGGCCTCTACCTCACAACATATACAAAAACTAACTCAAAATGGACCAATGACTGAAATATGAGAGCTAAACACAAAACTTTTAGGATAAAACATAGGTGTAAATACTCATAACTTTGGATTTGGAAATAGGTTTTTAGATATGATACCAAAAGCATGAGCAACAAAAGAGCAAATTAGGTAAATTGGAATTCATTTTAAAAATTATAAGACATGCCAAAGAAAGTGAAAAGACAACTTACAGAATGGAGAAAATATTTGCAAATCATACATCTAATAAGGAATTAATATCCAGACTATATAAAGAAAACCTACAACACAACAATATCACCACCACCACCAACATAACCCAACCGAAAAATGAGCCAATGGTTTGAATAGACATTCCTCCTAAAAAGATATTCAAATGGCCAATAAGCACACAGAAAGATGCTCAACATCAGTAGTTACTAGGGAAATGCATATCAAAACCTCATAACTCATTTTAAGAAAAGCGACTGGATGTCCTCAAAACACTTGTGGAAGGAAAGCCTGAGCGGCAGGAAACTGAGGCATCAACCACCAGCCAGTATCAAACACCAGACAAGTGAGTCAAGGAGCCTTCAGATGATGCAGTCTCAGCAGAAGTCTTGCCTGCAACCTCATGACAACTCTGAGCCAGAAAGATACAGATAAGCTACACCTGGATTTCTAAGCCTCAAGATCTATGTGAGGTAATAAATATTTGTTATTTTACAATAACAATTTTTATTTATTTATTTTATTTATTATTTTATTTATTAACAATTTGTTATTGTTACAACTACAATGTAGTTGTAATTTAGGGGGCACTTTGTTTTGCACTAATCGATAACTAATATATAACTTATACCTTACCCGCAATGTAAGATTTAACCTCTACGTACCAGAAAACAATCCTTTGTTTTAGAAAATTAAGATCACTTATTCTAAAACCAAAATGAAATAATGCTTAAAAGGTTTAATTGTAATTATCTTTATTAATTTCATAAAAAGGAGAGAAGTAACTTTTTTTCATATATTTTCTGCCCATTGTTAACCTGAATAGAGCACATTCAAAGAATACTATTATATGTGACTCAAAATCTAATAAAAATACAAACTTTTCCTTCTTCACTCACATTTTAGAGGCTTGTGAAGTTAACTGAAATGTAAAACACTGTAATAAGTTTCCAGCGATTATTTGCTGAAAAAGATCTGTAAATAAATGGTAAAAATTGTTTCAAAGTGATCATGCAAAACATCAGCAGATAGTAAAAGATACACACCCTAATTGCAGTGCAGTTTATGGTGGTTTTTCATAACTTATGGGAAAAATGTCATTTTATTTCAGAATCAAATTAATGACAAATTTAAATGAGGTGAAAACTATTATTATAACACTTAGGGGAAATAAGATTACCTCATAAATAGAGCCAACTGTGGGAAAATATATTTCTAGGTGATAAAATTTACTAAAAGTAGTGTTTAATTAAATAATTGAAGCAATGATGAGGTCAAAGTGCAAAAGGAATTATAGAACACCCCAAATATAATTAACCTTGCCTTGGGTATTGAAAATAAATATCATTAATATACTATGTATGTAAAAATATCATAAACATTATATCAAACTTTCATTTATGTGGAAACAATTAGAATATACAAATATTTATGAAACTTTTCAATTAATCATTCAGGAAGTATGCTTAAGGTAGGTGGGTAGCAAGCCGAGGAAAGAAAGGAAGCTTATATATGCTAGGTTAATATATGCTAAGTTAAAGCAGAAAAACACTGTGGGCCATGGGAGATCCACTCACAGCAGACCTCTGAGAGACCATATACAATGTGCCTCAGTGATGCCGCATCTGTGGGGTGAGGAAGCTCGTCTATTTATCCGTCAACTCCACTCGTCATTGGTTGAGGGCTGCTCAAAGGGGCATTAAATCCCTATCACTTCCAGAGAAAGCCCTTAGACAGACAGGCTGGTGTTTGCAGTAGGAAGCACTTGGCTTGAACAGAAACCGTGAGTGTTGAAGGTATGTGCCCAGCGCTGCTGGATCCAGCCACAACCCAAAGCCTCGCTCCATCTCAACCTTGATCCCTGATTCTACCGCTAACATCATACCTACTCCATCAGGCTGTTATTTTAGGTCTAGTCTCACTTTAAATTAACTGTCAACTGCTATTTTAAGAAATCTAATTTCCACATTGAGAAAGAGCTTGGTGAGTGTCTTCCAACCACTGTGCTGTTTAGAGGTGAAAGGAGGAAAGTATGTGATGATAGGTAAAAACATACTGTGGGTTGGTAGTACAAACATCTGGAATTTATTTCATGACCCAAGGAAGAGGGAGTTAGTATACAGACAACATGACACCTTTCCTCTCTTTCTCCAACCTATCTGCTCCTAATGCAGCATGAGGATTATGATTTGGACAGTTAATGCAATTCTGAATTCTGACTATGTATGCTAACTTTCTCTGTATGACTGCATCTCACATTTTGGTATGCATAAATATCATCTAAAATTTTTGTTAAAATGTATATTAACACACATATCTCCTAGGGAATTTGATTCAATTGTCCCTGTGTGAAGCCCTGAACCCTCCAGTTCGATACAAGTGCCTCTAGATAATTTTGATACAAATAGTCCCTGAATCATATTTCAGGAACACTGTGTAGCATATTTCATAGATATTTACATTTTAATTGAGAATACTGAAAAAATAAGTAAACAGGCTTTTTCTGTACTGTCACCAGTGGAATTTTATCACTAGAAAACCCAGAGAGATTCGTATTCTGAAAATTCAAATATGGGAAGAAATAAAAATGTTAATATTTCAACTCAGTCTTTCACTCTGATTTTGACCTCTACCTCATATGCAGTATCACCCAGTGAGGGACTGGAATATGCTACTTTCAGTAAGACATTTAAAATTTGGCAGGAGAAGTGTGGGTGGTGGATCAATATCCTTAGAGAGCTCTATAAATGTCATTTGTGTGCCAGAAATGAAAGCAAGTACCGGATAGAATTGAGTTCCCTGATCTCAGTGAGAAAAATGGGATCTCAGAGGCCAGATATCAGTGCTCCATCAGAGATAAGGGGAGGCAGACTGACATCTATAATGATAGACAAACAATCATGGGACCCTGTAGTTGTCAGTGACTGACAGTCTGTTAGGGTGATATGTGACATGTGCAGGAAGAAAAAGTCTAGTACTGATAGAACCCTCACTCAAGTGCAAACTATGAGGATGCTTAGCTTCTTACTAGTTCCCTTATGTTGGTTATGTAAGTGGAGGCCTTTGACTGATGGAGAGGGAAATATCTGAAGAGAATCCTATGACATGGCCATTGGCTTGAAGTATAGACTCTACCCCAAGCATTCCCAAGTGGGCTTTGCAGATATTTACCAGGGTGGGGTTTTGGGATGTGTGTGTGTGTGTGTGTGTGTGTGTGTGTGTGACAGAGCACTAAGAAATACGTATTACCCAGAACTTTAAGAGAATGTCAGATGCTGGTTCTAAACTTGCACTGCTTCGCAGAGACCCAATGCCACTCTGGTTCACAAACAAAGGGTTTATGGAGGTCAGGTAATAGATAATAGAAAGATTTGGCCCAGGCAAATTTAATAATGTGTCCAGTGGAAATGTTGAAAAATCATGTGTTATTTATAAATCCCAAAATATAAATTAGAATTCTACCTTGGTTTCATTATTCATGGAGTAAAGTGTATTATGGCAGAAAGGGCTACTCAGAAGCCCCTAGAACTACATACTCTATCAAAGAGAGTAAGTCGAAAGAACCGCTCCATCCCTGAGGATTAGAGATGATTTCTATCATCAAGGAGAGATGCATGTGTACTGATACCTACATCTTCGATTTAACTTACTTGCCTGTCCAGCACACAAACCAACTGAGCAATGCCTAGTAACACTGGATGGTTGGACTAAATCAGGGGTTGATGGCAATCAGAGTTATTGTAACCGAAAGTGGGGTCCAGCTGCTTGTCACTCAAAAGCCAGTAAAGAGGTAAGTTTGGTGGAAAGGAAAGTTTGCTTTATTTTGGATGCTGGCAACGGCGGTGGGGGGAGGGGGAAGGGGGAGAGTGGATGCCTGTCCAAAGGCCGACTCTCCCCACCACAACCAGTGGGCAAGAGCTTTTATAGGTTGAGGGGGGGCTACATGTAGAAACCACACAGTCAGCTCTGACAGTCATCTTGAAATTGGTCGTGCGGTGGTCTGACCAGCATCATCTTGATTGTTTTAAGTACAGTTCATCTTCAGTTTCAGGGTCCGTTTCTTCCTATTTCCTTGAGGCCAGTTCTCGGAATTGTGGCAGCTTATGTCATAGCTACAGTCTGGTCATCATGTAGTTAACTTCTTCCACCTGGTGGGGGTCTCAGTATCTACAAGACAGCTCACAGGATAGGGCTCAGAATATTACCTGTAGCCTGTAAGAAGGAACTAAAGGTCCTTGACAATGTTTAATGACTACATTATTATTATTTGGTCTCGTTTGACTGTTTTCCTTTGTTTCTGCATTTTCTCACTTCTCTGATTAAACTTATTCTTTGGCTAAAGTTTTTCCACAGACAAAAGGCAGGCAGAGGACATGGGGGCAAGGACCATAGGGTCCTGCTCTGTTTCACTATGGTTCCAGATATGGTATCTTTATTCAGGGAAATCAGCATAACTCTTGGCACCTGAATGGCAACATATGCTTCCTTTGCATTCCCATTAGTAAGAAAAGTATGAAGCAGTTTACATTTACAAAACAATACTAAACAATGGGGAAAAAGACTTTATCTTGTTCCAGGACTAAATCAATCTAAATCAATATACTGCTGTTTGTATAATGCAATCTGGATAAAAAGCCATCATACTCAAATCTCAGGAAACATCACATCACATCTGCTATTACCTTGATGGCATTATGCTAATTAGACATAGGGAGTAAACATGCTATATATCTTACGAATATAGCTGTGTGATAAAGGGTAAGAGATGAACCTGGATAAATTTTCAAGAATTGGTCTGAATCAAGGCATGTCAGGATATCTCTTTCAAAGTGAGCCAGGTATGATGGTCCATTTTGTTTCACCAATGAAAAGGAGGCACAATGTTTGGTGGGTACATTTAGACTAGGACACAACATACACAACATATATCGTACCTAGGCAAGCTTCTTCAATCCATGAGGCTGACAGATTTGAGTAGAACCTTGAACAAAAGGAGGAGCCAATCATCATGATGGGTGTTATTGTTGTTGTGGTGGTTTTAATTCACTGAATCATAAAATTGCTCACGTAGGGCAGTATTGCATTATACATTTGAGTGGTATATTGGTAATTTGGATCAAGAAGGTCCAAAAGCCACACGTAAACTTCCTAAGCTTATAACTAAACAAGCTGTTAATTTACTGATTTTCTCTTAATATCGTAAGATATAGGCTCCAGTAAACACAGGAGGAAGAAATGCAGCCAAGGTTAACATACAGAATCTCCATGGTATGCCAGAACCACCTGGAAGATGGTCAGGTACTTAGAAATAATAACATTGAAAAATTGGTAACAAGGACGAACTTCTTAGAATAGACACTGAGTGGGAAGATATTTGGATTACAAGTGAATGCAAACAATGAGCATCTGAGGCAATGCAGGTTTTCAGTAATTAGGAGGGCAAAGTGGCCCATTTTGTGGATGACAGTTAGCCTCATTTCCTGATTATTCTAATGATGGCTTAAAGGGTCTAAAACAACCATGATGACAAGCAATGCATACATGAAAGTGTAAGTGATTTGAATCTATGCTGGTATCCTCTATAACATCCTATCCTTGATCAATATTATATTTGAAATATTTATCCATATTGAAATATATAGATGTAATTAATTCTTCATATATTTAATTAATTTTTGATATATAGTATTACATTATGTAATTATATAACAATTGATTTATCAATTATCCTGTGATGTCCTTATATGTCATTTCTAAATATTTTCTCTTATAAACAATAATGTTGATTTCAACATTTTTAAATCTATCTTCTTATAAATATGTGCAAGAATGTCTTCAGAGTTCTATAACAATGACTGGAATTGATGTGCTATAGAATATTCATATCTTCAACTTTACTAGACATTGCTATATTGATTTATTAAATAGTGGTAGGTTAAATTCTTATTCCTTTGGATTATAAAATAAAAGTTGCTACATTAAGTATCTTTGTCAAATATCTGTTACAAAATTCTTTAACTTTTTCAAATATTGCATTTTAAAATTTTCATCTAATTTGAAATCCCACTGGAAATAACCTCTTTTTTCATATGCAGATATTTTCAATTTTAATATTATAATTACTTCCTTAGTTTTGGTATGTGTGTGTGCATTTTTAATCTTTTCAAATAAATCCTTCAGAACAATTTTATAAAATATTTTTATAAGATTCTGAAATTTGTTTTTAATCAGACCAAATATCATAAAAATATCCTGACATATAATTATTGTACATTTGTCTTCCAAAAATAAAGTTTTTAAAATTTTATATTTATAATTTTAATGAATGTGGTAATGATATGTGGTAGAGCACCAATTATATTTTTTCATATGGATAGCAAATGTCTCATTATGGAATTGTCTAAATTTTACCCACACATTTGAAACGCTAGAGCTATTATATATCAAATTTAAAATGTCTGTTTCTGAGTACCATGTTTTATTGTTCTATCTACTAACCTCTGGCAAAGCCGTAATACAGTCCTATTGCCATGCTTTTGTCTACACTCTGGAAAATATCCTCAGCTATCACTTTTTATTCTTTTTTAAATTTCTGCTTTTAATTTCAAAGTAATTTTATTGTTATTATTTTTCTCTAAAGGTTCTATTCTAATTTTTTTAAATTAATATTTCATTTTCTTCTTTCTTATAGACAACTTACCTTAAAGGATACCAATACTCCATTTTTTGTTTTATTTTAGATTGTTTTCTCCAGGCATTTACCGGGTTTTCTTCAGTCCTCTCTGTTGTTCTTGTTGCTGTTTTCCCTTGTCTTTCACAAGAGAGGCGTTCCTCAGATACCTGAAGATCACTGTCCTTTGTAATCTCCAACTGCATGGGCCATGTTTATTGATTGGTGGACATTCCAAAGGTAAATAGATGTGCCATTTTATTGAGGGATTTTTTTCTTAATTTATTTATTTATTTATTTATTTATTTTTGGCTGCGTTGGGTCTTCGTTGCTGCGCGTGGTCTTTCTTTTTAGTTGCGGTGAGCGGGGGGCTACTCTTCATTGCCGTTCGCGGGCCTCTCATTGCGGTGGCCTCTCTCGTCTTGGAGCACCGGCTCTAGGCGCGCGGGCTCTAGAGCGCAGGCTCAGTAGTTGTGGCGCACGGGCCTAGCTGCTCTGCAGCATGTGGGATCTTCCTGAACCAGGGCTCGAACCCGTGTCCCCTGCATTGGCAGGTGGATTGCTAACCACTGCGCCACCAGGGAAGCCCCTATTGAGGGATTCTTAACTCTCAGGATTTAAAATATTTTTTTAAAAAGGTTTTCTTTTCCTAATAGATTCCTCAGAAAAGTCCTCCTATCTTCTGAGTTGAGGTTTTAAGGCTGAATCCAGTGATTTTATAGCTGAGTTCATGGGGGATGCTGAGGGAAATAATATTCCCCATGTAGATTTTCAGGTCTGGTGTCTAGTGGTTTTGCCATCTCTTGAGAATCAACTTTTAGTATAATGGAAAAGATTGAAGATCAGATGTTCTAACTGCACCCTAAATAGACTTTCCACCAATTTGTTCAAATAGATCTTTCCTTTTCTTTTTCATTCAGTTTATAATTACCAGATCCAAGATTTTATCAACCTTAATTTTTTTGTTTTCTTCTGCTTTCATAATCCTTTTTCTCATTTCCTTTCTTAATATATCTGGAATATATCTTTGTATAATAAAATTATTATTGGTAATTCAAGGTAAACAACTCTCTATGTCTTTATTTAGTGAAAAGCCTCTGTATTTCTTCACTTCATTTTAGATTAATTTTTGATGTAGCAGGTATTTTGTAGGAATATATTGTCTATTCAACCATAGAAAGTAAATTACTGTCAGGGCCATGATTAAGACAAAAACTTAGATTTACAGGGTATAAAAACTGCACTATCTCTTTGTGTATAATTTTTTCTAGCTTTATATTAAAAATATTAAGTTTTGCTGGAAGTTTCCCAGTATAGTTTCATGAAAATTATAGCATTAAAAAATTCCAAAATACAAATATTGCTAATATACATGAAGTGGCACAACTATTTAGGTAGTATGTTCCAGATGCCTCCTTCCTCATCCTCCAAATATATAGAAAGTATGATACATAATATGATTTATTATATTTCCTAAAATTCTTAATATTTGAAGAAAAAAGGAGAAAATACAGTTCATTGAAATGAAGAAAATCAGTAATTGTTATCACTTAATAAACATTTCCTTTTCAAAAATGTGCCCTACATCACCAGTCATTTTTTTTTTTAATTATGTTTTCCAAGATTTCAGAACTACTGTTGTTTTGCTGTGCAATTTCATTTCAGTTTGTTTCAAAAGTAATTCTATTATAAATTTATTCCAATTTTTGTTTGTTTGTTTGCTTTCGTAGACGACCTTAGTAAAATTGCAAACAACAGTCAAAAGTGCAATCTTTTGTGTTGGTTAATAAGACAGAAAAAAAAAAATTCAGTACTTATTCCCAAAGATTCTTCTACTATATAAAGTTACTCATGGCTTCAAACCTCAGAGTTTCTTTATAAAGCTTTGGTTGACATTATGATTAAGGGTTTAAGATTTGTGATAACTGTATTAGCATTTGAGCACTCATGGTCTGACATGCTATGGAAAGGAAACGGAACATTTTCATACAAACTAGGAGAGATTTACTTCTACTCTTAGTCATTGAATAATTATAGCTAATCAATTAATCAATCAATCATGCCAGAGACACCTTTAGGAAATATACCTAAAATAGCACTTAAATTTTTTCCTTTGGCAAAGAGAGCTTCATTTTTAAATATTAAAGTGAATCATTAACTATATGGACTATGAATTAAACGTAACCACATCCCGAAAATAATCAGAAAAAATAAAATAAAGTAACTCTCAGTTATTTGTTTTCTAAAATTTTAATTTAAAATATATATTAATTTTAATTTTTACAGCTAAGTTTCATACTTTTAAAATTTTCTTTCTATATACTAATTTTTTGAGGACTTTGATGTCTATTATCATCTTTTTCTCATTGCAATTGTGCATTTGCTTAGAATATTTACTAGAACAACTTGTAAATTTGCTTATAAAGTTAATATAAACTGAAACAATAGTCAGAAAACATGATAAACCTTACATACTAAATCTGAGATTTAGTTGTAACCTAAAAGTAATAGTTTTCTAAGAAACTTCAAAGCATTTTTTGCTTAACTTCCATGATTAAAATGTCAAACCATTTATATAGTCAAAATAATAGTCTTGTTTTAATGTCTGACCTGCCCTCTGGAGCATTTTAGTTATTCAAAGAAGTAAGATAAATGAATTGAATTGTTAAAAATTGGTTCTTTTTCTTGTTTATGGAACTTCAGGAACAGATAAACTAATGAGAAGAGATGTATGGTTTCTGTCATTTAAATGTCTTTATTAGGTTAAAAAAGGCATGCTTCTTCTAACAGATGAATAGAGAAGTGCCTACCTCTAGGGATATTATATCATTATATTTTACTCCTGACAACATATCATGAATATCCACACAGATTAATATGAGTAAAAATAAACATATTTTTCATATTGCATAATATACTCTAGTATGGATGAGTTATAATTTTACCCAACAATTTCTCTCCCAATGGCAATTCGTAATATTTCAACACTTTTGCTACTGAAAATAACAGCATACTAAGCCTTCATGTTGCTATGGGCTGAACTGTGTCTCCCCAAAACTGCATATGTTGAAGTTCTAAACCACAGTAACTCAGAATTGGACTGTATTTGGAGGTGGTTCCTTAAAGGAGTAGTAAGTTAAAATGGGTAGGTCTTAATCCAATATGACCGGTACCCCTACTATATGAGAAGATTAGGACACAGATATGTGCACAGGGAAGACCATGCAAAGAAACAGGGAAAAGGCCATCCACAAGCCAAGGAGCGAGGCCTCGGAAGAAACCAACCCTGCTTACACTTTGATCTCTGACATCTAGCTCCAAAATTTTGAGAAAATAAATTGAAGTTGTTCAAGCCACCCAGTCTGTGGTACTTTGTTATGGCAGCCCTAGAAAACTAATACAAATGTATAAAATTTTTAGGAGCTAATTCATTATTTTAATATATTGATATTTATGTAATGAAGAGTTTCAATAGTGAAGTTATTGGGTCAGAATATGTATATATATATATATATATATATAATATTTAATTTCAACAGGCATTTCTAAACATTTCTAAAATGTTTATAATAATATATGATGTGTCTATTTGCCAAGGTTTTGTTTCTTTTTAAAACTCTACTAGTTTAATTATTAAATGTTGATACATATTTATTTATGTATATATTTATAACATATACAGATATATTAATAAATATTATTACATAAATTAAGATTTTATTTATATATGAAATCCCAATTACTACTGATTAAACATTTTTCATATTTGCTAGTCATTAGGACTTTTCTTCTTTCAGTCAACTTCTGGGTTCAAACAACTGGATATGATACCATTTGCACAATTTTTCTTGGTTAGCGTTGGCTTTGCTTGCTTTCCATTGTTTTCTGTTCTTGAAAAAGAAATTGAGAGGAAATCAGCACCAAGAGCTATAAAACACGAGCCTGGGAAAAGTCTCAGTGGAGATCATCCGGGCGGTGAGTGTAGTTTTCTCTTTGTTCCATATAGAGACAAAAGTAGAAATTAGGTTCTGCCGGTAAATAAATAAGTGATGGCATATGTTAAAATCATGTATGTTTTGTGCATCTTATATTTCTTATTTGTAAAATGTGCTCAAGAATGACTTTAAAAGTAACTTTTGGCTTTCAAATTCTACTAATCAGAGAGTTAAGTATATTGTATGGTAGAAGATTAGTTTTGTGCAGTAATAATAAGTAGGTAATTTACTATTAAATCTATCCAGAAGTAACATATGATTTTTCAGAGCAATAACTACCACATTATTTATGTAGGTTTAATATGCAAATTGGTAATTTGTGTTTTGAATTATCACCTAGGCAAATTAAGCTACAATCTAATGGTTTTCACTGACATTTAATTCCACAATAACTGATTACAGTATTACATTCCATTATATTTTTGAACCTGTTATAGTTTTATAGTATTGTTATAAATAACTTACTTTTTTCTCACTTGTTCTTACTGTATATAAATATTCTATACTATGAATTCATTGCATCTATTCTTTTCATGTTAACATATTTTATCTCATTTTACATATTAAGTACCTCATTATATCCTTAAAAATTCAACTAGTGTACTAATTTAACACAATCAGTAACACTTTTCTACATTACTGTCCTTTTAATTTATAGAGGAGAAACACTTAATGTATTCATATTACACACAAATTGATATCTGGCAATTCCTTGCTCACTGAAACTTAACAAATACAAAAGAGATCCCTGAAAATTATTATGGTATTAATTTAATTACATCGTGATTTCAACTAGAATTTTAAAAATAATACTATTTTGGCATTTTGATAATTTGATGCTGCTTTTTATTAAAACCTGGTCTAATTTTAATTACGTATCTGCATATCTACAGAACAACCCTCATTTTGTTTTGAAACAATCTGTGTTGTAGATTTTCTAGGAAATTTTAATGAAAACTATTTATCTAAGTTTTATGTTAAGAATACAATTTCTAAGGTTTATTTCTAATTTGGCTACATTTAAATTAAAGTCCCACATTTTAGATGATCTAACAGCATGATAATAACATATACAGCATATTTTATTTTGTCTTCAACTATTACTGATTAAAATGAATACTGCTTCTAAATATTTTGGTGATATAATGATTCATTTATATTTTTATCTGAGCACTATTTTTCTTATTATCCCCTTTGTTTTAGCGGTAAATGTTGCACTGTTTTTTATTTCTATTCAGGGTTATCATTTCTTTAAGATTTAGGTATATATTTTAGAATTAAAACATTTTATAATTTAATTTTTATCAAAAGATAGATTTAATAATAGAAAATGGAGTGATGGTTAACATATATTCAATATATATTTTGCTTTGGGAAAACTGAAAATTAACCTATGTAAACACTTAGTGGCTTAATACATTGTGGCTAATAAATATAAACAAATACAAGAAGGAGTATGAATTAATATAAGGCATTTCTAAAGCAGATTAAAGATATGTATAATTTCAGAATATTAGACATGATAATTAATACAAAAATGTGTATTAATTTTTACTTTTAGCTTGATAAAAGGCATGCATATAGAAGACACTCTAAATTGTATACTTACATTTCATGTGTGAACAGAAAAAATCAAAGTTCAAAGAAATCCCTCCTCAAATTATCTGAAGAGAAAAATCAAGTCTAGACTGTTGGAACATAAGTGTTAAATGGACAAAAACAAAACAAAACACATGAAAAAACAAATAAATGAGGAATAATAACAGCAACAACACAAACAGGGTCTTAAAATCATGGCATACCTGAACCTTAGAATATAGACTTTCAAAAAATAAAATACTGTTTTTACCTTTCGTACTCAGATACTATGGGCCTGTAGTAATGGAAAATCTATATACATTCTTCATCGAGACTCTGATATTTACAAAAATTTATGGTGGTTTTAAAAAAATCTCAGGAAAATATTGCAAATTCTGGAAAAACTGGGAGACTGACATTGGTAGTGGGAATTCCATTTTTATAATTCCAGGCATCAGCATAAACAAAACTTATAATCACGGTTGAAATTAGAAAAAAGCCTAGTGACAATGCATTCTGAGATTTAGGGTATATTTTTGGCCTTATCTTTTAAAATTTCCAGGGAATTAGGCAGTTAGCAGAGTATTAAGTAAAACCCTGCTTAAACTAGCTATTGGACTAGAAAATCTGTTCTGTAACCATGAGAATATTGCATATAAAAATGTATTGGATATGGCCAATCCTGTTTTATGAGAAAAATTGTTTTCTAATGTTAATTATATTACTGCTTATTATGCCCTAAATGTGAATAATAAGTTGCTGCAAGTTAAAAACAAACAAATAAGAATAGCATTGCAAAAAGCATTTGTTACGCAACTTAAAATTATTATAAGGAAAACAAAGTATCAAAGAAAATTCAAATATTCTGACAAAAGTCAGAAAAGTTAAGAGAAGTAAGAGTACTACTTAACTAAAAATAAAATGCAGAGTTTAATTGACCATACATATAAAAAATATTTAAATCTACTAACAATGATTTTTTCAATAAAAAAGACCTTTCAATGTAGTAAAGTCTAGTGAAGTTTTATTCTTGGATGACAAAAATAACAATACAAAATTTTTAAAAATAGGGAAAGAGAAAATATTTCATTTTAAAAAATGAAATACCTAGAACTATTGTGAAGTCTTTCTGGCAAAAATAAATATAAGTAAATTTGGATTCAAACAGAACAGGAACATTAAAATCCCAAGAAGGTCTGGATTCTTATGAAAAATAAATGAAAGTGTCCTGGAGGATTCATCCACTGCTACTATACTTACAATGAATGCACAGCCAAAACCAGGTTCCATGAGGGCTCAAAGAGAGTAAGTTAATCACTTTAAAAAAACATTCTTACACATAAAAATTTGTTACACATAGAAAATTAAAATGTGACCTGGGAAAAAGGGAAGGTTGTGGAGAAAAATGAAAAATATTTAGCTTTCAGATGCTAACACAACAAAACACAGATAACACCAAATAATCAAACAAAAAGACTTGTGAGCCACAAGCCTAGGTTTTGAGCCACTTGAACACATAGCTGTGTTGAATTGACTTACTATGTCAAATTTGTATGCCAGAAATTTACTGGACATATAAGTAAAGGAAAGAAGAACAAAAAGATTAACTGATGAAGAAATTTAAAGCAGCATGACTATATATTTCAAAGGATATTAAAAGTGTATGGGTTACATTAAATACATCCAATCTAGAAATTGATCAAAAGAAGCCTCAACAAATTTTTATTCTGGAAACGGCAGACTGGCTGGATTAAACTTGTTTTTCTCCAGAAAAATATAAAGTCTAAACTAAGTATACATTTATAAAAATCTGAAAGTGTTGAGCAAAAATCAGTGCAAAGCAGTATGCTTGAAAATAATAGAGGCAAATTGGATCAGGCAATTATTCACCCAGGCTTCTCTGAGGGGTATTTCTTGGTCTGAAGTGCAGAGAGATGAAGCCCAAATAGAAATAGTCAGTCTTTCCATGTAAAGGAGGCAAAGATCAGATCCCAGGACAACTAAAGTGGTTTGAAATTGGAAATCAGGTACCAGACAGGGGAAATCATTAAAAGGAAACCCCAGAAAACTGTGTGAAAAATTTCCTTGGACTTTGGATTTTTTTCCTGGTTTTTTGGATTGTATGTGCACATGGACTTGAAGAGATCTGGTAGGCAACTGTTGCTGGGAGGCACACGGCTGAGTGGAGATTTCAACAATTACACATGGTGTGGAATAGAGTTTGGATCCAGCCAGAATAAAGACTCCTCAAACACCCCACACACTTATTTGAGAGTGCAACCAGGTCACACCCTAAAGCAAAACATATTTCCCATGAGTGATTAAAAAAATCAAAACAAACCAAACAAACCAAGAAAGCCTTCTGTAGCTCCTTGATAACAAGAACTATAACCAGGCATTGGGAAGACTAATTAGAATTGCCAGTAACTAAACTATCTACCAGAAAAAAGAAACCAAAACACTTTTTAGGAAAACCTTTACAATATATTTTCAACAATTTTGAATTGTTGAAATCATTTTTACAATATTCTGAAAAATCAGATAAAAGCGATATAAAAAGATAAAGTAATTAACATACATAGAGCCAGTGATAATCTAGACATTGGAATTAGCAAAGAAAGACTTTAAAAGAAGGAAAGATGAGCAAAAAGCATAAGATGGGGTATATCTAAAAAAAAGTAAAATATATATAAACATAACAAAAAGAAATTAATAAAGAATTAGCTGATATAACAACAAAATGGACATAGTAGGAGAAAAGTCCAGAGAAATTGATGACTAGTCAAAAGAGAAAATTTTAAAAATAAAGAAAAAATAATAACCTTTATTGGGTTTTTATTCCATACAGGACAAGTATACTATCTTGATCAATAAAAAATGTTTATTTTTGTATCTTCAGGGAAGATAGGAATCTTACTGTGTTTAGATTCAGCCTCTATTTACTCTATTTTCCTCTACCATATGCTTATCTACTCTCTCCTTTAGTTTTCTCACCTATAAAATGGCAAAAATAGTAACTAATTAATGTATTTGTTGGGGGACCATCACTTAACATATATGAACATATTAAAAACTCTGGTTAGCATGTAATAATACATTTTATTGTTATTATTTTTATTATACTCTGGCTTCTGTTTCTGCATACTACTACATATACAATATTGAACATAGATAATATGTCTTACATGAAATTTTATTTCCAAAGTAAAATTATTTTCTAGGTACTTTTCTACACTGTTGTTACTTAAAGGTGTCAATATTCATGGAGTTAAAACATTCTATTTATAGCAAAGCCAACCTGTATGTCTGTGGATTACAAGGCAAAGTTAAATGAAAATTTAAGATAAAATTCACACAGTATTCTAAGTTGCCTTTGGCTTTTGGGGAGTATTAACTACTGTAATAAATGTGTGATTTAACTCTGCTCTGTCACTCAGAAACATAGCTACACCTTATTCAGTTTTCTATCTTAGCAATTATAGCATGATTTTCTCCCCTTTTTAGAATGCCGTATACTGAATGAAGTCATTAATTTTACATGTTTTTCTATCCTGATCACTTTATTCCAACATATCCTAATAAATGTCTATTGAAAGAGTGTATGAATTAATGAATGAATTAAGCTTTAAAAGAGATAAAGTCAAAATGAAAAACCAAGACATCTTCGCAGTTGCTGGCCAGAATTATGTCTTATATGTTTGAAGAAACTTCAAAAAGTTTTTCATCCAGCCATCTTACCTTAATCTTTTGTACTTAAAAAATGGAAATCTCAACTCATCACACTAATTTCTTTAAGAATTACTAACGGAGGTCCTATCACTATATACATAAGGTATTATGTTAAGTGCTTTTCTAATTAAATGTTGAGAAATCTCTTCTGCCCTTAAGGCAGAATTGAGAGGCTGCAAATGAAAAACTATTTTTTAACCTAAGAAGACCTGGGCTCTTTACATTTCTTTCATATTATAAATATAAAACAACCACTTTCTCTAGCCCTTCTCTTTGTTGCAGTTGTCATATTCTACCTGCAGATTCCCTAGTCAAACTGAAATATTCATTATGTACAATATCCATTTTTCAAATTTCCTGGTAATAGTTTTACCAACTGCTTGGCTACTGCATAACACAGGTTACCATGTTACCATCACCCAATTACATCTTCCTCACTTCGTTTCAGCCTTCACTAGTGCTAGACTTTCCATTTGTTCAGCCTCTGCCCACTGAAGGTCATGGTCAGTGCCTTATCTTATAGCATTCCAATATGGCAGCATCTCAAACTTGAACAATTTCTGAATCATGTAGCTGTTGCTGTATAACAAACTTGCCCAAACCTCAATTTAAAAAAATGATGACTTTTATTTTTCATTAAACTGTAGGTAAATTGGAAAGTTTTCCTTCTGAGATTATGTGGAGGGGATTCTCGCAGTCTGAATAGGGACCATTCTAGGCCAGTCAGCCTGCCAACAGAGAACCCCTACCAGATGAGCGGAACCACTTACCTGACCCAGAGTTAACTGCCAACTTGGAGGAGAACTCCTGTAGACTTGTTAGCAATTGTTAGAGGTTATTATTTTAAACTACTGACATATAAGATAGTTTCTTAATGCAGCAATACCTAAATAATTTATCCCTTCACATTGAAATATTTTGAAAGGATTTTTCTTCTTAAAGAAGTCCCTGAAATTATAGGCTATAGTATAATGCAAAAAAGCAGAGGAGGCCTGTAATGAATATTCAGTTGGTGAATGTGTTGACCAATCAGTAGTACTGAGAGGAGTTTAGGGCAAGAAAATAAAAGCATAGTTTAATATTCAATACCTTATATAAAGTATAGAAAAAGCATTTTACCAGATGCTTAAATGTTAAACAGAATTTTGATGAAAGGTCAAATCCAATTCTTAATAAAATAGCAATAGATATATAATTTAATAACATAATATTATTGCAGTTAACATACTGACATATTTCTTTCCAGGCCTTTTCTATGCATTTTTAAAATATAATTGAAACAAAAATCTTCACAAGGATATGCAAGCTAGAAACTATTTTTTACTATTAAACATAAATAAAGAGTTCATTATGTTTAATAAACCTATATATAAAATGAAGAAACAGAAAACAACACATTTCCAAACAAGTAATTAATGTAAAAGGTGTGTATATTCTGGATACTGCTTTCTCTTTAATACTTAAAATTCTGCCTGACACACAGTAGCTCAATACCTTTTCAGCTGAATGAATGACTAAATTACAAGAAATTCAAAACAAAACAAAACTGAAGTACTGACTTTTTCTTTTCTGGTGAGATGGTTAAAGATGGACATTGAATTCTACCTAGTATTTTCAAGAATGTAAGAAAAAGACACCATTTTCAAATACCATTGTTAAGCAATTTGTCAATTTTTTTTCAAAGTTCAAAATGTGCTTTCATGAGGAATCTAGGAAAACATCAACTGGGGCTTTGATGACTAGCACGATAGGGAGAATTCAAACAACAAAATATCCCATGAAAGTGAGGCTGTGGACAAAGACCCTTGATGCATAAGGAACCTTGGTATGTTTCTAGGAAGGCATAAAATAGAACATAGACTCAAAAAATTAAACATAAAAATATAAAGATATTCTAATGACTCAAGCAAGATTCTTTACATATGTCAGACATTTAGCAAAACTCTCTGAGTCTTTCAAGGCAGAGGGTACTTTTGGGATGCATTGTCATTGTTTGCTTTCCAGGCCAAAGAATAATTAGGCTGAGTTTAATTTACAGTTTAATTATCATTTGGGAAATTTTCATAATTGTAATTTGAAAGCTATATATTTTATTTCACTATAATCATCTGTATACTTTGTTACAATATATAAAATATTTAGAACTCAATTAAAATGAAGACAGATTTATTACTACTAAATATAGTGATGCAATTTTCAGTAAAATTTCTACTGGTACGTTTCCCAGAAAGGATTAAAAGAATCTTCAGATTATTAATAACACACATGCTGAATAGAATTATCTGACTGAAATTTGATGAATATCATGCATCTAATTTTGAACAAGTCAAATTAAATTTGACTACAATGAATCCTTTTAAGTTACCTTCAAGTGTGTTTTATTCATGAAGTTGCACATCTTGAAAATTACAAAAAATATAATGTGCTTGCAAATTCTATGTTTCTGCATGCAAAATAGCAAGACTACCAAGAAATTAAACCATGGAAGCAAAAAACACTGCATTTGTTACTTGATAAAATCTTAAATTATTATCATAATGCAAAAATAACTTTAAGAGAACAATGTCTTAATTGGTTTATGACAATCAAATCCAAACAGGATATCTCTATATTTATAACAGTTCCATCTACCAGGCAAATGTGGCTTATGCAATATAGTTCTTCATAAAAATCATCATTTAGTGTACAGCTGGCCACAGTTATCTATTGCAGGAAAATTGTCCCTTTCACTAGCATTTATTAAGAACCTATTTACATGTGACATTTTGTTCTTGGTGTTACAAAACTGCTTGATGAAAATAATAGAAGGTTTCAAATGTTGCTGTTTGCCCCTGTGCAGCCATTGAAGGTAATTAATATTTTAGCTAGACTGAACTAAGCCATAAAGTAATGGATAAAAGTGTTTTTATTTTTGCTTTGCTCCTTATAAAATATGTTTATTGGAGGAGAAAACACAGGAAATGCACAAACGTATAAAGAATAAAATCCACCGTACTCCTGTCATCCAGCAGCAGCCATAGTTAATATGTTTCCAAAGTTTTTCTTTTTACTGTTCATTTTAATATATGGGACTTTTGTGAATATCAGTCATAGCTATGTCCCATATGTAGCTGATATTCATAATGCACTTTGATGTAAGATAGATTTCTAGAGGTGAATGTATAGTGTTAAATTCACGAGGCTGTGTAGCATGGAGCTGAGGAGACAGCCAGCAGGCGTGTGATTCTGGGTTCTGTCTCCACCAGCTGAGTACACAAATCACTCAATCTCTCTCTATCTTCATTTCTTTATCTGTAAAATGGGAATAAAAATAGTTCCTACCTCACAGACTTGTTACGAGGATGAAACTAATTCATGCAAAACTCTTGGAATATAAATTAAATCAAGAGATGTTAGTTAGTTTTTTCAGGCTCTTATTATATATTTTCAAACAGCTTTCCAGAAACAGTGGACATCCTTTTTAGAAGTCAGCTCTCCAGTAACAAGTGGGTTCACAAACACACACACACACACACACATAGTATTTAGTGTGTATAGTTGTGTGTATATAATAAATTAAAATAATGAAACTTAAAAATACCAAAATCATAACTTTTTTAACATCATAAAATAGTCCTGAAACAGAGAAACTGGAAAAGATAACCAAATATGAAGCTTAAAGAACGCTACCTATAACTAAACACAATGAGTCAGAATGTCTCTCCTTTACTCTCTCTATATTTCTAAATAAACCATAATTATATCTACATGATTTTAAATCAGGTCATCCTAACTCCTCCCCAGAGATGTCTACGCATTCATCTGCATCAGTGCAAATTCACACCACCCAAGTATTAGAAGTTCCAGTGATTTAGAAAGTGGGCATAGAGGGAACTTACCTCAACATAATAAAGGCCATATATGACAAACCCACAGCTAACATCATTCTCAACGGTGAAAAGCTGAAAACATTCCCTCTAAGATCAGGAACAAGACAAGGATGTCCACTGTAACCACTTTTATTGAACATAGTTTTGGAAGTCCTACCCTCAGCGATCAGAGAAGAAAAAGAAATAAAAGGAATCCAAATTGGGAAAGAAGGAGTATAATTGTCACTGTTTGCATATGACGTGTTACTGTACATAGAAAATCCTAAAGATGCTACCATAAAACTACTAGAGCTCATCAGTGAATTCAGTAAAGCTGCAGGATACTAAATTAATACACAGAAATCTCTTGTATTCCTATACACTAAAAACAAAAGATCAGAAAGAGAAATTAAATTCATGCTATCCTGAAATAGTCTTAACACTTTATGCCATTACGCATGGACCTCACTCTCCATTAAGCATGGACCTTATTATCCACTATGCTACTCTCTTATATATAGAGTAACGTGGCCTTCCCGTTGTTGCTGTCAGAGGCACGCTGGGCCCTAGTGCCCTACAGGCAGAACAGTGTGTTGACATGCACATCTTCATGAAGAGCTTTGCAGAGAAAATGTACCCAAACCACACTATCTCTCTTTCCTCCCACTCATTGTCATTGTCACTTTTTTATCACCCATAATAGAAACTTTTCCTCTCTTGGCTGAAGATTCAGTCTCTCACACCAGCATTTAGAACTGCAACAAGGTTGCCCACAACACCACATTTATCTCCAGAACACCAAAGTTTGGAAATGCCTCAACTGGGGAAACATTGAAGCCCATTGAGCTGCAATGGGGCTACATGAGGGTGTATATTATCACTGAAAAAGAGTCCTCTAAAACTTATTCACCCACACATACTGTCTGGCTTCTGGCTTCATAATTTTTCAATACACTATATTATATGTGCCACTTAAACGACATTGTTCAAACAAGTGTGCAAATTCGCAATATGTGTTGCAGTCCATCTATCCATTGTCCACAACATTCACTGCTATATCGTTAGGGTTTCTTGAGGTTTCTGTACAGCAGATCTGGCTATAATCTATCACACCACTAATTCGTTTTTCTATAAAAGAACTATTGTTAGATTAATAAGACTTCTAGATTTACTACCCTATTAACAACATTTTTTTTTTTTTGTCTAGAATTTTGGATTTTTCTGGAGTCATATTTTGCCTAGTTTTAGTGAAATATCTTAAAATTATGAAGAATATGATCATTTTGTTATTCTGCCTGATAAATATAGGCATCCCTATAGAAATCCAGCTCAGCCTAGTTTAACTTTCCTTAGATTATTTTAGGTCACTGTGTTTTTAAAACATCATGACACATTTTGTACGCAAAATAGAGATTTCCTACTATGAACTCCTTTCATTTAATTTTATTGATGTAAATCTAGTGAAGTTTCCAGATTTATGAGGCAGAGAGAAATAATTTTTTATGTCCTATTTTTGAATGATTTTCCCTTGGTTGAGGAGCTTACCAAAAAAGTAAAACTAAACAATAAAAGAATGGCAAGTACAAGTAGCAATTTCTGGTACACCTGATGGATAGATTCTAGTTTGGGTATTAAAAATACTAAATCAGCAAGGCTCACAGTCATGAGGAAGATGCCAAAATTCATGCGTGGGTCATTAAGTTTAATTATTTTAGTGATGAAAGGAATGGAATATATTGATTTAGAGTATATAAAATATTCTTTATGACAGTACCCCAACTTCAAAAGGTGCTTTCCCCCACAAGTGGCGCTATCGTTGATTCTTCAAGAGGCCATTTTTCATTCTATAGATCCAGGTACCTCTGATGTATAAGTTAAAATAATAACCATTTAACCCGTGGGAATTAACATGTTGCTTTACATTTGCCTTATGAATTCCACTTTTTGTTCATATGTGAAATACCACAGAAGGTGAGACTACAAGTAGCAATTCATGAAAGTAAGAAAAATTTAAATCTAGAATACATACGCTATCCAGCAGAACAGATCATTGTTCATCCTCTCATCTCCTACTTGTATGCTGGAATCTACCCAATGCCATCAACTTGCTATAAAGAAAGTGACTAGCCCCTTCAGGTGATGGGATGATAGAGTGGGTTCCACATTGGACGCTCAGAATAGGCAATTCCCAGGCCAGACTTTATAGAGGGAAGTACATGATATTTAGTACATATAGAATCAATCTTTCAGCAGTCCTCTCCACACTGTTCATGGGCCCATTGATCAAATCCTTGAATCATGAAAGGTAGAAGCTGATTGACATCCACAGGGCAGATTGTTAAGAATCTCTTCTGCAGTAGGGCCTTTGGAAAGCATTTACATGGGTGATGGAAAAGGTAGTCTCACGTTCACAGGTTTTCTACCCCTACTCAGGCACAGAAGAATGGGCCTTGAACTCGTAACTCTTCCTTACATAGACCTAAAGCCTTCACAGCCCATCCTGGGTTTATCCCCTGGTGTGGGAATATCTTTTCCTTCTTCAGACTCAATGTGTCCTTTGTTCTGCTTAAGCATGTGCATCATATGGCACCTGGTCAACCCCAGGCTGTATCTGTGTCCGGTAGGGAGGGAATAGCGTCCTTTGTTTACAGCATGATGGGGTGCCTGCAGACTATGGCCTTGCCTTCGCCACAGGATGACACACTGGCCATAGGGGACCAGCACCCACTACTGAAGCTTTCAAGAAGACCATCCACATATAACTTCTTAAAACCCACTTTCATGTTTTTATTTAGTCCCAGACTATTTGTGTAAATAACTGCCAAAATATTACCATTTTATAGTCTACATGCAGATCATTTATCCTTGATTTAAAAGAGGAGGGGAATGCAATAAACTGTTTAATGTCCCACCTGCTAGGAATACTTCCTTTCTTTACTTTCTTTCTGGGCCAGCCCTTAGTGAACTAAGACACCTTGCAAGTCCACTTCCAGCTTACATGAACCTATTGGGCAAGCTGCCTGTAATACACTCAGCTCTCTATTAACTTTCTTCAAAAGAAAATTTATGATTTTACATAACAGGAAAAACTCTATCTCTTCTAAACCACTTATGTATATTTTATATCCCTGAATACATTTTCCTTCTAGCACCTATCATTGATGCAAATTTACATTTAATTACATGCTCATTTTATGGATAACAAGGTTTCTCACTAGTCTAAGGTTCCTTAGGGCAGGGATGGGTTTGGTTTATTTTACTATTGACTCTCTTGCACAAAATACTTAGCAGGGATCAACTCACATTGTCTATGAAAAAAATCATGAGTATACTAAGTTTTATTAGAAAGCAAATGATCAGCATTCACGGGAAAAAAATCGCTATTTTTTTCTCTTAACATTTCTTTCATTTATAGAATACTCTAACTTGAAAGTTGAAAAGGGTCATCATACAAGTTGCTTAGAGATAATTTTTATAATGTGTTCTGATAAAACTGCTAATCTTTCCCCTTCTTAAACCCTTGCACATTTTCAGCCATAGAATCTTAATTTTGTAGAATTTTTTTCCAAAAGCTTGTCTTTAATGACAGGATTTCATTTTTCATATTTTAAAAAATTTAGTATACTTTTTAAATTATGTAAAAATTGCAAATATGCCCATAAATCCTGCATTCTGCTTCTTTGATTGTCAATGTTTTACTTTACTATGGTACACTTGCTTAATTTTAATATTTGAAAACTGATTACATAGGTCTGGAATATGAATAAAGTTAGTCCCTCCTTTCACTTCTTTCATTTGCTATACCTCATAATTACTCATCGTAAACTGATACCTAAAAGAAATAGAATGATATTTTTTTGATCAACATCAGAGGCTATTTAGTATTTTCCATTTTACTAATTTGCTTTAAACTAATGTATAACAAAGGGTTTAATAATAGTTACTGTTGGGAAATGACAGTGACTTTTACAAGAAACTTACAAACTTGAAATGTTAAAATGTGGAAGATTTAATTAAGTGCTATTCTGTATCTCTGATTATTTATCACTCTTCAAAACCGATTCACTCTGAGAATATAAATGTAAAGATATAAAATAACACCAGCAAGACAGTGGTCATAAATAGGCAGGCAATAACTAACAGCATGCCTTATTTACTCAGTATGATTTTTTACATTTTAACAAGAAAGATTATTCAAGGACAGTTGCTCTTAATCTCTATGGGATGAATCACACACTCTCAAGATTGCATGCTATTTATGGACACTTTTTGAAGAATAAATATAGTCTCTCACTAAACATTAATTAATATTAATAAAACTTAAAGTTAGCAAATCTGAAATACTGTACCAAAAGGAAGAAATATTTTCTCAGAGTTTTTTTTCTTTTTGGTAGTGCCACGCGGCATGCAGAATACTTATTTCCTCAACCAGGGGTCGAACCCCTGCCGCCTGCAGTGGGAGCACACAGTCTTAACCACTGGATGGCCAGGGAAGTCCCTCAGACTTTTTAAAGATAAAGTGTGTGTCACAGTGCCTAGTTCCAAAATGGGAATTAGTAAGTGGGAAAGGATTCATTTCGAATGAATTTTTTTAGTGAATTTTGATATCACTGACAAATTGCTTTCTACTATTAAAATCATATGAAGCATAATAATATTTATAGTTACATGGGAACACGAATATTGCCTTTAATAAATTAAAGTGAAGTAGGCAAATATTTTTAATAGGACACAAATGTTTCAGTTATGCAAGATGAAAAAATTCACATTATATAATGTATATAATGGTGACTCTAGGTAACAATACCATGCTATATACTTCGAATTTGCTAAGAGGGTAGATCCTAAGTGTTCTTAGCACAAAATTAAAAAATAAGCAAAAGCTAACTATGTAAGGTAATTAGATGTTAATTAGCTTGATTGTGCTGATAATTTCACAATGTGTATGTATATCAAATCACCAAGTTATACAGCTTAAATATATACAATAAAAAACCAGAATTGCTTTTCATTAAATGACACCATAAAAAGGTGATTGCACATACATTTGATAAAGCATCCTATATATAAGATATACAAAGAACTTTACAAATCAAGTAGCAAAATGCAGAAAAACTTGGCAAAAGACTCAGAATGACATTTTGGAGAAGAGTATTTCAGAATGATCAATAGACACATGAAAAGGTACTCAACTTCATTAGTTACCTGAGAAAAGTAAGCTAAACCTTCAATGTGGTACCTGCTCTATTAATAAAAAATAAGACAATAATACTAAGTGCTGGTGAGAATGAGTAACAGCTATAAATCTAATACTCTGTTGTTCAGAGTATACATTTTTATAACCAGTGCAGAAATCTTTCTGTCAGTACTTAACATTAGCTGAACATACACAACACTGCAAGTCAGAAATTTAACTAGTATATATACTTCAAGAGAAATATTTAAAACAATGTGTTTGTATATTCAGCAAAAGAAATGACTGAAATAGTCACAGAACCATTCTTATTTCTCCCAATTTAGAAACAACTCAAATGTCCACAAACACCAAAATTGTTAAAAACGTTGGAGAATTTATAAAATAGAATACTGTAGCAATGAAAAAATTATTGCTGTCAAACAAACAACATAGATGAATCATAAAATAATATTTAGCTAATGAAATCATCCACAAACTAGCAATATATATCACTATATGTATACACACAGAGACACAAACACACACATATAGAGAGTTTACAAATAGACAAAAAGCAAAACTAATCTATGGTGTTAGAATTGAAATAGTGGTTATTTTGGGGATAGGCTAATAACTACAATGGTACTTGCGGTTTCTTGTGTGCTAGAAATATCTATTTCTTAATATGGAAATTTTCAATATATCATATAATTAAACATTACATATAAGATGTAATCAAATTTGATAGCCACACAGATGCATGATTATACATCAGAAGATTAGTATCTTTTGACAAAAGATACTGTGAAAGTAAATGAATATCCTAGAAATATTTTATAATACTTGTAGAGTAGAATGAGGCATCTACACAAATTCAGATTGGAAATGAAGACTTAAGGTACTTCTTCAAATTTTAGAAAACTTTGCATAAAAAATAGAGGATAGAATTATGACCACTGAGTTATTGTAGGAGCCAGATCTATTCCAAATAAGCAATGGCATTCTATCAGAGCTGTCTAGAAACTGACTGGAATGTTACTTGGATTCATGAGTCCCACAATCATCAAATTTATTGAAATAGGATAGATTTTCATTTTTAAGAGTTATTTATCCAGTCTTTTGTTTTGTTTTTTTTGTTTGTTTTACCTTAACAATTACTCACTGAGAATTTGTTGGTACAATATATTTTTCTAGGCGTTTCCTGTAGACTGGATTTTTTCTTGAGCAAAGATGTAGATTAAATAATACTTTCATTTTTCATTTTAACTCAAGAATCGATGGTAGTCAAACTAAAGTGTGGTATATCACACTGGTTAAATTCCTGTGCTGTGAATTCAGACTTCCAGGGTTTGAAGACTCTTTCCACAGTTTCCTGGCTCAGTGATGTGTGTAAATTTATTTCAACCTTTTATTCCTCAGTTTCCTCAGCAGTAAAGTGTGGATAAAATGGTTTCTACTGCATAAAACTTTTCTGAAGATTAAGCAAATTTTATAAGGTATGTATGCCTGGCTACTTTGAAAGCATCAGATGTCTTTACACTGTAAGTGTTATTTTTAATGTTATTTTAATTCAGATAAGTATAAATGTACAAATTTAGATATTTAAAACACTGAAGGATGATTTTTTCATATTCATAATGCTACACAGACATATACATTTGTTCAGGTATATATATATAGAGAGAGAAAGATAGTAGGTACATGCATGTGTGTAAGAAAAATTAAAATATATCAGTGAAAGATGTTATTTATTTCAGAAGCTTAGTGATATTTTAATTATATTCACTTTATATAAAATTATACCACACTTTCCTGACCAATTCAGGCATTTTGGATGTCCTACCACCCTCACTGAACCTTATTATTATGTGCTTCAAAGTTGTGGGATACTCGGTCAACAAATTTTCTCCTTTCACAACCAGAAGTTATTCAGTTACGTTTCTCATTTCATGGGTCAGTTACTTTCTTTGTTCCTATCCATGAAGGATAAGCCCAAACTATCTTATTGGATTAGAGGCAGGTAGTGTGAGTCTTAACTCTGTTATGGATCTTGGTTTGTCACAGATGAATTGCTTCTCTTTGATACAACTTGAGCAATCTATCTAGTATGTTGAAAAATTCCATCTCTGTAGAAGAAGAAACACAATTCAGACCAAAGAGATACTTCTCTTATTTAAAATGAATAGATGGTGGCTATTGGTGGATGACAAATCCACAGTCTATTTAAAGCTGCTAGTCAATTGTCTGTTGAAGGAAAGACATAGCTGAAAAAATATATAGAGATTGTATAGTTGCACCATGAGCAATTTCTCCTGGAGTAAGTTAAACTACTAAAAGTGAATAATAGAAGCCAGAAAACTTTATTATTTTTTTTTAAGTGAAGTAACAGAGAAATAGAAATCTTTCCATTTTCTAAATGTGCAAAGGAGAAAGTTTAGGTATGTGGGCTCAAAAAATGTTGGGGAAAAGCTGAAGAGGAGGCAATTGAGATGAGGAAAGATACCTCTTTCTCTCCCTCCCTCTTTCTCTCTCCTTTTTTCTCCCTTTCTCTGTTCTTTTAGGTAAAAGTCCGATTTTATTTCCCTCATATAATGATATGAACAAATTGCAGAGGTCATTTTGGTGTTGATACATTCAGAAATAATGTGTGATTCTTTGAGAATTATGTAATAATTTATTTTTGAGTAAATAAGAAATTAATTTAAAAATTACTGGCTTTGTGGTTAAGAAGTTTCTTAAAGAGTAGTTTGTGATTTTCAACATTTTTAAATATGATGTAAATGGAAATTTATATTATCAACAAACATTTATTTCAAGATAAATAAGACATGAATCATGTTGTTTGTTTCACTGCATTTCTGGAGATTTGACTGTGACTGCAAAGAACAAACATACATGTGCACTTTCTTCAAACTTAAGAGCTATCTGAAATAATAAAATTCATGAAATAATGTTGCTCTAAACAACAGTTCTGCATCAATAGATTTTATACAACCAATAAGAAGTAAATAGATTTCAGATGAATAAATGCATTTTGCATTTTTCTTAGAGAAATAAATAGCTTATGATTAATTTTTCCAATACAAGGAGATAAATTACTCTGGTGAGCAAATATATCTCAGAATTAGAAAAAAATGAAAAAAGTATAAGAAATGTATAAATAATCACACTTGTAGTGGTAGTGAAATTTCATAGAATTAATATTAAATTCTTTATTTAGAAGTTTTCTTTTAATCCTATGCCATATAGAAAACAAATAAAATGAGTGGTGAGTTTTAGAGAAAGTAAATATTTAAAGCAGATATTTGTTTATTATTTATCATAAGCTATATAATGTCTAATTTTATTTTAACTTAGAAAGAAAAAGGAGGGATTGCACAATGCATGTAGGCTTATAGCATAGGTTTATGTATCAAATTTGATATTATATTTAAATGTACAACCGATTCATTAAAGATTTTTTAAAATAATTATTTGCTTTTTGAGTACCATTCAGCTATATCTATATGTTACATGAAAAATGATATGTTATTATGAATTCATGTGTTATTATATATGTATACATATATATGGCAAATATTTGTCTGCAATATCAAAAGTCTATTACCCAACATTTGCGTGCATACCATCTTAGAAGAAGAATCCTAAAGAAATCATAAACAAGAGCTTACATTTTTTTTCTAAGAGCCCCGTAACATTTCACAGTATATTAAGTACTTTACTAAATCATATAATACTTTAGAATGTTTTTCAGACTAAACACACACCCCAACACCTTGATCTTTCTCCTAATACAAAATCTATTACATTAAATAAATGTCTGGTTATTTGACATATTTTTCATCTACAACATTGTTTATGTGTACTTTCTCCCTATTTTCTCTATTAATGAACACTTTGGATATTGTTTTGTCTCTTTGCTTTCTTTCCTTCCACCCTTTCCTTTCTTCTTCATTTTTAAAAATAAATTTGGAAAGAGTTCAGTGTCAGTGACCTGTGCACAAACTACAAAAAGCCAAAGCCATCTTCATTGATATCAGGAGACCAGACTGAGCCCAATAAGCACCCTAAAATAGGAGCAGGACAATCTAAGCTAAGGAAGAAAGTTGGTCAGTTGATGACCTTTTTGACAGTGTGTTGAATGTCCCAGGACCAAGATTTTCCTTATAGGAAGTAGCCCAGAGAGGAAAAAAGGAAGAATCTAAAGAGGAAAAAGAGGAAGATGTGTCTCCCCAAGATATACTTACACTTAAGCATGATCCATCATGACTCTAGAACATGTTTAGCTAAAATTCATCTTCATAAATTGAGGACCATGCAAAGAACATGAACTGGGTAAAGGGAAAGCAGAAGGGACAATGGCCAAGGAAAAGTAATATTTAAGTAGAAAATATAAAGTTTTATATACATTTTTATTCTTTCTTTCTCACTTGCCTTCTAACTACCTGTCAACTGTTTCCACAAGGCTTCTTCCTGACCAGGAAACAAATTCTTCGCTACTGTATTTTTCTTTCTTATTTCATTAATTTTTTCACCTATCTTCAGCATTTCCTCCACTTAATTAATTTTTTTTTTAAGTTTTTTATATTTCTCTAAGTCCTTAATTTGAAGACAGATCAATATTTTTCAAGTTTTCTTATTTTGTTAATATATGATTTAAGGCTATGTATTTCCTTCTTATTTTCACTACATTCTGTTTTAATTATTTTACATATTAATGTTGAGTTCTCCTTTGATCCATGAATTATTCAGTAGACTGCTTTCAAATTTCCTAAAGCATTATATTTATTTATCCTTTTCACCATTGATTTCAAGTTAATTATCTATCTTCACATGCAATTTCCTTGAAATGTGATACTTGTTCTATGACTTATTGTGTGGGTCATAATATCTTACAGTTTTGGAAGTCAAAAGTATGAAATCAGTCTCTCTGGGCTAATATCAAGGTGTTGGAGAGGCTGGTCCTTTCTGGAGTCTTTAGGTAAGAATCCATTTCTTTCCCCTCTCCACCTTCTACATATCACCTGAATTCCTTGGCTCATTGCCCCTTTTTCCATCTTCAAGTCTAGCAGCCTAGCATCTTTAAATCTCTCTTAGACTCTTTGACCTCTGCTACTGTCATACTATCTTCTTCTCAAATGGTGACTCTCCTGATTCTTTCCCTTATTATATTGAGTTCACCTGATAATCCAAAATAATCTTCACATTTCAAGATCTTAATTTAATCATATCTGCAAAGTCCTTGCCATGTAAGGTAATCCATTTTTTAATAAGTTCTGAAGTTGGGATGTGAAAATCTTTGGTGGCAGCAGTATTTTACCACATGTGCATTCTCTAAATATCAATGGCAGGATTCTATGTATGTCTTCAAATCAAGCTTGGGGTAAGATTTCTGGGACTCAAGAAAGTTGAGACCTATAAATTTGACTGAACTATCCTTTCATGTGAACAGGAAAAATTTGCCTCTGAGAATAGTAGCAAATGATTTCAGTGAAGTATACTTACTGTGATTTTTTTTCTGCTTAATTAAGAGGGTAAACTCCAGGGTCCAAATTGGTCACTCCGTGGTCACTTCTAGGTATCATCCAGTGTTTAATTCTGGCATGCTTAAAAGCAGCAGCAATGCCTAAGGCTTTCCAATGGGAAGACAACTGGAATAGATCTTATAATGTTAAAATAAACAAAATGAAAGTATGATCCTGCTACCTATGAGAGAATCATTCAGGATGCTGAATGGAATGGAGAGTGATCCAAAGCCTACTTTGATTCTTCAGTGACTGATAATCTTCAAATTTCTAGCCAGATGTTGATCAGTTTCCAAGGGAGACAGTAAAGATGAGAGCTGATTTAATTCTCACTGACTTAGCCCTCCTCATTCAGGCTAAACACAGGGACTACTAACAAAACCATTGTATCATTAATTAATCACATATAAAACTTAAAAGAGAATTGTGAACTCAAAATGTTATTTTATGTAAGCTAATTGGCTCCATAAAAATTAATAAACAGATAATAATGGTACTTGGAGAACAATTTCTCAAATATGTTTTATGTGTCCCAACTAGGAGCCATCTAAGCAAATCAAAATTACTCATTTATATTTTATCAGAAAGTATCATTAATAAAATAATACAAAGAGCAATTTCTTTGTGAAACATGTCTGTTAGAGTTAGATGAACTTATGAAAGAGGTTTGGCAAGGTAAGCATGACTGTCTTGCCTAAACATGTCTATATCAATTTGAAAATGAGGGTGGATGGTGTATATCCCAGTCTGTGTGCAAAGCCCAAGAACCAGTTGTGCCAATATCTAACTGCAGGAGAAAATGGATGTCTTAGCTCAAGTAGAAGGACAGATTCACCCCTCCTTCCCCTTTTTGTTCTATTCAGGCCTTTAGTAGGTTGGATGATGTCCATGCATTGGTGAGGATGAGCTTCTTTACTCAGTCTACTGATTCAAATACTCATACTAAAAGGCAAAAAAGCATTTTGAAGATACAGAACAAGCACCAGAACCAGACTCAGATATGGAAAGGTTGTTGGAATTATCAAAGTGAATTTAAAACAACTATAATTATTATGCTAAGGGGTCTAATGGATAAAGTAGGCAACATGCAAGAATATATGGGCAATGTAAGCAGAGAGAAGGACATTCTAAGAAAAGATTTATTTGAAAAAAATGACTGAAAATTTCCCAAGTTAATGTCAAGCACAAAACCATAGATCCAGGAATCTCAAAGAACACCAGGAAAGAAAAATGGCAAAAAAATGTACTCCTAGGCATATCATAATTAAACTGCAGAAAATCAAAGATAAAGAAAAAATCTTGTAAGAAGACAGAAGAAATAAACACCTTATCTATGGAGGAGCAAAGCTAAGAATTACATTGGACTTCTCATCAGAAACCATTCAAGCAATAAGAGAGTGGAATAAAATATTTAAATTATTGAGAGAATAATAAAACCATTGTATGGTATTCTGTATCTTGAGAAATTATCCTTCAAAAGTGCAGGACAAATAAGACTTTCTCAGACAAAAAAAGTAATTGCACAGATTTGTTGCCAGTAGACCTGCATTGGAAGAAATGTTAAAGGAAGTGCTTTGGAGAGAAGGGCATTGATATAGATCAAAAATTTGGATCTACTTTCAAAAAAGGAAAAACATTGGAGAAGGAAAAGTGAGGATAAATAAAAACTTTCATTTTTCTTATTTTTAATTGATCAATTGTAATTGATCAGATAACAGTTCAAAATAATAATAGTAACAATCTATATAATTATATATCTTTATGGGTATATATAATACCTCACGATACAAGAGATAGGAGGAAGGGATTAGAAATATTTTGTTATTATACAGTACTCACACTACCCATAAAATGGTATATTGTTATTTGAAAGAGGTCTTGAATTAATTTAAACATATTTCACAAAATCTCTGGCAACAAAGTTTAAAAAAGTGTAACTGATATGCTAAACAACAAGAGAAAATCAAAACACATAAAAACCTCAATTAAAAGTATAAGTGGAAGAAACGCAGTGGAAGATAAAAATAGAAGCAAAGAACAAGGGCAAAAATAGAAAATAACACATATAGTAGATATTAATCCAACCATATCAATAATCATTTTATATGTCAATGGTCTAATTATAGCAACTGAAAGGCAAATATTCTCAGAGTGAATAAAAAAACAATACCCCATTATATGATGTCTATGAAAGTTAGTCTTAAATTTAAAGACACATATTTTTAAAATACAGGGATGGAGAAAGATATACCATGCTAACACTAATCAAAAGTAAGCTGGAAGTAGCTTTATTAGAGACAGAGAAGACATAAGAGCAAGGAAATTTACCAGTGACAAAGAGGGGTATTATATAATGATAAAGGGGTCGATTCTCCAAGAAGCCGCAAGAATCCTTAATCTGTATGTGTCTAACAATAGAGCATCAAAATACAGTAAGCAAAAGCTGATAGAATTACAAGAAGAAATCCATTCTTATAGTTAAAGACTCAACACCACTTTATCAGAAATGGACAGATCCAGAAGGCAGAAAATCAGTAAGGATACAGAGGAACTCATGAGTATCATCAAGCAACTGGGTATAATTGTCATCTAGGACTATGTTTTCCAACAACAACAGAATGCACATTTTCTCAGGCTCACGTAGAACATACACCAAGGTAGATCACATTATGGTCCACAAAATACACCTTAACGAATTTTAAAATATGGAAATTATAAAATGTAAGCTTTCTGATCACAATGAAATTAAGCTAAAAATCGTTAACAGAAAGAAAACTGGAAAATCCCTAAATACTTGAATATTAAACAACACACTTCTAAATAACACGAGTCAAATAAAAATTTTCAAGGGAGACTAAATATATTTTGAACTAAATGAAAATGAAAACTTATCAAATTTGTGGGATGGTCAAAAGAAACGAACAGACCAGACATTTCATCAAAAAAGATATACAGGTGACAAAAAAGCATACGAAAAGATGTTCCACATCACATGTCATTAACGAAAAGCAAATTAAAATAATGAGATATCACAACTAGCCTACTTAGAATGGCCAAAATCCAGAATACTGACAACAAAAAATGCTGGTATAGTCCAACTTGTCTGGCCTCCAAGCTCAGCTGATGGGGCTGAATTTTTTTAGGATGACCTTACTTATATTTCCATTTGTTGGCTTGATATGTGTTGGGGCGATATGTGTCATCCAGCAGGCTAGCCCAAGAACAGAAAGAGAGAACTACTCGAATGTGCAAATGCTTTTCAAGTCTCTGCATGTATCACATTTGCTCTTGAGTCATTGTTCAAATCTGGTTATCTGACAGAGTCATCACTCAAGAGGCAAGAAAATATGCCCAACCTATTCATAGGAGGAGCTGCAAAGTCACATTGTAAAGGGCACACAGACAGAGATGTGAAGAATTGTGGTCATTTTCTCCATTTACCACAATTGCAAGCTTGCTTTGTCGTTTAATAGATATGTAGTACATTCCTTGCTTTGTAATTTTAATACAAATTAAAATAATTTGTGATAATTTCTTCTGTCCTTTTTTTGTTCTTGTATAAGTAATAACTGCCTATATAAAAAATAATGCTTATATATTCTTCTCTCTACTGGTATGACCTCATACTTATTTTTATTCTCTTAATCCATTTATCTTAATAAGACAGTGTTAAGTAATAGCAATGATGGCAGAAATGAATGACTTCATTAACTACACACACAAATATATATCATATTTGGAATGATCAAGCTACTTTACTGGAAATATTTTCATTTCATCAGAATTGATTCATTTTGTATTCATATTTTCCATGCACAAAAAGATGAAATCATTGAGTGAAAAGGAAATTTCTACAAGCCAGAAAAGACACTCATATGGGCAAATGCAATCACTTTATTTTTTGTACTGTCTCATTTAAATGCTTGTAATTTTAATAAATAGCTTATGTTTGATATTTTTCTCAGTTGTTGCTAAATAACATGTCACTGTGAAAGATAAATGCCTTCCATAAATATTGAACTGTTTTATTTAATTACATTGGGCAATACTTAAATTATGTTTTACTATCTTAAAAGCCAGTAAATACATTGTGCTAAGAATGACCAATGAAAATAAAATATTTCTTAATTTTCTTTGAAAAATATATGTTTGTGTCAGAATTTCTGCTCTTAGCTTAAGGAAGTTTCATTATAATAGTGTCCTCTTTACAGCACAATTTGTCTTGTTAAAAATGCATAAGCTAATATATCATATAAAGAATTCATAATATCCACGAAGTATTGTAATTGAAATAAATAGAATGGGATGCCAGGGTCAAAGATTAACAATATAATTAGTTGTTCAGTCCATCATTCATCTCATTAAAAATGCCACTTTAATGAAAAATATATAAATATAAAATTTCACAAAATGGTGATATATTTTAGATTGATTTATTAGATAGGAATTTTCAAATTATTATTTAAAGAAGTTGCTGAAATGTTTTACCAAATAAGCAACAACTATAATACAATAAATTCATTTCTTAAATATCATTGAAATGTCATGCTTATACCGTGCTTGGTTACATAATTAAAAATTGAAGAATCCCAAACCTATAAATCCTGGATACCAATAAGATTAACCTTCACTGACTCACTGTCTACCCCAATCCACTCTATGTATGTATTATGTTATCTCGAGTCCTGGGGCAATAACTATATGAGATCACAAGAGCAAGGAGCTTTAGCAGTTTGAAACTTAAGACAATTTATTTTATTTGAAGCACTCCGAAGCTTTGGGTCTCAGGCATTGTCCAGGCCATGACTCTAACATACAAATATGAAGAGTGAAGAATTCAGGATGAGGTGATATCTAGCTCCTATATTCTTCCTATAGATTTGTTTCCATGGAATGCTCTAAGTAAAACTAAAGTCTGGAAACAGGTTACTATACATTTTACTTAAGTCAATTAGGAAGAAAATAGACAAAGCCTATTCAGGCAAAGCCATCCTCCTTTGCTTGATAATAAAGGAGGTAAGAGAATGTTTACATCAATTCTCAGACTCATAATTACTGATATACATAAACTTCAACCATGTTGTATAATTACGGCATGTTCCTTGGCAAAAGAGGAAGGAAGAAAACTTCCCTAGTGCTATAAGGATGGTAACAAATTCAATATCTCTGGGATTAAGAATATGTCTTAGTTGTTCCTATTTGGCTAGCCCAAATTATTATTTTTTTTTGCTTTAGTGTTCTTGCCCAAGCCAATAAGAGAATGCACTGGGATGGTTCCTATTCACTAATTCAAAGGTGTAGACTATGTATCCTAGAGGAGAAAGACTGGAGAAATGTACTGATGATGAGGGGAAAAAAAAGTAATGCAAAAAATACCCAGAGACTGAGTATTTGTCAGGATCCAGGGCCGAGAACAGAGCCAGGTTTTGTACCCACACTCAAGGTCAGCAGCATAACCTCTGAAAGAATAGCCCACAGTTTACCTAGGGTAGTTAGATCCTAGGTATTGAAATACAACCATTTTGAAGATTTTTCTGTTCAATCAAGGAATGACAGGGTAAAGAACCACTGGTTTTCAGATTTGGGAAAGGGACTCAGAAGATTTCATGATAGACTAGAAATGAGACTTTCCCTGTTGTGTCTAAGCACGGGGGCAGGACTCCCACATTTCCATGTGGCCTTGAGAAAGGGGTATGTTCCAATTCCCAGGTGCGTTAATTTACTATTGCAGTTGTAACAAATTACAACAAACCTAGCGTCTTAATACAGCACAAATTTATTAAAGTATAGTGCTGGAAGTCAGAAGTACAAAATCAGTCTCACTGTCCAAAACTAAGCTGTTAGAAGAGCTAGTTCATTCTGGAGGGTGCAGGGGAGAACCTGTTTCTTTACCTTTCCCAGCTTCCAGAGGCTGCCCTTATTTCATGACTTGTGACTCCTTCCTACATATTGAAAGCCAGCAGCAATGTAGCATCTTCAAATCTCTCTCTGCTTCTCTCATCACATCACCTTTTTCTCTTTGCTTCTTAATCACATTGCCCCTGTGTCTCCTTCTTAAAAGACCCTTTGTATTACTTGAGGCCCATCCAGAAAATCCAAAATAATCTTCCTATCTCAAAATCCTTAATCTATGCACATCTGCAAACTCTTATGCCATGTAAATTAACATATTCACAGGTTCCAAGTATTAGGTCATTGATGTCTTTGGGGATTTTATTCAGTCTGTCACACCAAGGATATTAAAAAAAATTATTACTATTTTCACAGGAGAAAAATCGAGAAAGGAATTTAATTTGAATAAATTATTTCTTAAAAGTGGACTTTCCTGGCACCCATTTGTTTATAAACTAAATTCACCTTCATATCATTTATAGTTACAGGCCAGTCTATATTTCTGTTTATATTTAAAAGTGCTACCAAGTTTAATTATTAATAACTTGCCTTTGAATAACCTATATTTGATGGTAACAGTATTTTCACTAGAGTTTGGAGTTTATTTCTGCTTTTATTTCTATCATCAATTTTTTATTTATTTAGTGTATTTTCCTTTTTAATAATTTCAGAAGCTATGATTTATAGTCTGTTATAATTTTTAATTATACATAAAATACATACCTGTCATAAAACTAAAATGTTAAAATAATCACTAAATCCCTTTGGTTGTCACTCAAAATGAGTGTATTTAATGTATTCAGAATAATTCTGTGCAGTTTTACTAACTTGATTTTCCCATGCACAGTATTTGATAGTGATTATTCCATGTTAAAATATTGTCATTGTCTGAGTTGTATTTCACCAAACTTTGTATGTTGAAGTCCTAACCCCATGTACCTCAGAATGTGACTGTATTTAGAATCTTAAAAAGGGGTAATTAAGTTAAAATGTTGTCATTGAGGTGGGCCCTTACAAAAAGAGGAAATTTGGACCCAGACACATACAGAAGAAAGACCGTGAGAAGATAAAGCAAGAAGATGGCCATCTATAAGCCAAGGAGAGAGGTCTCAGAAGAAAATAAATCTGCTAATACCTTGATCTAAGACTTTTAGCCTCCAGAACTGTGAGAAAGCAAATTTCTGTTAAGCCACCCAGTCTGGGGTACTTTGCTATGGCAATCCTAGCAAATGAATACAAACATTAATATAAATTTTACTGATTTTAACAGTATGTAGTATACCATACTATGGTACACATCATTGTTTATACCTCTATGACTATTGATAATTATATACATTTAGATAATCTAAATGGTCAGGTGCTTTAAACCAAGAGTTTTAACTTTCACGACAACTGGCCTACAGAGGTGAGTTAATGATTACTATTTCACATATTATTTGATGGTTTCTAAAAGCTGATAGTTTTTTTTTTCTATTTTATTTTTCTTTGAGAGTAATGTCTACATTTTCCCACATCAAAGCAAATATCCATGTACTCTGTACAGGTTTCTATAGTTTGTGTTACGACCAAGGCCAGTTTACACTAGTTGACATTTCTCTCACTTCTTTACACATTCTTCACTTTAAAATACCTCCTAATATTCTGATTTGTTTTTGTTTCAATTCCAGGTCTTAGATTTGAATTTTTCTTCATATTACATGTCTGGGGGGTATTTTATCAAAATATCAGGAAGAAGATACAGTAAATGCCTGAGTTCAAAATATCTTGAAAAAATCGAACAACTAAATAATTTTTAAAACAATAATGAAGTAATAAACTAATATACAATTTATATAACCACATTTTTATTGCTCTATTAAAATTATGTTTATTCAAATTATTCTCTTATAAAACCAATCTACCAGAATGCATGCAACTCCGAGTTGTCAATAAAAAGCTGAAAAATTTCCTTAAACACCAATGATTTGAGTAAATAGCCAAGTATAGAGTATTGTATTTTATTTCAGATATTTGTCTTATATTTAATGGATGCTTAAGAAATTTTTTAAATGCCCTTCAATTTTGAACATGTTAGGAAGAAGAAAAATATAATTACTTTTAAACTGCGCCGACACCCATAATTTTATACAGTATTCCTGCAAAATGTTGTTTTTAAATGCATTGGTATGAAGATGTTACCATCCTTCAATTCAAAAGTAATGCAGAGGAAGTGGCGGTGCGAGGGCTGCGGCACAGCTAGCAGAGCCGCGGTCCGGACCGCAGCGCGTGCCCGAAGCTCTCCGCCTTCCCCCGCCCGCCAGCCCGAGGCAGCCCGAGCCCAGCCCGCGGCCCCAGCAGCAGCCCCGAGAGCACCCCAGTAGCAGCGCCATGGCCGGGTGGAATGCCTACAACGACACCCTCATGGCAGAAGGGACCTGTCAGGACGCGGCCATCGTGGGCTATAAGGACTTGCCCTCCGTCTGGGCAGCCGTCCCCGGGAAAACCTTCGTCAACATCACGCCAGCTGAGGTTGGTGCCCTGGTTGGCAAAGACCGGTCAAGTTTTTACGTGAATGGGCTAACGCTTGGGGGCCAGAAATGGTCTGTGATCCAGGACTCACTGCTGCAGGACGGGGAATTTACCATGGATCTTCGTACCAAGAGCACCTGCAGAGCCGCCGCCTTCAATATCATTGTTGCCCTGAATGCCAAGACGCTAGTCCTGCTGATGGGCAAAGAAGGTGTACAGGGTGGTATGATCAACAAGAAATGTTATGAAATGGCCTCCCACCTGCGGCGTTCCCAATACTGACCTCGTCTGTCCCTCCCTGCCGCCCACTCCCCACTGCTTTTGCACGCCTCTCCATCCCACACACACGTACACCATTTTTATTTTGGGGGCCATTACCCCACACCCTTTATTGCTGCCAAAACCACATGGGCTGGGGGCCCGGGCAGGAAGGACAGACACCCTTCCACCAACCCATGCCCCTCCTGTGTGTGGTTTGAAAACTCTTCTGTTTGGGGTTTTTTTTCCCCCAATAAAAAAGATTACACTAAAAAAAAATAATAAAAATCCAACTGTACCTGTATATGTCTTTTTTTTTTCACATCTTTATTGGAATATAATTACTTTACAATGGTGTGTTAGTTTCTGCTTTATAACAAAGTGAATCAGCTATACATATACATATATCACCATATCTCCTCCCTCTTGCATCTCCCTCCCACCCCCCCTATCCCACCCCTCTAGGTGGTCACAAAGCACCGAGCTGATCTCCCTGTGCTATGCAGCTGCTTCCCACTAGCTATCTATTTTATATTTGGTAGTGTATATATGTCCATGCCACTCTCTCACTTCATCCCAGCTTACCCTTCCCCCTCCCCGTGGGCACAAGTCCACTCTCTATGTCTGCATCTTTATTCCTGTCCTACCCCTAGGTTCTTCAGAACCATTGTTTTTTTGTTTTTAGATTCCATATATATGTGTTAGCATACGGTATTTGTTTTTCTCTTCCTGACTTACTTCACTCTGAATGACAGACTCTTGGTCCACCCACCTCAATACAAATAACTCAATTTTGTTTCTTTTTTATGGCTGAGTAATATTCCATTGTGTCTATGTGCCACATCTTCTTTATCCATTCATCTGTTGATGGACACTTAGGTTGCTCCAATGTCCTGACTATTGTAAATAGTGCTGCAGTGAACATTGTGGTACGTGACTCCTTTTGAATTATGGTTTTCTCAGCCTATATGCCCAGTAGTGGGATTGCTGGGTCATATGGTAGTTCTATTTTTAGGTTTTTAAGGAACCTCCATACTGTTCTCCACAGTGGCTGTATCAAATACATTCCCACCAACAGTGTATGAGGGTTCCCTTTTCTCCATGCCCTCTCCAACATTTATTGTTTCTAGATTTTTTGATGATGGCCATTCTGACTGGTGTGAGGTGATACCTCATTGTAGTTTTGATTTGCATTTCTCTAATGATTAGTGATGTTGAGCATCCTTGCATGTGTTTGATGGCAATCTGTATATCTTCTTTGGAGAAATGTCTATTTAGGTCTTCTGCCCATTTTTGGATTGGGTTATTTGTTTTTTTTGATATTGAGCTGTATGAGCTGCTTGTAAATTTTGAAGATTAATCCTTTGTCAGTTGCTTCATTTGCAAATATTTTCTCTCATTCTGAGGGTTGTCTTTTTGTCCTGTTTATGGCTTCCTTTGCTGTGCAAAAGCTTTTAAATTTCATTAGGTCCCATTTGTTTATTTTTGCTTTTATTTCCATTTCTCTAGGAGGTGGGTCAAAAAGAATCTTGCTGTGATTTACGTCATAGAGTGTTCTGCCTATGTTTTCATCTAAAAGTTCTATAGTGTCTGGCCTTACATTTAGGTCTTTAATCCATTTTGAGTTTGTTTTTGTGTATGGTGTTAGGGAGTGTTCAAATTTCATTCTTTTACATGTAGCTGTCCAGTTTTCCCAGCGCCACTTATTGAAGAGGCTGTCTTTTCTCCATTTTATGTTCTTGCCTCCTTTGTTGTAAATTAGGTGACCATTTGTGCATCGGTTTATCTCTGGGCTTTCTAGCCTGTTCCATTGATCTATATTTCTGTTTTTGTGCCAGTACCGTACTGCCTTGATTACTGTAGCTTAGTGGTACAGTCTGAAGTCACGGAGCCTGATTCCTGCAGCTCCGTTTTTCTTTTTCAAGATTGCTTTGGCTATTCGGGGTCTTTTGTGTTTCCATACAAGTTGTAAAATTTTTTGTTCTACTTCTGTGAAAAATGCCATTGGTAGTTTGATAGGGATTGCATTGAATCTATAGATTGCTTTGGGTAGTATTGTCATTTTCACAATGTTGATTCTTCCAATCCAGGAGCATGGTATATCTCTCCATCTGTTTGTATCATCTTTAATTTCTTCATCAGTGTCTTATACTTTTCTGCATACAGGTCTTTTGTCTCTTTATGTAGGTTTATTCCTAGGTACTGTATTCCTTTTGTTCCAATGGTAAATGGGAGTGTTTCCTTAATTTCTCTTTCAGATTTTGCATCATTTGTGTATAGGAATGCAAGAGATTTCTGTGCATTAATTTTGTATCCTGCTACTTTACCAAATTCATTGATTAGCTCTAGTAGTTTTCTGGTAGCATCTTTAGGATTCTCTATGTATACTATCATGTCATCTGCAAACAGTGACAGCTTTACTTCTTCTTTTCCAATTTGGATTCCTTTTATTTCTTTTTCTTCTCTGATTGCTGTGGCTAAAACTTCCAAAACTATGTTGAATAATAGTGGTGAGAGGGGACAACCTTGTCTTGTTCTTGATCTTAGTGGAAATGGTTTCAGTTTTTTACCATTGAGAATGATGTTGGCTGTGGGTTTGTCATATATGACCTTAATATTTTGAGGTAAGTTCCCTCTATGCCTACTTTCTGGAGGGTTTTTATCATAAATGGATGTTGAATTTTGTTGAAAGCTTTCTCTGCATCTATTGAGATGATCATATGGTTTTTATCCTTCAGTTTGTTAATATGGTGTATCACATTGATTGATTTGCATATATTGAAGAATCCTTGCATTCCTGGGATAAGCCCCACTTGATCATGGTGTATGATGCTTTTAAAGTGCTGTTGGATTCTGTTTGCTAGAATTTTGTTGAGGATTTTTGCATCTATGTTCATCAGTGAATTTGGCCTGTAGTTTTCTTTCTTTGTGACATCTTTGCCTGGTTTTGGTATCAGGGTGATAGTGGCCTCTTACAATGAGATTGTGAGTGTTCCTCCTTCTGCTATATTTTGGAAGAGTTTGAGAAGGATAGATGTTAGCTCTTCTCTAAATGTTTGATAGAATTCACCTGTGAAGCCATCTGGTCCTGGGCTTTTGTTTGTTGGAAGATTTTTATTCACAGTCTCAATTTCAGTGCTCGTGATTGGTCTGTTTATATTTTCTATTTCTTCCGGGTTCAGTCTCAGAAGTTTGTGCTTTTCTAAGAATGTGTCCATTTCTTCCAGGTTGTCCATTTTATTGGCGTATAGTTGTCTGTAGTAATCTCTCATGGTCCTTTGTATTTCTGCAGTGTCAGTTGTTAACTTCTCCTTTTTCACTTCTAATTCTGATGAGTTGACTCTTCTCCCTTTTTTTCTTGATGAGTCTGGTTAATGGTTTATCAATTATGTTTATCTTCTCAAAGAACCAGCTTTTAGTTTTACTAATCTTTGCTATCGTTTCCATCATTTCTTTTTCCTTTATTTCTGATCTGATCTTTATGATTTCTTTCCTTCTGCTAGCTTTGGGCTTTTTTTTTTTTTTCTTCTTCTTCTTCTTTCTCTAATTGCTTTAGGTGTACAGTTAGGTAGTTTATTTGAGATGTTTCCTGTTTCTTGAGGTAGGATTGTTTTGCCATAAACTTCCCTCTTAGAACTGATTTTGCTGCATCCTATAGGATTTGGGTCATCATGTTTTCATTGCCATTTGTTTCTAGGTATTTTTTGATTTCCTCTTTGATTTCTTCAGTCATCTCTTGGTTATTTAGTAGCATATTTTTTAGACTCCATCTGTTTGTATTTTTTACAAATTTTTTCCTGTAGTTGATATTTAGTCTCATAGCGTTGTGGTCAGAAAAGATACCTGATACAATTTCAATTCTCTTAAATTTACCAAGACTTGATTTGTGACCCAAGATATGATCTATCCTGGAGAATGTTCCATGAGCACTTGAGAAGAAAGTGTATTCTGATATTTTTGGATGGAATGTTCTATAAATATCAATTAAGTCCATTTTGTTTAATGTATCATTTAAAGCTTGTGTTTCCTTATTTATTTTCATTTTTGTTTATCTGTCCATTGGTGAAAGTGGGGTGTTAAAGTCCCCTACTATGATTGTGTTACTGTTGATTTCCCCTTTCATGGCTGTTAGCATTTGCCTTATGTATTGAGGTGCCCCTATGTTGGGTGCATAAATATTTACCATTGTTATATCTTCTTTGATTGATCCCTTGATCATTATGTAGTGTCCTTCTTTGTCTCTTGCAATAGTCTTTATTTTAAAGTCTATTTTGTCTGATATGAGAATTGCTACTCCAGCTTTCTTTTGATTTCCATTTGCATGGAATAACTTTTTCCATTCTCTCACTTTCAGTCTGTATGTGTCCCTAGGTTGGAAGTGAGTCTCTTGTAGACAGCATATATATGGGTCTTGTTTTTGTATCCATTCGGCCAGTTTATGTCTTTCGGTTGGAGCCTTTAATCCATTTACATTTAAGGTGGTTATCGATATTTATGTTCCTATTACCATTTTCTTAATAGTTTTGGGTTTGTTATTGTAGGTCTTTTCCTTCTCTTGTGTTTTCTGCCTAGAGAAGTTCCTTTAGCTTTTTTTGTAAAGCTGGTTTGGTCATGCTGAATTCTCTTAGCTTTTGCTTGCCTGTAAATTTTTTAATTCCTCTGTCGAATCTGAATGAGATCCTTGCTGGCTAGAATAATCTTGGTTGTAGGTTTTTCCCTCTCATTACTTTAAATATGTCCTGCCACACCCTTCTGGCTTGCAGAGTTTCTGCTGAAAGATCAGCTGTTAACCTTACGGGGATTCCCTTGTATATTATTTGTTGTTTTTCCCTTGCTGCTTTTAATATTTTTTCTTTGTATTTAATTTTTGATAGTTTGATTAATATGTGTCTTGGCATGTTTCTCCTTGGATTTATCCTGTATGGGACTCTCTGTGCTTCCTGGACTTGATTGAATATTTCCTTTTCCATATTAGGGAAGTTTTCAACTATAATCTCTTCAATTATTTTCTCAGTCCCTATCTTTTTCTCTTCTTCTTCTGGGATCCCTATAATTCGAATGTTGGTGCATTTAATGTTGTCACAGAGGTTTCTGAGACTGTCCTCAATTCTTTTCATTCTTTTTTCTTTATTCTGCTCTGCAGTAGTTATTTCCACTATTTTATCTTCCAGGTCACTTACCCGTTCTTCTGACTGTCATTCTGCTATTGATTCCTTCTAGAGAATTTTTAATTTCATTTATTGTGCTGTTCATGATTGTTTGTTTGCTCTTTAGTTCTTCTAGGTCCTTGTTAAATGTTTCTTATATTTTCTCCATTCTATTTCCAAGATTTTGGATCATCTTTACTATCATTACTCTGAATTCTTTTTCAGGTAGACTGCCTATTTCCTCTTCATTTGTTTGATCTGGTGGGTTTTTACCTTGCTCCTTCATCTGCTCTGTGTTTCTCTGTCTTCTCGTTTTGCTTAACTTACTGTATTTGGGATCTTTTTGCAGGCTGCAAGTTTGTAGTTCCTGTTGTTTTTGGTGTCTTCCCCCAGTGGCTGAGGTTGGTTCAATGTGTTGTGTAGGCCTCCTGGTGGAGGGGACTGGTGCCTGTGTTCTGGTGGATGAGGCTGGATCTTGTTTTTCTGGTTGGCAGGACCACGTCCAGTGGTGTGTTTTGGTGTGTCTGTGACCTTATTATGATTTTAGGCAACCTCTCTGCTAATGGGTGGGGTTGTTTTCCTGTCTTTCTAGTTGTTTGGCATAGGGTGTCCAGCATTGTAGCTTGCTGCTCATTGAGTGGAGCTGGGTCTTAGCATTGAGATGGAGATCTCTGGTAGAGCTTTCACCGTTTGATATTACGTGGAGCTGGGATGTCTCTGATGGTCCAATGTCCTGAACTTGGCTCTCCCATCTCAGAGGCACAGGCCTGACACCCGGCCAGAGCACCAAGACCCTGTTAGCCACATGGCTACAATTAGGGTTGAAGTACCTGCCTTATAAGGCTGCTGGGCAGATGCAGTGAAGTCATCTGAGACTGCTAAGTTTTCACTGCAAATTTTATGCTGTTGTACCTCCTATCCCTGCTCCCCAGCCATACACGCACAGAGGAACCGTCCTGCTCTCTACAGCACAGCTACTCACACTGCTCTCATATATGTCTTATTTTTGTATTCGAAGTTGCAACTTCTCTTTCCCTTTCCTTGGTGACATTCATTAAAAGCATATCTCTATTGCTCATGTTTTTCAATGAAACCACTTTTAATTGATAACAATTGTTTGCTTCACCTTTGGTTTTATATTTTGTTATTTTCTACTTACTTGAATTTATCTGTTATTCATACTTTCTTTTTGCATTAAAAATCCCATTTCATACTTCTGATTTTTCATCTTTTTCTATAAATATGATTTATTCTTTAAGTGTTCTGATTTCTGCTATTGACATATTGTTAATATGTCATTCATTTATAGATGTTCCTTTGTTCTTTTATTGCATGGAAATTACATAAATCAGTCTTCAACATGAATCAAATTTCATATTCTGTGCAATTTTTCCACATGAATAAATGTATAATTATTAAAGAATATTATAGGAGACCATACTTATAAGACCAACACTTTAACATGGCTCAGAATGACCACTGATCCCTTTCAGCTTCATTCTCTACCACATTTCCCCTTGCTCTGCAGGATTTAGCTCTTATTTCCATTTTTGAATTTGTGAACACCCATCTCAGGGCCACTGAGCATGCTATTCTACCTGGATGCACTTCCTCCCCTGTCCTAACCTAGTTGTTGGTGCATTCTTTAGATGTGAATTATGATGAACTTTAACATGGATGGCATTTGAAAAATACTGCTTACTTTATAAAACTTTTAAAAAATATTAATAGTTAAATATGTGATTCTTTCATAGAAACAAAATATATTTTAATGGGGTAAGTGATTTTGCAATGTTTGATATACTTGCTATCTTCAATAGGTAAAAGTGTAAACATTTTTCAAAGTAGATTGTGACCAAAAGAATGTTTTATACTTTTGATTAAGAAAATAAATATGTAAATCTTGAGCACAGCTGGTAGGATATCAGGTAAAACTTAAGTATGTATCATATTATAGTTTATCCCATACACTGACTGAAAAATTACTATTCAGTTAATTTTTTATCTCCTATCAAAAGTATTTTATTCATAAGATGAAATCAATTTTTGTTTTTCAACTTGGTCATTTTACATATGGAAGAAAGGGATTTCCTCAGATCAGATTAATTTGTCAACAGTAGTAAATATAAATCAAATAATATAATGATAAAGGTTAAAGTAAATACAATTAAATTAGATTATTTAAAAGCATCAATATATTCAATAAATATACTGATTATAAATGTTTGTTGATTCCAAAAATCTAAGGTTTATGTGTAATTTTTAAAAAGTAATTGACAGTTCCTTAGGAGATATAACTTCTAATATCTGTGGAGAAGTAGAGTTAAAAGTATTAATTGCTTATTTTACAGTATATATTTCCACTCAAATGTTTTAAGGAAATAGATTATTGTGGTGTACATATAGCAGGCATAGAGAAATGTGTTTAGCTAATATTCTTAAGAGTTAAGAGGTAGATGTATTATTTTACATAAGTAGATTAGAGGAGATTTCTGCATAATTTAATACTAAAGATATTACTGCTATTGCAATGATTCTGCATTAATATAATGTCTTTCTACTTATAGGCTCATAAATCCCATAGAGCAAGTATTGATACATGTTCCCTGTAAAACAAATGGATATGGTTCATAAGAGTGCTGAGCTCCTTTACAACCTCATGACACCATAGACTCTGGTTGTTACTCTTTTGAATGGAATGGCCATGGTTCATAGGATTTATGGGTAATCTTTATCAGTGTTGTATTTTGGAAGTTATAGCTCCTGTGGATATGTTACCTTCTATTATAACACTTACAAACCATACCAGTTTATTTTCAAGGGGCTTAAAATAGCCATAGCTAATGCCACAAGAATTTCCTTACTGTGGTTATAATACTTTATTCCCTAGAAGTTACAGATTGAGTGACAGTTAATTCCTATGTATGTATAAAATGTATTATTCTATTATTTAATTAGTTTTGTGTGTGTGTGTGGTAGTCTGTACCATTAAATATTTTAACTTTCTTCTATAATATGTATGTGTGTTTAATTTAAAAAAATAAAGTGGCACAGGGTACACTCAAGTCGACATATGTGTTTTGTTTTAGATAAATTAAAATGGCAGGGGCTTCCCTGGTGGCGCAGTGGTTGAGAGTCTGCCTGCCAATGCAGGGGACACGGGTTCGAGCCCTGGTCTGGGAAGATCCCACATGCCGCGGAGCAACTAGGCCCGTGAGCCACAACTACTGAGCCTGCGCGTCTGGAGCTTGTGCTCCACAACAAGAGAGGCCGCAACAGTGAGAGGCCCGCGCACCACGATGAAGAGTGGCCCCTGCTTGCCGCAACTAGAGAAAGCCCTCGCACAGAAACGAAGACCCAACACAGCCAAAAATAAATATAAATAAATAATAAAAATTTTTTTAAAAAATTAAAATGGCAAGTGTAACCAAACTGCTGACATTTTATCTCAAAATATTTCATTCCATTTCGTTTTTATAGATATAGCACACATATTAAGATAAAAATATTAACAAAATGTTATTTATATTCTCAGAAATTGTTAAAACATTACTTTGCTACTTTTCTGGAGCACCATTTCTGCAAAAAAAATTTTAAATGATTTTCATGTTTTTGTGATTAATTATTTAAAAATATCATATAATAGGTATTTATTTTAATGCTGTTTCCTACATTTAAATCTTTAATTATTTTCTCTTTTACAAATAATTTTATTTTGCTTTTTAAATTTTTATTTTGTTTTTTTATACTTGAAAAACCTTTCGTTTCTAAACCATATTATTTCTAAGCTATTGATTTAGTCATATACTACAATTCATAACACATCATGATTCATTCTCATTTTATCTTAGACATTTGTGACTTTCATTTCAAGGTAAATGATCTTCAGCAAGACACAGTTACCACAGGAAATAAATTATAATTTTACCAAATAAAAGCTCTAATTTGTATTCTCAGTAAAATTTTGGGATATTGTATCCAAAAATAAGAAGCTATACTTTGAAAAAAGTACAATTATACAACCTAACGTGTTCATATGTTAAAGAACAGGAGGGCTAGAATAAAGTTCTCAGTAGAATGAGGACTGAATGAATATAATACTTGCTTTCCAAAAGGTTACTTAGAAAATTAGATTACATATCTTCTAAAGAAAAAAATACTGAGAAAGATGGAAGAAAAGATAACACAATCAAAGGATGTTACTTATCAAGTCACCTATTTAATATGAATAAGCTGAAAAAAGATGAATAAAATTAAAACCAATGTAAAACTAAAACATTAAAATTGGAGAAATTTTTGTCTACAGATCAAAAGTATTAATGTAGAATTCATAAAAACAAACAAAAAACCCATAGCAAAATAAAAACCAAATAATTACCCTCATCTGAAAAGTACATTCTGTTAAAACTAATGAGAAAATCAAAGCATAAAAAATGAGTAATAAACAAACAAAATACATGCTGTCTAATAAAGAAAGTTAATAAAATTGCAATTATATTTTCCAAGTGTGAGTAGTGATTTGTTAAAACAGATTAGAATGGTTTCCATGTCATTCCCTCTTAATATACTTAAAGATTTTCCATTGTTTTAGAAAAAAATTTAATCTCCTTACAGGAGCCTACCAAACCCTGAATATTCTGCCACTGTTTAACTTTCTGAATGTATCAAAGGCCAGCCATTCTTTTACTCATTAATTTCTAGACTAACTTCTGAGCACCACTAGTGCTTTCAAGACTAAAAGACAATTGGCATACCGTTCCATCTATTTGGAATTCATTGCTCACAAGTCTGCCTGTTTTCTGTCTTTACAGCTTTCAAGGCTTACATTAAGTCCTTCACTAAGTTTCTTTTATTTGACATGACTTTGTAATATTTATTTTAGAATCCTTTTTGGTTAAATTCATAGCACACCACTTAATGTGTAATTACACATTTGTTTATCATTGTTTTTTTCTGTACTTAGAAGCTGTTTACCTGTTTATTGTCTGAATCATGGAATGCTAAGTTTCATGAAGCCAGGGACCTTACCTATCTGGTTTACCAGACTTAAGACAATATGTTCAACAGATGAGATTCTTAGAAATTAATAGGAGAGTCAGAAGAGATGAAAAAGGGAGGTGAGTAACTTAGCTGCTATCTAAATTAAAAATAATAGGTGCCTGGATTAAGAGAGAAAGAGTGAAAATTAAAAGAATGGACTCAAATATGTTTTGGAGGTGGAATCAATCATGTGTAATCTAAAAATAATATATATATTAAATAAATAAATAATACCCTAAGTATTATTATTTAATAATCCAAGTTAGGTATATATTTTGACCTTTTGCTCCATTCACTATACTGTGCTTATCATGGACACACACACATACACACAGGCATGTGTGCACCCAGACACACGTGATATCTCCTTGGTCTTAGATTATACATGATTGATTTTTTTATGACTGATCCCTATTTTTGAAGTTATCTACAGTGCCATATCTTTAACTTGTATTCCAAATAAGCTATAAAAATAAATTCTTCCTTTCCTTTGACTCCCACATTTGTCAATATCTTTCTAGATTCTATGTAATTTAATTTCCAATATTTACATCTATGTTTTTTCTCGATGATGCAGATCAAATGTCAAATATTCTGGTGAATAGTAGTAGCAATAATATGCAATCCAATACTTCATCTATGTTTTTCTCTTCTGACTATGGAGGGGATTTTTCTGTGTTACTGTTTAGATATTATCAGACTACCACAGAGTGTTATTTTTCACTATGTTCCCATAGTTTCCTTTCCTGACTAGATTAAATATAGCAGTCCTTTTGAAGGAATATGATGCAGTTTAGAATTAAGAATGAGCATAATGCTTAAGACAAAAAATATTTTAAAGCAATATTAAATGACACAGCAAGGCCTAAAAGACCTTTATTTTTATATCAGTCAGGTAATTTAAGTTTTATGTAAGAGAATATTAACTTAAATTCAATCAAAAAGTAAAAAGGGCTTTTGTAGTTATTGGCTTAACTGCAAATAATTAAGGTTGGACATATTGCAAGTGATGCAGAATCAAGACTAAATTAGCATTTCTGTGATCCTCTTGGAATTTCATCACTCATTGTGTTGGCTTCATCCTCTGAGTGACTGAAGTAATTTCATGTACCATATTTATACACCCAACTTTTAAGGGGAAGACTATTTGTGGCCCAGACTTACCACATAATGGTCTGATATCCACACTGATTTTTACTCTTGTATCAAAATTTGCAGACTGAATAATACATCTCATCCCATTGACTGGTTTAGGAGGGTGCATACTGAACAAATCACCTTGACAAGATATGATTATGTTGAACAGTTCAGTGATTTTCAATACTGGTTTTTATATTAGAATCATGTGTGAACAAAATATATTGATGCTAGGAATCATGTCTTAGATCTACTCAATCTCCAAACCTGAATATTTTTAAAAAATCTTTTCAAATACTCTGTTGTATAGCATAGACTGATAGCCCCTTAGGTTTAGATTTAGTCCTTTAGAGATCACACTTATAGTTGTGGATCATATTTAATCCCATCCCACTGAACACTAAAGTTTGGCTAGTGAGAAAGTAGAGCTTCCTCTACTTTTCTCAGTAGTAAGAGAGAAAATTACCGAGGAGGGAAAAATCAACTTGTAAATACCTTAGTTCAAGTAGGGCAACATAATTTATTCTTTTTTGTTACTATTTCATCTTCAGTAGTGTATAGTGTATAGTTGATTTAGTTTTGGAATCTTTTCAGAGCCAATCCAAGATGCAATATTGAGATACTTTCCATGATTACATTAAGTTAAAGCGTCACAGAATTGGTTGATTTGTTTGAATGTAAATTTGAGAAATTATAGTAAAAAACAACTCATTGATATAGTTTATAATCATTTTTCCCCCCAATAAGTTTTTATTTAAAACCTTATAATAAATTATGCTACATTCATGGTGTAACCGAAAGTGGGGTCTGGCTGCTCGCACCTCAAAAGCCAATAAAGAGGCAAGGTTGGTGGAAAGGAAAGTTTGCTTTATTTTGGATGCCAGCAACCTGGGGAGCAGGGTGAGGGTGACTGTCCAAAGGCTGACTCCTTGCCACTGACAATCAGTGGGCAAGAGCTTTTATACATGGAGGGAGGGGGCTACATGTAAAAGCCACACAGTCAGCTCTGACAGTCGTCTTGAAATTGGTCATGTGGTGGTCTGACCAGCATCACCTTGATTGTTTTAAGTATAGTTAATCTTCAGTTCCAGGGTCAATTTGTTCGCATTTCCTTGAGGCCAGTTCTCAGAACTGTAGCAGCTTATGTTATGGCTACAGTCTGGTCATCATGTAGTTAACTTCTTCCACCTGGTGGGGGTTTCAGTATCTATAAGACAGCTCACAGGATATGGCTCAGAATATTATCTATAGCCCTTGTGGAGGAATTAAACGTCCTTGACTTTGCTTAATGACTAAACTATTATTATTTAGTCCTGTTAGACTGTTTTCCTTTGTTTCTGCATTTCCTCACTTCTCTGATTAAATTTATTCTTTGGCTGAAGTTTTTTCACAGACAAGAGGCAGGCAGAGGACATTAGGGGGAAGGTCCATAGGGTCCTGTTCCTTTTCAATGGGATAGAAATCCAATGGAAATTTATATTAGTTTAAAATTATATGTTCTTGAATTATTAAAGTGTTCATTTGTTCTCTTAATATTGACATTTAAAATTTTTTCTCTTAATTTAAAAATATGAGTAAAAGAGAATTGATGCATTATGTTGCTAGCTTGAGAAAAAATGCTACATCAGTATAAACAGTTTGATAAGCACACTAAATCTCCTATCACATCAAAAAGTATGTTTTGCTTTGTGTGCTATTTTCTATGGACTTTTGCTGGTGATACTGTTGTAAAATTCTCCAAGATCTAAAAAAGGTCTTGAATTTCTTTTGCTTCTGTTGCGAATCTATTAATAGGATGGGCAGAGAATTGTAATGCTTCACTGCTTTCAGCTGATGGAAGGAAATGAAAAGACCTCTTACTTTCAAAGTGGCATTGAAGCAAAATTACCTCAGATGTCCAGATAGGGAATAAAGTAAAAATAGGATTTACTCTTTTTCTCAAGCCCTGAGAAGGATGCACATCTCTTTACAAAATGCAAGTATTTCAGAAATTTAAAATTTTGAAGCAATTTCATTTGCTTCAAATAAAGTAAGAATGTTATGACTGTGTACTTAGTGTCTATAATCAACCATGAACTACATTTTGTATATAAACATGAGCTTGCTACATTGTGGCCCAATAAAGTCCACTACAGGAAAAATTCTAAATTACATAGGCTACAAAATTTCCTACCGTCTCTCATATTATATAATAGCATTCAAAAACATTTATTTAGATTTAAAATGTCCAGCAACAATTTTCTCTTCAATAAATGTAATTCTATAAGTACCAACTTACACATTATAGAGGATTTAGATATAAAAATAATTTGAAGAGCCACATATCAAAATGCAAAGTCTGTCTCCAAAAGGTAGTTTTAGACCAATATTTATGTGAAAATGTAATAAACAGAGAAAATTAATTTACTCTTTATACAGAACACTCTATATATGTAGTTAATTTAATCTATTTTATAAACATGGAATTTTTTGTGTTTTCTTACTTTTTAATCTTTGACCAGCATATATTAGGTTCAGAACAGAGAACCGTATCTGCTTGTAAAATAGTAACCTGAGAAATTTAAGTTAGCCATAAAGAGAAAAATATCTGTGAAAATAAAGTCACACTGGAAATAAGAAATGGTGATAAAATACCTTAAATTGTGCCCCCACCATAGTGAGACACTGGCTATTTTTCAAAATGAAGGTAAACACATACCAAAAAAAAGGCACATGTACTCACTAGCAGAATATACTTGATTCTGTATATTAAGAAATATATTAAAAAGTGATATAATTTCAAGACTTCATAAGATACCAAATAATTCTTTTTTTGTAAGTAATCTCTATGGCATTTTGTGGAAATACAATGACTGATAAACGAGGACTGTACTGTGAAGTGGACTTACACAAATCACAGATCTCACCTGACTGTGAAATATGCTAGTGTATTGCTTTCCTACTGCTGCTGCTGCAAAAAATTACCACAAACACTGGGTCTTAAGACAAAACAAATGGACTGTCTTATAATCTAGTAGTCAGAAGTCTGAAATAGGTTTAACAGGGATAAAACCAAGCTGTCAGCAGAGCTGTGTTCCTTTTGGCGGCTCCAGAGGAGAATCTGTTCTGTGCCTTGCCTGGCTCTAGCAGCTGCCTGCATTCCTCAGATTGCGTCTGCATCATTCCGACCTCTGCCTCCATCATGACATATTTTTCTTCACTTCTGACCTTTGCCTCTTTCTTATAAGAACACTTGTGATTACCTTGAATAAACCTGGATATTCCAGAATGATGTTGATAAGGATGGGTAGCAACAGGAACTCTCATTTGCTGCTGGTGGGAACGCAAGATGGTACAGTTAATTTGAAGACAGGTTGGCAGTTTCTTACAAAACTAAACACACTCTTACCATACAATCCAGCCATCACACTTTTTAGTATTTACTCAAATGAGTTGAAAACTTATGTCCACACAAAAACCTGTACAAGGATGTTTATAGTGGCTTTATCCATAATTGCCAAAACTTGGAAGCAAATATGTCTTTCAGTAGGTGAACGGATGAATTAACGAAAGAATATTTTCTGTATTATTTCAACTATATAACGTTCTGGAAAAGGCAAAACTACAGATACAGAAAAAGTTTAGTGATTGCCAGGGGCTGCGGGGAAAGAAAAGATAAATAATTTGTGCACAAAGATTTTTTAGGAGAGTGAAACTATTCTGTATGATGCCACAATGATGAATACATATCATTATACATTTGTCAAAACCCATAGCATTTACAACCTCAAAATAAACTGTAATGTAAACTAAGGACATTGAGGGATATTTATGTGTCAATGTAGGTTCATCAATTGTAATAAATTAACCACTCTGGTGTGGGGTGTTGAGAGTGGGGAGACTTTGCATGTGTGTGGCGGCAGGGGGCTTATGGGAAGTCTCTATACTTACTGCTGAACTTTGCTGTGAACCTAAAACTGCCCTAAAATGACATCTATTTAAGCAAACAAACAAATAAGTCATTTTTTTTTTTTGCTATATCTCAGTAAATGGCCATATGTAGAAATAGGGATAAAAACACCCAGAAAATCCCTGTGAGGCTCTGAAACTCCTGATGCCATTTCCTAAACTTCCTGTTTTGCACACTGAGGTGCATGATAAATGAGCCCATGTATAAGTTGATATCAATCTGTCCCTACTGACTTTCCTTTCCACCCAGCCAGAGCAAAAGACCTAGTGGTTGTGGCAGTGTAAATCCAAAAAGGTTAACTTATTGTATACAATGACTATAATTAACAGTTCTTCATAATGCAACCTGGCTACAGTCCCTGGAACTTCCAGAGCAGACAGATGCAAGTTAACTTCTTTGTACCTAACCCACATTATTTCCTGCAGATCTCAGCATTTGCTGTGAAATTCCAATTAAATCTCCTACTCAGATTTGCCCTTAGGAGGAAGTACCTAGAAAATAGATTGTTACAAACTAAATTTGCATAAAGCTTTATAATTATACCATTATCATTAAAAGGAAGCAGTTCAATAGCTGAGGAAACTGGGGGTGTGGTATATCCAGTTCTGTTTTAGGTAACCTGTTCCAAGTTCTCAAATTCCAAACATGTTTTAGACTCACCAACTGTTGGTAAAAATTCAAACATTCTGCAATTTGGTTCTTTAAATTCATCTGCTTGGCCATAAGTTTTCAATGACATGTAAACTTGTCCCACAGATTTACTAAAAATTCATTTTATTTCTTCTAAATTATCTTGAAGATGGTTCCTGCTCTAGGAAAGTGGATTCCCTTTCGGTTCAATACCTATTGCTCAATTATAAAACATTGTTAAAAACAGAACAAACCAGAAACTAAAACAAACCAACAAAATTATGGTCAGGACAGTGAGGATAACATAATAAAACAAATGCTGTAAGCCAAGCCCCTTTCTCAGAAGAAATGAGGTATAATGTATCCCAGAAGGAATTTGAAATGGATGATATACAAGTAAGGTACGTAATAACTCAAAAAAACTGGAGGGAGAAACTTTGGAAAGCAATTGTATTTTGCTTTATTTTATCAATATTTTCCATAAAAATTTGAAATGTAAAGAACAAAGAACTAAATGGAACCACTTAAGAGAAATTAAATGTTTTTTAAAGGAAAATCATAACACAAATATTAAGCTATCATTGGAATTAGTAAATATCAGCATTATGATTTTAATTTCTATACAGAGACTATGCTACAGATGTTTACAATGAATTGATCATGAAAAAAAACTGTTATCAATTTTTCCTATATTTACAATGAAATTTTAAATTATTTTGTCTTCCTGCATAATCTCTATAAGCAGAGATTTTCTAAAATCCCAGTGTAAGATAAATATATGAAAATAGCAAAGACAAAAATTAATGACATTAAATGTTCTTTACATTTACAATTTTAAAGGCTATCTTCTTCCCTTAAAATAGGCAGATTGACTAGTAATTTGAGCAAAAGAAAAGAAACATATTGTGTTGAATGAAGAAATGATGGCCTTTTCAGTGAGTTGTTATATATCCATATTAAATTTGAAATATTAAATTTAGAGAGCAAAAAGGAAAATATTAGAAAATATGGGTGAACATATGTTAATAAGAGAATGTTTTAAAAATGCCTGTGTATTTAATTGAAGATTTATAAATGAATACATTTCATAGCTTTTGTGTTACAAACAGCATCAAAATATCAACATGGGAAAATAATTCTAAACCAGTTATGAATAGAAGTTTAATAACATTACTATAAAAATTTCCTTTCAGATTAATTATGAAGATTAAAGTGAACAAAATATAAAACATATAGTTCATGTAATAAGAAATAATTTGTTAACACATGAAAACTTATTTCCTTTGTAAATAATCATAGAAATAAAAATTAAAGCAATGAATATAGTTTTATCATGTTGACAAAGATGAAAGAATACTAACCAACACTCATGAAAAATCAGTAAAATTTTAATTGCACACATTGCTGAATCCATGAACCTAATGCTTTATGTTTCCACTTTACACTGATGAGTAGACCTTGTTAGATGAACCAATATTGCAAAATAAGCTATTAATTATACCCTGGTTGTTACTTGTTATTATTTACTCTTTATTCTGGAAACTATTCCCTTTATTCCCTTTTTTTCTCTGATCGCTGTGGCTAAAACTTCCAAAACTATGTTGAATAATAGTGGTGAGAGTGGGCAACCTTGTCTTGTTTCTGATCTTAGTGGAAATGGTTACAGTTTTTCCACCATTGAGAATGATGTTGGCTGTGGGTTTGTCATATATGGCCTTTATTATGTTGAGATAAGTTCCCTCTATGCCTAATTTCTGGAGGGTTTTTTTCATAAATGGGTGGTGAAATTTGTGGAAAGCTTTTCCTGCATCTATTGAGATTCTCGTATGGTTTTTATCCTTCAGGTTTTTAATATGGTATATCACATTGATTGATTTGCATGTATTGAAGAATACTTGCACTCCTGCGAAAAACCGCACTTGATCATGGTGTATGATCCTTTTAATGTACTGCTGGATTCTGTTTGCTAGTATTTTGTGGAGGAATTTCACATGTATGTTCATCTGTGATATTGGCCTGTAGTTTTCTTTTTTTGTGACATATTCTTCTGGTTTTGGTATCAGGGTGATGGTGGTCCCATGGATTGAGTTTAGGAGTGTCTTCTCTCTGCTATATTTTGGAAGAGTTTGAGAAAGATAGGTGTTAGCTCTTCTCTAAATGTTTGATAGAATTCTCCTGTGAAGCCATCTGGTCCTGAGTTTTGCCTGTTGGAAAATTTTTAATCACAGTTTCAATTTCAGTGCTTGTGTTTGGCCTATTCATATTTGCTATTTCTACCTGGTTCAGTCTCGGAAGTTTGTGCTTTTTTAAGAATTTGTCCATTTCTTCCAGGTTGTCCATTTTATTGGCTATAGTTGCTTGTAGTAATCTCTCATGATCCTTTGTATTTCTGCAGTGTCAGTTGTTACTTCTCCTTTTTCATTTCTAATTCTGTTGATTTAAGTCTTCTCCCTTTTTTTCTTAATGAGCCTGGAAAATGGTTTATCAATTTTGTTTATCTTCTCAAAGAACCAGCTTTTAGTTTTATTGATCTTTGCTATTGTTTCCATCATTTTTTTCCACTTATTTTTGATCTGATCTTTATGATTTCTTTCCTTCTGCTAACTTTGGGGACTTTTTGTTCTTCCTTCTCTAATTGCTTTATATGTAAGGTTAGGTTTTTTATTTGAGATTTTCTTGTTTCTTAAGGTAGGATTGTATTGCTATAAACTTCCCTCTTAGAACTGCTTTTGCTGCATCCCATAGGTTTTGGGCTGTTGTGCTTTAATTGTCACTTATTTCTAGGTATTTTTTGATTTCCTCTTTGATTTTTTCAGTGATCTCTTGGTTATTTAGCAGTGTGCTGTTTAGCCTACATGTGTTTGTAATTTTTACAGTTTTTTTCCTGTAATTGTTATCTAATTCCATAGCATTGTGGTTGGAAAAGAGACCTGATAGGATTTCAATTTTCTTAAATTTACCAAGGCTTGATTTGTGACCCAGGATATGATCTATCCTGGAGAATGTTCCATGAGCGCTTGAGAAGAAAGTGTATTCTGTTGATTTTGGGATGGAATGTCCTATAAATATCAACTAAGTCCATCTTGTTAATGTGTCATTTAAAGCTTGTGTTTCCTTATTTATTTTCATTTTGGTTGATCTGTCCATTGATGAAAGTGAGGTGTTAAAGTCCTTTACTATGATTGTGCTACTGTTGATTTTCCCTGTTACGGCTGTTAGCATTTGCCTTATGTATTGAGATGCTCCTATGTTGGGTACGTCAATATTTACAATTGTTACATCTTCTTCTTGGATTGATCCCTTGATCATTATGTAGTGTCCCTCTTTGCCTCTTCTAATAGTCTTTCTTTTACAATATATTTTGTCTGATATGAGAATTGCTACTCCAGCTTCTTTTGATTTCCATTTCCATGGAATATCTTTTTCCATCCCCCACTTTCAGTTTGTATGTGTCCCTAGGTCTGAAGTGAGTCTCTTGTAGACAGCATATATATGGGTCTTGTTTTTGTATCCATTCAGCCAGTTTGTGTATTTTGGTTGGAACAATTAATCCTTTTACATTTAAGGTAATTATTGATATGTATGTTCCTATTACCATTTTCTTAATTGTTTTGGGTTTGTTTTTGTAGGTCTTTTCCTTCTCTTGTGTTTCCTGCCTAGAGAAGTTCCTTTAGCATTTGTTGTAATGCTGATTTGGTGCTGCTGAATTCTCTTAGCTCTTGCTTGTCTGTAAAGGTTTCAATTTCTCCATCAAATCTGAATGAGATCCTTGCCGGCTAGAGTAATTTTGGTTGTAGGTTTTTCCCCTTCATCACTTTAAATATGTCCTGCCACTCCCTTCTGGCTTGCAGAGTTTCTGCTGAAAAATCAGCTGTTAACCTTATGGGGATTCCTTTGTATATTATTTGTTGTTTTTCCCTTGCTGCTTTTAATATTTCTTCTTTGTATTTAATTTTTGATAGTTTGATTAATATGTGTCTTGGCGTGTTTCTCCTTGGATTTATCCTTTATGGGACTCTCTGTGCTTCCTGGACTTGATTGAATATTTCCTTTTCCATATTAGGGAAGTTTTCAACTATAATCTCTTCAATTATTTCTCAGTCCCTATCTTTTTCTCTTCTTCTTCTGGGACCCCTATAATTCGAATGTTGGTGTGTTGAATGTTGTCCCAGAGGTCTACGAGACTGTCCTCAATTCTTTTCATTCTTTTTTCTTTATTCTTCTCTGCAGTAGTTATTTCCACTATTTTATCTTCCAGGTCACTTATCCATTCTTCTGCCTCAATTATTCTGCTATTGATTCCTTCTAGAGAATTTTTAGTTTCATTTATTGTGTTGTTCATGATTGTTTGTTTCTTCTTTAGTTCTTCTAGGTCACTGTTAAATGATTCTTATATTTTCTCTATTCTATTTCCAAGATTTTGGAGCATCATTACTATCATTACTCTGAATTCTTTTTCAGGTTGACTGCCTATTTCCTCTTCATTTGTTTAGTCTGGTGGGTTTTTACCTTGCTTCTTCATCTGCTGCATATTTCTCTGTCTTCTCATTTTGCTTAACTTACTGTGTTTGGGGTCTCCTTTTCACAGGCTGCAGGTTTGTAGTTCCTGTTGTTTTTGGTGTCTGTCCCTAGTGGGTAAGGTTGGTTCAGTGGGTTGTGTAGGCTTCCTTGTGGAGGGGACTGGTGCCTGTGTTCTGATGGATGAGGCTGGATCTTGTCTTTCTGGTGGGCAGTACCACATCTGGTGGTGTGTTTGGGGGTGTCTGTGACCTTATTATGATTTTAGGCAGCCTCTCTGCTAATGGGTGGGGTTGTTTTCCTGTCTTGCTAGTCATTTGGCATGGGGTGTCCAGCACTGGAGCTTTCTGGTCATTGAGTGGAGCTGGGTCTTAGCGTTGAGGCTGAGATGTCTGGGGGAACTCTCACCGATTGATATTACGTGGGGTTGGGAGGTCTCTGATGGTCCAGTGTCCTAAACTTGGCTGTCCCACCTCCGAGGCTCAGGCCTGACACCTGGCTGGAGCACCAAGACCCTGCCAACCACATGGCTCAGAAGAAAAAGGAGGGAAAAAAAGAAATATAATAAAAGAAAATAAAATAATATCATTGAAATAAAAAAAATTTTTTAATGCTAAAATAAATAATAATAATAATAAAAAAAGAAGAGAGCAACTAAACCAATAGACAAATCCACCAATGATAAGAAATGCTAAAAACTGTAGTAAGATAAACATATAAATCAGAAATTAGTCAGTCACATACAGAAATCCCCAAGTCTATAGTTGCTCCCAAAGTCCACTGCCTCAATTTTGGGATGATTCATTGTCTATTCAGGTATTCCACAGATGCAGGGTACATCAAGTTGATTGTGGAGATTTTTCCGCTGGTCCTGAGGCTGCACAGAGAAATTTCCCTTTCTCTTCTTTGTTCACACAGCTCCTGGGGTTCAGGTTTGGATCTGGCCCTGCCTCTGTATGTAGGTCACCCTCTAGCATCTGTTCTTTGCCCAGACAAGCGGGGACTAAAGGAGTGGCTGATTAGTTTGCTCTGGCTCTCTTGGGCTGCAGGGAGGGAGGGTACATAATGTGGGGCGAGCCTGCGGTGGCAGAGGTCAGCATGACGTTGCAACAGCCTGAGGAGTGTCGTGTGTTCTCCCAGGGAAGTTGGACGGCACTGGTGGGCTGCACAGGCTCCCGGGAGGGGAGGTGTGGATAGTGACCTGTGCTTGCACACAGGCTTCTTGGTGGCTGCAGCAGCAGCGTTAGCATTTCATGCCCATCTCTGATGTCCGCGCTGATAGCCGTGGCTTGCGCCCGTCTCTGAAACTCACTTAGGTGGTGCTCTGAATCTCCTCTCCTCACGCATCCTGAAACAATGGTCTCTTGCCTCTCTGGCAGGTCCAGACTTTTTCCCGGACTCCCTCTCGGCTAGCTGTGGCGCACTAGTCCCCTTCAGGCTGTGTTCACACAGCCAACCCCAGTTCTCTCCCTGGGATCTGACCTCCGAAGCCCAAGCCTCAGCTCCCAGCCCCCACCTGGCCCGGCGGGTGAGCAGACAAGCCTCTCGGGCTGGTGAGTGCTGGTCGGCACCGATCCTCTGTGCGGGAATCTCTCCACTTTGCCCTCCGCACCCCTGTTGCTGTGCTCTCCTCCATGGCTCCGAAGCTTCCCCCCTCCGCCCCCCGCAGTCTCCGCCCGCGAAGGGTCTTCCTAGTGTGTGGAAACTTTTCCTCCTTCACAGCTCCCTCCCAGAGGTGCGGATCCCGTCCCTATTATTTTGTCCCTGTGTTTTCTTTTATCTTTTGCCCTACCCAGGTACGTGGAGATTTTCTTGCCTTTTGGTAAGTCTGAGGTCTTCTGCCAGCATTCAGTAGGTGTTCTGTAGGAGATGTTCCACATGTAGATGTATTTCTGATGTATTTGTGGGGAGGGAGGTGATCTCCACGTCTTACTCCTCCAACATCTTGAAGGTCCTCCATCTAAACAACTCTTGTCTTTAGTCTTTTGACTTATGTTTTTCTTTTGTGTTTCATATATTTGATATATTTTATTTGTTTGTTTTGTTTTTTAATTTCTACTGATTTATTAGCAGGTTAAAAATCAAAATTACAGTGAATGGAGAGCCTATACAAGGAACGTTTTGGGAGAAATAGGAAATTTTCTCAGAATTAATATGTGGAAATAGATTTCATTTTTTCTTATAAAAACTACTAAATAATACAAGACTTTATAGTAACATATTTTTTCAATTTGAAGACAGAGGTCATTAGCAAGTTTACTTCTGTTAATAAAGATTCTTTAAGTTCTTTTTCAGCTTTAATGATATATAGTAGGCAAATAATATTGTAAGATGCTTTAAGTGTGCATGTCGATGACTTGATACATATACATTGTTATTGGATTCTTTCCATCTAATTAACACATCCATCACACTATATATATATATATATATGTACATATATCTATACATATATATAAAAAACATGTGAATGAAAACATTTAAGTTCTATTCTCTTAGTAGACATTGATTTTTTTTATTCCCAATAAGTAGTTATGGTTTTTATATCCCAGTTTGTATATATGGATATCCTCATCTGTTCTAACATACCTATTTGCTCCCTTTTGCATTATTGAACTTACATCAGTGTTGACACTTCTTTACTCTTTTTTCCTCACGTGTAATGTATCGTTCCTTTTATGGTTATTTATGTTCCCTATCACACACTTATCTATATCACTTGAATATGGTATAGCTGGGTTTTGTTTTATATTGCAGTTTGAGAATATATTTCTTTCATAGGGTCTCATTTCCTTTCATGAATCAGGTACATACAGAGAAGCTGAAATTTAGACCTAATTCTTCTTCCTTACGCCCTCTCTCCTCTGCCGCTGTCATCTTTGCAGGCTCCTAACTGTCGCCCTGTCTTTCCAGTCCTCTCACTCTACCTTCTCCCTATGCTATTATAATCACTATACCACTTTCAACTTCAATGAAATACAAATCATTCCCAAATTTTATCTCAAGACAGCCCTTTCTCAGAAACCTGTCTTCCTAAAAACCTACCTTCTTCAACATTCATATCTAAATCATGACTGTCTTAATTAATATAATTCATTTATGTAATCCACATCTACATTTCCCCTGTTGCCTTGGTCGTTCAACCTATAATCACCTCCCATCTATACAGCAGTAGTTTTTCCAGGTTAACTCTGGTTCTATTCAAACCTGTTTGCTTCCTGTTAAAATCAAAGTAATCTTAACAAAATGAGTATGTTATCTAGTCACGCTCTCTGTTTTAAATACTTATAATTGACTCCAAATTACTATCAGGGTTAAGATAAAAATTCTTAACTTTGCCAATCATGCCTTGCTTACCTCTGTGGGCCATTCATATAATACTATTCTCTACATTTCTCACAGGCCAGTCACATAAACATTTTTGTCTCTGCAACTTCCTACTTCTATTTCCTATGTGACTTTTCTCACATTCTTCTCAGTATCTCTATTAAGTTCCACTGCTTTTTAATTTTTTTTCCAGTCTCATTCTTACTCATTCTTAAGAACCAATTCCTCAGTTTGGACTCCCAGATTTCCCATCCAAAACTAGGGTAGGACTTTATGTTACATTTATCCTTTAACACGTATTTCCCATTTATATCATTTATAATCCTTGCTAGATTTAAATTCCTGAGGTGTTTTATAAGAGCTCATATCTGACATATAGTAACTAGCCTTCATGTTGAAAATATTGAAAATGGTTGTCCCAGTGATTTAGGGTCTCCCACCTTTAACCCTTGCCTATTTTATATAATAAAACTTAAGTATAAGTTCTATTACAAACTTAGTTGTAGTAAATAGTGTCAGAGCTGCTGTTACTATTGACATGTGTGATTATCATAGAACAAAACCTTGGAAACTCTCCACTATTGCTTTTTGGGAGTTTTGCAATATGGATATTTATTGATATTTGTTCATAGAAAAATTATACAGCACCATGACATATGTTATAAAAATAGGTGTCAGGGAAACAGTGAGACAAGGGGGATGCCTTCCATAAGGCATTAACAGACAATTTAATTTGGTTACATAAGGGAGTGTGGCCTACAGATGAGTGCTACATGGAAAGGATGATTTTTAATTATTTGTCATTAAAAATGTTTTGGTAATATAATTTGCAACAAGGTTTTCCAATCTTCAACATCACCACATATTTTCGTTCACACATTTTGAAATTTCATCCAAGTTTCTAGGTCTGCTAAAAGAAGTGGATGACTTTCACAGGATATAAGGTTATTTTCTAGCATAGAGGAAAATCTGAGAAAAACTCCACTATAAAAATTAAAGATGGCAATACCATACTCCCAATATTTCATATTTTATGGCATTACTATTTGTGTTTGGGGCAGACTGAAAATCTATTTTTATTATGCTTTCTGAGATGGCACTTTGAATTTAAGCCCCATTTTCCACGGCTTATAGCTTTTCCACTGAGTACCTTTGGGGATAAACTTCATCATGCTGGTTCTTAACCTAGAATGAAATAATTCAGGAAGTATGAAGGAAATGTATTCCATCGGTTTTGATTTAAGTAACCACAAGGAAATTCTTTTTGGCTGTTGAAAACTATTATACAATTTCTATTATTGAATAATTCATAAGGCATTATGATTTAACTACATATATTGATAATGTAATCATGTTCTATAAAAGATACACACCTATTTAAAATTACTTATACAAAATAATAAATGAAATATAATCTATACTTACTACATTCCTCCATTCATATAATACAATTCTCTATGATCTGCCAAATCCATCAGAAGTTCTGAAATGTAGGCTTTTGTGGGAAGGTACTGAATCAAAATAAGAAATCATATTTGCAGGAATGACTAACCACCTATTAAAGAGTTAGGATTTTTGTGGTTATTTAAATGCAGTCTCAGTGGTTTATGTCGGCTGTCAAAATTTCCCATTCTCCCATTTTAAATGTGTATACATAAGGTTATTTTTTTAATATCCATTTACACAAAATCAAACTTTGGAAGAGTAATAAAGTGAAAAATCATAAAGGGCAAAAATGGCCAAGACTCATGTAATGGCCCACTCAGCTTAATAACCATTGGAATTCTCAGAAGAAAAAGGGAATACTTATACTTCCCAATATAATGATTAATGAGTGAAGACACCTGCCTTACTGAGAGAATTTGATAAGCATTATACAGTCAGCATTAATCAATTATAGATATTATCCATTTGAGAAATAAGGAAAGAATTTTGACCAGAGGCAGGAGAGGCCAACTACACAGGAACACAATATTTGTGTCTTTATTACACACACACACACACACACACACACACACACACGCTATTTATATATGTATATATGGGTGTGTGTATCTGTCTATATATATCTATATCTATATATAGCTAAAATATATTATTTATTCACAGGCAGTTAATAAATAATTAAGTGGGAATGTACACAAAAGTAAATATAGATTATATATATCTGATTTTGGTTTAGTTGTCTCTAATTCTATTTTATAGTTTTTTTTTTGTTTAATTTCTGGAAGAAGATATTCAATTGGGTTAGTTTAGTAATAGTTATTTTGAAAAATATCCAGTATTTAACAACATTCCTAATTATATTGCTCAGTAAACACATGCACACATATATTTTTATAAATTCACCACAGTTGAATTAATTATTTTTATTTCACATATTCTCTCAAAGTTATTTTTATAAAGAAATGTAAGCCTATAAAAAGTTATATTCATCTGGATTTATTATATCCCATCTTCTTTGTACTATACTGGGGAAAAAGATATATAATGAAAATTCATATGCGGTTAATTACAACAAGAGGTAAAAAAATTATTTATATTTACTTATAAAGTGTTTGTGGAGCCAGTGAAGTAAGAAAATGTGGTCACTTTAAGGACAGAGACTTTAGTACTGAATTTTAAAGAATGAATGGAGATTTATAATGTAGAAAATGGAGGAAGTCACTGTTTCTATCAAGCATGTCTGCTCTATCAAACAATACTTATGATTTTATTTTTAAAGCCTACAGCACATGGTATTCCCAGACAGTCTTCTATCCAAGTACTATCCAGGCCCAACCCTACCTAGCTTCTAAGATGAGACAAGATGGGGCTTGTTCTGGGTGGTACAGTTGTAGACTTGTGATCTTTGGGGTTTTTTTTACATATTATTTTTAATTGGGGTGTAGTTGCTTTACAATGTTGTGTTAGTTTCTGCTGTATAATGAAGTGAATCAGCTATATGTATACACATATTCCCTCCCTCTTGGACCTCCCTCCCACCCCCGACCCCCATCCTACCCATCTAGGTTACCATACAGCACCAAGCTGATCTCCCTGCGCTATACAGCAGGTTCCCACTAGCTATCTGTTTTACACATGGTAGTGTATATATGTCAATCCCAGTCTGCCAATTCATCCCACCCCTCTTCACACCCCCAATGTCCACACATTCATACTCTAAGTATACGTCTCTATTCCTGCCCTGCAAATGGGTTCATCTGTACCATTTTTCTAGATTCCACATATATGTGTTAATATACGATATTTGTTTTTCTCTTTCTGACATACTTCACTCTGTATGACACTCTTTAGGTCCATCCAAGTCTCTACAAATGACCCAATTTCTTTCGTTTTAATGGCTGTGTAATATTCCATTGTATATATGTACCACATCTTCTTTATCCATTCATCTGTTGATGGACATTTAGGTGGCTTCCATGTCCTGGCTATTGTAAATAGTGCTGCAATGAACATTGGGGTACACCTGTCTTTTTAAATTATGGTTTTCTCAGAGTATGTGCCCAGTAGTAGGATTGCTGGGTCATATGGTAGTTCTATTTTTAGTTTTTTAAGGAACCTCCATACTGTTCTCTATAGTGGCTGTATCAGTTTACATTCCCACCAGCGGTGCAAGAGGGTTCCCTTTTCTCCACACCCTCTCCAGCATTTATTGTTTGTAGATATTTTCATGATTGCCATTCTGACTGGTGTGAGGTGATACCTCATGCAGTTTTGATCTGCATTTCTCTAACAATTAGGGATTTTGAGGACCTTTTCATGTGCCTCTTGAGATCTGTATGTCTTATTTGGAGAAATGCCTATTTAGGTTTTCTGCCATGTTTTGATTGGGTTTTTTGTTTTTTTGATATTGAGCTGCATGAGCTGCCTGTATATTTTAGAGATTAATCCTTTGTCAGTTGCTTTATTTGCAAATATTTTCTCTCATTCTGGGGGTTGTCTTTTCATCTTGTTTATGGTTTCTTTTGCTGTGTAAAAGCTTTTAAATTTATAAGGTCCCATTTGTTTATTTTTTATTTTATTTTCATTACTCCAGGAGGTGGGTCAAAAAAGATTTTGCTGTTATTTATGTCAAAGTGTGTTTTTCCTATGTTTTTCTCTAAGAGTTTTATAGTGTCTGGTCTTACATTTAGGTCCTTAATCCATTTCACGTTTATTTTTGTGTATGGTATTAAGGAGTGTTCTAATTTCATTCTTTTACATGTAGCTGTCCAGTTTTCCCAGCACCACGTATTGAAGAGGTTGTCTTTTCTCCATTGTATATTCTTGCCTACTTTATCAAAGATAAGGTGAGCATATGTGTGTGGGTTTATCTCTCGGCTTTCTATCCTTTACCATTGATCTATATTTCTGTGTTTGTGCCAGTACCATACTGTCTTGATTACTGTAGCTTTGTAGTATAGTCTGAAGTCAGGGAGCATGATTCCTCCAGCTCCGTTTTTCTTTCTCAAGATTGCTTTGGCTATTCAGGGTGTTTGGTGTTTCCATACAAATTGTGAAAATTTTTGTTCTAGTTCTGTGAAAATGCCATTGGTAGCTTGATAGGGATTACATTGAATCTGTAGATTGCTTTGGGTAGTAGAGTCATTTTCACAATGTTGATTCTTCCAATCCAAGAACATGGTATATCTCTCCATCTGTTTGTATCATCTTTAATTTCTTTCATCAGTGTCTCATAGTTTTCTGCATACAGGTATTTTGTCTCCTTAGGTAGGTTTATTCCTAGGTATTTTATTCTTTTTGTTACAGTGGTAAATGGGCATGTTTCCTTAATTTCTCTTTCAGATTTTTCATCATTACTGTGTAGGAATGCAAGACATTTCTGTGCGTTAATTTTGTATACTGCCACTTCACCAAATTCATTGATTAGCTATAGTAGTTTTCTGGTAGCATCTTTAGGATTCTCTATGTATAGTATCATGTCTCTACAAACAGTGACAGCTCTACTTCTTTTCCAATTTGGATTCCTTTTATTTCTTTTTCTTCTCTGATTGCTGTGGCTAAAACTTCCAAAACTGTGTAGAATAATAGTGATGAGAGTGAGCAACCTTGTCTTGTTCCTGATCTTAGTGGAAATGGTTTCAGTTTTTCACCATTGAGAATGATGTTGGCTGTGGGTGTGTCATATATGGCCTTTATTATGTTGAGGTAGGTTCCCTCTACGCATACTTTCTGGAGAGTTTTTATCATAAATGGGTGTTGGATTTTGTCGAAATATTTTCTTCATCTATTGAGATTCTCATATGGTTTTTATCCTTTAGTTTGTTAATATGGTGTATCACATTGATTGATTTGCATATATTGAAGAATCCTTGCATTCCTGGGTAAAACCGCACTTGATCATGGTGTATGATCCTTTTAATGTACTGCTGGATTCTGTTTGATAGTATTTTGTGGAGGATTTTCACGTGTATGTTCATCCGTGATATTGGCCTGTAGTTTTCTTTTTTTGTGACATCTTTGTCTGGTTTTAGTATCAGGGTGATGGTTGCCTCTTAGAATGTGTTTGGGAGTGTTCCTCTCTCTGCTATATTTTGGAAGAGTTTGAGAAGGATAAGTGTTAACTCTGCTCTAAATGTTTGATAGAATTCACCTGTGAAGCCATCTGGTCCTGGGCTTTTTGTTTGTTGGAAGATTTTTAATCACAGTTTCAATTTCAGTGCTTGTGTTTGGCCTGTTCATATTTTCTATTTCTTCCTGGTTCAGTCTTAGAAGGTTGTGCTTTTCTAAGAATTTGTCCGTTTCTTCTAGGTTGTCCATTTTATTGGCTATAGTTGCTTGTAGTAATCTCCCATGATCCTTTGTACTTCTGCAGTGTCAGTTGTTGCTTCTCCTTTTTCATTTCTAATTCTGATGATTTGAGTCTTATCCCTTTTTTTTCTTGATGAGTCTGGCTAATGGTTTATCAATTTTGTTTATCTTCTCAAAGAACCAGCTTTTGGCTTTAGTGAACTATGCTGTTGTTTCCTTCATTTCTTTTTTCATTTATTTCTGATCTGAGTGTTATGATTTCTTTTCTTCTGCTAACTTTGGGATATTTTTGTTCTTCTTTCTCTAATTGCTTTAGGTGTAACGTTAGGGTGTTTATTTGAGATTTTTTCTTGTTTCTTAAGTTAGGATTGTATTGTAAACTTCCCTCTTAGAACTGCTTTTGCTGCATCCCATAGGTTTTGTGTTGTCGTGTTTTCATTGTCATTTGTTTATAAGTATTTTTTGACTTCCTTTTTGATTTCTTCAGTGATCTCTTGGTTAGTTAGTAGCGTATTGTTTAGACTCCATGTGTTTGTATTTTTTACAGTTTTTTCCTCTAATTGATATCTAGTCTCATAGCTTTTCGGTCGGAAAAGCTACTTGATACAATTTCAATTTTCTTAAATTTACCAAGGCTTGATTTGTGACCCAAGATGTGATCTATCCTGGAGACTGTTCCGTGTGAACTTGAGAAGAAAGTGTATTCTGTTGTTTTGGCATGGAATGTCCTATAAGTGTCAATTAAGTCCGGCTGGTTTAATGTGTCAATTAAAGCTTATGTTTCCTTATTTATTTTCATTTTGGATGATCTGTCCATTGGTTAAAGTGGGGTGTTAAAGTCCCTTACTATTATTGTGTTACTGTCGATTTTCCCTTTTATGGCTGTTAGCATTTGCCTTATGTATTGAGGTACTCTTATGTTGGGTCATAAATATTTACAATTGTTGTTATCTTCTTCTTGGATTGATCCCTTGATCATTGTGTAGTGACCTTCTCTGTCTCTTGTAATAGTCTTTATTTTAAAGTCTATTTTGTCTGATATGAGAATTGCTACTCCAGCTTTCTTTTGATTTCCATTTGCATGGAATATCTTTTTCTATCCCCTCACTTTCAGACTGTTGTGTCCCTAGGTCTGAAGTGGGTCTCTTGTAGACAGCATATATATGGGTCTTGTTTTTGTATCCATTCAACCAGTTTATGTCTTTTGGTTGGAGCATTTAATCCATTTACATTTAAGGTAGTTATCGATATGTATGTTCCTATTACCATTTTCTTAATTGTTTTGAGTTTGTTATTGTAGGTCTTTTCCTTCTCTTGTGTTTCCTTCCTAGAGAAGTTCCTTTAGCATTTGTTGTAAAGCTGGTTTGGTGGTGCTGAATTCTCTCAACTTTTGCTTGTCTGTAAAAGTTTTAATTTCCCTGCCAAATCTGAATGAGATCTTTGCTGGGTAGCATAATCTTGGTTGTAGGTTTTCCCCTTTCATCACTTTAAATATGTCCTGCCACTCCCTTCTGGCTTGCAGAGTTTCTGCTGAAAGATCAGCTGTTAACCTCATGGGGATTCCCTTGTATGTTATTTGTTGCTTTTCACTTGCTTCTTTTAATATTTCTTCTTTGTATTTAATTTTTGATAGTTTGAGTAATCTGTGTCTTGGTGTGTTTCTCCTTGGATTTATCCTGTATGGGACTCTGTTCTTCCTGGGCTTGATTGACCATTTCCTTTCCCATGTTAGGGAAGTTTTCAACTATAATCTCTTCAAATATTTTCTCAGACCCTCTCTTTTTGTCTTCTTCTTCTGGGACCCCTTAAAATTCGAATGTTGGTGTGTTTAATGTTGTCACAGAGGTGTCTGATGCTGTCCTCAATTCTTTTCATTCTTTTTTCTTTATTCTACTCTGCAGTAGTTATTTCCACTATTTTATATTCCAGGTCACTTATCCATTCTTCTGCGTGAGTTATTCTGCTATTGATTCCTTCCAGAAAATTTTTAATTTCGTTTATTGTGTTGTTTATCCTTGTTTGTTTATTCTTTAGTTCTTCTATGTCCTTGTTAAACATTTCTTGTATTTTCTCCATTCTATTTCCAAGATTTTGCATCATTTTTACTATCATTATTCTGAATTATTTTTCAGGTATACTGCCTATTTCCTCTTCATTTCTTTGGTGGTGGGTTTTTACCTTACTCTTTCATCTGCTGCATATTTCTCTGTCTTCTCATTTTGTTTAACTTACTGTGTTTGACATCTCTTTTTTGCCGGTTGCAGGTTCGTATTTCCTGTTGGTTTTGGTGTCTGCCTCCAGTGGGTTAGGTTGGTTTAGTGGGTTGTGTAGGCTTCCTGGTGGAGGGGACTGGTGCCTGTGTTCTGGTGAATTGAGCTGGATCTTGTCTTTCTGGTGTGCAAGGCTGCGTCCCATTGTTGTTTTGGGGTATCTGTGAACTTAATATGATTTTCAGGCAGCCTGTCTGCTAATGGGCAGGGTTGTGTTCTTGTTTTGCTAGTTGTTTGGCATGGGGCGTCCAGCACTGGAGCTTGCTTGCCGTTGGGTGGAATTGGGTCTTAGTGTTGAGACAGAGATTTCTGGGAGGGCTCTCACCAATTGATATTACATGGCACCAGGAGGTCTCTGGTGGTCCAATGTCCTGGACTCAGTCTCCCATCTCGGAAGCTCAGGCCTGACACCTGGCCAGAGCACCAAGACCCTGACAGCCACACAGCTACATCCAGTGAGTGTCCAGGGTGTCAGGCATGGCCCTTGAGGCTGTAACAGTTCCCTGTAGTACAGTCTTCACAGCAGGGTGATGGAGACACACAGCTTTTTCATATATGATTATTTATTAATATTTTGTTTAAGATTTTTCACATGTCTTTATTAGATATATTTTTGTAATGTTCCATTCTTAAATGTACTTCTTAGGTTTTGGTATGAAAGTTTTGATCACTTCATAGAGTGAAGTAAGATGTGTTTCATTTTCCTGTTTCCTTGAATACAGAAAATAGAAAAAGTATATTTTGCTATTGGAGGATGTTGTGGAGAGGATGTGACCACTGGTTGACTTGTGAACTAGATCCAGGCAATCAGAGGCTCCCCACCCCTACCCCTGTCCTTGGAATGAACGGTCCACTCCCCATTGCCATAGCCAGAGACATTTCAAGGATGTAGCCTTGAGAGAGTAATGTGTTGTTGAGACCATCTAGACTGTAATTGTGACTGAAACTAGTTAAGTCTTCTATATAAGCATTTAAGATGCTGGTGGGTGGGTGCAGAGATCAACTCATCTTGTGGCTGCCCAAGAAAAACTTCCTATGTAAGTCCCCTTGCCAATTAAAACTGCCACCTACTAATCTGGAGTGATCTGCCTCTTTTTTCAGTCTCCTTTCTCTCTTTTCAATTTCTCTCTGAGTCTGGACGCCAAATCAACTTTTGTCCTCAGAAAAATTCCTGGAAGAATGCTTAGAACATCTGTAAGTTTAAATGAGTAAATCCTTTTGAGCCAGGAATTTTCCTCAAAAAACTCTTAATTAATAGGTATTGGAATATACAGCGTTTGTTTTTTTTTTTTACATCACTGTTAAATTCTATTTTTCTAGGAATCTGTCTGACCATTGTATCTAAAGTGCCAAATTTATCACTGTAAAATTTTGCATAATAACTTATCTTTGTTACCATTGTAACTATTACTCATGATAGCTTTTACATGCTTGTATAAATAACTCTAATTTCTGTCTTTTTTTCTGACCAGTCTGTTTGCATTATTTCATCAACTTTTAAGATAAACTAAATTTCTATTTTAAAAATATTCTTTATTGTACTATTTTCCTATTTTATTGATATTTGCTCTTTACTGATTTTTGCTCTTTATTCATTTCCTTCTAAAATTTGACCTTGACTTGCTGTGCTTTTTCTAGTCTCATGCAATAGAAGCCTATTTCACTAATTTTTAGAATTTCCTCTATTTTAATATTGCTATGGCTGCTTGTCTACCGTCAAAATTCATATGTTGAAGCCCTAGGCCCAAGTTATGGTATTTGGAATGGCACCTTTGGAGGTGATTAGGTTTGGATGAGATCATGAATGTACATACCTCATGATGAGATTGGTGCCCTTATAAGAGACACCAGAGAGCATGCTTCCTCTTTCTCTACATCATGTGAGGAACCAGCAAAAAGGCAGCCTTGCACAAGTCATGAAGGGAGCTCTCACTGGGAACCAACATCTTGATATTGGGCTTCCCAGCCTCCAGACTGTGAGAAGTAAATTCCTGTTGTTTAATTCATCAGTCTATGGTGATTTGTAATGGCAGTCCAAACTACTACAAATATATACCCTTAAATCAGTAAACTTACTTTTAGGCATTGCTTTAAGTACATTTGATATGATATACTTTTATTTTCATTCACGTAACACTATTTTCTAGTTTCCATTTTGATATATTCTTTGGCCCATGTGTTATTTTAAAGAGTATTTCTTAAAGACAGTGGATTTCTCTATATCTACTTTAACTCTGTCAGTTAAAAATATTTGAAGGTATGTTGTTGTATGTATCCATATGTACAATTGTGAAGTATTTCTGCTGAATTGAATTACATACTGTCTCAGTTAATATGGTATGATATTTTTAACACTAAAATCTACTATGTCAAATATCAACATATTTATACCAGCTCTCTTTGGTTAGAGTTTAGACAGTGTAGTTCTTTCCATCATTTCATTTCGACTTCTCTTTCATGTGTCTCTTGTGTGAAGCAAATACAAGGGTTTTCGTATTTTAGCTGATCATTTTAGTCCTTTACTTGAATATTTATTCTATCATATATTGTATAATTACTTACATACTTTAGTTTATATCTACTATGACACTAGTATTTGTTTTATGAATGGCCAGTCATTTTGTATTGAATATTCTGTTCTTTTTTTACCTTTGGATTCATCAACCCTTCCCTATTATTTTATTTTCTATTAACCTGTAATTTCTTATTTGTAAATAATTTTAGGGGGGATGCCTAGATATTACAACATGAATAATTTAACTTATTACATTTTGGCAGAATAATTATATCATATTATTCATAATGCTAGAGCCTTACTTCACTTGGATTTTATTTACCTCATTATTGTCTTTGGTGTTATTGTTCTCCCAGATTTTAACACTGCATTATTTTACTTTTTCAATGGAGTCCATTTTCATTTTTTACTTATCTATATTTTCACATTCTGTGTTACTTTTTATTTTATACAGTATTTCTCTACTTCTCTGTCAGATGTTTTTCCTACTAGAAAGATGATTAAAATTTCTCTGAATGCAGTAATAAATACTGTTCATTTTTTATTCATCTCAATGGATCTTTTATTTTTACTTTATTTTCAAAGGAATTTGCGGGGGAGGTTTGGGAGTAGAATTTCTTGTTGACGTTATTTTTAGCCGTTTAAAAATGCCCTTCCTTTGTCTTCTGCTTTTCAGCATTTCTGTTCAGAAGCCAGCTTTCACACTTAGTACTGTTGCTTTGAAGATAATAATACAATGTGTCTAGTTTTTGCTCTTCTGACCACTCTTTATATGTTTCTTTCTGCTTTAGGTTTTCATTTATTCTATTATAATGTATCCAGGTGTGGTGTTCTATATATTTTCCTAGTCTGGTCCTTGCAGAATTTCTTGAATCCTTGGGTTGATTTTTTTCATCAGCTCTTGTCTGTTGAAATACTGCTTCTACAGCATTTTTTTCTCTTCTCCATATTGAACTTAAATTATATGTAGTGATCTTTTTTGCCCTGCATTACTCTTACGTCTCCCTTTCTTAGACAAAAACTCTGAACAAACTCTTTAAAACAGTGGTCCCCGACCTTTTTGGCACCAGGGACCAGTTTTGTGGAAGACAGTTTTTCCACGGCCGGGGTGGAGTGGGGGGCGGATGGTTCAGGCAGTAGTGCAAGTGATGGGGGGCGATGGGGAGAAGCAGATGAAGCTTCGCTCACTCACCCGCCACTCACCTCCTGCTGTGCAGCCCCATTCCTAACAGGCCGCAGACCAGTACTAGTCCGTGGCCCGGGGTTTGGGGACTCCTGCTTTAAAATATTCTATTCACAAGATAACTTGCTTTCCTGTCGTTACTGCACATAGTGAAAAAATTATAAATAAAACTTAAAAATCTTATATGTGAAAATTCCAATCCTTGAGACAAATTGGCAATGCATAAATTATTGCTGAGTTTAAATACATGAAAACAGTCCCTAACCTAACATAAACCCTAGAAACATGGGCAAGAAAGTGTTGGTCTGCCTTGGCACAAAAACGTGAAAGCAACTTGAATAGGGTTATTTATTTATAGTGTGCCTTCACAGATGGCTGTCAATGTGGCTTTGAAATTTGATGAGATTTACCTGTATCATTATAGATTATGGAGAAGCAGTAAACCTAAAATATAATCCAGCAAAACAATCTGGAATGGCAGCAAAATATAAAAGCCTACTGAAATAAAGGAAAGCTATGTCATTTAATAACATAATAAGATGTTCTTCATGGATTAGAAAATATATGACACTGGTTGAAATGTTAATCTCTCAGTATTTATCTAGCATTATCTAATTAGATGAGTTATGTGCTAGTGGATATGAATGTCAAAGTGTAAAAGAGCAAATGGAATCATTCCTTAGGATGTACAATTCTGGGATGAAGTAACTTCCTGACATCCTTTCCTAAGGCTATATTTTAGTTAATCTTTTGTCTCCCCTGTTAATTTAATATTGAGAAATAACTATGCTATGTTAGAGGTGCTTAACCTCATCTAAAAAAAGGATTCTATTTTAATATAAAATCTTCTACTGTATAGTCCTGTTTGTATGCAAGTATTGGGAAAGTACATAATAACAAAAGATAACTATGAATTCAGTACTATTTTAAATAAAATTGTTCTATTTGTATTTTTAATTATAACATTTTATATGGTTTAACACTGTCAATTGTTTACATAAAAGCATATGTGGAACAAATTCACTACAAAAGGCATGTCTGTGAATATTAATTAAGTGATCAATAAAGTACACTAGTTTATTTATTACCTACAGAATGCACTAAATAATAGAATTAGGTACAGTTCCATAAATTCCTAAATTGTATATATAAAATGTAAGTGTACATGCTAAAAATGCATACAAAATTTAATTATGAAGATAATACCTTATATAAAGATTAAAATCAAAGTCTTTAAAAATGATTATTAGAACATCAGGGAGAAAATCTATTTTCCAACTAGGATCAAAGTTTAAAGATATACATGTATTGGTATATAAGTTATCTTGGTCTTCTGTGATTAGGTTGTACTAAACAGATCATTGACAATGGAGTAAAAATCACTGGCAATACATAATTTAGATAAAGAAAGAGTAGATGCAGACTTTTGTAAACAGGATTATTCATAGAATATTTTCTGCATCATGTTTCCATTGGAGGACATAGGAAAAGAGCTCAGAGAGGTGTTGCTACTATAAATAAGCCCAATATTTCAAGGAGTAACAGAACATGGGTGCTGACACGGTTCACAACTACAACCGTTTTTGCATTTTTATTTCTCAATTGTTCTGCTTCCCAATGTACTTCAATAGTTAGTAGAAATGAAGTGGAGAAAACAGACAGAACTTTGATAGAGAGCATGAAGTCAGAACAACAATCTTGCTAAACACAGAAAGCATAGGTGAAGGGAATCAAAAGGTACAAACTTCCAGTTATAAAATAAATGTCATGAGGATATAATGTACAACATGCTGACTATAATTAATAATACTGTATTGCATATTTAAAAGAGGTTAAGAGAGTAGATCTTAAAAGTTCTCATGACAAGAAAAAAAAATTGTAGCTATAAATGGTGATGGATGTTAACTAGACTTATTATGGTAATAATTTTGCAATATATACAAATATTGCAAAATTATGTTGTATACCTGAAACTAATATAATGGTATATGTCAACTACACATCAATTTTAAAAAGATACAAACCTGTAAAAAAAAAAAAATAGGAGAATACTGATTTGTTGAACTGGAATTCAATAATGTCTATTTTTTTTATGGTTGTGTTAGTTACTACCTCATATTCAGGAAGTCACTTAACTTTTTTAAGGCTCAGCTTTCTTTTATTATACAATAAAAATATAGTATTAAGCTCCCTAAAAAAGTGTTTTTGAAAGTAAAACTATGTAATACTTTCAAACCATAGTGGGTGCTTAATAAACTTAGCTTCTTCTTTCTTAGAATTCCACTTATGTTTTTATTTCTAAAGCTATAGTTGCATTCATGTTTTGATTTCAAATTTAAGTCCAGGCCAAACACTATTTTATATAGACAACTTAATACTTTTAGTCTTCTATTCCTAGTGTCATTTGTAAATGTACAAAACTCTACACATGATATCTCCCTAACACAGTGCTCAGAGAATGTTATATAAATATGAATATATAATATAATATATAAATATTATGTAAACATTCATTTACTGTTCTCAATCACATTCTAGGAAGACATATCATACAGAAGGAAAAGCATATTTTAAAAAGATCAGCAGATAAAATTTTCATAACATAACATAAATTGTCATTATCAAACACAAACATACAGTTTTAATGTATATACATATATGTGTATATACATATATAAGTATATTTTTATAAATATATAGAAAATGCAAGTTGATTATTTAAACAAATTATTTGAAAGACCACTAAATATTTTAGTGGTCATGTTATATTTTTTCTTTAGCAGTTCCAACTTAATCATTTAGTGTCATTAACTAGATATTTATACTATAGCATTCACATCTTCCCATTTGTCTTCTGGCATTGTATGCTTATTTTGGATTTTTTCCTAAACTTTATGCTGATCAATTTTCCACCATCTCTTTGGTTACAGCTCATATTATTGTAAGGTTTTTCTAATAATTAATCATCATATGCTGCTTTCTAGTGTAGAAGATGTGTGCATTAGCTGCAGTCTGTTTATTTTGCTTCCCAGTCAGCAATTACAATGCCAAATTAAATTAAACTAAATTATATTTTTACGGGTTTTGAGGTAAAAATTGATGATAATTGCTGAAATTCTAGTACAGGCATATTGGAAAAGCAGTCAAGTAAATTAACTCATGCATAAGACTCATTCATCATATAAAATTATTGATGAAAAATTACTGATGAAAATTAAGCAGGGTTTTCGTCTATATATATTATTTCCACTTGAGTTGTGTATACCTGTGAAAAAATACACTCTTAAAGTTTAAATTTCCTTTGCATAACTTTTTTATTCTGTTGAATGAATGAGCTTTCATTGTCATTTTTAAAGACACTTTCTTAAAATCATCTGAGGTATTCACATGGATTCTTTCAACCACGACTCTCCTACAAATCCCTGGCACAAGCTGATGTCTCAATGAATATTTTTCGGTGAATAAATGGATAAGTGAATGAATGATTTTCTTTCTGTTATGAACTATTGAACATTCAGATTTGTTCTATCACTGAAAAATTCATTTTCTATGTAATGTTTTAAAAAAGAAAATAAGATAATCAACTGGAAGCTTTCAGTACAAATTATAGTGTATGTTATGGAAACATATACTATATGTTATAGTATATGTTATAGTATAGTATATTTAGGAAAGTATCCTTTGGCAAATGCAGCATTTCTAATATGTCTGGATCTCCAAGACACAAGGAATTTGAGTAAGCCTGATATAAAATTAATGGCCGGCCACCTCTTCCTCTTTTGTGACCTAGCCAATTTTAAAACAGACGTTGATTTTAAGTGATTCAACATATCTTTTTAATACTAGATTGATCAGAATAAATGCACACCTCAGAGATATTGCAGGGCTTTTTTCCAGACCACCACAATAAAACAAATATCGCAATAAAGTGAGTCACACAAATTTTTTTTAGTTTCCCAGTGCATATAAAAGTTATGTTCAGGGGATTTCCCTAGTGGTCCAGTGGTTAAGACTCTGTGCTTCCAATTCAGGGGGCGTGGGTTCGGTCCCCGGTGGGGGAACTAAGATCCCACATGCCGCGCCAGGCAGCATGGCCAAAAAAAAAAAAAAAGTCATGTTTACACTCTGCTGTAGTCTATTAAGTGTGCAACAGCACTATGTCTAAAATCACAATGTACATACTTTAATTAAAAAACATTGTTTAAAAATGTTAACCATCATCTGAGCCTTCAGTGAGCTGTAATCTTTTTGCAATAGTTCCATCAAAGATCCCTGATCACAGATCACCATAACAGATACCATAATAATGAAAAAGTTTGAAATATTGTGAGAATTACCAAAATGTGACACAGAGGCACAAGAGAGCAAAAGCTGTGGGAAAATTGGTGCCAATAGTCTTGCTCAATGCAGGGTTGCCACAAACACTCAATTTGTAAAAAATATAATATATGTGAAGTGCAGTAAAACAAAGTGCAATAAAACAAGGTATACCTGCATTTTAATGTGGTGATTAACTTTTTTTTTTAATTTGAATTTTGCCTTTTTTTTTAAACGAGTGATGATATTAGTCATTTACCTGAGTTAGCCTTTGTTTTCTTTTTAGCTCTATGATATGTTATCAGTTTTTGCCCATAAACAGTGTCAGATTGTTAGACAGATCATTCAACAAAGGGAACACACTTACTAGTAGGTGAATTGTATTACAGGATGCATTTATTATCTATAGTTCTTGTCGGTGTACTGGTAAATACATCTTACAGTTGGATACACAAAATTAAGTCATTTAATGGATTTGTAGTTCAGTTGATTGAGGTCCTCAGGTCTCCGTGCACTTCTGGAAGCCATTTTATTTCTTCTGTAATTGTCTGTCACTGTCATTTCCACTTGGCTGCTGTTCTGTGACTAGTCAGAACATAAGCACTGAGAATGGTATCACAACATTGATAAAATGGTGTTTAAAGTTACCTTTACACACATATATACACACGTACGTAATAAAGAAGTTTCTTCAGATTATTTTAAAGTCAATAATTTTTTTTATTGAGGAATTGGGATGTGTCTGCTTATACTAAGTACACAACTTTACATTGCTTTCTATTTAATGCACAAAATAGAACATCCCAGATGCAAAAAATGTCATAGTAGAGACTAATTTCAGCTGTATCAGAATTTCAATGTAGAAATAAAAAGATTACAACAGTGAAGCTAACTCTAGCAAGCAAAACCATTTGCTACTTTTATGTATTGAGTCATCTTAAAGTTCTTGTGGTCATTTAAAAAATTCACATCTACTTTCCTTCTTTAAAAATTCTCCTGCCTTTTTTGTGACAAACCACATCATTTCAGGAAAGAGATCAAATCTTAGGAAAGTAAGTTTGGCTCAAAATGATTTATTGTTAATAGTTCAGTGTTGTTAGGAACTTGCCAGAATGCAAGGATTTGTTCTTCATTTTTCAGTGTCAGCAGTTTTCTGATTCAAAAGTCACAAACACAGCATTTTTTTTTTTTTTAATTGACTCTGTGAGGACATTAGCAAATCTCAAATAAATAGCAGCTCTACATTCTGGAGGAGTTCTGAAAAGCAAGCTGAATTCCAGATGGAACTCTCAAGCTGGACACTGAAATGGAGTTTTAACCAACACTGTGGAAGTTAAGTGATAAACTTTACCAAATATCAGTTATCGTCAGGATCTTCATCTAAGGAAGGGCCTGAATTAAAAATGGATATATATATATATATATATATATATATATATATATACACACACACACACACACACTCACATATATGATATATATTCATATATATTTATATATAAAATCATATATATGAATAGGAACAATGTTCCTTTTAATGTTTTAGTGTTCTAAATTACTATTGCATAATTGCTTACAATTATATTTCTGTGTCCATGAAGATATTTATGTTACAGTCATATTGAACAAACAGGTGTCTTAAATATAATTTCCACATAGAATTATGCAAATTATCTCTCAAATTTGCAAATATGTATATTTCATATATATATAGTTTTTAACCTTATTAAGTATTTCCTTGATATTTATAATGACATAAATACAAAATTAGAAGGACAAATATTTGGTAGTTATGAATCATGTTTAAAAGCAAGATAGAAACTGTGTTTCTATTTATATATTAATGATTTCTGGAACAAAAATTTTATCCCTAATAATGAAGTGTCATTAAAAAAATGACACAGAGAAATGACTAATGAATGAAGTCATGGAGTACACATATACACATATGTTATAAAACTAATTTAAAAAATACTTTTTTTTTTAGAACGTAGGAATATTTTGCCATAAATTCACATATGGAAAAGTAAGGAATGGGGTAAGCTTTTAAGGTCCTAACCCACAGATAGTTGCACAATGGTGGAGTTATATGTTCTGGTGTTTTGTTGTTATACTCTTCAATCCTGATGACTTGCTGTTCGGCTTATTGAATATATCAATTACTTAAGTGATGCTTCCACATTATTCAAAGTTGATTACCTAAAAACATGTTTATTTAGAGCAGTAAGTCAAAAATCAAAGGATCTGGGACTTTTAGAAACAAGAACTATCAACTTGAGGGGGATATTTGCTGAAAAAGATAACACAAACAAGGCTTATATGATATATAAGAGCCCAAAATCTGAGGCAGTAAGTGGTCAGGAAAGAAAGATCCACCTGACCTGGATTCCTAGAAAAAAGTAAGAGGTTGGTGGTCTGTATCTTGAAGAACCAGATTATAGAGTAATTTGACATTAGACATAACGAAACAAAGCACAAATTTTCGTAGGAAACCAGCATAAATGAGTTGGTGTCAGGAAGCAATCATTCAACTATAGGAACAGATTTAGAAGGAGGATTCCAGGTCATAGGGAAGAAAGCTACACTCTTCAAAAAAGTCAGGTAAAATGTCAAGGCAAATACTTGAACTCAGAGGGTTGATTCATTAATCCAGTTATGATAACTAGTATCTAAAGTGAAATTTAGCACTATGCAAAATCCCTGCATGAGAAGATATGCGGGGTATGAGTAAATTGTTTGGTGAGAGTAAGAAGGCAAGATACCTAGAGCTAATAACTGTAGAAAAGGAGTCATTAAAATGCAACAGAATGGATAGTTTTCTATTATCTAACAAAGCCAGGGTATGGAAAAAAAATTTGGATTAAATTTAAACAAGGTAACTGATGCTGGAGATATTTAGGAGTTTTGAAAAATATTTGAGCAAAACTAAAATGCAGTCTGAATGAATTAGACTTAAGCCATAGTAAAACAGTTAAGGATATGATGTTCTCTAAATATGGAAATACTCATCGTTGAAGAGGGTTACAGACTCCAAATGTCTGATGCTCCTTCTCTACCATTGAAATATTCTAATTTCAACAGGAAAATTTGACTGTTTTTGAACTTCTGATTTTATTCTGTAAAATCATTTTGACAGAATAATATTGGATGCCTTTTGGGATAAATTTTAATGTATTTTAAATGGAAGGTAACTTAAATTAAGTGTAATTGTTTGAACTGACCTCTATAACCTTCACTATTGGTCACAGGATATATTTTTTTTAGATAAGTGCTGGCTGTTAACCTCTAAAGCTCCGGTTCCAGGTTGCCATTTGTCTTGTATTTTTGTTTTCTACTTCTACATTGCACATGCCAAAGTCACTCAAATGATCTCAAATGATTCTTGTTCCTATGATTTTATTTGCAAATTTTAAAATGACAACTAGCAATAGGAACAATGTTCATTCTAATGTTTTAGAGTTCTAAATAGCTATTATATAATTGCTTATATTAATAATTCTGTGTCCATGAACATATTTGTGTTACTGAACAAACTAGTGTCTTAAATATATTTTCCACATAGAAATTATGCAAATTATCCAAAACAAGTAGAATTAAAGAGCTCAAACATCTGAATTTCTGAGGGTCAATAATATGTGTAAAAATCTGAAGAGAATGTACAGTGCAACACATATTAATAGACACATTTTGTAGAATAAAACAGAATAAAAACATATAAATATGTATAAATACAGTCACTATTCAGTTTATAGTCTGTTCAATACTTTCTAGAACATGCATACTTTCACCTTTTAAATCTCCCCACCTTCCTAGATGACACATTTATTCTATTTAGTTGATATTTTTTTATAATGAGATTTAGATAAAATTTAAATGACAGTTTTATCTATTTATTTATTTAATTCCTTTATGGTACACACATAAGAAATAGCTCAAACAATATGTGCTGAACTGAAAATTAGTACCTGAAGAAAGATAATGAGTTGTCATCAATATGTATTTATACAGTTTGCTAAATCAAGTGATTTATATTTTTCTTCTAGTGTTATTTTTAGAGTCTCAGCAGTGTTACTGGAAAATCAAAACAAAACAAAACACAAAAATGGCAAATTTTTCTAGAAAGAAAGTAGTTCATGGAAAAATATTAACACACTAAGGAATATAGAATTTATATATTCAGTACAGTAATTCACTAAGGATTCACTATATTATATGAAAAATTCAATATCCTTTTTAAAGTCTGTTTTACATATTTAAAATGTAGTGATCAAATAACTTCTATAATAAGAGGAAATCTCTGCAGATAACATTAGGTAAGCATCATTTTTTGTGAGATGTGTATGTAAAGAGGCCTAGACAAATTCTTCAGAGATACTGTTAAGACCAAAATAGAATGAGATACTAGTATTTTTGAATATTTTCTTTTTCTAAGTTTTGACCAACTCTGTATTTTATTGATAGGAAGCCAATGACAAATGAAGCCAGCAACATGAAATAAAACAGAACATATAAATCTATTTGTGTCATTTTTCCAGGGGAAAATACTACCCTAAACAAGGTCAAAGACCAAATAAATGTAACACTATCTTTTATAGCATATTTCTTTCAGTATGACTCCACACACCTTCAAAAATTCACATCTAAAGCAGTTTTAACATTGTACAGATGCTGGCATTAAGAAGCTTTATGCTGCCTGTTTATTTAATCATTACTTATATATTCAGTGGTGGAAATCTGGAATGTTTAAATGTGTTAGTAATATTTTATGTGTGATGTTGTCACGTTATCTTGTTATTTAGCTGAAAACCCACATAGATAAATTCAATTCTTCTGAATTTCTGTGCACTTTATTTTCTATTTATAGTTTTTGGTACATCAACTACTTTCATATGAAAAATTTCCATTTAGTTTTTCATCCACATGCATGCTAAAGTCATAGTTTTCAAAATGCTTATTCTATATTTCTGTAGCATGTGACAGTAAAATTATGAAATAGAATTAAGGAACAATTTTAACGTTAAATTTAAAGTAGAAAAAAATTAAAAAGAGAATAACTTATACACAGTATAGAATGCAGTCAACACATAGAACTTTTTTTGAGCATTAAAATACTTCAGAAAAATCTTCACATTTGTTTCACTATTAGAGTTTCAGAAGCATTTTTTCCATGAAGAAAATATATGAAAAATATATATTCATAAAATAGAAAATACAATTGTTATTAAGCTTCAAATAAAGTAATAATTATTCCCACTTTAATGCAAATGTTTTTTTTTTCTGTTTTTAAAATAACTTTTATGTCTAGAGATATCTGTCCTGTGCTCAATGGAATAGAATATTGGCCTAGGATTCAAGAGATCTGAGCTAGTGCCCTAATAACATTTCACTAAGTAGCTGACTAATTTTGGGTATTCCAACATTTCTTTTCCAAATGCCAACAAATTGGAAAAGGTGATTTCTGACCTCCTTTTCAACTCTGATTCTTTGGCACATTAGGAAAATTACCATGGTTTCTTTTTTGCAGTTCATGACCACACATATTTTGATGTTATTTTTCAATTTTACTCCTTTTATAATGACACATTATTTATTTATTTATTAATATATATTTGTTGAGTTTGTCTAAGTGGTATGTGTTATGCATCATATTGTACATAATGCAGAGAGTAAAGTATCTAAGTTACACGTGGAAAGAAAAGGTCCCAATTAAAATTGGGTGAGAAAGATTAGGCTTTTGATTCCTTCTAACTTTCCTCTGTGTCTACTGTTGCCGATGTTGATCTTGCCTAGTATCACCCACATTTTTAAATACCATCCATCTACATTCTGATGATTTTCTTAAATTTATATCACAAATACTTCTGGTTTTTTTTCATTTCTATAATTTTTTGAAGTATAGTTGATTTATAATGTTGTGTTAATTTCGGGTATATAGCAAAGTTATTCATATATATATATATATATTCCTTTTCAGATTCTTTTCCTTAATAAGTTATTATAAAATGTTGAGTATAGATCCCTGTGCCATACAGTAGGTCCTTGCTGGTTATCACAAACACTTCTGTTTTGAACTCTAAATTCAAATATTTCCTCTTGATAAGAATTTAAAATTAGCAGGATTATTAGTTAGATTCATTCCTAGGTATTTTATTCTTTTTGATACAATTTTAAATGGGATTTTTTTTTTAAATTTCTCTTTCTGATAGTGTATTGCTAGTGTATAGAAGCAGATTGCTGTCTCTAACATGGGCAGACCTCATGTGATCTGTTAAAGGCTTAACTAGAAAAAAAAAATGCTGATCCTTCCCCAAATAAAGGAGAATTTTTCCTTCCTGAGAGCTCTCAGACTGGGACATTACTTTTTTCTTGCCCCCAGAATTGAACGGAAAGTTTAGCTCTTCCTGTCAGTCTTCCACCTAGAACTACATCAGCTCTCTTGGTTTCAGGACTGAGGAAACAGATTGGAACTAAACCCTCAGCTCTCCTGGGTCTCCAGCTTGCTGACTTATCCTGTAGATCTCAGGACTTGCCAGCCTTCACAATCTTGTGACCCAATTCCTTATAATAAATCTATCTAAAGAGATTTATTGTTATATATAATAACAATAATAATTTATTACTGCACCTATAGCTGTATGTATTCTATTGGTTCTCTTTCTCTGGAGAATCTTGACGAATATATGCAGTAAAAATTTTTATCCTATTTCTGTAAGAGAAAAGGAATAAAGAAAAAAAGCTATATTCTGTATTTTCTATTTTCTCTTAAGGACTTAAATTAATCATGTAAACTCTGCCACTAAGTGGAGAACAATAAATTTAATGGGGAAAAAATAAGCATGTCTTCCATGCCAAGACAAGATTCCAAATGATTTTCAAAGATAATAAAATGTATTATTTAAACAATAAATCTTATATAAGTAATAAACATAAAATTGAAAATAAATAAAATTGGTATATAAAATTTAATTTAACAAATGTGTATTGATTTGCCAAAAGAAGAAGCTGAGAGTTGCCAGTGGGTAGTGGGTGGTGAAGAAGGATGTAAAGGAATCATCATTTGGAAAGTGGTAGAATCAGGTGATCGAATTTCACATGGAGATTCAATACCAAAATCAGGGATCCTTCATGATAAAAATGTTTCCTTGAGACTTTGACAAACGTAATCCCCTGACATGAATATCACTCTTACTCAGTGTTTGCACGCACACACACACACACACACTTTTTGAGTTTTTCAAAATATGGCATGCAGTTCAAAATTTTTTCATATGATATTGTCTGACAAAAAAGTTTTGTAATTAGTAAATTGGAGCTGTTTTGCTTGAAATTGTGATGATAAAACTTTACTTCTTAAAAAAAATTATTTAACTTGCCTTATAAGTAAAAATATTTTAACAAAATAACAACAAAACCCATCTCCAAAAATCTTTCAAGTGTCACTATTTCAAAAAGTATTGGAATAAACAATTGTTATGTAGGTAAATCTGTATATATATATATATATATATATATATATATATATATATATATATATATATAAAATTTCCTAATATTTCCCATCATGAAAATAAGTACTGAGGATATCTAGCATAGTGTCAAATTTTATTGTTAGGAAGTTGTCAAAAGAGCTGCTTTGTTAAGGAAGAAAATTTTGTGTAGATCAGCTTGGGTCTCAGCTCTAACAGTATTTTCCCATGACGTTTTTCACCTGATGACTATTTATTACAATATATGGGGTATTCCTTTCAAAATAATCCCATATCTGTTCTTGAATCTTCGGCATTTAAAAGTCTTACCCCTGTTTACTTTTGTTGCCTGTGTCTTCTTATTTTCTCCATGTGTCTGCTTTAACTCTTGCATAAGAGTTCTTTAGAGAAACAGCACCAAATTTTACCAAACCAAAGAGAACATAATCTTCCATGCATTTACCCTAAACTACTTAGGAATTTAGTGGCAATCTTGAATGTCTCTTCAGTCTAATATCCATAATAAAGTTGGTACATTCTGGGGAATAGTACAAAATCATAACTGGTTTATATAAAAGTTAGTTTAAAATCAGCCGATTCTGAGAGTTTCCTGGGTTGGTCATGGCTGAGATAAATCTATAGGCAAGGAAAAGAAGTTTGGCTGTAGTGGGTGGTACTTACAAGGAATAAAATGTCTTTTGTCTCATAACACAATAACTAGTACGTAAATTTTGCAGCCAGAGCAAAAGTAGCCATTGTATACATTTTTTTCTCAGCATCTTTGTTTATGACTGTTCTTTTAAAATCAAACCTTACCTGAACATAGTAGTCTAGAAGGCTGTGACAGAACAGGTTTTAGGTAGACATACAGAGTGTGATGTTCTCAGTGCTTCAAATTTAGAATAATGACCTTCATTTTAGGTTTAGCTGACATTTTTTATGACTGGCACTTGGTAATTCTGTCTAAAATGTAAAAACCTTCTTTTGTCCTATATACATGAAAAGCATAGTATGGAGGCAGAAACATTAAAAAAAAAAAAAAAAAATATATATATATATATATATATATATATATATATATATATATATATATATATATGTGGTACACACAGCCCTGCCAGGTTGTAATGTAGTAGAATGCCTTGCTCTGTTTCTCATTCTTTATTCTCCTATTGGCCAGGCTACAGCAGGCCACTCAACTGCTTTTAACGACTTTCATTATTCCCTCTTATTTTCTAGGTTAATGACATACTGAAAGTGCTAATGGCATAAAATTTTCAAATAGCTCACATACTGTTCATGAAAAAGGCAGTATGTTTTATTTTATATGCATATAATTTTTCTCCCAGCGGATTAGCTGCAACATTTTGCTGCTTTGTAATTTCTCAATTTAATTGAGGAAGTAAAAAAAAAAAAGGAAAAAGCACGGTCTCCCAATGTGAAGTTGTAGCTACAAAAGTGGTCACACTTCACCCACTTCACCCCCAAAACTGCAAGGAGTGTTATACAGCCTGGGAAAGGAAGTGCAGAGAATCATAGATTTTGATTCTCAGCTACTTCACTTTTAAAAAAATCTGTGATAAATAGTCCAAGTTATGAAGATGCACTAATTACAGTCAACACAGGGCCAGGAAATGTGTATGATTCAATTCTTAACAGACATCAAGTTTTTCTACCCTGAGTTTTATGAGTCATTTCTCCAAGTAACAATTATAGAAGAAACATTCAATTAAATAATATCTAAAAATTCCAAAGAAGACATTTTACTTGTTTAATTAAAGCACATTAACATGAACAAGAAATGATACCATTTCTGAGTCTGCCTTTTTGAATCATATATTCTGTTTCTTAGTCTCTTTCATGGTACAGAGGAAATGGATGCATTTGGAGTGTTTTAGATAATAAAGAATTTTAAAAGTAAGTACAATAAATTGAAGAAGGGAAGAGTATATTACACAGTCAAGTCTTAAGGAAAACTGGGGATGACTTCAAGCAGGTCTCCCAGAATCTAGAGCATTATTTGTCAATGCGGTAGTAGTTCAAGATATAGCTCAGCCCCAGGAGCCCATTATTTTGTTTCTTTAGCAGCAGTTGAATGTTATGAAAATGTCTTAAATCAGTTTCTTTAGAAGCAGTGCCTGAGCTGGTGCTCTCCATGGGAGTCATATTAAAGAAGTATTCTCAGGAGAAGGGGACTGAGAAAAGCAGGACAGGGCAGGAAAAGAGTCTAAGCCAAGATGTGGTCTGTACTAGAGAAGAGCTTGAGCCTGGTGCTGCAGGGCACTGTGGAGCATTATTTACATCAAGGAGGTAGCCCAACCTTAAAGTCAGGAGTTAGACTTCTGTACCCCATGCTCCTGAAAGTAACTAGCCTTGAATCCTTTGGCATAATATCATTTCCCCTAAGGAGGCTAGTGAGAGCAATTTTTCAAAGAAGATGACACGTGTGAGACCTTGGTACCCAAGATTTATAGTAGCCAGTTGATGAGTGTGCTGTCCTGGGGAAAGGAATCCAATCCATTTAAATAGCCCCCATTCCAGATAGGTCAGCTAGGTTAGGAAGACTAACTTAGTCTTGGTAGACTAGATCATTGACCATAATCAGTCAGTTGATTGATTGATTGTCTTTGTGTCAGGGGTTCACCTTTGAAATTTAGTAGACGTGTAATTTAGCATACCACAAAAAGAATTTTGATTCCAACCCTCTAAATTTGCTTTTTTCCTAGTCTTCTTAATCTCAGTAAATTACTTACTTTTCTGGCAGATGCACAGAACAAACACCTAGAAATCGTACTTTTCTCCTCATAATACTCTTACTTAAACTATCAGTTAAGCCTTGCTTAATTGTGTTCGTTTTATTGTTAAGTTACTCCCTTGTCCTATAGTACTTAATGTCTTTGAAAATAATGGCTTTGCCTGTCTTAAATATCTTACTATGATCAATGTCAAACATGTTGGCACTCAACAAACACATTTACTTAACAATTTTGGAAAGCTCTCAAAGATTAATTCCTATATTTTAACTTTGATAGGGATGCTCAAAAATATCTATTTATATGACCAGTCATTAGTGAATAACTGTAGAAATGAAGCGTTGCTTCATATTTCCTTTATCTTCTCTGTGACAGATTTTGTGTCATCATCAAAAATAGTGTAAATATTCCCTCTAGTGCTTAACTCTTGGTCTGTGATAATTTAATTACATAGATTCTGAAAACACTTCTAAGTTTTTAAATCAGCTTCCTTCACTAATCAGTGTATAATTTTCAACTTAAGATATCCCACAGGATTGGAAAAGATAAGCAAAGAAGAATTCATTAACAATCTATAATATTATGCTATGAAAACAAAAAGCAGATTTTTATGTCTCTGTGGAAAGTACATTAACAATACAATTTAATTTTTGCATTTGTTCTCTAAGCAAAAAACATAATTCACACAGGACTGCTTTCTTTCTGAAAACACATTCTAATCTTCATACCAGGAAGTCATTCCTCATCTTAATGTTGACATGTTTGATGCATTAACACATAGAACGTGGAGCTTACATTTCCTCCTGATCTCCTATTATGTCACTTAGTCTTCTCAGGAGATACCTATCTTGAAAATATGGGAAAGAGAGACAAATGACAACTTCAAAGACAGAGGCAAGTTTGTTGGGTTTTCAACCCAAGACATATACTGGATGTAATGACACTAAGTGAAAAACATAAAACATATCTCCTTCCAAGTAGGAGCACAAAGAAAAACAACACAAAATTAAGCGAGGAAAAAGGAAATCTTTGAACATTCATATTTTAATTACAAACTTACAAAGGTAAAACCATCTTTTGAAATACTTTCTGTAAAGTCATATTGTTAAAAATAAATAAATGAAATTAAGTTGCTTGAGCAGCAGGAAATTCAATTTCAGATGGAAACTGTCAGCCTGATCTCATCCATCTTTCCAACAAGGATATCAATCACTGTTTCTTCCCTGCCTTCAGTATTACTTTTCTTACTTCCAGCCTCTTGTGCTGGTATAGTTAGCTGAATTTCATTGCTTCTGCCTTACTTGTGTTTTCAAAAGCTTGTGTAAGGACAGAAAAAAAAAAAGAAAACACAACTCTGTTGCCCTTAATATTTGTGCAATAAACAGTCTTAGGATAGTTAAAAGTTGATATACTATAACAGAGAGCAAATCTCACTCTTTCTTGAACAGGAAATACTTATAAACAGGCAAAATAAATTGATAATATAAATATATCATATATTTTGTATTTGTTTACATTTTTTCTTTTATAAAAATCAATTGCACTTTCTGTCATCAGTTCAATTTCTAAGCCTAGAGGTCTTTGTAAATTACATATTTTAATGTAGGTAGCTTTATCTATATCTATAATGGTATTGATATAGATATGTGTATCTCTGTCTATCTATATGTAATCTTTAAACTCAAAATTTAATTTTTAAAACATAAACACTTTTTAGCCAAGTATAAACTTGGCCACTAGTGATTTTAATTGTTACTTTTTCAATCATTTCTTTTTTAGTTTCCTAAATAAAACAACTTTATTAACATAAGTCTACTACTAAAAATGCCAAGGCACAATCTATTCATAATAAAATTTTAACATAATTTGTTTTGTTATACCAAGTCTGTGAGCACTGTGATAATGACTTCAACTCCCTGTGCAATCCCAGATCCATATCTGTATTTCATAATAATAGTGGTTGTAATTTCTGCCTGGGTTGTCATGGCTTAAAATAAGCCAACTTGAATTTTCAAATTTCTAATACACTAGAATGATCTTTCATAATAAGAAGAGCACATGTATTAAATATCACAAAATGAGAACTCAAAGAAATGTAATAAGAGTACAAATAATTACATTTATTCATTTCATTGAAAGCCTTCACGAGAATACAAAGGGTAATCCATTAAAAATTTCCCCTAAAATAATAGGCTTATGGACTATTGTACCTTACCTTTTTATCTGAACCTATAAGTTATAAAACACTCAGATTTGCATTTTCCTGAATACACAAATGGGATAGATAGAAAAATGTCATTATAGTGTGTTGTCATTGACACCATAGGAAGAGAAGAGAAAGTTTCAAGAAGTAATGCCGAAGTTGAAAGCTATGACAATACAACTAAGATATCTCTGGAATACTGGTTTTCATGGTTTGCTCTTAGCTCCTTCTTTCTTCTCATTCCACATATTTGGTACAATATCTCAACATCTCTTGTGTCTTCAGTCCCCAGGCATGGGAAAAAATTCCTTAATATTGGTCTTCAGAACTGCTCTTTTTCTTCATATTGAATTGTATAAAGCTTAAGTCCTCTTAGACATAATTACTTAATGTTCTAGCATGGTGCATGTCTACTAAAAATAGCCCACATATTTGATTTTATTATTTGTATTTTAAAACAGATTTTTTTGATTTCCAACTATTTTTACTACCATCTTTTATATATTTCACAACTAATATTACTTCTCAGTGTCATCAAATAAATGAAATCATTTGGTATAGGTTATGCCTATCTGTATTCAATTCTCTTTAACTCAGCATGCCCAGAACTGACCCATAATCATGTCTGCCACAAAATTGGTTGTGCTTCTGTGTTTCTTATCTCATAGAATGATTTTATATTCATTTAGATGTATAAACCAGTAATTACAAAGACATCCTTCATTCCTCCATTATCCTCAGCCACTGCATATTCAATTAATTCTAATTTTTAATAATTTTACCCTCCAGACATCTGTCATACATGTCTACTTTGTTCCATCCTCATTGCCAGTGCCATATATCAAACTATGATTTATTTCTTGGATTATTCACATATACTTTTAAACAGTGTTCTTTTCGCTCTTTTGCGTCCATCCATTCATGTTTCACACTGCAGTTAGGGTGGTCCTTCTATGACTTTATGACTCCTATTTCTCTCAATGTTAGTGTAAACTCCATGACACAATCATCAGTGTCCTATAGCATCGTTCCTTTTACATCTATACATATGTCTGACCATGCCCTTATTCAAAATCCATGTTCAAGTTGTAAAGAACATCTTCCAAACCCATGCATCTATGGCCAACTAATCTATGACAAAGGAGGCAAGGATATACAATGGAGAAAAGACAGTCTCTTCAATAAGTGGTGCTGGGAAAACTGGACAGCTACATGTAAAAGAATGAAATTAGAACACTCCCTAACACCATACACAAAAATAAACTCAAAATGGATTAGAGACCTAAATGTAAGACTGGACACTATAAAACTCTTAGAGGAAAACATAGGAAGAATACTCTTTGACATAAATTATAGCAAGATCTTTTTTGATCCACCTCCTAGAGTAATGGAAATAAGAACAAAAATAAACAAATGGGACCTAATGAAACTTAAAAGCTTCTGTAAAGCAAAGGAAACTACAAACAAGATGAAAAGACAACCCTCAGAATGGGAGAAAATAAAAGGAATCAACGGACAAAGGATTAATCTCCAAAATATATAAACAGCTCATGCAGCTCAATATTAAAAAAACAAACAACCCAATCCAAAAATGAGCAGAAGACCTAAATAGACATTTCTCCAAAGAAGACATACAGATGGCCAAGAGGCACATGAAAAGCTGCTTGACATCACTAGTTATTAGAGAAATGCAAATCAAAACTACAATGAGGTATCACCTCACACCAGTAAGAATGGACATCATCAGAAAATCTACAAACAACAAATGCTGGAGAGGGTGTGGAGAAAAGGGAACCCTCTTGCACTGTTGGTGGGAATGTAAATTGATACAGCCACTATGGAGAACAGTATGGGGGTTCCTTAAGAAACTAAAAATCGAATTACCATATGGCCCAGCAATCCCACTACTGGGCATATACCCAGAGAAAACCATAATTCAAAAAGACACATGCACCCCAATGTTCATTGCAGCACTATTTACAATAGCCAGGTCATGGAAGCAACCTAAATGCCCATCGACAGACGAATGGATAAAGAAGTTGTGGTACATATATACAATGGAATATTACTCAGCCATAAAAAGGAACGAAATTGGGTCATTTGTAGAGACGTGGATGGACCTAGAGTCTGTCATACAGAGTGAAGTAAGTCAGAAAGAGAAAAACAAATATCATATATTAACACATATATGTGGAACCTAGAAAAATGGTACAGATGAACTGGTTTGCAGGGCAGAAATAGAGACACAGATGTAGAGAACAAACGTATGGACACCAAGGGGGGAAAGCGGTGGCGGGTGGGGGAGGTGGTGTGATGAATTGGGAGATTCGGATTGACATATATATATTAATATGTATAAAATGGATAACCAATAAGAACCTGCTGTATAAAAAAATAAATAAAATTAAATTGAAAATTAAAAAAAAAACAAAGAAAGGAAATAAAGATTTAGGGACAACAATTTATCTGCCACAGGTTCCTCTTTTCTTCTTCCAAAGGGAAACGAAGCAAGTTTATTACAATATTCTTACAGGCCTTATCTCTGAGATTATTCCAACATTGCAGTGCTCCTTTGGCCTCACATATCAAAATATATTATTCTAATATTTTTCCCCTTTACAGGAGTATAGTCCAAAATTGTGACTGTTATAGAAGGAATAAAAAAATTATTTAAATGACCAAATTCACAAAGCCAGTATTTTCCCTCTCTTTTTGAAATAGCTTTGGAGTTAATATTTAGCCACAAGAATTAATCCAAACTTAACAGATTTCGACGTATTATGTTGTATTATCACAACTGTTAGAAAAAGGGCCTCTAAAATATTGAATCTTAGATAGTGGTTATTCTAGTCTCTAAATCTTCCACAATCCAATTATCTCTGAAAAACAGTTACGAAAATTATCCTGAAATATTTCAGTGCCTATATAAGTATATATACATATGAATTAAGAAATGATACATACTGTTAAAAAGTTGTGCCTAATAAAATTAATTAAACATATGAAAATGTATTCCTAAGAATATATTTTAGGTTTTTCTAAAATGTTTTATTTGCCTTAACCTAGGCATATTACATTCTGTACAAAGATATATATCACAGAAAAGAAGATATATATATATCTATAGCTATTTATCTATCTATCTATATATAGATATATATACATTTAGGCCAGTGTGCGTCACTGATCTGGACCTATTCTTGGTTTATTGTGTCTATGGAGTTTTCCCATTTATCCTGTAATATCTCTCAAAATGCTTTCAAAAATGCTTTTATTCAATATATATATCGAAGTGAGGTAGAAACCTCCTGCAAGAATTGTTTCCTCTGGATATAAAGCCTTGTATCAAAGAACAATTTCAGAATATATGTTTAATATCTTGTGTTTCTCAAAGAGGGTATAGAATTTCAAACTAATATGTTCTTAACAGACTTATAACAAAGGCCTAATGCATTACTATATATTACAGCTAAAGGACAAGTATTTTATAAATTCCTGTGGACATTATTTTCCTTAGTAAAAATTATTTTATAAGTTTTCAAAGGCAGTAAAATTTGTAAGTAATTATACATGGGGACATATTAAAGGATATATTATTGTCAAAAAACTTTTTCTCCTCTATTTTAGATAACATTTGGTTTCTATGAAATAAGGCACCACTCTTCTTTGTACTCAAAAATTCTATTTCTAAAACTCACATAAGAAGATTAAGTTTTTTCAAGAGCCACAACTGGAGTGATTTAGTGTAGCTGTAAGATGATGATTGAAGAGGGAGAAAAGTGGTCAAATATAAAATATTATATTCAGTGGAGACAACTGAAGAATAATGTTTTATAAAAAAATAAATTTTACAAAATGTATAAGGAGACAATAAAGATAGAAGAAAAAATCTGGAAAGCGAATTAAGGATTGGCTATATATTGACAATACCTTATTTTTGAAAATGGATTAGTTAAAAAATTCATTTCAGTCACAGTAAAGATTACATAAACACTGAGATGTTTGCTAACAAGATTTTGAGAAAATATTTTTCTTAGAAAGCTGTACAAAGTCAATAAAGAAATACTATTAATGAAATTAAAGAAGTTACAATCATAATAAAGGATAAAATAACTTTAAAACTGGCTGATTAAAATAAAGTCATGTAATGCATTTTTTACATTGTTAGAGAGAAATTTTCAAAAGGGATATGTATACTACCTAAATACAGCAAGGCTTATACTTAAGCCCTCTCTCACTTTCTTCATATTGTGTCCTAAGACTAACCAGTCGATATCCTATCTTTAATGAGCATTCATAGATAAGTAATGCATTTTTAAGTCTAGATCATATTTACCTATATTTACATATATTGCATGTATTCTTATGTATCCAAGTAACTAGTAGAGAGCTCCACTTCAATATCTCTGAGGCAGATCAAACTCAATACATGTCATAATAAACTTCCCGTATTTCAATGTTGGTAAAGCATACATAAGCTACCTTTATTCTGTTACATTAGCCAGCACTGTGTCATTCTTGACGCCTCTCTCTCTCTAATCCCAGTTCTGTGTCATAACACATGAGCTGTCAATCATCTGTATTCAAATAAAAGCCATTCTTTCCTCTTGCACACTGGATCTCATTCCTTCTAGCCTGCATGTGGCCATTGATCCAGTACTTGTCCCTTTTCTTGCTTGTGTTATTTATTTTGCCCTTTCTCAATCATCATCATCAATATGGCATGTTATCTTATTTTCATTCTTTAAACAATCAAACAAATCTTGATGTCATTTACAGGCAGTGCAAATTACATAAATCCCCTCACAGTAAAATTCCTTGAAAGAATTGTCTTTTGAAATGCTAGATTTCTTTCTTCCCATTCTCTTTTGATTCACTTCAATCTGGCGTTGTCCCTTCATTTTTCTGAAAATGCTTTTATCAAGTTCCTCACTGCCCTCCATATTGCTGAATCTAGTGGCTGTTTCCGAGGCTTCAGCTTACTATCAGTAGCATTTGAAAGAGATGACCACACATCCTTCTGCTGGCAACTGTACTTTCACTTATTATTTTTTATTTAAATTAAATTAAAATTAAATTAAAATTAAATTTATTTAAATTAAATATTTTTTATTTAAATAAGTGAAATTATTTCACTTATTTCACAAAGTGCTTATTTTGTTTTCCCCCTATCTCTCTAGCTACTTCTTTTCAATGTCTTTGGCTGGTTGCTCTTATGTCATACAGTTAATGTTACACTGCCATGAATTTTCCCTTTTTAGATTGGGATTCTAACTCCATACCCATTTCCATGGCTTTATATATTATCAATAGGCTGATGAGTTCCAAAGTTCTATTTCCAAATTGACTCTCTCCCCTTAACTCCAAATTCATATATCCAATGGTCTTTCTACCATCTTTATGTGGATAGCTGATAGGCACCCCAATCCTGCTCAGGAAAGTACCCCCATGTTTGCTGAACATAATCATTCTCTTAACTATATGCCTCCATACAACCATATTTCTTGTCTTATATACATATATTTCTATTCTTACCTGTTAGACTGTAATCCACTGTTATTTTCTTGCTATATAGTATAAGCACTTAAAACAATAGTAGTGGGACTTTCCTGGTGGCACAGTGGCTAAGAATCCGCCCGCCAATGCAGGGGACATGGATTTGAGCCCTGGTCTGGGAAGAGCCCACATGCCACAGAGCAGCTAAGCCCGTCTGCCACAACTACTGAGCCCGCGAGCCGCAACTACTGAAGCCCGTACGCTTAGAGCCTGTGCTCCACAAAAAGAGAAGCCACCGCAATGAGAAGCCCGCACACTGCAACAATGAGTAGTCCCTGCTCATTGCAACTAGAGAAAGCTCGCAGCAACGAAGACCCAAAGCAGCCAAAAATAAATAAATAAATTTATTAAAAAAAAAAAAAAGCAGTCACATAGTAGGTGCTAAGTGATTATTTGTAAAATGAATTAATGAATTTACCAATTTTTTTATTAAAAAATTAATAAAATTCACATTAGATTCATTGAAAGTCACAATGAAAATGAAAATTTAGGAAAATTATCAACTGTTTAGTATATATTACAGTTAAATATAGTGCCTAAATTTTTTTTTTAATTTTATATTAGGGTTTACATTCTAAATTACATTTAGAATTATGATTGTGGTTTGTTTTAGAAAAATGCTTATTAAGACATTTTATGCGTGTCATAACTAGAAAAATATATAAATGGCAGTAAACTTATTGCTGGCTAATTAAATATAGAAACCATAGATATTTCAGATTAAATAAATTGAAGCCCAGTGCCATGAAATAACCTCCTAAAATCATATAAAGAGATTATGACAGAGCAGAGACTAGAATCCAGATAGTTTATTGCTAAATTCAATCATTTATTAAGACATAAAACCTAATGGTTTTGAGAAATAATCCTATAATAACATGTTGATTAAGAAAAAATATAGATAAGGGTAATTTTTTTAAATACCTAGAAAATAAAATGTAATATAAGTCCACTGAACACCTTGGCAGAGACCTTTACTTGCCCACACAAATATCCCTTCATCCATTCCTCCTTAATTATAACAAGGAGGTGGTAGGATGTGGCAGGTTTCCAAGTTAATAGGCTATACTTCTCAGTCTCTCTTGCCGCTAGGTGTAAGCTTGTGACTGATTCTGACTAATGACATATAAGCAGAAGTCGTTTAATGGGACCTTTAAAAATAGTCTTTAAGTATACAACCCCCTTACCCACCTTCTTTCCTCCTTGCTTCCTCAAACGCAGAGGGAGTGATGCAAGTTCCAAAAGTTATCTAGCACCTTGGAATGACTTTGAAATTAAAAGCCATTTCCTAAGATAGACAAAGTAGAGAATAGATGGAACCTATGTCCCTGATGACTTTGACAATCATCTTACCTGCCTAACTTGGGAATTCTTTCATGTGAAAACTGAAGTTTCATCTTATTTAAGCTAGAATATTATGAGTTGTTTCTTATGTGTGGCTGATCCTAATTGATCTAGGATACTTTAAATCATATAAATGACTAAGTGATACATATTTGTTAGAAGGGAAGGCTTCTGATCTGGAGAATTAATTAAAAAATGATTATTTGGGGGAATGCCAAGATTATTTACCAATTTTGATTTTATTTCACATTTATTTTATGTTCTCACAGGGATAATTTCTCATCCTTTTAGAAGAATCTTACAAAAAAGGGTTATTTACAGTTTTGTGTCCTAGAGTATGGTCTTCATATTTGTGTCCTAAATATCTGGTAAATATTATTGTAGCGATTTTTGATAAAGCTGAGGAAGTCATAAAAAAAGAGACAAGATGCATCTTAACATTTCAAATATTCATTCAGTATACTTAGATTCCATGCTTAGTGTCTTCCTGATTCACTCAATTTCTCTTTATACACAGACAACTTTGTAGTCTTATTTTCATGTTGTTTCCTTGTTCTTCTACTTCTAGTTTAAAAAGACAACTTAATTTTCACCTTGATGAACTACCTGTGGGGATTTATTTGTCTTATTTTAACATAACTCCACATGATCAAACAAGTGTACTCCCCTACTGTGTCTTTACATAAACAATCTAGGTGGTAGTGCAAATGACACCACAGTGTTCCATACCAGATGGAATGAGATAAATTACTTGAATAGAAACAAGAACATTGAAATGAATACACACAAAAAGCAAAAAACTTTATTTTTCATCCCAATTAGTATTTGAAATAGCAAACCTGCTTTTTGATTATTGAATGCATGACTTCCTATAGATAACAAAAAGCACACTACCTGATGTATCTCTTGCTATTGCTATTATAGGAAAGGAAAAACAATTTAAATTTAGTTCCAGTGTCCTTTTTCTTATCTTAAAAAGGTTATAATTAGTTCAGATGGCCATAAAAATCATAAACAGGTTTATTTACATTCATTATATAAATATGTATGTATATAATATAATGCATTGATATTAATCTACTAAACTTTTAATTAGTTTTGCTCCTATAGTTTAGTGACTAAAGTTAAGTTCACTCAGGTTTTGGATTGGAAGAGAGTTAAAGATAGGTAGTAGGGGTCACATTTTTTTAGAACTGGAATGCAGGTTGAGAAGAGTGTTGTGAGAAGAAAAAGGATTTGGGTATGAAATGAAACAACTGAAGAAATGAAGTCTTCACTATTCACCTTTCTTTCAACAAATATTCTTTGAATGCCTACAGTATACCAAATATTTTGGGGACTGGGAAAAATCAGTGAACAAGACTCAACCCTGTTCTAAAGCTACTTGTAGAACAGGGATTGCTCATATGAATCTATACTAAGACTGAATGCAAGAGCAAATGAAAACAAGCACTATGTATTATAACCTGGAAGTCAAGCAGCCATAGCAAATGAGATGAGAAGATCAAGAATTCAATGAAAATGCAAACATAGAGGGATAAGTAAACACCAGGAAGTAGATCAAGGATTCAAGGGATTTGTACAACAGAGTGATAACATTGAATTTAATAGAATTTCAAAGGTCAAGGTATATCAGTTGACATCTGCTTATAGTTACAGTATGTTTACACCAAAATACATTAAAAGACAATAATGTAATGTTGAAACATTCTTATATAGAATACACTATTTTCTTTTATATTAGAAATAATTTCAAATTCTCAAGAAGGGACTTTCACATTTCTTTCAATAAGCTCTACAAATATATATTTACTGATTTTTAAAATGTATGTTATGATATGTTTCTCATGATGCCATCTGACTTTAGGTGCTTGTAGAAGTCATTTTTTGAACTTTCCAGAAACATGAGAATCAAACTCAATAATATCAACTTTAAAAACACTGCTACAAGTAACTAATATTGAAAATCTGCTTACAATATGCCAAGATCTAAGGGAAGTGCTTTCTAAATTTTTAGCTCTTTCAGTTCTCACCACATTCTTAGGTAGTAATTATTATAATTATCCTCATTTACAGGTAAAACAGGCTGAATGAAATGAAGTTATCTGTCTTAAGTTATACTGCTGGAGTGCTAGAGATGTTTGCTAAACCAATGTGCTAACCATATCATCTCTATGATAGATTATCACCATTCCAGGTGATTGAGGTAGACAGAACAGGGAGAATTTTCTAGGGGAGATTCATTCTGATATAGTGGAAAATCTGTGCAGCAAAAATGACCTTAATAATTTTATAATGTTTATCTTATCAATATATAAAATTCAAAATGTATTGATTCACAACATGTCTGAATCAACCTTTGCTGAAAATGAAGAGGATGATTAGGATGATCTTACCTAGAAAATACATGATGTATGTAAAATAGACATTTCAGGGCTCTGGAGAATACTGCAAGTCCATGATATTGTAGTCCAAAGACTAATGATATTGTAGCCAAAAAGACTGAGATACAACAATAAAACAACTGTAAGTGACATTCCAGATATAATAAAATGTTAAGAAGAAAACAACCAAAAACACATTTTACATATGAGTTGTAACTGAAATTCCATGAAAGCAGATATGCTGAATATATATGTATTTGCAATTGAACTACTTCTTGCATTATCAAAACTCTTGGTAACATGTTCCAGAGTAAGTAACAGGGTTTATTACTATTTTTTAATTAATTTAAAGAGGCTGTTCATGGTTCCCCTCCACAACTGAGTAATATAATAAAGTGCCATTTTTTTAATATAAAATAAGTTAAATTGAGTTGGTAAATATTGCTACTCGGAGTTGAAACTCTTTGTGGCAAATAGAGTAGAATTTTATATTTCATATACAATACTTACTTTTCTCTTTAGAAACAGCAGAAAATTTCAAAAAAACATAGAAAAAGATAAAGAAAAAAATTTAAATCAGCTTTAAAACCATATATACACACATATATTCATGTCCCATTTTAAAACGTACTTTATATTCACTTTAAATTTTAGTCTAACATCTGGAGATATTCTTCCATGGTTACAAAAGTTGGTTTAATGGGAAAAGAAAAGCTGTATTTTACCTTGAGTTTCTGTAGGAATCTTCAATATTTATCACCTGTATTTCTGAGTAAATTGTTTAAAAGTTATATCGACCTGTGTCATATTCATTGAATGATTTTTTTAGGGTTTGAATTAACAGTTTCTTTTAACTTTTTTAACCATATTTTGTCAGTGTTTCTCTGTGAACAAACCGTGTGTGAATTTTGTGTGACACTGTCATAGTCATTTAACACCAAAGCTTCTTAAGATATTTGCAAAGTAGCAAGTTCCCACAAGATATAAAATCTGAGACTGGTGTTAATTGCTCACATTCCAGTAATCTTCAAGTCATGACACTAATGTCAACATTTTTCAAAAGCATAAATGTTTAGGCAGAAAGGGCATTTTTGGCTCCTGAACTGCAAAACAGTTTATTAGAAAGATTATAAGTATCTATCTATATATACAGGCATATTTCATTTTATGGCACTTCACCTCATTGTGCTTCATCGATATTCTGTTTTTTATGAATTAAATATTTGTGCAACTCTGCATTGAGCAAGTCTATTGGCACCATATTTTTAACAGCATTTTCTCACTTTCTGTCTCTGTGTCACGTTTTGGTAATTCTTTCAATATTTCAAACTTTTTCATCATTATTATTTTTGTTATCATAATCTGTAATCAATGATCTTTGAGGTTACTACTGCTACTTGTTGAAGACTCAGATGATGGTTAGCATTTTTTAGCTTAAAGTATTTTTTTCATTAAGGTATGTATGTTGTATTTTTAGACATAATGCTATTGCTCAATTAATAGGCTACAATATCTTGTAAACATAACTTTTCTATGCACTCTGAAACCCAAAAATCTGTGTTATTCACTTTACTATGATATTCACTTTATTGAGGTGGTCTGGAACCAAACTTCAAATTCGCTGAGCTATGACTGTAAATAGAATCTTTTTAAAATGTGATTTATGTTCAACAAGTATTAGTTTGCTGGTAAGAAACTAAATTTTGAATAAAAGGTATTTGACAAAACAAATTTTAAAATATTGCTTTACATTAAACACAGCAACCTATTTTAATTTACATTTATATCACATATGCATTAAATTGATACTTAAACATCCCTGTGGAAGTCCAATTTTTGAAACGTTTTGTTTTTTGGATTTTTTAAATACAGTGTGATAATTTCTTCATATACTTTCATTCGTCTATATTTTCTCTTCCTCTATCTTTATCTCTAAATAGATCCTGTAATAACTAACTAGTTAGTAGTTAGTGCAGAACACATGAACAGCTACTGTTTTTTTCTGGATGGAGAAGAAAAATTACTCCTGAATTTGTATTTCCAAAACCATGCTTTGTACAAAGATTTCTGTATGTGACTTTTATTTATCTCATCTTTTAAAATAACCCATCCTTGCATTCTTCCTCAACTGTGCTGAAAAAGCCCCAACCTCTCTCTGTGTTCAAAATATGAGGCTATCAAACACTAGTTTGTTCTCTGTATCTGTGAGTCTGCTTCTTTTTTGTTATATTCACTAGTTTGTTGTATTTTTTAGATTCCACATATAAGTGATATCATATAGTATTTGTCTTTCTCTGCCTGACTTATTTCACTTAGCACAATGCCCTCCAAGTCCATCCATGTTGCTGCAAATGGCAAAATTTCATTCTTTTTTTATGGCTGAGTAGTATTCCATTGTGTGTGTGTGTGTGTGTGTGTGTGTGTGTGTGTGTGTGTGTGTGTGTATATATATATATATATCACATCTTCTTTATCCATTCATCTGTTCATGAAGACTTAACATTGATTCTATATCTTGACAATTGTAAATAATGTTGCTGTCAACATTGGGGTGTATGTATCTCTTTGAATTAGTGTTTTTGTTTTTTTCAGATATATACCCAGAAGTGGAATTGCTGGGTCATATGGTAGTTCTAATTTTAGTTTTTCAAGAAACCTTCATACTGCTTTCCACAGTGGCTTCACCAATTTACATTCCCACCAACAGTGTAGGAGGGTTCCCTTTGTGTTCCCTAGTGGTTGGTTACCAGTGGGGGGGCCAATATAGAGGTGAGGAAGTGGGAGGTACAAAGTATTAGGCTACAGGGATGTATTGTACAACATGGGGAATATAGCAAATACTTTGTAATAACTGTAAATGGAATGTAATCTTTAAAATTGTATAAAAATTTAAAAGAAATATTAAAAGAAACAAGGCTATTTCATATCTTTACAACAATATCTGACAGTTACTGTTTTACATTTTTTAAACTTTTTTTCCTTTTCTATTCTGCCAATTGAAGTGCTTTCATTAAATGTTCTTCAAATTTAAGAAATAGTAAAAGCATTTGGAAAAGAAATTTTACTGAACTTGTTTTTCAGTTTGATAGAGAGGTGCTAGCTTGACCATAATTGCCAACAATATCCTTTGAAATTAAATGGCTTTGACTTTCTTTTGGTCTTTAATCACATCTGAGTACCTAGAAGGTAAACACCTGTTGCTCTTTGAAATGTTTGTATTTTTTAACTGGAAGAGCTTACTTGAAACATTTAATTATTCCTCATAGAAGCATAAGACTGTATCTATAAATAGCTAGCTATCGTTTTTATTTGATGAACATAAGGGAAACCTGTTTGCTTCCTTATAGTACAGCTGACACTCAGAGGGACATATATGAGAAGAGGTTAGTAAGACATAGTGCCACTTTCATTTGCTTTTATTCATGTTCATTTTTTTATTTCACTAAATTAAATAACCTCCTTCAGTGTTCTTCAAAACAAAAGCTACAGCTTTACTAGATTGCCAATTGGTATCACTTCTACCTGAGCGCCCCTGGCTTCACTGCTAATGAGAATGGAGTTAGAATTTTAGCAGCCAGATTGGCTTCTTTCAAACTACCTACAGAGACAAACAAATGAACAAAAAGATTTTAATAGTTAAAAAGCTACTATAATGACAACAAATAAACCTATTGAAATACAGTGCGATGAAAGTAAACCTTAAGTATTAGAAAGTGAGAACAAAAAGGAGACGTAGGATTCTTTTTTCTAGTCCTGGTTCCAATGTAAGAGCCCTGGATTCAGAGTCTAGAAATCTGAGTTCCAGTCCTGGTTCATTCATTTACTATTATTTTTATATTTGATAACTTACTGAATATATTTCAACCCTACATTTCTCATCTGAGTAATAAAGAAAATAACCATATCCTTGTAATAAAATTTTCAAAATGATAAAACTTCATTGCAAATGTGAAGGTAATTAAATGATTTGTTCTACACAAATTCAGCCTATAATTAATATATTTATGTAGTGCTGTGAATAGTTCTCTACTTTCATTGTCCAGAGAAGACATCTATAAAATCACCTGAAACACAACAGAGACATTAAAATTGATTAATTAAAAAGACATTTAGCACGTAGTCACATTCATTCCCTTAACGTTGTTTAATTCCTGTGTGCCACATATCACTCTTTAAAATCATGAAATTTTCTTACATACCTTCTGAGAATTCATTGACAAGAGATGATTTACTCTTTGGCTTTGCACTTTAGCGTTTATTAAATTTCCTGTATTGAGTGGATTCTGGATGCCTGTTAGTTATAGGCATGAAACATGAATAGCTTTTTTCTAAATAAGGGATAAGCAGATTTCTCATGTGTCCAAATGGTGAAGTGAATGAAACATGAAAAGATATCAGTCAGATTATATCTCAGATTGAATCTTTTAGTAGTCAAATTTATACAAGTATTCTAAGCAACATGGGCTCATAAAAGAATTCTGCTCTCACCTACGTACCAACATTTCTCAGGAGAAAAACAAATTTCCAATAAGAAGTGCCACCAAGTCAATTATCCAGTAACAACTATGTAATTTTTCTGTGGCAGAACACAAGTTATATATGAAAAAGTGAAAAGAAGCTACAGACATGGTGCACTTAAGTTTTTATTAGTAGCAAACAAATATCAGTATATGTGGCATCGAAACATGATAGAACTGGAAAATTTTACACAGAAATATAAAGTGCATATATATGAAAATGTGAAGTATAAATAATTATACACAGAAATATTAAGTTTAGTATAGATAAGGTCTCTCGAGTATCATTAGGGTAGTGGAAATTCAAATCATAAGACACATTTAGTTTATTTTAAGCAATCTGGTATGGCAGTCTATAGTAAGAATAGGGTATATGTAGAAGGTAAAAATGGGTATTTATTAGCAGCTGAATAATGGAAGATAGAGAGTAGTAGTCCTAAGAAATATTGGGACTATTATTATGGTGACTGAGAGTCTACGTAAGCTACAGAAAAAGAGAAACAGAGAAAGGCAAGAAGAAACACAGGGTAGAAAACATGCAGACATTTTGATGAGTCAGATTTAGACTATTTTTTAAAAAATAATGGACATGTGTGGAAATGGAAACATCCCTCTGTAATGCAATTAGGCAATAATGAATTTGTACCTGTTCAGAAATGGTATCAGTCCTTGATTTTAATATCATTGGCATAATGGTGATAGTTTATTGAGCATGTAGACTAGTAAGAAAACAGAGTACAAATTAGAACAGAATCTTGAAATTACATACAGGAATTTAAAAAACAAACACCAATAAAATCTATGTAGAAAGTATAATCAAAATAACAGGGGAAATAATCAAAAGTATGCAGTATTACAGAAGCCAAGGTAGAAGTTTTAAGATTGATCAGGGGTGAAATGTACCAATCTTAAATTAGATGTAGACAGGGCAAAGGATGTTGGCTATGGCAAAAAGTTAGAAAAGAGTAGTGAATATAGAGCAGTAAATACAGTGATGAAATGGGAAGTGAAGCAGCAGAGGGGTTGGATGGAGACTTTTTTTTGTAAGTTTGGCACAGAGGTTGAGGCCATTATTTGTATTTAAACCAGAATCGAGGAAAGAGTTTCACCACATAAACGACTAAACACGACTGCATCCAAGGGAAATAAGCAAGTTGAAAATGCAAAATTGAAGATACACAGAAAGGGATAAAGGAAAACATGTGATCAAAAGCTAAAGTGGTAATCACTAAATATAATAATCTGATATTGGAAAGAAGAGCAAAACACAAAGTACCTAGTCCAGCAACAAATTTCCTTAGAGTTGTACTTTATTTCAAATTGTATTAGCCTTGTAACCTTAAGTAAATCATTTAATGTCTTGGGCTCTATCTCCTTGTCTGCAAAATATAAGTGATAAACACACATGACTCACACAGCACTGTGTGAAAATATAAGGGAGAATAAAGGTGTTTCATCAGTTGAAAAATATTCTAGAGGTGATTAATGTTATTATTTTCTGGAAAAAAAAAAAAGAACTTTGGAAACCGAAAATGAGGGGAGCAGCAAAAATGTTTCATAATTTTTACTGTGTAATGATTTAATGTACCTGGGTTAGTTAATAGGTTAAATTTGCATAGAACTCGTATTTGCGTGGTTTTTTTTTCATTATTACTTGCACAACTTACTAATAGTTAGCATACTACATAATATCCCAGTAAAATAATTCTCTGTTGAGATATTTAACTTAAATTACATATATAGATGCACTCTTGCCAACTCTAAAACAAATTTCCCATGAATGTACTAAAAATTATGATATAAAGGACTCTCTTAATTGGTCTTATACGTTCATATAATCTGGACACTATGTAAGTAGCAATAAAAGTTGCAATAGCCCTTAGGACTTACACATGACAAGCAGCCTGTGGTAAGCAATAAAGACTCAAGGATAACAATATAATCAGTTTTCTAAGTCTACTGCTCACAGTGAGAGAGCAATAGCATAGAACATATTTTTATTTGTACGTGCAAAAATAGTTCCTGATAATAAAAATGTCACCATATGATATTGCAAAGAATACTTTACCCTACTGTTCCTAGAGGAATTCATAACACTAACTAGCAGAATTCATTCTCTGTGGATTTCAAAATGCAAATTGATTTGTTCATTTTCCTGGTTTAGAGAAACATAATATGCCCCTGCTGCCCCATGAGATTCTTCAGATTTCCTTGACTGAAGGCAAAGTACCTATTAATACGTACAAGTAAATGCCCCTGGGGTCATACTGAAAGCACAAAAACTCACTGGGATCCATTGACTAATTTTTAGAATCATACGGAATTTCAAATGATCAAGCTTAAATACTTTAAAATATATTTTATTTTAAACCAACCAAGATTATTATTATTTTTTATTCTTATTTTTCTATGAATTATAAAACCAAGAAACTAAACTTGTATCATAGGCCCTTTATTTAAAAACACTTGCATTAAAATTATACTCGCTATTGAAGGTAATATGTATCATACAGTATGTAAGATATAGGTAGAAAGTGTTTTATAGATGCAGGAAGTCAATGAAAACTATTTTTATCACAAGCAAACTGGAAAGCTCTCAGTCAGAATGATACTATTTAAAAATATATATTGTGAACAGACTATACGTCATACACCTGGCAGGGATGTTGCAAATAGTAAGATGTAAGTATCACCTTTTACTCCATGGAAGGAAGTTTTGGAAGGGAATATTACAATAAAATGTGATAAGTTCTACAATGTTCCTAAGTAAGGTTATGCTGTGGGAATCAATGCAGTGCCCGAAGACAGCTGAAAAGGGGAGGATTTAGGTATGGACAGATATCTGAAAGACTTCTGTGGAGGAAACATTTTTGTTCCACGAGACATTTTGTCAGGACTTTTTCAGGTGACATATGTAAGGGATGAAGGCATGAGCAAACGCAGCATGATGAGGAAACTACAGGTAGTTAAATATAGTCTGCCTGAAGATGGAGATGATAGGAATGACAGGTGAATTCAAAGCATGAATCCCTTTTGCAACATAATAAGAAGTGAGAGGTTTTTTTTTTTTTCACCCTATAGGTGGTGAGAAGCCAGTTTAATATTTAAGTGTAATTTCAAAGCAGTCCTCCTACAGAGATTATTCTGACAGCAGAGCTGATGAAAGCAGAGACAGGAGACCAAAAAAGGGGGAGGAAAATATATGTGGAGAAACATGGAGATGGGGGGACTCAGAACAGAAATGCTTACAGTATAAACGTGGTTTCCTTTAGTTATTCATTTGATATGTTACGTAAATGACAGATAAATTTATGTGCACTCTCCAGTTTCAGTCTTGGGTAACTGGATGTATTCTATGAAAAATCACAAATGTAGGAGTAAAGGAAAGTAGGTGCTCCTATGGGAAGACATGTGCTATAAAACAGGTGGCTTTAGTTATATTGAAACTAAGTCATTGTCAAGAAATTCAAGATTTTGCTATCCTTCCAGTCCTTGAATAGCCATAAATCTAAGCATGGTAAGGATTTTCAGGGTTGTACAGGCTTGTGGGAATTCAGGATGGTTGGTGTAGGGGAAAAGATTAGAATGAGTCACCAGTGGTGTTACAATGGTGTTAATTGAACCAAGCATCTTTAGTAGTGGAAATGCAGGAACTGGAACTGTTATGTCTTCTGAACTGCACCATTACACAGTTGAAGACAAACCTAGTTGCACATTTACCTAAAATATCACAACTATTGAGGCAGATTCACTAGTTGTCTCTCCCACAACGTCTGGTTACCTCTTCTTCTATAATAGACATGTTAGTTGAGTACTTGAGAATCCAGGCAAAGCAAATTTTTCCAGACTCCCACACAGCTGGAAGTGGCCTTGCAATTAGGTCTCCAACAATGGAATATAAGTAGAAGTGATATATGCACCTTTCAGGTCATCCTGAATAGAACATGGACCTAGAAGTGGGAATCAAAGTGGTATTTTAAATACAAGATCTAAGCCACAATTTGATGATGACAAAGCAACCACATAGACAGAGCTTTGGTCCTCAACGACATGGAGAAGTCAATCATAAACTGTTGATACGTAGTGAATGAAAGTGAAATAGACTTCTACTCTGATTAAGACATTATTGTTTCGTTATCACAACAAATGCATAAGAAAATGTTTTGAGGTCAGTCTAAACATTTATAGTAAAGATACGGTCTAATTATTGTTATTTGTCATTTAAAAAATTATCAAGTGCATGCGGGATTAGATTTTTAGCAAACAAGTACCCAATTTCTATGCTTTTAATAAGGAAGATGAATGAAGCTAAGATATTTAGTGAAGCATCTTGGGTATGTGTACAAAGCAAAGAAGGTTTCAGTTACTCGAATTTAGAACAGTGTGCAGAAGAACAATGCCATCCCACTCATATCCTATATCATCTAATTCTATTTATTAAATTCTATGTTATTTAATTATGCTGATGGTCTGCTGTATTCTAAGGAGAATTAAAATTAATAATAAATATTAAATCTCAAAATGATAATATCAAATAGGAGGTAACCATTATGATTAAAAATGAAAAATGAATATGATTATGTCAGGTCCAGTATGTGACCTAGAGTGTTTATAATAGTTAAGGTACTTGTCTAAGCATCGTGCAAATTTAAAAGCTACAGTTTACACCCTATTTATGCCTTAAAACAAAATTTGAAGTAAGAACTTATCACTTTAAATATGAGAAAATAGAAGCTCAGAAAGTTTAGGTTACCTGGTTATACAGAGTAAGTGATGTCCAGGTTATTTAACTCCAATGTCTAATCCCACAGACATCACCGTGATATTCTCTTCCCATTTGCAAATCAAATATGTGTTGATCGTTTACTACATTCCAGGAACGATGCTGTGTCTTTAACATATTTCAACTTATTTAATACTCTCCTTGAATTAGAGGGGAAAATCTGAGGTTCAGTGAGGTCTGAGATTGCCCGTTTTGTAAGTTGTAAAATCTTTACTTAAATTCTGGTCTGTCTTAAATGAAATTTTGTGCTTTTAACCACTATTCTACATCTTTTATATATTTGTTTGTGAATAAAGATTTACCAAATGCAAAAAAATGCATGTTTTATAGTGTTATATGTGCAGTTATTAGCTATTAAGTATTAATTAGTAAAATGATCAGGGGAACCTTCATTCATTAAGGAAAATCAAGGCTGGATAATTAGAGTGCTTTGGGATATTCAATAATAAGATAGCCATCTGAGAGCCTGAACAAAGATTAGGAATTTATAAAGGTTGAGAGGGCCAAACCCATTCCCTTAACTTGAAAATAATCTCCCTCTGCAGCCTTGCCATGCAAAATAAAAGCTCTGATTTAATCTGTTGACATGAGGCAATGGTAATTCCTGTTATGGAAATATTATCTGGAGAGTATGATACATTACAATAATTTTAGGCATCACAACTTCTCTCAAATTAATTTATTTGAGTAATTTTTTTTTGCCTAGGAGAATCCTGAGCAAATGGGCTCTAGTAATGAGTCATATGTTTTCTGATGATAAAATGAAGCCTCTAGACAGGATTAGTGTCATTAAAAAAAGAAGAAAAGTTCATTGCCCTAGTTTTTCTGATGCACATATAACCCAAAGCAGTGCTTCATTTAGCTGAAATGGTTTATTTTTATCAATACTTAACTAAAAGTATTTAGAGCTTCAGTGCTATTTCTATAGGTGACATATACATGTTATAATATAGTCTTCAATGAAAACCAAGTATCTTTGTTTAAAACAGCCATACGGGGCAAGCTCTGCTTTATGTACATAGGAATTGAAGTCCGGGTTCAGAACAAATGTCTTCGTCATGACTTCTCTTTTTTGGGGAAGAGACAGTTTTCCTCAACACTGCTTCATCTGTGCTTCTTCATCAGTGTTTTCTGTTGCTCCTGATATTACCTATGTGCCAGCAATATTACAAGATGTGATGGTGGAAATGTATAGCCCAATCCTCTGGGGTATATTTTTCAGTTCAAAATATCCAAAAGGTCAGAGTATCTAAGTGTCAGTTCCAAGATAAATATTCTCATAAAGTGACCAGAGTTCCTATTTTGTACTTCTACTGGTGCTAGAAAGCCTGTGTCTTGTGTTTAGTTCTAAAAATAGCTATGGTACTTAATAACTTTACACTTCATACAGCCCATGTTTCTGAAAGTATGTATTATAGGCTCATGCATTTCCAAAGTCTTTCCTCAGTCCTGCAGTTTCCAGATTTATTTATTTTTAAATCTCTGTTTTGTTTTGCATGTAGGTAACTGCATAGACTGGTATAAGATTATCATCAGAAGATTTTAGTCAACTTTGAATAGATCAGACAACAAATCTATATTTCATATGAACTTAATGTAGTGTTTTTAATGTTAACTATAGGAACAAGTGTAATATTAGAAGTCAGAGTGGAAAAATAACCAAGGCTCATTTTCTTGGCTCATTAATTTTGAAATGCAGCTGTATTTGGATTGTTCACCAAGATGCCTAAGTGCAGCAGATACTCTTTCAAACACACAATGCAGGGACTGTTCATCTTTCATACCTTTCATCAAAAAAAAGTGGTATATTGGGGCTTCCCTGGTGGCGCAGTGGTTGAGAGTCTGCCTGCCAATGCGGGGGACACGGGTTCGAGCCCTGGTCTGGGAAGATCCCACATGCCGCGGAGCAACTAGGCCCATGAGCCACAATTACTGAGCCTGCGCGTCTGGAGCCTGTGCTCCGCAACAAGAGAGGCCGCAATAGTGAGAGGCCCGCGCACCGCGATGAAGAGTGGCCCCCACTTGCCGCAACTAGAGAAAGCTCTCGCACAGAAACGAAGACCCAACGCAGCCATAAATAAATAAATAAATAAACCCAAAATTAAAAAAAAAAAAAAAGTTGTGCCATTTAAAAAAAAAAAAAGTGGTATATTGTACATATTGCAAATAGCATTTTGTCTTTTAATAGACCTATGAAACAGAGAGAAAAATAAAAGCTTTGCTATGTATATTGATCATGCGCCTTGCATCCAGAGAAACCCCAAATTAAAATCAATAGGTCAGGAAGAATGTTAAGATTAGTGAGATTTCCAAATTCTGTAAGAACATTGTATGGTAGCAAATTAGGAAAATCAAGCACACTTCATCCAGGAATAACCAAATGTGACTTGAATAATTCCAAAGAATATATGTTTATGTATGAATACCATGAGCACATAAAAATGGGTCAATTTACTCAAGATGCATTCTAATCAAAATAAATAACTTAAATAAAATACTTAAAATTCTTTCAATTAAAAAAACCAAGACTTTATTTACTTCATAGCTTGAATGTGAATGTAAACAACATGTATTAAATTCCTACATTGGCCAATTACTGTATTGTGGCAAATTCTGTGAGTAAAAATATTTGGTGAAATTAGACGCCTGCCCTTCAGAATTTTGATACCACATTGGGTGAGGATACAGAGGATGCAGAGACAAAGGCACACATGCTGAGGTAAACCAGGAGAGGGTTTAGTGGAAACAAAAAAAGAAGATAAAGATTGAACTTTGCAAAAGGAGCCTTTACTCCCACTCATTTCAGTCAATAGATCGAGCTTGCCACCCCTGCATTCTAGACAAGCAACATCTGCTGGAATGTCAGATAATTCAGGGTTTGAATTCCATGGTCTATAGCTTTGTCTAAATCATCATCTTTTATTCTAAATATTCTCATTTATTAATCAAAACAATAAGACCTGTTGTTCATGATTAAGTATTGGGAAAGTTCGTGGAGGTTCTTAAAAAGTGACACACTATAGGCAGCAACCAAGTACATTAAATAATTGAAATTATAATCTATGTCTGGCCCAGGGATATTGCAATGATAAAAAACAGACTGCAATTATGTAAAGCAAATCTCACTTAGAGTTTGAAGAAGACAGAGCAGTGATGGTGGCCAGTATTCTTTTTTTTTTTAGTTAATTTTTATCGGAGTATATTCTTGATGGCAGTCATCCTTGGCAGCCTGTGCACAGCCTGGGAAGCCACAGATCACAGGGGTTTGTCTAAGAGAGTTTGATTATGAGAAGAAGCTCAAATTAAGATTTAGCTATAAAAACAAGTGACAGAAATTTGAATGAAACAACCAGAACCTGAGTTTATTAAGCTACACTCTCAGCCAGTGTATTGAGGTTGGCCCAGTAACTGGACCAAGGAAGAAGTCCACTCAGGTAGACCAAGTGAATATTACAGATGAAGAGGCTCAGTCTGATTCTCTGCAATCCCAAAAGTTATCTTCAATATATGGTCACTAGAAAGTAGAGGAGATTTTGAAATCTGTAAATTAATGCCATACTCTTTTCTTAGTGGAGGAAAAAGATCTCAAGCATACAGGCACAGAGTCTGAGTATGTGTTAACTAGCAGATAGGGTATTATTATTGCAGGTATGGGCATGATTGGAATAGACAAGAATTTATGCCATCTGTCTCCATTGTCAGCCCGGAGTTTGAGCCAGAGAAGAACAGAAAACGTAGAAATTGGAAGGAGGCACATATTTCTTTGAGCAAGCTGAGTTCCCTTGCACATCTCTTTGAAACCACCTTAGTATTGCAGCAGGAAGCTCAAGACCCGGCAACTTGGAATTTTCATAGAAACCAGGCCTTCTATTGTTTTGTATCTTTATGTGCTACTTGGAACTTATACCATCTGTCTCCACTGTCAGCCCAGAGTTTGAGCCACAGCAGAGATCTCTAAAATTTATAGTCATGATCTAAGTGTTTTAATGTTAATTTAGAGCAGATGTACATGCAAACACTGAGTGCCTAATATTGCAATCAAAACACTGGTTAAGAATAATAATTCATGAATCTTTATATAACTACTGGCTTGGATCACATCATAGAGTTTATGGTTGTTTGTTAGTTATTTAGCTAATAAAGCCTCTATTTAATTGATAATAATCAGACCAAACACAGCAGTTTTTCTTTGTGTGTTATTTTTTTGTGTGTTTGTATTTTTGGTTGTTAAAGAAAAATTGGTTGGCTGTGTTCTCCTACTATTGTTAGTCCTCTAATAAAATAAAATAAACCTCTCTATATATATAAAATCTTAACAGTAACAGTTCTCTTTCTGTCTCTTGCCTTTAACACTTTAGCTTATATTTTCCAAATGGCTCATTTGTCAGTCAAAATGTCAACTGCCCTCCATTCCACTTTTCACTTAATTTCCTCCCCAACTGGATTATAAACCCTTCGGAGCATGTGAGAGGCAGGTGTGCCTTCATTATACATGTAGTGTTTTTCACTGTGTTTGGCACAAGTAGGCAATCCATAGATAAAATTTTGACGGAAACAAATCTTGAATTCAATTTTTCAAAAACCCTCTGCAGCTTTAGTGATGTTATGACCTGTTTGGTCTTCCCATAGATGAATAGGATGGCTTGCTTCATGTGACACTTATTTAGATTTATATTACTTCAGCCTTTAAACTATGCAAATATGACAACCTATTAGCTGTATACTACCATTATCTAATTCTATAACATCACCATCTTATCTAAGGTATTATTTAATGTAATTTTTAATATTTAACACTTTCATATATCAGCAAAATGTATTTTCAATAGCATGTGAATATTTATTACGCATGATTATTTAATTCTAAAGAAAACCCCACTTATTCATTTCATGGTGCAGAGACCAAAACATATGCTCTACTTCAACTAGACTGCCTTGCAATATTAACCACATAACATGATCAGAGATTTAAATATACACTAATACAAACTGACAACATTAATTCCAAATGCATGTGGCTTTTCTAATTAGTCATAAACTTTACTTGAATAAGCTGTTGAAGCATATAGTAGAAGAAAGGAAGTAGTTCTTGGCAGGAAATGGAGTTTATTACTTTAATTTACTCAAAAAACCATAGTGCAACATGTAAATCATGAGAGTAATATAAAAAGAAAAACGTGGAATATTACTTTATGAGCCTTTGGCTGGTACTTGTCATAAGTAGGGAAATAAAAAACTAAAAAAATATGTAAAGCTTTTCATATTAATTATTTTAACCTTAATATCACTGTTTAGCTACAAATGGACTTCTAAAAGTGTTTTTGGAATTATCTTTAAGACTGTTAACCCAGGAGCACTTACCTTATTATAATAATGCTTTAAAAGGAAGAAATTTCTCTATGAACTGTTATAAAATATTAAACACTTATTCATTAAGGATTAGTTTTAAAAAAAAAGGCTGAAACTATAATGTCTAAAATGGCACCTGTGATAACCCCAAATTCCAGTAAAAGCTAATGTTCCACAGAAAAAATGTGCTCCAACACTCACGTGACCATCATGACATAGTACAGATTAAATGAGAGGAACTTGATTATTTCGGAGGCTCTTTCATCAGCATGCAGTTTCAGGACTGTTAGTTTACAAATGTGGTTTTTCCTTAGATAGAGAATGAGTGAGTGAATGAATGAATGAATGAATGAATTCCCTGAGGTATGGAAGTGTTTCTCTTATGCTCACAGCTTATTCAGCTCTAGATTTTGCCAGTGTTGATAAATGAGTTCTTGCGTTTTCCTGACATGCAGTCCGTATCCGTGGTACAGATGGTATAGATATCAAGACTTCTAGAGCTCAATCGTATCTGGTTTTCCTCTCCTTTTGTATCCCCAATAATATTATATTTTCTTTCTCTCTCTAACTGAGGGAGGAAGTGTCATATTGGTTTTGGCCAATGGGATTGGAACATAAATAGTGTGTTTCATTTCCAGGCCAAAGCACTGATCTGTTGGTGCCAGGCCCTTCACTGCCCTCTTCCCACTGCCCCATTGATCAAGAAGATCATGTGATCCAGATAGCCCACAGGATGATCTTGGTCTCCACTAACCTGTCCCCCTGATGACTTAGAACACAAATCTCCCTCTGATTGATGCATATTGAGCATGTGCCATGAAGAAAATTGTTTTGTTTTTGTTCTTTAGTTTAAGCCCCAGGTATTTTAAGGTGAATTTGTTGTTCCAATATTCCACCATAATCTATGCTAGTTTAATACCCTCCCTTATAACTATGCATATAAGAACTAAATGACTCTGATGTTTCCTATACAAGAGACCCTGACTAAAATCTCAGACATATTAGATTAATGTCCAGCTATATATTTTTTACTGTTCTTCTTCATATCCTTCACTCACCCTCTGAATTGGAGATCACCCCAAGTATAGGGCTGTTTTCTTAGAAACTGATAACTATTGATGCATTTTCCAGATGCAGCCTAGCTGCTTAATTTGTGCTATTACCTTTCTTTATTTGCTCTAATTCTCTGGTCTTTATTTTCATTTTTTAAGGTACATATGACATATATTTTCACATGAGTAGTTAAGAATATTTTAAATTTATATTTCTTCTTTTTCAGCTCTACTGAGATATAATTGACATATAATTTTGTGTAAGTTTAGGTGTACAATGTGCTGATTTGATACATTTATATATTGCAAAATGATTACCACCATAGCTTTAACTAACACTTCCAACACATCACATAATTGCCATTTTGTTGTTGTGGTGAGAACATTTAAGATCTACTCTCTCAGCAACTTTCACGTGTATAATACAGTATTAACTATAATCACTGTGTTGTACACTAGATCCCCAGAACTTATTTGCCTTATAACTGGAAGTTTATACCCTTTGGCCAACATCCAGACTCTTTTAGAATATCAGCCCAAACATCCTAATAGCAAATCCTTCATGGGACTTGTGGCCTATCCACATGCCTTACCTGCTGAATTCCTTACTGCCTTTTTTTTTTTTCAACGATTCCTACAGCTGAGTCTGTTTTCCCCATGTTGATTCCACTCTAAGCTCTAAACCCCAGTACATCCTGTAGTAAACAATTTAAGTGTTTACTAAGGTACCAAACAGCACTTGTTTTCAGGAGCAGTTTTTCCCACCAAGTAAATTGTGTGATCTGATTATAATTTGTTTTTTTTAAAGATTTTTTCTATTCCTTACTTTTTATATTAACATAAATTGTTTGTGTGAACTTAGCAGTCATTCAGAAGTCCCTATTTTGGAAGCAAGATGTGGTTAAAACCCTGCCTTCCAATGGTAATACAGGCACATATACAAGAAATCAGTACAGTCTATTCTGTTACAATGCTTGCTTTGTAAAAGAGACTTTGTTCCAAAATAACTGATATATTAGGGAACAATGCAAAAACAATTCGCATTTCAATTTTGAGTTTGTTCACGTACAATTTTATCTGCAAGAAACGTCAAGTGAACACAAAGTTGAACCCACCTGAAAAGAACCATATAAGAATACATAAAACACACACATGCATATACCTCCAATATTCCCAGCGACCTCAGTTCACTGCATGTGTTATAAGCTCACCCATTCACATTCAGTGTTACAACTATCGGTCTAAATCAGATGACTCTCCTTCCACTACTTTATAATAATTCACAAGCTACAACCCCGCTTATGCTCATTTCTATAAACCAAGCGCAGATCTTTTTCAAGGTTAAGTGCCATATTTTTTGTAATATACAATATATGTATGTCAACCATTGAACATGAAAAAATGCACTATTATATTTCATTATTTTAATTTATGTGTCACTGAGGAAGTTTTAAGTGCTGTGTCTCTAGTCCCATTTTTGCCCACAAGCCTTGCTGTTTAACTCAGATGTCATGCTACAGTAAAAAGACAGTACTTGAATTAAAAATGAAACTAGAGAGATATGTATAAGAATGGATGCTAGCAACTTACTCCTGCACACAGTCTAAGGGGAATGTTGAAGTAGGGTAACTGTTTACAGGGAGGAGAGTCTCTAAGGAATCGTGGCAGTGCAACACGAACTGATTTGAGTGTGCCATGTAGTACGGCAAACAGACAGTCCCAGGGCACAACAGGCAGGAAAAAATTGGCTCAATTCAGAATCGCAAACAAGAGGCACTGAGGAAGCCATCATACATGGTAACAGGGTCCTCAGATCTTTCTAGTAATCAGGAACTGAAGAATGATATTCACGTATATGACCCAAGCGTGTCCAGTGACGTCACTTCTCTTTCAGCTACACTGCAAACACTAAGAACTAATACAAAATAATTCAATGTTCATTCCTTTTAGAACTTGTCAGTGTACATTTTGCAAAAATGTGTTAAAAACCATGAAAAAAAAAGACATTTGTAAATAAGGATTCTTCTTAATATTTGCATATATGTAAATATATATTTAGTCATAACATATGCTAGATGCTGATCAGTATGAATTTTAAAATCCTGATTTATTTAATACAGGTCAGGTGAAAACAGATCTATAGTTCAGCAGCATGTCTATTAACCTTGTATTTTTACTTGTTTCTCCATGTTTTGTGTCATTTCTTTCCCCCTTTTTTTTTTTGTATCTACTTTGGTTTATGAATTCTAAATCCCATCCTGAGTACATTCCATTATCACGAGATAACCAGTATTTTAAAATTTTTCTTAGCCTCTACCCAGGAAAATTGTTTCAGTAATTAGTCACCTTACTGTGTATGTTTTGCTATGGACAGAACCTTAAGAATTTCTGTAATATGTAAGTCAAATTTTAGATATTGATACAGAAATACCATGTGCATTATATAGATGTAGTTACATTTGTGATTGAATTTGAACTAATATATTCAATTTATATATTGTGAATTATTAAATTTCTTGTACCAATTTCAATTCAAAAACTGAGGCAAAGCATTGATAGAACATGCACAAAGAAATTAATACATGCAATAAAAAGAGCAATATATGTGAAATAATAATGTTTGAGTAGTTTTCATGTTTAACCATATATGGTTTAACCATATAATGTCTTGGTTTGCTTTACTGATTAAGACTACTCTTTTTAAGACAATCTTTCAATATTTATTTATATATTACCTATTCAACAACACATTTTGTATACGTCTAACATAGGCCAGTAATCTTCCTAGAGCATAAAACAGATAAAATGCCCTCAATATATACCTATGTCTATACACTAGACATACAAGATATGTATTTTTTTCTGCCAATACCGGTAAAGTGCTATTCAGCAAAAAAAAAATATGAAGTATTGGGAAAGATTAAGAAAGGCGTCACTGAGGGGATTACATTTGAGCTAAGCCCTAAAAAAGATGACATAAGCCATGGAAATACCCAGAACTCAGGTTTCTAAGCAGAGGAAACAGCAACAGCATAAACCTTTAGGCTGGACAATTCCTGAAGTCTGCACAAAGCCAAGGAGACTGGAACAAAGAAAAGATATTAATAGAAGATGAGACCAGAGTTAAAGTGCTGCCAGACTGTGTCTTGTCCGGATACTTTGAATTTAGGTTGGCTTTTATCACTATAATTATGGGAGTGAGATACAAAGCCACTGGAAAAGTTTGAATATAAAATTCAAAGTATCTAACTTCAGAATTTAAAAGATCACTCTGTAATGCTGAGAAAACCCTGTGGGGCAATATGTAATATATGTAATAGATTATTTCTATTACAATCATCCAGGGGATTGTGGTGGGTAAATTAGGATTGTACTGGTGTAGGTAGTGTTACCGGGTTGGCTGCATTGTGTCACAATAGCTTCAACTGAGGAGGTCAACGGAAGACTCGGGCCAGCAATCTCGGTCCTCGCGGTAGCAAGCAAACAACTGCAGACTACCACTTCAGGCGTAAGCGCAAAGCAAAGTTTATTTAAGCATAGGAAGGCTCTCAGAGAGAGAAAGCCGGCTGTTTCTGCGAAGTGAAAGCAGCATTTCTGTACAGGCCTAAGGGCATTTTTAAGGAGCATTTTGCCGGGAGGCGGGGTGAGTGACAGGGGTCATTATTTGATTGACAGTCCCAAGCTATGTGACAAGTTCACTATTGCGCATGCTCTCACCCTTGATTCTCTAAGAAACACCCATGGGAAGGGGGGTGAGCGTGGGGGTGGGGACAAAACCACATGTAGATTTCATTATAATGATGGTATAATGAGTTTGGGTTTACTATAGGTTATACGCCTGTCTGGTCTGGGCATGTGCAGCCTGGGTAAGTTCCCTCGTGTTACTGTGCCACCTCTTTATCAGGATAAGTTTGCCCACCACACGACCATAGTTTCACCTGTTCTGGGCAGGGTCAGGGGCGGGTCCCCAGATGGTTGGGGTGTTACTTGACTACTCCCTCTTGTCTTTTCACAGCTGTCACCTCCTAGGTGCTAATGTCTAACTACCTAATGGTAGTAGGATGCTGTGAAAATTTGGATATTTTTGAATGTAAATGTGAGGTGAGAAAGAAAAGAGTCAGAAATAATTCTACAGGTTTATGACCTGCAGTAATGGAATTGCTGTGTACTAAGTGTGACTACTGAGGAATTAGTAGTTTCAGAGAAGAAATGACAGGAGTTCCATTTTGGGCATGCTATAAATGAGGTAGCTATTATATATTTGAATGATATATTAAGAGGAAAGTTGGCTATATGAATCTGAACATCAGGAAGAGTTCCAGGAGGAAGAAATACATGGTAATTCATTAGCATTAAAGGGACTTTTAGAGGTTTATATAACTAAAGATGTGGGGGAGAAAAGTCCAAGCTGTGAGTTTCAGGGAACTCCAACTTTGAGAATCTGGAGGATGATGGAAAATATAAACTAAGAAGAAGCAGTAAGTGAAAGTAAAAAATGAAGAAAATTAAGTATAATCAAAGTCAAATGAAGAAAATATAAAAGAGGATTTTAATACTCTGTCAAATATTGCTGATGAATAAAGTAAGAAAATAGATATTAAAAATGACAAAATAATTTTCAGCAGAGAGGTGGGGAAACACCTAAGTGGGATGTGTTGAAAAGAGAGTGGATAGAAAAAAATGGAAAGAATGAATAAAGATAACGCTCTCAACAGTTTTGAAAATAATTATCTTAATTGAGAAAGGAGCAGAGAAAGGTCATTAATGGGAAAGAGGTGGTTGGCCGAGACATTTGTTAGTAGGAGATATAATAGCATGTTTGCTTACTCAGTGAGGAGAACACTGTGAAACAAAAGAAATAAAGGAAAAGAGTGGATCAATATCCATAAATAGATGAGAAGAGATAAGATCTAGTAGACATAACACAACAGGTAGTCACAGATAAAAGTACAGATTTAACCATAGTTACAGAAAGGAGAGAAAATTATATGAGCTCAAATACAAATACATTTTGGAAACAGAGATGGGAAATAGAAAGTTTCTTAATTGCTTTGCTGTTCTCTGGTGAGGGGAGAAGCAAAATCAATAGCAGTGGAACAGTTGTCATAGGCTTTAAGAGAGAGAAGGGGGTTGAACTGATCATTTAAGGAATTAAGAGAGTGAATGGACTAAGGAAATAGATGAGGATTGGTGAGGGAAAAAACGTTTTCTGAGGTTAGTGGCCATGAGTTTGGAATGAGATCTGTCAGTGTGGTTGTGTTTTTCCCTCACCTATATTCAGCTTCATGCAGGTGAGGAAGAAAACGAAAGTTGTGTTTACTAGGGTTTGCATTTTGCCAGGTAAGTATGAGGACTTGAGAGAGGCAAAGAAATAGTGGGAGAAACCGCTAGATTGATTTTAATGCTGACCCTGGGAAATTTAAATGAGTAGGTCGAGAAGTTAGGACATAGAAACGGTGAATGAGAGAGCAAAGCAATAGACCCAAGGATTTGAGTGGGCACAGAGAATTGTGGAGTTGGTACTACTGGCAATGAGTGGAAAAAGAAGGTTGTGGTGGTTGGAGAGTGAGAGTCTTAAAATTGAGATTATGGAGGGTTAAAGTATCATTAATGAAACAGAGTATGACCACTGGTTTAAGTGGTTTGGATAGGAAAGCAAAATGTGAAACATTTTAATTAAATACAACAATTTTATTAAATGTACTACACACCGGACACCACTAGTATAACATATAAAAACAAAAACTCTGAGTTAGATGCATCTATTATACAGATGAGGGAATTGAGACACATAGATGTTAAGTAACGTGCCCAAGGACACACAACTACATCATGGTGGAGGTAGGTTTTGGAACTAGAAAATCGTATTCAAAATTCTGAGCTCTTCACATTTGACTATACATTGGAAGAAAGGAAGCTTGTTGGTCATATTATTGAAAATGGCATCTATATTGCATGAGAAATCACCAAGAGTTATGTCAGGGTTGTTGGAGATCATGGTGGTGAAACAGAAGTTAAAATTAAGGAGTGAACAGTTGTGATTTGGGGATCAGTTAACAATTACTATAAGGAGGGCACTTCTAGGAAGCAAGGAAGGAGAATAATCTGGAAGCAATAAGGAGAACAGTGATTCCATCTTCAGACCCAATGGTAAGAGAGATGTTGAATGAAAAATAATTAACAATATTTTACAGGAGGGAATGTCATTGAGGAAGAGCCAGGTTTCAGTTATAGCAAAGGCATAAAGAAGACCTTCAGAAAAGATGTTGAAGGTATAAGTCATCTGACTAAGTTCAGAGGGAACAGCCCAAAGGTTTAAATGTGGGAGAGTTGGAAGATAACATCGCAAAAAGGAATGTACAATGTCAAATGGACATCATGTTTTATAGAATATTAGATAAATTGTATATTGTGTTTCAACTGTCATCAAAGATACACAATATTACAATTTGATTTTTCTGCTATCATTTAAAGGAATTACAAAATAATAATAATGATAATAATAATAATATATACATGGAAATTGATTTTCCATTATGGAATTGGTTACATGAATAATGATATACCTATATATTGAAATACTATTCAGTACTTAAAATTCACATTTAAAAATACTTAATGAAATAGGAATATATTCATGAGGCACTAGTAAATATTAAACATTTTAATTTTGATTTCACTGAATAGTCCTAAAATACAATAAGGAACACATATATATACATACATATATACATGACTACATATAATATGCAATGGAGTTAATGATAGCTTTCTGTCAATTCCAAAGTTTTACAACTAACTTATATTATCTGATAATGAGCAGAAACCTTTTTAAAGGCAACATTAGGAATCACAGAACATAAAACAAAATGTAAAGCAGCCTAGAGGGAGTACTATGTGGCATTGCAAAGTAGGATATTCGTATTCTATTTTTCTGCCCTTAAGATTTCAGTGGGACAAAGATCAATTTGCACTCAGTCAGCCATGGCTCTATGTGAAATGAAATGATGACTAATACACTTATGGAATCTACCCTAGAAGCATACATTAAAACATGATGGAGTTTAGTATGTGATATTTTAAAATAATGGATAATTTTGGAAAGAAAATACATTCTATGTAATTGAATTAGGTGATGAATTAAAATTAGGTATGTTTCTGTAGTAATTAAAGAATGTTTACTGTGATATAAGAAGCTGATGCCAGCACCTGCAGAACTGAGACCACTTGCATTATCCTTTACAGATGGAGTGGAAGCCCTCTGCAGGTCTCCATATTTTATTTTATTTTATTATTATTTTTTAACATCTTTATTGGAATATAATTGCTTTACAATGGTGTGTTAGTTTCTGCTTTATAATAAAGTGAATCAGCTATAAATATGCATATATCCCTATATCTCCTCCCTCTGTGTGTCCCTCCCACCCTGCCTATCCCACCCCTCTAGGTGGTCACAAAGCAAGGAGCTGATCTCCCTATGCTATGCAGCTGCTTCCCACTAGCTATTTTACATTTGGTAGTGTATATATGTCATTGTTACTCTCTCACTTTGTCTCAGCTTACCCTTCCCTCTCCCATTACCCTCAAGTCCATTCTCTACGTCTGCGTCTTTATTCCTGTCCTGCCCCTAGGTTCATCAGAACCATATATATATATATATATATATATATATATATATATATATATATATATATATATATTTTGGATTCCATATATATGTGTTAGCATACGGAATTTGTTTTTCTCTTTCTGACTTACTTCACTCTGTATGACAGATTCTAAGTGCATCCATCACACTACAAATAGTTCAGTTTCATTTCTTTTTGTGGCTGAGTAATATTCCATTGTATATATGTGCCACATCTTCTTTATCCATTCATCTGTCGATGGACACTTATGTTGCTTCCATGTCCTAGCTATTGTAAATAGAGCTGCAATGAACATTGTGGTACATGACCCTTTTTAAATTCTGGTTTCCTCAGAGTACATGCCCAGTAGTGGGATTGCTGGGTAATATGGTAGTTCTATTTTTACTTTTTTAAGGAACCTCCATACTGTTCTCCACAGTGGCTTTATCAACTTACATTCCCACCAACAGTGCAAGAGGGTTCCCTTTTCCCCATACCCTCTCCAGCATTTATTGTTGGTAGATTTTTTGATGATGGCCATTCTGACTGGTGTGAGGTGATACTTCATTGTAGTTTTGACTTGCATTTCTCTAATGATTAGTGGTGTTGAGCATCCTTTCATGTGTTTGTTAGCAATCTATATATCTGCTGTGGAGAAATGTCTGTTTAGATCTTCTACCCATTTTTGGATTGCATTGCTTGTTTTTTTGATATTAAGCTGCATGAGCTGCTTGTAAATTTTGGAGATTAATCCTTTGTCAGTTGCTTCATTAGCAAAAATTTTCTCCCATTCTGAGGGTTGTCTTTTTATCTTGTTTATGGTTTCCTTTGCCCTACAAAAGCTTTTAAGTTTCATTAGGTCCCATTTGTTGCTTTTTGTTTTTAGTTCCATTTCTCTAGGAGGTGGGTCAAAAAGGATCTTGCTGTGATTTATGTCATAGAGTGTTCTGCCTATGTTTTCCTCTAAGAGTTTGATAGTGTCTGGCCTTACATTTAGGTCTTTAATCCATTTTGAGTTTATTTTTGTGTATGGTGTTAGGGAGTGTTCTAATTTCATTCTTTTACATGTAGCTGTCCAGTATTCCCAGCTCCACTTTTTGAAGGGGCTTTCATTTCTCCATTGTATATTCTTACCTCCTTTATCAAAAATAAGGTGACCATATATGCGTGGGCTTATCTCTGGGCTTTCTATCCTGTTCCATTGATCTATATTTCTGTTTTTGTGCCAGTACCATACCATCTTGATTACTGTAGCTTAGTAGTACAGTCTGAAGTCACAGAGCCTGATTCCTCCAGCTCCGTTTTTCTTTCTCAAGATTGCTTTGGCTATTCAGGGTCTTTTGTGTTTCCATACAAATTGTGAGATTTTTTTTCTACTTCTGTGAAAAATGCCAGTGGCAGTTTGATAGGGATTGCAGTGAATCTGTAGATTGCTTTGGGTAGTAGAGTCATTTTCACAATGTTGATTCTTCCAATCCAGGAGCATGGTATATCTCTCCATCTGTTTGTATCATCTTTAATTTCTTTCATCAGTGTCTCATAGTTTTCTGCATACAGGTCTTTTGTCTCCCTAGGTAGGTTTATTCCTAGGTATCTTATTCTTTTTGTTACAGTAGTACATGGGTGTGTTTCCTTAATTTCTCTTTCAGATTTTTCATCATTAGTGTATAGGAATGCAAGAGATTTCTGTGCATTAATTTTGTATCCTGCTACTTTACCACATTCATTGATTAGCTCTAGTAGTTTTCTGGTAGCATCTTTAGGATTCTCTATGTATAGTATCATGTAGTATCTGCAAACAGTGACAGCTTTACTTCTTTTTTCCAATTTGGATTCCTTTTATTTCTTTTTCTTCTCTGATTGCTGTGGCTAAAACTTCCAAATCTATGTTGAATAATAGTGGTGAGAGTGGAAAACCTTGTCTTTTTCCAGATCTTAAAGAATATGGTTTCAGTTTTTCACCATTAAGAATGATGTTGGCTGTGGGTTTGTCATATATGGCCTTTATTATGTTGAGGTAAGTTCCCTCTATGCCTACTTTCTGGAGAGTTTTTATCATAAATGGGTGTTGAATTTTGTCAAAAGCTTTTTCTGCATCTATTGAGATGATCGTATGGTTTTTCTCCTTCAATTTGTTAATACGGTGTATCACATTGATTGATTTGCATTATTGAAGAATCGTTGCATTCCTGAGATAAACCCCACTTGATCATGGTGTATGATCCTCTTAATGTGCTGCTGGATTCTGTTTGAAAGTATTATGTTGAGGATTTTGCATTTATGTTCATCAGTGATGTTGGCCTGTAGTATTCTTTCTTTGTGACATCTTTGCCTGGTTTTGGTATCAGGGTGATGGTGGCCTCGTAGAATGAGTTTGGGAGTGTTCTTCCCTCTGCTATATTTTGGAAGAGTTTGAGAAAGATAGGTGTTAGCTCTTCTCTATATGCTTGATAGAATTCGCCTGTGAAGCCATCTGGTCCTGGGCTTTGGCATGTTGGAAGATTTTTAACCACAGTCTCAATTTCAGTTCTTGTGATTGGTATGTTTATATTTTCTATTTCTTCCTAGTTCAGTCTCGGACGGTTGTGCTTTCCTAAGAATTTGTCCATTTCTTCCAGGTTGTCCATTTTATTGACATATATTTGCTTGTAGTAATCTCACATGATCCTTTGTATTTCTGCAGTGTCAGTTGTTACTTCTCCTTTCTCATTTCTAATTCTATTGATTTGAGTCTTCTCCCTTTTATTCTTGATGTGTCTGGCTAATGGTTTATCAATTTTGTTTATCTTCTCAAAGAACCAGCTTTTAGTTTTATTGATTTTTGCTATTGTTTCCTTCATTTCTTTTTCATTTATTTCTGATCTGATCTTTATGATTTCTTTTCTTCAGCTAACTTCGGGTTTTTTTTTTTGTTCTTCTTTCTCTAATTGCTTTAGGTGTAAAGTTAGGTTGTTTATTTGAGGTGTTTCTTGTTTCTTGAGGTAGGATTGTATTGCTATAAACTTCCCTCTTAGAACTGCTTTTGCTGGATCCCATAGGTTTTCAGTCATCGTGTTTTCATTGTCATTTGTTTCTAGGTACTTCTTGATTGCCTCCTTGATTTCTTCAGTGATCTCTTGGTTATTAAGTAGTGTATTGTTTAGCCTCCATGTGTTTGTATTTTTTACAGCTTTTTTCCTGTAATTGATATCTAGTCTCATAACGTTTTGGTCAGAAAAGGTAGTTGATACTATTTCAATTTTCTTAAATTTACCAAGGCTTGATTTGTGACCCAAGATATGATCTATCCTTGAGAATGTTCCATGAGCACTTGAAAAGAAAGTATATTGTGTTGTTTTTGGATGGAATGTCCTATAAATATCAATTAAGTCCATCTTGTTTAATGTATCATTTAATGCTTGTGTTTCCTTATTTATTTTCATATTGGATAATCTGTCCATTGGTGAAAGTTGGGTGTTAAAGTCTCCTGCAATGATTGTGTTACTGTCGAATTCCACTTTTATGGCTGTTAGCATTTGCCTTATGTATTGAGGTGTTCCTATGTTGGGTGCATAAATATTTACCATTGTTATATCTTCTTTTTGGATTGATCCCTTGATCATTATGTAGTGACCCTCTTTGTCTCTTGTAATAGTCTTTATTTTAAAGTCTATTTTTTCTGATATGAGAACTGCTACTCCAGCTTTCTTTTTATTTCTATTTGTGTGGAATACCTTTTTCCATCCCCTCACTTTCAGTCTGTATGTGTCCCTATGTCTGAAGTGGGTCTCTTGTAGACAACATATATCCGGGTCCTTTTTTTGTATCCATTCAACTAGTCTGTGTCTTTTGGTTGGAGCATTTAATCCAATTACCTCTAAGGTAATTATCAATATGTATGTTCCTATTACCATTTTCTTGATTGTTTTTGGTTTGTTATTGTAGGTCTTTTCCTTCTCTGTGTTTCCTTCCTGGAGAAGTTCCTTTAGCATTTGTAGTAAAGCTGCTTTGGTGGTGCTGAATTCTCTTAACTTTTGCTTGTCTGTAAAGGTTTTAATTCCTCCATCGAATCTGAATGAGGTCCTTGCTGGTAGAGTAATATTGGTTGCAATATTTTCCCTTTCATCACTTTAAATATGTCCTGCCACTCCCTTCTGGCTTGCAGCGTTTCTGCTGAAAAATCAGCTGTTAACCTTATGGGGATTCCCTTGTATGTTATATGTTGTTTTTCCTTTGCTGCTTTTAATATTTTTTCTTTGTATTTAATTTTTGATAGTTTGATTAATATGTGTCTTGTCATGTTTCTCCTTGGATTTATCCTATATGGAACTCTCTGTGCTTCCTCACCTTGATTAACCATTTCCTTTCCCATATTAGGGAAGTTTTCAACTATAATCTCTTCACATATTATCTCAGACCATTTCTTTTCCTCGTCTTCTTCTGGGACCCCTATAATTCGAATGTTGGTACATTTAATGTTGTCCGAGAGGTTTCAAAGACTGTCCTCAATTCTCTCCATTCTTTTTTCTTTATTCTGTGCTGCAGTAGTTATTTCCACTATTTTATCATCCAGGTCACTTATCCATTCTTCTGCCTCAGTTTTTCTGCTATTGATTCCTTCTAGAGAATTTTTAATTTCATTTATTGTGTTGTTAATGATTGTTTGTTTGCTCTTTAGTTCTCCTAGGTCCTTGTTAAATGTTTCTTGTATTTTCTCCATTCTATTTCCAAGATTTTGGATCATCTTTACTATCATTACTCTGAGTTCTTTTTCAGGTAGACTGCCTATTTCCTCTTCATTTGTTTGGTCTGGTAGGTTTTAACCTTGCTCCTTCATCTGCTGTATGTTTCTCTGTCTTCTCATTTTGCTTAACTTACCGTGTTTGGGGTCTCCTTTAGGCAGGCTGCAGGTTCATAGTTCCCATTGTCTTTTAGTGTCTGGCCCCAGTGGCTAAGGTTGGTTCAGTGGGCTGTGTAGGCTTCCTGGTGGAGGGGACTGGTGCCTGTGTTCTGGTGGATGAGTTTGGATCTTGTCTTTCTGGTGGGCAGGACTGCATCCGGTGGTTTCTTTTGGGGTGTCTGCAACGTTATTATGATTTTAGGCAGCCTCTCTGCTAATGGGTGGGGTTGTGTTCCTGTCTTGCTAGTTGTTTGGCATAGGGTGTCCTTCATTGTAGCTTGCTGGTCATTGAGTGGACCTGGTCTAAGTGTTGAGATGCTGATCTCTGGGAGAGCTTTCGTTGTTTGATATTAATTTGAGCCAGGAGTTCTCTGGTGGACCAATGTCCTGAACTCAGCTCTCTCATCTCAGAGGCACAGGCCTAACACCCGGCTGGAGCACCAAGACCCTGTCAGCCACATGTCTCACAAGAAAAGGGAGAAAAAAAGAAAGAAAGAAAAAATAAATAAAATAAAATAATTAAAAAGTAAAAAAAAATTATTAAAAATAAAAATATTTTAAAGTAATAAAAACAAAGAAAGAAGAGAGCAACCAAACCAAAAAACAAATCCACCAATGTTTTAAGAAGAGCTAAAAACTATACTAAAAGAAAAAAAAACCACAAAAAACAGACAGACAGAACTGTAGGACAAATAGTAAAAGCAAAGCTATACACACAAAATCACACAAAGAAACATACACACTCAGAAAAAGAGAAAAAGGAAAAATATATATATCTATCTATATATATTTTTAAAAAGGCAGAGAGCAACCCAATCAATAAACAAATGTACCAATGATAATAAACTCTAAATAGTCAACTAAGATAGTCATAAAACAAGAAAATAATTAGATGCAGAAAGCAAACCGCAAGTCTACAGTTGCTCCCGAACTCCACCCTCTCAATTTTGGGATGATATGTTGTCTATTCAGGTATTCCACAGATGCAGGGTAAATCAGGTTGATTGTGGAGATTTAATCCGCTGCTCCTGAGGCTGCTGGGAGAGATTTCCCTTTCTCTTCTTTGTTAGCACAGCTCCGGGGGTTCAGCTTCGGATTTGGCCCCGCCTCTGCGCGTCGTCGGTCACCTCAGGGCATCTGTTCTTTGCTCAGACAGGACGTGTTAAAGGAGAAGCTGATTAGGGGGCTCTGGCTCACTCAGGCCGGTGGGGGGAGGGAGGGGGATGGAAGGCAGGACGAGCCTGTGGCAGCAGAGGCTGGCATATCTTTGCAACAGCCTGAGGCACGCCTTGTGTTTTCCCCGGGGAAGTTGTCTCTGGATCACGAGCCCCTGGCAGTGGCGGGCTGCACAGGCTCCCGGGAGGGAAGGTGTGGATAGTGACCTGTGCTTGCCTACAGGCTTCCTGGTGGCTGCAGGAGCAGCCTTAGCGTCTCATGCCCGTCTCTGGGCTCTGCGCTGATAGCAGCAGCTCTCGCCCGTCTCTGGAGCTCGTTTAGGCGGTGCTCTGAATCCCCTCTCCTCGCACACCCTGCAACAATGGTTTCTTGCCTCTTAGGCAGTTCCAGACTTTTTCCTGTACTCCCTCCCGGCTAGCTGTGTCGCACTAGCCCTTCAGACTGTGTTCACGCCGCCAACCCCAGTCCTCTCCCTGGGATCTGACCTCCGAATCCCGAGCCTCAGCTCCCAGCCCCAACCCGCCCCAGCGGGTGAGTAGACAAGCCTCTCAGGCTGGTGAGTGCTGGTTGGCATGGATCCTCTGTACAGGAATCTCTCCGCTTTGCCCTCTGCACCTCTGTTGCTGCACTCTCCTCTGTGGCTCTGGGGTTTCCCCCCTGCCCACCCCCCATCTCTGCCAGTGAAGGGGCTTCCTAGTGTGTGGAAACTTTTCCTCCTTCACAGCTCCCTCCCAGAGGTGCAGGTCCCATCCCTATTCTTTTGTCTCTGTTTTTTCTTTTTTCGTTTGCCCTACCCAGGTACATGGGGAGTTTCTTGCCTTTTGGGAAGCCTGAGGTCTTCTGCCAGCATTCAGTAGGTGTTCTGTAGGAGTTGTTCCACTTGTAGATGTATTTCTGATATATTTGTGGAGAGGAAGGTGATCTCTATTTCTTACTCCTCTGCCATCTTGAAGGTCCCTCAGGTCTCCATATTTTAAAAGGAGCTCCCTGTTCCAGTTTTTAGATCCTGAGTAAATCCGCAAAAAGAATAGAATAGAATAGAATAGAATAGGACAGAATGGAACAGAATAGAATAGGACAAACAAACAATCAAAAAATAAAGCCATGCCAATCTCATCTCGTTTTCTGTGTTTTAGGTTTGATCAAGACAGGGTTTAATGCAGCTAACAGTCCGCCTAGAAACATTTGAGGTGCACACAGGAGGGGCCAGACTCTTCGTACTACTGCTTGCTGATCCACAGGTGCAAGAAGGTCCACAGCGAGGCCAGGATGGAGATGTGCATCCACACAGAGTATTTGTGCTCAGGGGGCACGATAATCTTGATCTTCATCGTGCTGGGAGCCTGGGCAGCAACCTCCTTCTGCATCCTGTTGGCAATGCCTGGGTGCATGGTGGTCCCACCAGACAACACTGTGTTTTCATAGAGGTCCTTGAGAATGTTGACATCAAATGTGACAGCAGTAGGTTGGAGTGAGCAGCCCAAAGTTCTGCAAAGTGGCCGAGGACTTTGATTTTACATTTTTTTTTTTTTTAAATCTTCTTTCCAAATATCGTGAGCTGCATGTTACAGAAAGCCCCTTGCCTTCCCCAATGCCACCCCACTTCTCACTAGGAAAAGGGCCAGTCCTTGCCTGAGTCCACACAGGCAAGGGTGATAGCATTGCTTCTGTGTACATTATGTAATCCAATTTTTATAAAAATCTTTTCCTTAACACTTGCTCTTTTTGTTTATGTTGAATGGCCAGCCATCATGGCTCCCCTTGTTTCCCCCCAACTTAAGATGTACGAAGGCTTTTGGTCCCCCTGGGAGCAGGTTGAGGTGCGGAGGCAGCAGGGCTCACCTGTGCACTGACTTGAGACCAGTTCAATAAAGTGTGCACCCTAAAGAAAAAAAAGAAAGAAAAGGAATTTTAAAAAAAATAAATAAAAGGAGCCCCCTGCACTGCCTAAAATGCTGCTTAGACCAGGTTCAGCTTCTTTATTCCCATAGTCTTGGAATAAAGTCACACCAGGAAACTGCTTCATGGTACATGAAATGCCCCATTCTAACATCAAGCATTTAAGGACAGGATGAGGGTGGGGATAAATGATTCTTCATCAGAGAAGACATTCGTTTGATAGATGTAGAGAAGTAAAAGCTAGTGCAGAGGGAGGATTTTTCTCCCTCTCACAGATTCAAAGAGGAAGCAATGTGGTAAAACAAACAAACAAACAAACAAAACCCAGTTCTTGCCTCTATAAGAATAAAGCATCACACCATGTATTTCATAAAAATAATAACCTATGAATAGCTAATAGCTTTTTTGACCCAAAAGCTGCTAACAACGTTAGTATCCAAATTCTTAATTGTATCTGTTCATGATACTTTGTTGTACAGATGATGTGAAAGTTGTTTCAATAATATGAGTATTTTATAATCGAGGTCTAAATGACATTGGTATTTAATGTGATGATAATTGCGGGGAGGCTATTGAAACAAGAGTTCAAGTAGAAGATAAAACCTCACTCATGTTGCTGCACACTTTTTCCATGCAACCTTTGCCCAGCTTCCAATTTAAAGGGTCAAAATTACTTTTATCCCTATAGTATAAGTGTTTCTTTCTTAGACTGAAATCAATTACTCTTGGCATGGAGTAATTAAATGAACTAATTAGATGTTGATTCAAATTAGGACCACACTTCTTTCAAACATTCTTGCACTAAACTCTGACTATCAACTGTCTGTTGTTAGTATCTTTTCTGCCTCTGTTCTTGATGTTTTCTGGAAAATAACACTTGTTATAGGAGAAAATAATTACTAAATATTTTAATTGTTTTTTTACTCCTGGAAACTGAGAGGTTTTCTATAAATGTGAATTCACAAAAGAATATACCTCGTTGCCTATGTCTGCTGTCAACTTTACTACTCAGGTTAATTTAATTTCAATTATTTTAGTGCATATCATACTGTAAAGTGATTTCAATTTCTTCCTGATGTAACTATCCATTACTTTGTTGTTCTCTGGCTTATTGTATAAGATACATTTTTGCCTAATATTTTTGCATTATTTTATTATTTTCTTAAATCCTTAACTGAATTGATAATGCAGTTCTGCTCCTCCAAGATTTTGAAGTCTAATACTGTCAGGTAGAAAACCAAATCAAATCACATTAAAGAATAAGGCTGAGACCATTTCCCTAGAGTAAATATGCATTGTTGTATATGACTAAAGGAATTACAGGGGCTTATTGTGTTTTACAATTTCATTATATTTGAATGCATATGGATATATTTGTCTCATAGTAAATTTATCTTTCTCCTTCTTTCATAGATAAATTATCCTTTCATCTAAAAGCAAAGATGATAAAGACAAATTCATACATCATGGCACTCATCTCTCTGCACCATCAATTTAAAATGTGATGCATACCCACAGTCTTTAGTTCAAAACTACTCTATGCTGACCTAAAGTAATACTGTTTCCTGATCTCACCCATGTGCTGTATATGTGCGTGAATGTATTTCAAATGCAGGAGTTTGTGATCATGATGTTCTGAAAACATAATGTGAACACAAGATCACCCCAGGGTTCAATGCACCATCCCTTCAGTGCAAACCTCTTGTGCCCCTATCCATTTGTCGACAGTTCAGTAGCCTTGGAGCATTCTCTGGATTATTATCCACATAAGCAGATCTATTGTCTCCTATCTACTTCAATATGTGAAATGTTATTTCTCACATGATCAGGTATGTATCATCATGTTGCTGTAAGTCAATTCTTCTCAGCTTAAGTACATTTTGTTTTCTTCTTTCTCAACTACACTTATTTAGTTTGGGTCACAATTATGTAGAAAAAGAATCTGATATTCATTTTTAGACCATATACATTATTTTTAAATAAACAACAGAAATCAAACTTGGGAAAATGGAAGTCAAGGGAAGGGTCAGAACACCAGGATTCAAGCAGAGCCTGGATCAGGGCAGTGATAGAAACTTAAGCAGGAGGGGTTGAAAAACCCTTTTCAGAGTGCTAAATTAGCATTAGTCAGCACCAGGATATCTTAATTTTAGGATATCACTGCACCAAATTTTAAACACTGGGGAGAAAAGAAACTGCTCAGTTTCAATCAAGTGTTTACTTCTGGATCAGTTAGTGATAGCCAGAAGTGCTTGGGTCACATAGCACATATGTGACCACAAGTCTGCTGCAAGAGACTCTGGGGCTAAGGTAAGCCAGAGTCCCCAAGAGGTGTCTTTCTCTAATAGTATAGACAAGTGCTAATAAGTTACAAACAGCTACTACTTAAGGGATTGGTGATATATTAATAGTATAGATAGAGGAAAATATTATGAGAGTAGTTAATAAGGCAATATACAGAGAAACACTATGTGGTTTACTTATTTTAACTGAGGACCTTTAATATATATCTTCATGAAATCGTTCCTCTATGAGAACTTTTCTAATGATATCAGAACCTCAGAGGTCTTTTCCTGCACCCATTCCCACCCTACCTTGACATAAAACCTAGGGCAAATCTCAATTTAATTTCCAGTGCTCTTTATTTATAAATTTATTTATTGAGATATTTCTTCTAATCTCTAATAAATGAACATTCTTTAGTTGGACCAGAATCATGTCTCCAACCCAGGCAAAGAACTTATGCAACAGACCATTTGAACAAATATTAAGGAAACCAGAACTGAAGGGGATTTCCAGGTCAACCAGAAGCTACCTTGTAAAATGTGTTTAACTTTATTAGGTTAAACTAACTCAAAAGGGTTTAAATACTTTCAATGACTAGAGCAGGGAATTCATAGGTGAAGCTAGAAATAGGACATGAATTTAAGAGGAAGAAAACCAAATAAAGGGGAATAGGAAAGTGGTGTTTTTTGTTTGTTTGTTTTTTGTTTTCTCAATGACCACTAGCAGGATCAAGCCTACATCTATGAACAGTTTTGGTGGATTTGTCACACGATTTCTCATCATTAGCAAGATACCTGAGAACTCAGTTTCTTCTAAAGGAGAAATGAATACTAACTTGGAGAAAGGGGTTTTTTTTTTTGTAATCATATAGGACTGGCCTATACTTCATTGCCTAGGGTTTTTGTTTCTTTGTTTGTTTGTTTTGTTTCCTTTTGTTTTCTGCTGTCTGACTCATGTGTTGAATCCTTCATTGACTTCTGGAAGCTTATGTTTCTTCCTGTTATATTCTACAGTAATGTTTATTAAATATCCAAAGCCAAGCTATGATTTAATCGGGACTTAGATGCTTACATTATAACATAATGTTAATGTAAGTGATATGTTAACTTTTTATACACATGTATGTTTGTCCTATATTAGTATTTATAGCTTCCTCAATATATCACCTATTTATGGATAAGGGTCAAGTTTTTAATATGCCTCAAGATGCACTAGGAAAAGTAAATCAATATTATGTCCTCATAAATGGACTAATTCTTACTGGAGGAATGAGTGTTATAATGATGCCATACTGTGTCTATGTAAGATGTTATAATGTTACCAAATGACCTGGAATATTTCATTAATATATTTAACCTATTTAGATATACAAGTAGTAAGAATAACTTTCCTCAGCAGAATTTTTTAAAAAATACATTACACACTTTATTAGTCCACTTTTTTTCACTTAACTACTTGCTGGACCAGTCAATGAGCCCTGTTGCCTCTGTAAATCACATTGATTGATGCCTCGGGTACATCAAATGCCTATAACAGGTCAGCTTCCCTCTGGATGGCCATTAGCTTCGGCTTCTACCATGTGGGTTTTATACTTAAGAAGATAGGATGAATTTTTTCTCAGAGCTAGTTATACCACTTGTACTCACAATTACAGCAATGTCACTTACATATTAAGAAAGTTAAAATAAATTTGAAATAGAAAAGATTTATTATTTTGATACAAACTATTGTGCATCATTTTGTAAATCAATAGAAATAATATAAGGGAAAAATAGGTGTGGGCCACATAACTGTGAAATATTGGGATATAGAAATAGAATAGGTTTTTATATAGGTTGTCACACAAGTGTTTTCAAACTCTCTTTGCAGAGTGAAAAAACTAAACCCAGAAATATTAAATGATATATGATGGGTATGTTTCATGTGATGCTGATAATATCAATTGTCATTCGACAACCTGTATCTGTAAAAATGCCTTCTTCTCCATAAAAATATAAATTAATAAATTATATAAATACATATCTGTAGATGTATGCATGTGTACATACATGCACTGCATGCATGTATACAAATTTCTATATAATTTTCTTTATTCATTTTTGAATTCAAGAAACCAGACCAAAAAAGATAATTTTACCTTAACTGACTTACAAATTTACTTCTATTTGGCTTAGTCTACAGACATAGAAGGAGAAAAAAAAATACTCTAACTTCACTCATCAATTACATTTTTAGGATGGCAAGTTTGGAGTTGTCAAGTTGACACCTCAGGTAAAAGATTTACTAGTTTTTTCAAAGCTTGAGAAGTGAATTGTGTTATCTCTGTTTTATAATCTCTTATAACTAATATTATTTTGAAAAATAGAGTGTAAAATTATAACATAAAGAACAATTGCTCCTGCTATTCTTAAGTCACTATGCCAGGATACCTTGTAATTTTGAGGTAATTTCTTTTTTCTTCTCTAGACATGAGTATTCCTTCGTAAAGAACATGAAAAAACATAGGAAGAAGAGACAGTTTTTCTTGAAAATTCAGGCAAGACTGTGTTCTAACATGAGCCAATTTTTAACAGAATATTTTTCCTTTACTCTTCTTTAACATAGATCCCCACTCTGTAATACAACTTTTTACTTTGATGATGTCAGAGCAAAAAATTTTACCAGATAATATTAAACAGGCAAGGAAGACTTTATTCAAGGGAAGAGAGGCTGGAACTCAGTCTGAGCTCAGCTCCACTGAGATAAAGAGCAGGATGATTTTAAGACTGGGGGAGGAGGAGCGTAGGCCATGTGCATTTGCTAATTCATTTTAGGAAAAGGAAAAGTAAACTTCCTCGTATCTTTATTATAGGAGTGAGGTGCCCACTGAAGTTACCCTCCTACTTTCTCCCAAACACTGGGAGATAGAGAAGCTATCTTCCTTGATGTTTACATTTCAAAGGGATGATTCTTAAGTCCTTGAGAAACATATTCTTGGGTTGTAAAACTGACAAGAGGCTTTTAAATTGATTTACATCTCAAAGGGGCAGAGTAAGAATTTGCAATTGCAAGTAGTCTCAAAAAAAAAAAAAAAAAAAAAGGCTCTAAGGAAAGGGAGGTCAAGACCTAGAATCTGGATCTGGAATCAGCCTGTCTAAAGTTTAGTTTAACTGAAGAGGACATTAAAGCTGCCTTGGTCCGCGGAAATACTCTATTTCTTCAGTGGGCAGTGTGGTAGCCACTGGCCACATGTGGCTATTGAGCACTTGAAATGAGGCTATTATGACTGAGTTATTGAATGTTTAATTGTATTTACATTCAGTTAAGGTAAATTTAATTAGCCACATTAATTAAATGTGGCTAGTGGCTGCAGTATTGCACAGCATAGATATAAATTAAGGCATAATCGATAGTTATTATTTTGAACAAAAGTAGAATCGTAGTTAAGAATGAGAAATAATTGACCCTCTGTAAAGCACCTGCATTTATGTTTGGGACATTTGATGTGCTCCTTTTGGTTGCTGTTCTCTAATTTTTGGTTGTCATGTTCTTTCACTTATGATGGATCATCAAAAATCACCAACTAAACACACACCAACTTATTAATTTTCAAATATGTGTGCTCGATTATTACTCATTTTCCAAATATAAGAAAGGCAGACAGCAGCATGGAATTTCTTGAGAGAGAAGAGTAAACTTCCAAGTTTTGCATTTCTGCTTTGATAACAATTGTGTTATATATTCAGTGCTTGAGATACACAACACTGTATTTCAAAACCAGAATCTCTCTTTGCCTTTCTCTGAAAGTGCCATTGGTTGTTTATCTCACTTTTTTTTTTCCTGAATGAGTGAAGTGGTTAAATGCCCATGTCCCTAAGTAGATAATTTTCCACTGCCTATTCCATTTTTGCTGCAGGAGGTGGAAATCTTCAGCTGATTTCTCTGCATCCTCATTCCTTTTTTTGTTTCCTTTGTTTTTGAAAGATATACACCTTCATCCTAAGATTAACATTTGTCCTCACGTTATCTCTTTATCTAGCTGTCTCTTTAGTACTTATATTAGTCATCAATTCTCCTCCCACTTGTAATGTCAACCTCTCTTTCTACTGATTCTTTCTCTGACCTGAACCTAAAGTTAAAAAAATTTCCAACCAAGAACCAATGAAACTATAGCCGCAAAAATAACAACAACCCTCTACATACTCTCTTGGTTAAGTTATGATCACTTGCTCCAATTTTTAATGTGTTGAAATATAAGTAAGGCTTAAAGACATTCCCAGAATCCCTATTAACAAACATATTCTAGGAAAAGAAACAAATAAACAGAAACTAACCCAGTCTTGCAGATATAGAAGTAAAAATTGTTAAAAAAGAAAAAAGGGTACAAAAAAGAAAGCAAGAAAGCAAGCAGTGAATCCAATATAGTACCAAAAAAGTTAATACACTATACCCAAGTAGGTTTCATAGCAAAAATGAATGTTTCATCATTTGGTTATTTGTTAATATAACACATCATTTCATTAAGTCATAAAGGAAAATATGTGAGAGGTTGTATAGAATTCCGTCTTAAAAAACAGTACAACCTAGGAAAGAAAAGTTCAAAGTATAGACTCTGATAATCCAGGTTTAAGACTTGGCTTTGCCCCACTTTTGCTGTGTCTCCTTGACCAATTCATGTAACTTCTCTCTGCTTATTTTATTATCTGTAAAATTGGAATAACAATAGTGCCTGATTCATAAAGTTTAGAGGATAAAAGAGCTAGTTCATTTAAAGCATTTTACTTAGTGTTTGGCACAAGATAAAACCTCAATGCATATTAGGTATTAGTATTTTTATTATATTATATTATTTTATATATATAATATTTCAGTTGACTCTTGAACAACACAGGTTTAAACTGCACAGGTCTATTTATATGCTGATTTTTTTAAATAGTAAATACTACAGTACTACATGATCCACCACTGTTAGCTGAATCCGAGGATTCGAAACAATGGATACGGAGGGCCGACTATAAAGTTGTACGTGGAATTTCGACTGCTTGGAGGATAGGCACCTCTAACACTCGAGTTGTTCAAGAGTCAAATGTATATTACATTATATTACATTACATTACATTATATTATATTATATTATATTAATTTGCTTTCTACTTTAGCGTCAATTTTCTCCAGAGTCCTTCTTTACTGTTTTCCTACTACCATTGTGGGCAACCTCATTCATTACTAAAACATGGCTTTTCAGATTTGACTGGCAAATTTTTGTTATAGCTCATATCTCTATAACGTTCCAGCCTCATCCATATTCTCAGCTATCAATACTTATTGTACATGACTACTAGGTTGTCCTTGGATAGATCACTATATCAAATGTAAAATAACTACCACTACCTTCCGTCTCTCTACCTTAACCCCATGTTTGCTTCTTACCTAGGCATACTCTATTACTGATTTAGGCAATATTGATTCTAACTCTTAAATTAAAAAATTTAGAAATACTTGCTTTTTCTCCCTCACCTGAGCTATATGGCTATTGTTAATATTATACAGGTGAAATGGAGAAACAATCAGCTTGGAAATTTTTGGCACATGACAAGAATTTGTTCCATACTAATGACTAAAGGAGTATGATAAGTCGCCAATAAGATGTGCATTTCCTTATATATTTTCTGTGTCTGTCACCTTCTTTTAATTTAATTTCACCTCCCACAATTTGGATTAGGTTTTCATCTGCTCTTTCCCAGGCTACAGAATCTGCCTCTGATTTTCCAGCTTCCCAATTAATCCTTTATATCTTCAGTATATTCAATGGGCTTCATTTATTATAGCTTATACTTGAAAACCTCTTAGTAGCTTTTCAAGCCCTTCAGAATCACTTCCGGCCATGCTTTTGCATTCTTGAATCTCTGCTCACTTTAGTCCTTGGCCACTCCCAGAACTGCTATATTTCCCAAACAGCCCAGGATTTTTCTCATATTTTTGGCTTTCTACACACTGGTTTCCCTTGTTTGAGTCACTTTTCCCCTTTCCCATTTGGAAAAATACTGATTTTACCTTCTTTGAGACCCAACTAAACTGCTATCTCTTCTATGAAAATCTCTTTTCTCCAAAAAACTTTGTAATATAAAAATTTCTCCCACTGAACTTACAAAACATAATTGTGGTATCTTATCAAATTATATTATAAATATTTTATGCTTTCATTTTTTTTCCTAGTAGAGTGTGAGTTCTTAGCAATTAGGTATTGTTTTCTTAATATCTGTACATCCATATAATTAATGACTTGCCTCAATTGATCTTTACATGCATGACTAATATTTTGGAATATGTGCATCATTCAAGAAAACATGTTACTAAAGTTTGTTATTTAGTTTTGATAACGATAAGAAGTCTCTATTAAAATTGTTTTTAAAAAAGATTTCTTACCCCCATGTTAAAAAAAACCCTAAAACTGTAATAATTAAATATTAAGATGCCTGTTTAATAATTAAACTTTAATTCAATTTATAATGTTATTTTGAATATTTTAAGATATAAAATAATTTGTATTTGATTATTTCAACTTTTCAAACATTCTTTTAATTATTGAATTTTCATTCATTTTGGCTCATTCTCTCTAGTATTTTAGAGGATAGGTCGCCACCTGGTGGAAATTTTAAGTCTTAACTAAATGACCTAAAACAATTTTGTGTAGCTTGCTTGTTATTGTTATTATGAGCATGTTAATAAGGATTCCGGTTGCAGTAGAGAAAATGTATTAAATTAATGAGCTGAAATCTAGTGTAAAATAAGAGAAAATACGTTTTAAAATTAAACAAATGTGTTTCTGCTTGCCTTAACCATCCATTTGTATCACAATGAATTTCATACTGTGAATATTAAGGCTGTTGAAACTCAACAGATAGAAAAATAACCATTGGTGACTTAAATCATAAACCATGATTTGCTTTTGCTGATATCAGGCAAGTTAAAAAAAAAATCTCTAAATTTCTATTGTTTTTGTTTTAGTAAGTCTCATATACAAACATTTCAAAGCTGATCATACTCATTATTTCTGAAGCAGTAAATTATTGAGAATAATTCTAGTGGTTGGTAGAGTTTCTTTCTAAGATTCTAGAGTAGCTGATTATATCCTCAGTACAATTCTTGACATCACCTCGAAAGGCAGTGTATTTTCATCTAATGAGGGTGTTATTCTTGTTGGATACAGTTTTATTTCCAAAAAATTAAAATTTAATATCACCATAATGGAATGTTTGCCTAGACATGCTAGGCCTGACAGAGATGATTTATGTTTCTGAAAATATAACTAAATTGCACAGACCCCTTGAGGAACCTAAAAGCAGAATGTGTTAGGGAATGAGGGTTACATTGTGAAGGAGGAAAGCTCAAGAGCAGTCCCAGTTCGGTTACTAATTCACTGTGTGATCTTAATAATAATGATATAAATATTATTATTTATAAGATAATGCAAAGTAGTTTTATACCACGTATTATTAAATCTTCACAACAATCATATTATCCAGGTTCCCTTATCATCTGGATGGTATAAATGACAAAACAAGTTCAGAGACACAAAATACCTTTCAAGTTCAAAGGACACTGCCAGAAAATTCAGCGAGACTATCTGAGGTTCTGTTTGCCCACTGGAAAAATAATAATCATCTCTAAATTTTTTCAAGATTTTAGTTTCTCATGAGTTGAATCATAATTACTAGATATGTTTCATTGTGGGAACAATTCATGTGCTTCTAAATTATGTTATGCATATTTTATTATGATTCTATCATACATAGATAATGTATGGTACAATAGTAATGTAAAGAACAATCCAGAAAAATATAAATGCATAGTTCAAATAAATTAAAACAACGAACCGTAGCAGTTTTTATGGTTAGCACTGCGGAAGTTCCCAGCTATTTATACATGATTATAACAGTCATCTGCAACTGACTTGGATGTAAGATTTATGTTAAAATTGTTGACACTAATCTCTTTAATTTTCTTTAAAATTATATTTCCTATGTATCCATAACTAAACATAATTTAGTTTTGCCTGTTTTTCTCATTTAATCACACTGTACATTATTTCATGTCTTGTTTGTTTTAGTCAATAATGTTTGTGAAAAAAAATTTTTTTTACTTGAAAGAATAATCCAATTATTTTATTTTATTTCATTATTATTTTTTTAACATCTTTATTGGAGTATAATTGCTTTACAATGGTGTGTTAGTTTCTGCTTTATAATAAAGTGAATCAGCCATACATATACATATATTCCCATAGCTCCTCCCACTTGCATCTCCCTCCCATGCTCCCTATCCAACCCCTCTATGTGGTCACAAAGCACCGAGCTGATCTCCCCGTGCTATGTGGCTGCTTCCCACTACCTATCTGTTTTACATTCGGTAGTGTATATATCTCATGCCACTCTCTCATTTCATCCCATCTTACCCTTCACCCTCCCCGTATCCTCAAGTCCATTCTCTACATCTGCGTCTTTATTTGTGTCTTGCCCCTAGGTTCTTCAGAACTGTTTTGTTTTTTTTTTTAAGATTCAATATACATGTGTTAACATACGGTATTTGTTTTTCTCCTTCTGACTTACTTCACTCTGTATGACAGACTCTAGGTCCATCGACCTCACTAAAAATAACTCAATTTCGTTTCTTTTTCTGGCTGAGTAATATTCCACTGTATATATGTGCCACATCTTCTTTATCCATTCATCTGTCGAAGGTCACTTAGGTTGCTTCCATGTCCTGGCTATTGTAAATAGAGCTGCAATGAACATGGTGCTACATGACTCTTTTTGAATTATGGTTTTCTCTGGGTATATGCCCAGTAGTGGGATTGCTTGGTCATATGGTAGTTCTATTTTTAGTTTTTAAGGAACCTCCATACTGTTCTCCATAGTGGCTGTATCAATTTACATTCCCACCAATAGTGCAAGAGGGTTCCCTTTTCTCCACACCCTCTCCAGCATTTATTGTTTGTAGATTTTTTGATGATGGCCATTCTGACTGGTGTGAGGTGATACCTCATTGAAGTTCTGACTTGAATTTCTCTAATGACTAATGATGTTGAGCATCCTTTCATGTGTTTGTTGGCAATCTGTATATATGCTTTGGAGAAATGTCTATTTAGGTCTTCTGCCTATTTTTGTATTGGGTTATTTGTTTTTTTTGATATTGAGTTGCATGGGCTGCTTGTAAATTTTGGAGATTAATCCTTTGTCATTTCCTTCATTTGCAAATATTTTCTCCCATTCTAAGGGTTGTCCTTTAGTCTTGTTTATGGTTTCCTTTGCTGTGCAAAAGCTTTTAAGTTTCATTAAGTACCATTTGTTGCTTTTTGTTTTTATTTCCATTTCTCTAGGAGGTGGGTCAAAAAGGATCTTGCTGTGATTTTTGTCATAGAGTGTTCTGCCTATGTTTTTCTCTAAGAGTTTTATAGTGTCTGGCCTTACATTTAGGTCTTTAATCCATTTTGAGTTTATTTTTGTGTATGGTGTTAGGGAGTGTTCTGATTTCATTCTTTTACATGTAGCTGTCCAGTTTTCCCAGCACCACTTATTGAAGAGGCTGTCTTTTCTCCACTGTATATGCTTGCCTCCTTTATCAAAGATAAGGTGACCATATGTGCGTGGGTTTATCTCTGGGCTTTCTATCCTGTTCCATTGATCTATATTTCTGTTTTTGTGCCAGTACCATACTGTCTTGATTACTGTAGCTTTGTAGTACAGTCTGAAGTCACAGAGCATGATTCCTCCAGCTCCCTTTTTCTTTCTCAAGATTGCTTTGGCTATTTGGGGTCTTTTATGTTTCCATACAAATTGTGAAATTTTTTGTTCTAGTTCTGTGAAAAATGCCATTGGTAGTTTGATAGGGATGGCATTGAATCTGTAGATTGCTTTGGGTAGTAGAGTCATTCTCACAATGTTGATTCTTCCAATCCAAGAACATAGTATATCTCTCCATCTGTTTGTATCATCTTTAATTTCTTTTATCAGTGTCTTATAGTTTTCATCACACAGGTCTTTTGTCTCCTTAGGTAGGTTTATTCCTAGGTACTTTATTCTTTTTGTTGCAGTGGTAAATGGGAGTGCATCCTTAATTTCTCTTTCAGATTTTTTATCATTAGGTTATAGGAATGCAAGATATTTCTGTGCATTAATTTTGTATCCTGCTACTTTACCAAATTCATTGATTAGCTCTAGTAGTTTTCTGGTAGCATCTTTAGGATTCTCTATGTATAGTATCATGTCATCTGCAAAGAGTGATAGCTTTATTTCTTCTTTTCCGATTTAGATTCCTTTTATTCCTTTTTCTTCTCTGATTTCTGTGGCTAAAACTTACAAAACTATGTTAAATAATAGTGGTGAGAGTGGAGAACCTTGTCTTTTTCCTGATCTTAGAGGAAATGGTTTCAGTTTTTCACCATTGAGAACAATGTTGGCTGTGGGTTTGTCATATATGGCCTTTATTATGTTGAGGAAAGTTCCCTCTATGCTTACTTTCTGCAGGGCTTTTATCATAAATGGGTGTTGAATTTCGTCAAAAGCTTTTTCTGCATCTATTGAGTTGATCATATGGTTTTTCTCCTTCAATTTGTTAATATGGTGTATCACATTGATTGATTTGCGTACGTTGAAGAATCTTTGCATTTCTGGGATAAACTCCACTTGATCATGGTGTATGATCCTTTTAGTGTGCTGCTGGATTCAGTTTGCTAGTATTATGTTGAGGATTTTGCATCTATGTTCATCAGTGATAATGGCCTGTAGGTTTCTTTTTTTGTGACATTTTTGTATGGTTTTGGTATCAGGGTGATGGTGGCCTCGTAGAATGACTTTGGGAATGTTCCCCCTCTGCTATATTTTGGAAGAGTTTGAGAAGGATAGGTGTTAGCTCTTCTATAAATGTTTGATAGAATTCGCCTGTGAAGCCATCTGGTCCTGGGCTTTTGTTTGTTGGAAGATTTTCAATCACAGTCTCAATTTCAGTGCTTGCGACTGGTCTGTTTATATTTTCTATTTCTTCCTGGTTCAGTCTCGGACGGTTGTGCTTTTCTAAGAATTTGTTCATTTCTTCCACGTTGTCCATTTTATTGGCTATAGTTGCTTGTAGTAATCTCATGTGATCCTTTGTGTTTCTGCAGTGTCAGTTGTTACTTCTAGTTTTTCATTTCTATTTTTGTTGATTTGAGTCTTCTCCCTTTTTTTCTTGATGAGTCTGGCTAATTGTTTATCTGTTTTATTTATCTTCTGAAAGAACCAGCTTTAGTTTTATTCATCTTTGCTATTGTTTCCTTTATTTCCTTTTCATTTATTTCTGATCTGATCTTTATGATTTCTTTCCTTCTGCTAACTTCGAGATTTTTTTGTTCTTCTTTCTTTAATTGCTTTAGGTGTAAAGTTAGGTTGCTTATTTGAGATGTTTCTTGTTTCTTGAGGGAGGATTGTATTGCTATCAACTTCCCTCTTAGAACTGCTTTTGCTGCATCCCACAGGTTTTGGGGCATTGTGTTTTCACTGTCATTTGTTTCTAGGTATTTCTTGATTTCCTCTTTGATTTCTTCAGTGATCTCTTGGTTACTTAGTAGTGTATTGTTTAGCCTCTATGTCTTTGTATTTTTTACTTATGTTTTCCTGTAATTGATTTCTAGTATCATAGTGTTGTGGTTGGAAAAGATACTTGTTATGCTTTCAATTTTCTTAAATTTACCAAGGCTTGATTTGTGACCCAAGATATGATCTATCCTGGAGAATGTTCCATGAGCACTTGAGAAGAAAGTGTATTCCGTTGTTTTTGGATGGAATGTCCTATAAATACCGATTAAGTCCATCTTGTTTAATGTATCATTTAAAGCTCGTGTTTCCTTATTATTTTCATTTTGGATGATCTGTTCATTGGTGAAAGTGGACTGTTAAATTCCCCTACAATGATTTTGTTACTGTTGATTTCCCCTTTTATGGCTGGTAGTATTTGCCTTATGTATTGAGGTGCTCCTATGTTGGGTGCATAAATATTTACAATTGTTATATCTTCCTCTTGGATTGATCCCTTGATCATTATGTAGTATCCTTCTTTGTCTCCTGTAATAGTCTTTATTTTAAAGTCTATTTTGTCTGATATGAGAATTGCTACTCCAGCTTTCTTTTGATTTCCATTTGCATGGACTATCTTTTTCCATCCTCTCACTTTCAGTCTGTATGTGTCCCTAGGCCTGAAGTGGGTCTCTTGTAGACAACATATATACGGGTCTTGTTTTTGTATCCATGCAGCCAGTCTATGTCTTTTGGTTAGAGCATTTAATCCATTTACTTTTAAGGTAATTATTGATATGTATGTTCCTATTACCATTTTCTTGATTGTTTTGCGTTTGTTATTATAGGTTTTTTCCTTCTCTGTGTTTCCTGCCTAGAGAAGTTCCTTTAGCATTTGTAGTAAAGCTGGTTTGGTGCTGCTGAATTTTCTTAGCTTTTGCTTGTCTGTAAAGGTTTTAATTTCTCCGTCGAATCTGAATGAGATCCTTGCTGGGTAGAGTGATCTTGGTTGTAGGTTTTTCCCTTTCATCACTTTAAGTATGTCCTGCCACTCCCTTCTAGCTTACAGAGTTTCTGCTGAAAGATTAGCTGTTAAACTTATGGGCAGTCCCCTGTATATTATTTGTTGATCTTCCCTGCTGCTTTTAACATATTTTTTTGTATTTAATTTTTGATTGTTTGATTAATATGTGTCTTGACATGTTTCTCCTTGGATTTATCCTGTGTGGGACTCTCTGTGCTTCCTGGACTTAGTTGACTATTTCCTTTCCCATATTAGGGAAGTTTTCAACTATAATCTCTTCAAATATTTCTCAGACCCTTTCTTCTTCTTGTCTTCTTCTTGGACCCCTATAATTCGAATGTTGGTATGTTTAATGTTTTCCCAGAGGTCTCAAAGACTGTCCTCAATTCTCTTTATTCTTTTTTCATTATTCTGTGCTGTGGTAGTGATTTCCACTATCTTATCTTCCAGGTCAGTTATCCGTCCTTGTGCCTCAGTTTTTCTGCTATTGATTCCTTATAGAGAATTTTTAATTTCATTTATTGTGCTGTTCCTGATTGTTAGTGTGCTCTTTAGTTCTTCTAGATCCTTGTTAAACGTTTCTTGTATTTCCTCCATTCTATTTCCAAGATTTTGGATCATCTTTGCTATCATTACTCTGAATTCTTTTTCAGGTAGACTGCCTATTTCCTCTTCATTTGCTTGGTCTGGTAGGTATTTACTTTGCTCCTTTATCTGCTGTGTTTTTCTCTGTCTTTTCATTTTGCTTAACTTACTGTGTTTGGGGTCACCTTTTCGCAGGCTGCAGATTCAGTTCCTGTTGTTTTTGGTGTCTGCCCCCAGTGGCTAAGGTTCGTTCAGTGGGTTTTGTAGGGTTCCTGGTGGAGTGGACTGTTACCTCTGTTCTTGTGGATGAGGCTGGATCTTGCCTTTCTGGTGGGCAAGACCGCGTCCGGTGGTGTGTTTTGGGGTGTCTGTGAGTTATTATTATTTTAGGCAGCCTCTCTGCTAATGGGTGGGGCTGTGTTCATGTGTTGCTAGTTGTTTGGCATAGGGTGTCCAGCACTGTAGCTTGCTGGTCATTGAGTGGAGCTGGGTCTTCGCATTGAGATGGAGATCTCTGAGAGAGCTTTCGCCGTTTGATATAACATGGAGCCCGGAGGTCTCTGGTGGACCAATGTCCTGAACTCGGCTCTCCCACCTCAGAGTCACAGGCCTGACACCTGGCTGGAGCACCAAGACCCTGTCAGGTACACAGCTTAGAAGAAAAGGGAGGAAAAAAGAAATAAATAAATTAAATTAAATATTTTTATTAAAATAAAAAAATTTAGTAAAAATAAAAAAAATTAAAGTAATAAAAAAAAGAAAGAAAGAAGAGAGCAACCATACCCCAAAACAAATCCACCAAAGATAATAAGCACTAAAAACTGTACTCAAAAAAAAAAAAACAAAAAACGGACAGACAGAACCATAGGACAAATCGTAAAAGCAAAGCTATACAGACAAAGTCACACGAAGAAGCATACACATACACAGTCACAAAAAGTAAAAGGAAAATATTATATCTATATATAAAAAAAAAGGAAGAGAGCAACCAAATCAATAAACAAATCTACCAATGAAAATAAATTCTAAATACTAAACTAAGATAAACATAAGACCAGAAACAAATTAGCTGCAGGACACAAACCCCAAGTCTACAGTTGCTCCCAAAGTCCACCACCTCAATTTTGGGATGATTCTTTGTCTATTCAGGTATTCCACAGATGCAGTGTACATCAAGTTGTTTGTGGAGATTTAATCTGCTGCTCCTGAGGTTGCTGGGGATATTTCCCTTTCTCTTCTTTGTTCACACAGCTCCTGGGGTTCAGCTTTGGATTTGGCCCCACCTCTGCATGTAGGTCGCCTGAGGGCATCTGTTCTTCCCCCAGCCAGGATGGGGTTAAAGCAGCAGCTGATTAGGGGCTCTGGCTCACTCAGGCTGAGGAGAGGGAAGGGTACATAATGTGGGGCGGCCTGCAGCGGTAGAGGCCGGCATGACATTGCAACAGCCTGAGGCGCGCTGTGTGTTCTCCCGGGGAAGTTGTCCCTGGATCACGAGCCCCTGGCAGTGGCGGGCTGCACAGGCTCCTGGGAGGGGAGGTGTGGATAGTGACCTGTGCTTGCACACAGGCTTCTTGGTGACTGCAGCAGCAGCCTTAGCATCTCATGCCCATCTCTGGTGTCTGTGCTGATAGCCTTGTCTTGCACCTGTCTCTGGAGCTTGTTTAGGCGGTGCTCTGAATCTCCTGTCCTTGCACACCCCGAAACAATGGTCTCTTGTCTCTTAGGCAGGTCCAGACTTTTTCCCGGACTCCCTCCTGGCTAGCTGTGGCGCACTAGCCCCCTTCAGGCTGTGTTCATGCAGCCAACCCCAGTCCTCTCCCTGGGATCTGACCTCCGAAGCCCGAGCCTCAGCTCCCAGTCCCCACCCATCCCGGTGGGTGAGCAGACAAGCCTCTCAGGCTGGTGAGTGCTGGTCGGCACCGATCCTCTTTGTGGGAATCTCTCCGCCTTGCCCTCTGCACCCCTGTTGCTGTGCTCTCCTCCGTGGCTCCGAAGCTTCCCCCCAACCCCGCCACCTGCCTGTCTCCACCATCGAAGGGGCTTCCTAGTGTGTGGAAACTTTTCCTCCTTCACAGCTCCCTCCCACTGGTGCAGGTCCCATCCCTATTCTTTTGTCTCTGTTTTTTCTTTATTTCTTTTGCCCTATCCAGGTATGTGGGGATTCTCTTGCCTTTTTGGAAGTCTAAGGTCTTCTGCCAGCAGTCAGTAGGTGTTCTGTAGGAGTTGTTCCACATGTAGATGTATTTCTGATGTATTTATGGGGAGGAAGGTGATCTTCATGTCTTACTCCTCCACCATCTTGAAGGTCTCAATCAATAATAAGTTTGTGAAAATTACCTCTTATTGTGTAGATATTCAGTTTATTTTCATTGTTCTATAGTAATTTATTCTATTAATTTGAAATTAATACAATAATTGTGGTCATGTAACTTGCTTTGGCCAATGAGATATGAGAAGGAGTGATGTATGTCATTTACGGACAGAAACTTTAAGAGCCAGTTTATAATTTATCACATTCATTTCCCTCTGCTGTGGTGATCATAGATGCGCAGTCCAGAGCAAGCCTCCACTAGCTTGCATCCGTGAGTGACTCCAGGAGCAGATTCATCTAACAATCTACATCAGATATGAAACGTGTGTGAAATGTATACTTTTCGTTTGTTAAGCAAGTGAAATTTTAGAGTTGTGTATTACCACTGAATGAGATGACCTGTTGTGATTGTTCCTATAACAATATGTGTTTTTATCAATTTCTACAACACTAGTGCTGCCCTATTAATACTCTCGGAATAAAACGTTGTGTAAACACCAGGTCTCCTTTATCGTATTTCCTACTGCTATGTCTTGCTTCTGTATTTTAAGTCTCTCTATTTTAAATACACTGTATCAATATATTATATTCTTAAATAGTTAAAGCTTGTTAAGATTTATTTTTATATGTATCACTTTTGTCATCCTTTATTCTTTAAACTACCTCAGTATTTCCATCTGAAATTCCTTTCCTCCTGCCTGAAGTATAGGCTTAATGAGTAATCGATTTTGATGTGGAACTGGTGGGTATGGCTTAGACTAGACATTCTTTACTTAATGTGAAATTATGGCTACACTAGCTTTCTTAATACATTCATGTTGCTTCTATCAAACATCAGACAGATTTGATTTTGTCATTAAAGAAGAAAGAAAATGTGTCAAAGTCTTTTGTCTTGCCTCCAATAAATAAATAATTTATTAGCTTACTTATTTTTTGTAAAAGTTTTTTATAGAAAGATTGACACAATTGAGGGGAAAGATTTGAAAGGCCAGAAGAGTAATTTTTACTTGTTCCTTTCACAAAGGATGTGAGACCACTTTTTTTTTTAATTAATTAATTAATTCATTTATTTATTATTTATTTATGGCTGTGTTGGGTCTTCGTTTTTGTGTGAGGGCTTTCTCTAGTTGTGGCAAGCGGGGGCCACTCTTCATCGCGGTGCGCGGGCCTCTCACTATCGCGGCCTCTCTTGTTGCGGAGCACAGGCTCCAGACACGCAGGCTCAGTAATTGTGGCTCACGGGCCCAGTTGCTCCGCGGCATGTGGGATCTTCCCAGACCAGGACTCGAACCCGTGTCCCCTGCATTGGCAGGCGGACTCTCAACCACTGTGCCACCAGGGAAGCCCGTGAGACCACTTTGAATTAAGGATGAAGATACAAAGTGCATTCTGAAGGTTAAGCCAATCATGTTGAGAAGATATTTTTATTTGTGATTTAAAGCAGGGTGATTCTATATCAAAGATTTAAAGTGCTGTTTCTTTTGCCTTATGGCCAAAAGAAATGGCCTGGAAGAGGTTCTCCAGGGCTGATTAATTACTGTGTGTTATGAGAAAGTAAATGAAGTTGCAGCTTAATTGTCTTTTTCCTCCAGTAAGGTCAGCTATGATGTAGGTTATCTGTGTATTCAATATTAACAACACACCTACTGATAGTTATAAGTGAACAAACACTTTTACTTATTCTGTGTTTTATTTTAACTGAAAAGAATATAATCCAACAATCTGAGTAAAATGTATAGCCAATAGTTAAAACACAGACACGCTTATACACATACTTACACAGAGCTACACTTAGTATGCAAATGAATTCTAAGGTCCACTTGTTTTCTTAAGAGTTTACAGTAAGGAAGAAAATCCTAGAGTTGAGGGCAAGGTTTAGCATACTAATGAGAGTTCTTTTGTTTTTTGTTCTCATTTTTACTTATTTTTTCTCTAGAAGTATAGTATGCTATCTTCATCATTTTTCAAATTTACCTGGTTTGTATTCTCAGGATCATCCCTGAGTCTTTTTTTCCTAACATTATTTCTAAACTTGCTGTTATATTTCAAAGTCCATCACCTTTTCATCATAGTCTAAAATAATTTTGTCTGTTCAACTGATTCAAGTGTCATATGATACAACAGTTGTAAAACACTGGACTGTAATATTAATGTACCACCTAATGTGCAGAAAGAAAAAAAATTAGTTATTTTAAATTGCCAGCAGTTGACTGCTTTTCAGTGCAGAAATTCAAATTCATGTATGAGGATGGATTACAGTTTCTTTTTTTGTAAGTAGTAAAACGTATTAAGCCAAAAAAGTAGTAAATGGGTCCTGTGTTTATGTAAGCATAATTTTAATTACCTAGACTTAATTGGAAATGAAGAACTTCCACACAATGAGTGGCTAAGCTGCTCAACATAATTATGTGAAACTTTGTGATATTAGTTGCATTTTTACAGATTATCCTAAATTTGATAAAAGTTGAGCCTACAAGCAGAAATGGAAAAAAAAAAAAAAAAGGTGTTACTTTTTTCTTTTCTCTTTGATCCAGTGCCTGTCATTGAAAAGGCTGGATTGCTGATTTAAAGGGGAATAGTCAATAAAACTATCACTGGGAGAAATAGGTTGGCTGTTACAACAAGGTGGCAGGTGAGGAAATCAGTAGAGGTGGTCAAGTCAAGCAAGACCATCTCTAGTGGGATGTAAAGTAAGAACTTCAAGAACAGTATTATCTAATAGCCAATAAAAAAATTTCAGTTCTTAAATAGTACTTTCAATCCGTTGACCAAAACCTTTAGTAAAGTTTCTTTAAACACCATAGTCTTAATAAATTTTTGAGTATTGAAAATTACCAATATCCACACTTGGTTGAAAGTGGCATATTTTACCACAGAAGAGGGAGAAGCTAGTTAATAGATAGCCAGGTGACATTTGCAGAAACATAAAAATCATTTGGGTATTGATAGAAATATTGACAGAGTAAACATACACAAAATTAAAAGTCAGACTATTGTCTTGGGGTGTTACAGACTGCTCACTGAAGGCTAGAAAATGCAAATTTAGAAATGCTTTGCTATATACATTCAGCCCTCTGTATCCACGGGTTCCACATCCTCAGATTCAACCTATCTCAGATAAGAAAATTTTAAAAATTCCAGAAAATCCCAAAAAAACAAAATTGAATTTGCCATGTGCTGGCAGCTATTTACATCATATTTACATTGTACTTACAACTATTTACATAGCATTTACATTTTATTAGATACTATAAGTGATCTAGAGATTATTTAAATTGTGCTGAAGGATGTGCACAGGTTATATGCAAACACTGTGCCATTTTATTAATATATAAGGGACTTTAGCAACTGCAGATTTTGGTATTCCCTTGCAAGGGGTTTCTGGAACCAATACTCAGCAGATATCAAGAGAGGACTATAATGAGTGCCTATTTCCAAATGCTAATACTATGATCAATTTGAAACACCTTAGCCAAAATACAACTATACTATTTTCCTAGATAGGCCTTCCACATTTTTCTACCTCTAAACTAGATGAATTTCTACACGGGGCCATAGGGTTCTTCTTAAAAGTTGCCCAGATCATGTCACTTCTAAACTTAAAGCCCTAAAGCAATTTCTTGTGTTTTTAGAGTCACATCTAAAAATCATTAACCTGGTCTGTAAGCCACTAACTGACTGATGTTGATTTCTTCGAAAAATTCTTAAAAAACCTGCTGTCACTCTGGCGTATTTTCATTCCCTCAAAACCACCAGGTCCTTTCTCTATACTTCAGGACCTTCGTGCATGCTCTTTCTTTTGCCAGGGACACTTTGAATTCATAGTCTAGTTCAAATGCTACTTTCTCTATTTCAACGATATATCCTTAGTGTATTTCCACAGCACTGTTTACTTCTCTTTTAGAGAAAATGTCAGAATTGTGTTATAATTATCTAAATAATTTTACGTATCATCAATCTCCCTGATTAGACTGTAGAGTCATAAAGGTAGGGGTCATTCTTGGCTTGTTCACCACATTAATACTTGGGAGAATGTTTTGCAGATAATTGACTTAAAACTCATGCTTCATTGAGTGAATGAATTCATGAATAATTAAATAAAATCATGAATGTAAGGCAGATAGTGAGATAAATACTGAACTTTTTCACACTTGGTATTTATGCAAAGAACAGTATTAATAATATTAATGTTAATATCATGTAGCATTCATTTCACAGTCCTTAAGAATAAATCTCCTGATAACTTATTTTAAAAATTGAATTTATGATCAACTTTCTAGCTCAGTTCTCTGAATTTCATCACATATTTTCACCATTTTTGCTCTAATTACATCTTCATTTTCCTCTTACCCCTGTAAGGCATTACTCAGCATCATCTAACACATGTCCATAAACACAATGTGTTAAAACTCCATTTTCTCTGTCACACAAGAGTACAATGTATATTTCTTTAGTTAATATCTACATCTATGTGCTTGTTATAGTGCCCTAAATGCAATGGGTGCTCAATAAACATTGGCAGGTGAAAATGATGAGGAGCCGTGCCTTGTTAAAATGATTAGAATTCAATCAGGGTGGTTTAAAATCCTTAGCAATTTCTGTCTTTGAAAGTTTAAAAAAGAACCTCTTAAAAAGAGTATAACTGTGATAAAAAAAACACACCTGTATTATTTGAGTTATATACATTATTCATTTGCAAGTAGTTTAATTTGATATTAGAAATAAAAGAAAATGGCTACTGAACAGAAGACTTGGCTCAGATTATTATAAGGAAAATTCTTTTTTTTTTAATATATTTTTTTAAAAATGTGACACATACTTTTAATTTTATTTATTTATTTTTGGCTGTGTTGGGTCTTCGTTTCTGTGCGAGGCCTTTCTCCAGTTGCGGCAAGCGGGGGCCACTCTTCATCGCGGTGCGCGGGCCTCTCACTATCGCGGCCTCTCTTGTTGCGGAGCACAGGCTCCAGACGCGCAGGCTCAGTAATTGTGGCTCACGGGCCTAGTTGCTCCGAGGCATGTGGGATCTTCCCAGACCAGGGCTCGAACCCGTGTCCCCTGCATTGGCAGGCAGACTCTCAACCACTGCGCCACCAGGGAAGCCCCGGAAAATTCTTTTTTTTTTTTTTTTTTTTAAACATCTTTATTGAAGTATAATTGCTTTACAATGGTGTGCTAGCTTCTGCTTTACAACAAAGTGAATCAGTTACACATATACATATGTTGCCATATCTCTTCCCTCTTGCATCTCCCTCCCTCCCACCCTCCCTATCCCACCCCTCTAGGTGGTCACAAAGCACCGAGCTGATCTCCCTGTGCTATGCGGCTGCTTCCCACTAGTTATCTATTTTACATTTGGTAGTGTATATATGTCCATGACACTCTCTCACCCTGTCACATCTCACCCCTCCCCCTCCCCATATCCTCAAGTCCATTCTCTAGTAGGTCTGTGTCTTTATTCCCATCTTGCCACTAGGTTCTTCATGACCTTTTTTTTTTTTTTTTTTTTTTTTCCCCTTAGATTCCATATATATGTGTTAGCATACTGTATTTGTTTTTCTCTTTCTGACTTACTTCACTCTGTATGACAGACTCTAACTCCATCCACCTCATTACAAACACCTCCATTTCATTTCTTTTTATGGCTGAGTAATATTCCATTGTATATATGTGCCACATCTTCTTTATCCATTCATCCGATGATGGACACCTAGGTTGCTTCCATGTCCTGGCTATTGTAAACAGAGCTGCAATGAATATTTTGGTACATGACTCTTTCTGAATTATGGTTTTCTCAGGGTATATGCCCAGTAGTGGGATTGCTGGGTCATATGGTAGTTCTATTTTTAGTTTTTTAAGGAACCTCCATACTGTTCTCCATAGTGGCTGTATCAATTTACATTCCCACCAACAGTGCAAGAGTGTTCCCTTTTCTCCACACCCTCTCCAGCATTTATTGTTTCTAGATTTTTTGCTGATGGCCATTCTGACCGGTGTGAGATGATACCTCATTGTAGTTTTGATTTGCATTTCTCTAATGATTAATGATGTTGAGCATTCTTTCATGTGTCTGTTGGCAATCTGTATCTCTTCTTTGGAGAAATGTCTATTTAGGTCCTCTGCCCATTTTTGGATTGGGTTGTTTGTTTTTTTGTTATTGAGCTGCATGAGCTGCTTGTAAATCTTGGAGATTAATCCTTTGTCCGTTGCTTCATTTGCAAATATTTTCTCCCATTCTGAGGGTTGTCTTTTGGTCTTGTTTATGGTTTCCTTTGCTGTGCAAAAGCTTTTAAGTTTCATTAGGTCCCATTTGTTTATTTGTGTTTTTATTTCCATTTCTCTAGGACCTGGGTCAAAAAGGATCTTGCTGTGACTTATGTCGTACAGTGTTCTGCCTATGTTTTCCTCTAAGAGTTTGATAGTGTCTGGCCTTACACTTAGGTCTTTAATCCATTTTGAGTTTATTTTTGTGTATGGTGTTAGGGAGTGTTCTAATTTCATACTTTTACATGTACCTGTCCAATTTTCCCAGCACCACTTATTGAAGAGGCTGTCTTTTCTCCACTGTATATGCTTGCCTCCTTTATCAAAGATAAGGTGACCATATGTGCGTGGGCTTATCTCTGGGCTTTCTATCCTGTTCCATTGATCTATATTTCTGTTTTTGTGCCAGTACCAAACTGTCTTGATTACTGTAGCTTTGTAATATAGTCTGAAGTCAGGGAGCCTGATTCCTCCAGCTCCATTTTTCGTTCTCAAGATTGCTTTGGCTATTCGGGGTCTTTTGTGTTTCCATACAAATTGTGAAATTTTTTGTTCTAGTTCTGTGAAAAATGCCAGTGGTAGTTTGATAGGGATTGCATTGAATCTGTAGATTGCTTTGGGTAGCAGAGTCATTTTCACAATGTTGATTCTTCCAATCCAAGAACATGGTATATCTCTCCATCTATTTGTATCATCTTTAATTTCTTTCATCAGTGTCCTATAATTTTCTGCATACAGGTCTTTTGTCTCCTTAGGTAGGTTTATTCCTAGGTATTTTATTCTTTTTGTTGCAATGGTAAACGGGAGTGTTTTCTTAATTTCACTTTCAGATTTTTCATCATTAGTATACAGGAATGCAAGAGATTTCTGTGCATTAATTTTGTATCCTGCTACTTTACCAAATTCATTGATTAGCTCTAGTAGTTTTCTGGTAGCATCTTTTGGATTCTCTATGTATAGTATCATGTCATCTGCAAACAGTGACAGCTTTACTTCTTCTTTTCCGATTTGGATTCCTTTTATTTCTTTTTCATCTCTGATTGCTGTGGCTAACACTTCCAAAACTATGTTGAATAATAGTGGTGAGAGTGGGCAACCTTGTCTTGTTCCTGATCTTAGTGGAAATGGTTTCAGTTTTTCACCATTGAGGACAATGTTGGCTGTGGGTTTGTCATATACGGCCTTTATTATGTTGAGGAAAGTTCCCTCTATGCCTACTTTCTGCAGGACTTTTATCATAAATGGGTGTTGAATTTTGTCGAAAGCTTTCTCTGCATCTATTGAGATGATCATATGGTTTTTCTCCTTCAATTTGTTAATATGATGTATCACGTTGATTGATTTGCGTATATTGAAGAATCCTTGCATTCCTGGAATAAACCCCACTTGATCATGGTGTATGATCCTTTTAATGTGCTGTTGGATTCTGTTTGCTAGTATTTTGTTGAGGATTTTTGCATCTATGTTCATCAGTGATATTGGCCTGTAGTTTTCTTTCTTTGTGACATCTTTGCCTGGTTTTGGTATCAGCGTGATGGTGGCCTCGTAGAATGAGTTGGGGAGTGTTCCTCCCTCTGCAATATTTTGGAAGAGTTTGAGAAGGATGGGTGTTAGCTCTTCTCTAAATGTTTGATAGAATTCGCCTGTGAAGCCATCTGGTCCTGGGCTTTTGTGTGTTGGAAGATTTTTAATCACAGTTTCAATTTCAGTGCTTGTGATTGGTCTGTTCATATTTTCTATTTCTTCCTGGTTCAGTCTCGGCAGGTTGTGCATTTCTAAGAATCTGTCCATTTCTTCCAGGTTGTCCATTTTATTAGCATAGAGTTGCTTGTAGTAATCTCTTATGATCGTTTGTATTTCTGCAGTGTCAGTGGTTACTTCTCCTTTTTCATTTCTAATTCTATTAATTTGAGTCTTCTCCTTTTTTCTCTTGATGAGTCTGGCTAATGGTTTATCAATTTTGTTTATCTTCTCAAAGAACCAGCTTTTAGTTTCATTGATTTTTGCTATTGTTTCCTTCATTTCTTTTTCATTTATTTCTGATCTGATCTTTATGATTTCTTTCCTTCTGCTAGCTTTGGGGTTTTTTTGTTCTTCTTTCTCTAATTGCTTTAGGTGCAAGGTTAGGTTGTTTATTCGAGATGTTTCCTGTTTCTTGATGTAGGCTTGTATTGCTATAAACTTCCCTCTTAGAACTGCTTTTGCTGCATCCCATAGGTTTTGGATCGTCGTGTCTCCATTGTCATTTGTTTCTAGGTATTTTTTGATTTCCCCTTTGATTTCTTCAGTGATCACTTCGTTATTAAGTAGTGTATTGTGTAGCCTCCATGTGTTTGTATTTTTTACAGATCTTTTCCTGTAATTGATATCTAGTCTCATAGCGTTGTGGTCGGAAAAGATACTTGATACGATTTCAATTATTTTAAATTTACCAAGGCTTGATTTGTGACCCAAGATATGATCTATCCTGGAGAATGTTCCATGAGCACTTGAGAAAAATGTGTATTCTGTTGTTTTTGGGTGGAATGTCCTATAAATATCAATTAAGTCCATCTTGTTTAATGTATCATTTAAAGCTTGTGTTTCCTTATTTATTTTCATTTTGGATGATCTGTCCATTGGTGAAAGTGGGGTGTTAAAGTCCCCTACTATGATTGTGTTACTGTCGATTTCCCCTTTTATGGCTGTTAGTATTTGCCTTATGTATTGAGGTGCTCCTATGTTGGGTGCATAAATATTTACAATTGTTATACCTTCCTCTTGGATCGATCCCTTGATCATTATATAGTGTCCGTCTTTGTCTCTTGTAATTGTCTTTATTTTAAAGTCTATTTTGTCTGATATGAGAATTGCTACTCCAGCTTTCTTTTGATTTCCATTTGCATGGAATATCTTTTTCCATCCCCTCACTTTCAGTCTGTATGTGTCTCTAGGTCTGAAGTGGGTCTCTTGTAGACAGCATATATATGGGTCTTGTTTTTGTATCCATTCAGCCAGTCTGTGTCTTTTGGTGGGAGCATTTAATCCATTTACATTTAAGGTAATTATCGATATGTATGTTCCTATTCCCATTTTCTTAAATGTTTTGGGTTTGTTATTGTAGGTGTTTTCCTTCTCTTGTGTTTCTTGCCTAGAGAAGTTCCTTTAGCATTTGTTGTAAAGCTGGTTTGGTGGTGCTGAACTCTCTCAGCTTTTGCTTGTCTGTAAAGGTTTTAATTTCTCCATCAAATCTGAATGAGATCCTTGCTGGGTAGAGTAATCTTGGTTGTAGGTTTTTCTCCTTCATCACTTTAAGTATATCCTGCCACCCCCTTCTGGCTTGCAGCGTTTCTGCTGAAAGATCAGCTGTTCACCTTATGGGGATGCCCTTGTGTGTTATCTGTTGTTTTTCCCTTGCTGCTTTTAATATGTTTTCTTTATATTTAATTTTTGATAGTTTGATTAATATGTGTCTTGGCGTGTTTCTCCTTGGATTTATCCTGTATGGGACTCTCTGTGCTTCCAGGACTTGATTAACTGTTTCCTTTCCCATATTAGGGAAGTTTTCAACTATAATCTCTTCAAATATTTTCTCAGTCCCTTTCTTTTTCTCTTCTTCTTCTGGGACCCCTATAATTCGAATGTTGGTGCGTTTAATGTTGTCCCAGAGGTCTCTGAGACTGTCCTCAGTTCTTTTCATTCTTTTTTCTTTATTCTGGTCTGCAGTAGTTATTTCCACCATTTTATCTTCCAGGTCACTTATCCGTTCTTCTGCCTCAGTTATTCTGCTATTGATCCCATCTAGAGTATTTTTAATTTCATTTATTGTGCTTGTCATCGTTTCTTGGTTCCTCTTTAGTTCTTCTACGTCCTTGTTAAATGTTTCTTGCATTTTGTCTATTCTATTTCCAAGACTTTGGATCATCCTTACTATCATTATTCTGAATTCTTTTTCAGGTAGACTACCTATTTCCTCTTCATTTGTTAGGTCTGGTGTGTTTTGACCCTGCTCCTTCATCTGCTGTGTGTTTTTCTGTCTTCTCATTTTGCTTATCTTACTGTGTTTGGGGTCTCCTTTTCACAGGCTGCAGGTTCGTAGTTCCCGTTGTTTTTGGTATCTGTCCCCAGTGGCTAAGGTTGGTTCAGTGGGTTGTGTAGGTTTCCTGGTGGAGGGAACTAGTGCCTGTGTTCTGGTGGATGAGGCTGGATGTTGTCTTTCTGGTGGGTTCGTCCACGTCTGGTGGTGTGTTTTGGGGTGTCTGTGGCCTTATTATGATTTTAGGCAGCCTCTCTGTTAATGGATGGGGCTGTGTTCCTCTCTTGCTAGTTGTTTGGCATAGGGTGTCCAGCACTGTAGCTTGCTGGTCGTTGAGTGAAGCTGGGTCTTGATGTTGAGATGGAGATCTGTGAGAGATTTTCGCCGTTTGGTATTACGTGGAGCTGGGAGGTCTCTTGTGGACCAGTGTCCTGAAGTTGGCTCTCCCACCTCAGAGGCACAGCCCTGATGCCTGGCTGGAGCACCAAGAGCCTTTCATCCACACGGCTCAGAATAAAAGGGAGAAAAAATGGAAAGAAAGAAAAAAAGAGGATAAAATAAAATAAAATAAAGCAATTATAATAAAAAATAAGAAAAAAAATTATTAAGAGTAAATTTATTAAGAAAAAAAAATGTTTTTTAATTTTTAAAAATAGATTTATTAATTTTTTATACTAAAAATAAGAAAAAAATTATTTAGAAAAAATTTATTAAGAAAAAAAATTTTTTAATTTTTTAAAATAAAAAATATGAAAAAACTTATTAAAAATTTTTTTAAAAATAGAAAATAAGGAAAAAATTATGAAGAAAACATTTATTAGGGAAAAAAAAATTTTTTTAAGCCAAAAAAAAAAAAAAAAAAAAAACGGACGGACCTAACCCTAGGACTAACGGTGAGAGCAAAGCTATACAGACAAAATCTCACCCAGAAGCATACACATCTACACTCACAAAAAAAAGGAAAAGGGGAAAAGTTAATATATCCTGCTCCCAAAGTCCATCTCCTAAATTTGGGATGATTCGTTGTCTATTCAGGTATTCAACAGATGCAGGCACATCAAGTTGTTTGTGGAGCTTTAATCCGCTGCTTCTGAGGCTGCTGGGAGAGATTTCCCTTTCTCTTCTTTGTTCGTACAGCTCCCGGGGTTCAGCTTTGGATTTGGACCCGCCTCTGCATGTAGGTCCCCTGAGGGCGTCTGTTCCCCGCCCAGACAGAACGGGGTTAAAGGAGCAGCTGATTCGGGGGCTCTGGCTCAGTCAGGCCGGGGGGAGGGAGCGGTACGGAGGAGGCGGGGCGAGCCTGCGGCGGCAGAAGCCGGCGTGACGTTGCAGCAGCCTGAAGCGCGCCGTGCGCTCTCCCGGGGAAGTTGTCCCCGGATTACGGGAGCCTGGCCGTGGCGGGCTGCACAGGCTCCTGGGAGGGGCGGTGTGGAGAATGACCTGCGCTCGCCCACAGGCTGTTCGGTGGCGGCAGCAGCAGCCTCAGCGTCTCATGCCCGTCTCTGGGGTCCGCGCTGATAGCCGCGGCTCGCGCCTGTCTCTGGAGTTCGTTTAAGTGGCTCTCTGAATCCCCTCTCCCTGCACGCCGCGAAACAAAGAGGCAAGAAAAAGTCTCCTGCCTCTTCGGCAGCTGCAGACTTTTTCTCGTGCACCCTCCCGGCTAGTGGTGGTGCGCTAGACCCTTCAGGCTGTGTTCACGCAGCCAACCCCAGTCCTCTCCCTGGGATCCGACCGAAGCCCGCGCCTCAGCTCCCAGCCCCCGCCCGCCCCGGCGGCTGAGCAGACAAGCCCCTCGGGCTGGTGAGTGCTGCTCGGCACCGCTCCTCTGTGCGGGAATCTCTCCGCTTTGCCGTCCGCACCACTGTGGCTGCGCTCTCCTCCGTGGCTCTGAAGCTTCCCCCCTCTGCTACCCGCAGTCTCTGCCCACGAAGGGGCTTCCTAGTGTGTGGAAACCTTTCCTCCTTCACAGCTCCCTCCCACTGGTGCAGGTCCCGTCCCTATTCTTTTGTCTCTGTTATTTCTTTTTTCTTTTGCCCTACCCAAGTACGTGGGGATTTTCTTGCCTTTTGGGAGGTCTGACGTCTTCTGCCAGCGTTCAGTGGGTGTTCTGTAGGAGCAGTTCCACGTGTAGATGTATTTCTCATGTATCTGTGGGGAGGAAGGTGATCTCCGCGTCTTACTCTTCCGCCATCTTGCCCCTCCCTCCCGGAAAATTCTTGATATATAAAAACATGCGTGATGTGGGGAAGGCTTCTATTTCCAGGTGTATAAGAATGCTTTTACCAAACCTGAAAGCAAGAATAAAGGTACATTTTGGAAAGATTTACCAAAATATGCATAGTCTGGAAACTCCATGTTCTAAGAAGATTCTCTGAAGGAAAAACTAAAAGCTAGAATGAAGGTGTAGGGAACTGCCTTTCAGTTCCATGTATCAGGCAATCTATGACAAATTTATTGATAACACGCTGATTTTACAGTAAGTGAAAGCTCAGTATGAGTAAAGAATGTTTTCATGAAGCAACACTAGTGCATAAAGTGTGAAGAAGTTCAGTACTCCAGCTGCCTTTCCTGTAATAGAATGTACAGCATAATTCCAAATGCATTGTTCCCAGATTTAATTGCATAGTAATACTCAAATCAAAGAAACAGGTAACATTCTTGGAAATATGAGCTAAGTTATGACTCAGTAAATAGTTTAGATGATTATGCTCTGTGTTGCATGAATGAAGTCATAAAAATTCAACTTTAAATGTAATTATGATAAAAATCATTTTGTTCATGTACTCTAGTTGATTGTTTGATGAGTTACATTCATTTTAGACCAAAATACATGCTAAGCAGAGGAATGTCCTCTAGCTACAGCATGGCTTTTTTTCTGACTAAAAGAACCCAGACACGAGCAATTGAAAGACTGCATAATTTATCTATATCAATGTGGTTAGAATTAAAGTACATAGTCCGGACATACTATGTACATTTGGAGGCATTTTGAAAAATTATCAAAATTGACTACTTTAGGTTTCATGTTTCTTTAGATGATCTGTCTCATATTACCCTAAAATCTAACGTTTAAATATTCTTTAAAAACTTCCCTAGCTGAATAGAAGTAAAATCCAAATATTTACCTATAGTATGCCATATTCATAATTAAATAATCTTTTCAACATGCATAGTTACCAATGTGGGAAATGTTAAAACATAATTATTTAAACTATTTTTAATGTAATGTAGGTTATTAAATTGTTTATTGTGTATAATGGCAAATTTGTATGCACAGTTTGGCTTAAAAAGATGATGACATTTAGAAAAATCAGAATTTTGTTTTGTTTTGTTTTGTTTTAGCATTCAAGTACCTGATTTAGATAAAAACAACACTAACAAAATCTATTTGTGTCATTTAAGGTAGCTATAAAAAAGGCCATGCCATTTAGAGCATGGCCAGAATTATATTCTGAAGGTTGTCAGTCTCTATGATACTCTAGATATTCAAACCAGGAAGTTTAAATTTCTATTCGGTTCAAATGAAGCGTATTTATTTTCTATTGTTCCATAATAAATTGCCACAAATTTAGTAGCTTACATAATGTTGTAGGTTAGACATCTAGGTGGGCTCAATTGGGTTCTCTGTTAGGGTCTCACAAGGCCAAAATCAAGGTGTAGGCCCAGTTGAGCTCTTATCTTGATTGTCTGGAGAAGAACCACTTTCAAGCTAATTCAGATTTGGTATAATTTAGTTCCTTGTCACTAAAAATCTGAGGTCCTCGTTTGTTGGTTGGCTGTTGGCAGGACATCTCTCACAGCTCCTAGATACCATTCTCTGGTCCTTGCATGCTGTAAAAGAAAATTGCATTTGATCTGTTAAACATGCAAGGAAAAATTTTTCAAGACTATTGCAGTCGGAGAAAAGAGATGATTTCAGTACAGGAGAGACCTTGAACTAAACTCTGCTTTAACAAAAACCATGACGATTTTTAAACATTTTGGTGAGATAATGGACAAGTACTGGTTAAGGTTAGGGGAGAAGTTGGGCAGTTGGAATTGCTGCTTATTCAATTCAGGCTTCTACCCTTCCACAGAAACTGGGAGGTAGAGGTGCTATCTTCCTTGATGATTACATTTAGAAGGGATGACTCGCAGGTCATTGAGAAAAACATTTCTGAGTTGTGGAACACTTACATCTCAAGAAGGGCGGAGGAAGAATTTGCAATTACAAGTTTGCTAAAATAAGTGCTCTTATTTTAAAGGAGGTCAGGGCCCTATAGTTAGAAAGAAACCTGTCTAAAATTTAGTCAAACTGAGGGAAACATTGTTAATATCATCCAGGTCAATGTGGACCCTCCCCTCTTTCTTCAAAGCCAGCAGTGTTGTCTTGAATCATTCTCATGCTCTCTGATTCCTCTTTCAGCCACCATCTAGAGAAAATTCTCTGCTTATAAAAGACTCATATGATTAGATTAATTCCACCCAGATAATCTCTCTTTGCCTTATAATGCTCCATAATCACAGGGATAATACTCCTCATATTCACAGGTTCCATCCACAATCAGTGAGGTTAGAACTTATACAAGGGTGAGAGTCATTGAAAGTCATTCTTAAAATTTTGCCTACTACATGAGCTGTGCATTTCTCCTTACATTATAATTTCTAGAAACCATGTTTAATTACTGTTCAGGGCTGCACATTTTGAGGAAGAGAGTGAAAGAAGTGCTCCACTGTGCACCCTTCAGTTGTTTCTTTATGAGTAGGGAAATATGGTGAACTAAGTGTGTGCACAGCAGTGGTAATTGTAAGGATGTCCCAAGTAGTTTCCTTTTAATCTCCCCTTCCTATCTGCCTGTTTTCAGATCCACATACTCCTCACATGGGTAGGTAAAGAAATGTTTACCTTTGCAACCCTGAGTTCTAAATTCTGCTACTCCAAGAGTAGCTTCTTCAGGAAATGTAAGTAGCCTAACCCTTCTTTTTGATACCTGAAGTTATCAGAGAAGTTACCCCATCTGCATAAATTCACAGAGATCCTTCCCCTGGTAGCTATGATGTTCTATCTCTGATTTAGGAGGGAGTGAATTGAGCAGGATAAGTATATGTGAAAGTCTGTCTATTTTAAAGTATGCAACATCAAAAAATGAATGCATATTACTCAACTATGTTCCAATACAAAATTAAAAAAATTTTTTTTAAACTTAGTTAATTAAACCTATGTTTGTTTGTTTTTCCAGAATTTTTTTCCAACAATTTTCAGTTGTTTGCCAAAAGAGTTGCCATCGAAAGTGTCACTGGTTTTAAAATCAAAGTTTCCAATATGTATATGTGTGCATCTCTGAGCACTATTGTAAGGGACATTTTGATCAGTATTATTAGGTATAAGTGAGAGCAGTGAACGTTTGGCAGGGCTGTTACTGCAATGATGCACTTTGGGCAGAAGGCAGCAGTATTAGATCATACTGAACATCTCTAGAGGTTGCATTTATCTCCATTGAATTAGCAACTAGCCAAACATTTTAATATTCCTCCTTACTTTAAACATCTCATATTTACTTTTGCTTTTCATTTCTTTAAATCAGGATTCTTTTGTCACTGATAAATTCCAACACAAAAAGAAATGAGGGTAATAACTTAGGCAGTTCATAGCACAGGAGAATAAGTGCAAAATCATTTGTTCTAAATATGTATTATGCCTATATCAGGATTGGTAAAGTTCTTCATGCTCAATGGTACAATTAAACAATATTTCACATGTATTACTGTGAAATATAAATTACAGAAAGATCAATTACATGAAAGGTTAATGGATCCATAAGAAAGGATAGTAAACAAGCATTTTGCAAAGTGGGATATGGCATTTATTAATCAATATAATCACTTTTGAATCATACTCATACATCTTTAAAGAAAAAACAGATAGTTTTTAGTAGATATTTCACATTTTGGTATTGAAGCTGTCAGAATCATTTTATTATGTTATACTACAGTTTTGTAAAACATATACAAAATGGTAATAATCTCATATTTATACAGCATTTTTCTCAACATTAAAGAAAAATCTTGCCTTTTTTTTCCCTCAGTAGACCTGTGATCTTTACAATTTCAAAGAATCAGTGAATTACAGACTTGGAACTCAGGTATTCTTTCTTTCTTTTTCTCTCTTTTCTTTTTTAGTATGTTTCTCATTAAAATGCAATCTGATAATTTTTTTGCTAACAAGTCTAGAAAAAATGTGTACTATTTATGAAATACATTCTTGTATTTTATGTAACAGAAATTTTAGGTGACTTGATGCTTTATAAACTGCTCTAGGTGGGAGGTAAACTAATTTAGGCAGAAGGCATGATAAAATCTGTGATAAATACATTATCAAGAAATCTAGTGTCACATAGACTGCTTTTTCAGATAGCACTAGAGGGATGTTTGAGTCAGGAGAATTTTAAAAAGGAAGTAGTAGTTACAAGTGTATACTAAGTGGAGATACTTCCATGCTCTTAAAAAGTGGTTTAATACTTAGAGAGTCACGGCCAAAGAAGAGACAGGTTGTACCAATCTCACATTGCTTGCATCCTTCCAATCCAGGTATAATTTCTGATTCCTGGTCCCAGAGCAGAGAGTATTATCATATCCAGTTTCCCATTCTGTTGGATAGGGTTGGTGATCTAATTCATGGTAGTGATTCTTTATGAACCATGACTTGACTGCACAGGGGTTTCCCACTTCACTTGCTTATTCAAATAAAAACCAGGCGATCCAGTAAAGTTTCAAATTTTCATTTGAAAATTTGATTACAATCTCCCTCTCTTCCCTCTGTTTTGGTCAAGACTCAGTTTCAGGTGACAAAATGTTAAACTCAAACGAAAGTAAAGGGAATTGCAAACTTATTGGTTCACAGGTAAAAAGGAATCAAAGGAAAAGTCAGACTTTAATAAGATTAGGTCCATATGCTTGAAAATGGTCATCAAGAGTCTCTTTTTCCCTCCAACTCTTAATGTCACACTTTGCTCTGAGTTTTCTTCATTTTCAGGCAGTCCCTTTCCAAGTGGAGACAAAAGTGTCCTGAAGTAGGTTCAGGTTTTATCCATCATTGCAGGGAGAATTAGTACGCCTCTTAATACGTTCATTACAAATTTCAAGACTGTCTAATAGACCTCCTTGGGACAAGAACCCATCCTGAACCAGTCATTTTTGGACAAAGGAGGAAATGCTGTGAGTAGTTCAATTTGGATTATGCCTATCCAGAGCTAAGGGATGCCTGATCTGAAATATGTAGGGCACCTGTAGGCAGAAATAGTTCTTCACAGGGAACTTGGTGTATTTTTAATAAAAGAATAGAAATTACATTCTGGTAGTCACATTAGGTGATAATCTCAACACTCCCCGGTTCCAGAGAACACATCCTGTGTCCAAAAATTAAGGTGGTTCATCACTTCTAAGGATAATTGCTTGGTCTGCTCAGCATACTTCTCTTTTTTTTTTTCCTGATAATGAACTTTAATAAAACATAAATGTTAAAAGATATATATTACCTTAATTATAACTTTAGGTAGCTGTTTTCTTTTTAAACTTGTTACTTTGAAATAATTATACTTAGGAAGTTACCAAAAAAACACAGGGAAGTCCCCTTTACCCAGTTTCCTCCAAAGGTAACATCTTTAAAAACCAGTAAATTGACATTGGTACAAGCCACAGAGCTTATTCAGATTTCACCAGTTCTATATGCATTCATTTGTGTGCATGTGTATGTGTGTGTGTGTGTGTGTGTGTGTGTGTGTGTAGGTTTAGTAGATTTAACATGTGTACATTCATGTAGCCATCACCAAAATCAAGATACACAACTCTCTGGTCACCACAGGGCTACATCATGCTATTCCTCCTTCTTGTCTCTGACATCTGGCAACTACTAATCTATTCTCTATCTGTGTAATTTTGCATGAGAATGTTGTATGAATAGAATCATGTGGTATATAACCTTTTCATATTGGCTTTTCTTGTTCAGCATAATTCCCTTGCAGTTCATCCAAGTTACTGCATATGTCATTAGTCCTCAGCGTACTTCTCTTATTCCATGAACCACACTGTGTGTTTTGGGTATGGTTCCTCCACAAAGCCAAACATATTAATTTGTGGGTGCAGTAATCATGCTATAACACACTTATGGTCATAAAATGGGCCAATTAAAACCAAGTTCCTGGGACTTGTTTTGAAAATGAGAAGGTAAGGATTTGAGAATCAGTCTTTCTTGGGTGAGAAACCTGGGATTTATCAATGACCATATCAATATATAAGATAAAGAGTTTCTGAAAGCCAACTCATATAGAAAAATAGAGGTGAAATTTAGCAAGGAGTCTTAAAGGTATTTTAGACACTTCTGTCCAGTTATTGCTGAAGTCCTTGTTCTATAGAAATTTGATTATCACCTCTGTCTTTTTTTGTTGTCCTAGTAAGTTAGTTATACACTTAAATTGAAACTAAAGACATTATCAAAAAATGCCACACTCTCCACAGATCATGTTTAAAAATTGCCACTTCTCTCATCGTTGTGACAACTGAAGTAGGGAATTATTTCTCGGTGTCTGATTACTTAAAAAACAGCCTGCAGGAATTGGGAACCTAATTCTTATTAGTTCAATTTATATATATCTTTCTTATTAAAGCAAAAGTTACTAATATGTGAAACTAAAATATTCTTGAAGACAGCAGTCACTGAGAAACACACAGATGGTACTTTTATATGTCTGTCATAGTGATCCACAGTAACTGTGGATAGCCATTAACAATCTCCATATGGAAAAAAATACACTTGGTGTAATTGATGACATTATAAAATGGTATGAGTTAGTGGTAGATAATACTGATAAGGAAGAATTAAAGGATGTAAATATTACATAGTCAATTCTCTCTTTTAGATTCCCTTAGATATCTCTAGATCAGCTACTACCTCTACCTTTATGCTTTTGCTCTCTGCCCCTTGCAATTTATCACTGAATTCGTAATGATGGAACAAACACCATCAATATAATGATAAAGCACCCTAAACACTCATTTCTCACAATATAAAATTCACTGCAAATTGTTATAATTATGCATTTTTGCCCGCATAGCCCTTCCATGACTGAGGTTCCTTCCATTGTTGATGTCCCCATTTTTAACACATTGTCTTCAATGTAACCATACAATGGGAAGAAATAATAGAGGATTATGCCTTACAAAATTTAAGTCCCAAACCTGGAAATGGAGCACCTCCCCTTCTGACCTTCCCTTCTAAATCGGATGTTTGGTCCCAAACTAACATCATTTTTAAAATAAGACTTTACTTTTTAAGGGTAGTTTTAGATTCCCAGTAAAATTGAGAGGAAGGTACAAAGATTTTCAATATATCCCCTACCCCCACATATGCATAACCTTTTCCATTACCAACATCCTCCACCAGAGTGGTACCTTTGTTACAAATGATGAAACTGCACCGACACATCACAGTTGCCTGAAGTCCATAGCTTACATTACGGTTCATTCATGGTGTGGGACATTCCATGGGTTTGGATAAATGTCAAATGACATGTATTAATGATTATGGTATCATACAGAGAATTTTCTCTGCCCTAAAAATTCTCTGTGCTCTGTTTCTTCATCTCTCTTTCTCTCTCTCTCTCTTTCTCTGTCTCTCCTCTATTTGAATATACAAGGAGAAGAGGCCCATCTGCAAACCAGGAAAAGGACCCTCACCAGACACCCAACCTTCTAGCACCCTCATCTAGTATTTCTCAGCCTCTAGAACTGTGAGAAATAATTGTTTGTTGTTTGAGTCACCTAGTCTATGGTGAATTGTTATAGCATCCCAACGTAACACATCATGCTTTAAAATGGAAGTAAAAGGCAAAAAAAACCTAACAGACAGTCTGGAAAGAAAGAGGGAAGGCCTTCCTGATTCAAAAAGTATGTTACCAAGGCTTTAAAACTGCCTTAAGACTTATGGATTTTAATTAAACAATCTGTTAAGAAACAAAGCAAAACAAATAAACAAACCAAACACAAGCCAAGCTAAACAAAGCAATACAAAGAAAGTAGTACAAGAAATGCATTTCATGAGACATAAAGGTAATGAGACAAAATGTTAACAGTTGATGAATCTTGGTGTAGAGTAGAAGAAAATTAATTGTGTTATTTTAAAAACTTTTGTGTAGATTTTTATTTGGAGAAATTTATTTTAAGTAGCTAACTCATTAGAGAGAAAGCTGATGTAGAAATGGACACATGAAGGTATCAGAGAATGCTGCGGTTCTGCCTAGACTGTACACTGTGCTCAGTGATAGTGATGACCAATACGCCTCATTAATTTCAGCAGAGATTTGGGCTCATAATCAGCAGGTCACATAGAGGGCAGGCGTGAGAAACAGCCATGTAAACGGAGGTATTACGAGAGATCTACATACAGAAAACAAAAGGTGCCAACTGGCCCCTACATTCTCTTTCCTCCTTAGAACACAGGTAAAAAGTGCATTCCATTAAAAAAATAATATAATCTCCCTAAATAAAATGAGTTAGAAATTTGGGTGAAAATAAGGCTTCTTTTGAGGAAGCTGCTATCTGGGGAAGAAAAGTTGTGCTAAGTTTCATATTATGACTTCACTCTGGCAACTTGCTCTCTATAAATGTGATTTGCATGGAATTTTCAAGAAGGATTCTTACTCAGAGAAAGGTCTGGAAGGAAAGATCTAATAAGAAAGCCAACTAATTCTTGAAATTATAAGGGCATTGCATATCTCATAGGCAGCCAAAGGTCTAAGTCAACCAAATGAACAAGCATCATGACATATAGCTGAGCTAATATCTACAAAATTCTGAGTCAGAGAAGGAGACTGATGCCTAAAGCTCAGCTTCTCTGTACCCCGGAGCCGAATCAAAACTCGGAGAGAGTTTTGGTGAAGTAGAAAAGGATAGCTTTATTACTTTGCCAGGCAAAGGGGGATACAGCAGGCTCCTGCCTTGAGAAACTATGTGTCCCAACTTGGAGAGGATAGTGAGAAGGTTTATAGTAATTGTTCAAAGAGGGCGTGATTAGCTCATGGACATTCTTCCGATGGGTTGGTGGTGAGGTAAGTAGGAGTCAGCATCATTAACCTTCAGGTTCCAACTGGTCTGGGGTCTACGTGCTTGTGGGCAGCATACCATCGTTAACTGTTAACTCCCGCCACTGGAGGGGGTTTCAGTAGCTGCAAAACAGCTCAAAGATATTGTTGCCTGTATCCATTGATGGGGAATCGGGACCTTGTCCCAAGGCTGCATTATTGTTTCTCCTGTTTTTTTCTCCCTGGTCTCACATCTCCTCCCTTCCCTAATTAGCAACTGCTTGAATATGCCCGTTGGGACTCAGGGAAGGTCATGGAGGCTGAATGAAGGCTTTTTCCTATAATCAAAGAAATGGGGAGACACAGAAAGGCTTTGTGACCAGGAGCCCCACAGGGCCCTGCTCTGTATCAAGACCAAGATGTTATATTCAGTCAGACTCCTTTCAAGTGTAAATTCTATTTAGACAAGAATGTTAAAGCATTCAAGAGGTCAGGAAATGTAGACTTGGTGATCCTGTTAGGTAGTTAGTCAGACATTAGCAGCAAGGAGGCGACAATGGCGAGAAGACAAGAGGGGAGTAGTCAAATTACACCCTAACCATCTGGAGACCCTCCCCTGACCCCACCCAGAAGGGGCGAAACTGTGGTCATGTGGTGGGCAACTTATCCTGATAAAGAGGGGGCACGGTAACAGGAGGGAACTTTCCCAGGCCGTGCATGCCCAGACTAGACAGGCATATAACCTACAGTAAACCCAAACTCATTATACTATCGTCATTGTAATAAAATCTGCATGTGGTTTTGCCCCCCCCCCCCCGCCCCCGCTCATCCCGGGGCGGGGGGCGGGGGGATGGTAGGGGTGGGGGCGCTTTTCTTAGCAAATCAAGGGTAAGGTCATGCGCAATAATAAACTTGTTACATAGCTCGGGACTGTCAATCAAATAATGATCCCCTGTCACTCACCCATAATCGCACTCTGCTTCCTCACAGAACCCTCCTTATAAACACTTAAGCCTGTACAGGAGCGCTGGTTTCACTTCGCAGAAGCAGAAACAGCCCCCTCTCCCTCTGAGAGCATAACTATGTTTTAAATAAACTTTGCTTTGAGCTTAAGCCGGAAGTGGTAGTCTGCAATTCTTTGCTTGCTATCACAAGGACCGAGATTGCTGGTCCGGGTCTTCAGTTGACCTCCTCAGTTGAAGCTATTTGACACAACGCACACCAACCTGGTAACAATCCCTAACTGGGGAAAGGGACTATCAGAAAATAAGACATCTTCACCAAAAATATGAATTAAAAGAAGGAAAAATTGGAATCAGTGAAAATATTCTTTATTATTCTATAATGGTGGATACTTGTCATTTGTCAATACCCAAAGCAAAGAGTGATTCCAAATATGGACTTTTGCTAATGATAATGTATAAATATTGGCTCATTAATTGTTACAAAGGAAACACACCAATGCAAGATGTTGATGTTGGGAGAAACTGGGGTAGTGGGAGCATGAGAGGGGACATGGGAACTCTGTAGTTTCCACTCAACTTTTTATGTAAAACTTCTCAAAAATACTGTCCACTGATTAAACAAAACAAAACAAAAACAATATGAGACATCAATACATGTCAATGTAGATATTGACAATTCCTAATGCTGACAAAATTGCAGAAAAAGAGACTCACTCATTGCTGTTAGAAATGAAAACATGGCACAGCTGCTTTGAAAGACAGTTTGGCAGTTTCTTAACAAAACTTAACAAAGTCTTAGCATAAGATCCAGCGATTATGAAGGTATGTCCACAAAAAATTGAAAACTATATATACATCAAAACCTACACACAGATGATTATAGTAGCTTTATTCATAATTGCCCAAACTGGAAAGAACAAAGATTTTTAACAGGCAAATAAACTATGGTAGGTCCATACATTAGAATATTATTCAATGATGAAAATTAATCCATTAAGCCATAAAAAGCCATGGGGGTACTTTAAATACACAATGATAGGTGAAAGGAGCCAAACCAAAAAGGCTACATATTGTATGATATCAGTTATATGCCTTGCTGGAAAAGGCAAAAAAAAACCTGTAGACATAGTGAAAAGATTAGTGGTTGCCAGGGATTTGGGGTTGTGGTAGGAGAGCCTAATAGAGGAAGCATGAGGATTTTTTTTCATTTTGTTAGGATGGTGAAACTATTCCATATAATAGTGTAATGGTGGATAGATGACACTATGCATTTTTTAAAACCATTTTTTATTACTTATTAAAATGCATTTAGAACTTTACAGCTTTCACAGTCATGAAATAGAGCCTTAATGTATGCAAATTTAAAAATATATTTACATGGTCAGGGGATAACAGGATGGACTGCAGTTTTGACATGTGAACCTAAATATATTACAAATATATGAAACAATCCCACTGAAGGTGGTGTAGGGAAAAGTTGCTGAACTTTAGAAATAATAGGCAACTGCAAGAATAAAAGCAAAAAGAAATTGCAAAAAAGAACTACCCTCTCATTGATAACATTGTTTCACACTCGAGTATGTGATAACAATTGACACTACTATACATGTGTACAGGAATTAAAGACTTAGTGAAAGGATAGCAGATTGTGGGAACCAGGTTTCTCACTGTTGGAGTGGGAATTTATAGATAAACAAGGGAGAAGGCTAGAATGATTCACATAGTAATGGATAGAGATGGAGAGGTCAGGAAGAATGCAAGATTAGCATATATAAATACACATGTTTATGTATAGAAATATATATATATAATATATATATATATACACACACACACAATATATTTCATTTCTCTACCGACTGAAGGGGCTTAAAAGAAATGACATTTTGTTATAAAGGATCACATCTAGTACCCAAAACTTGGGTTCTAATACCATTTATAATAAAAGGAACCAGAGTTCTTTGGAGAAAGGACTGATTTTAGGATATGGGCAGTAAAGATACAAGATGAACCTGAAGCAACTTGTACTGACAGAAAGAAAGTGCTAAAAAAAACAATATGCACACACATTTATGGGAGCATGTTAAAGCACACTGTTATAGGTTGAATTTTGTACCCCCAAAAGATATGCTCAAGTCCTAACCCTCAGTATCCATAAATATGACCTTATTTGGAAATAGGTTATTTGCAGATGTAATCAAGTTACAATGAAGTCATACTGGTAGAATGAGCCCTGATGCAATGCATGGTATCCTTGAAAGATGAGGGAAATTTGGGCACACAGGTACACAAAGATGGAAGACAGCTTTGGGAAGGAACAGAGTTACCGGCGAGAATGTAATATGAAGACAGAGGTAAAAATTGGAGTAATGTATCTACAAACCAAATAATGCCAAGGGTTGCTGACCAGGACCAAAAGCTAGGAGAGAATCATAGATGGGATTTTCCCTCAGGGCCTCAAGTAGGAACTGACCCTACTGACACCTTGATTTCAGACTTCTAGCTTACAAAACTCTGAGAGAATAAATTCCTGCTGCTTTTATCCACCCAGTTTGTGGTACTATAATAACAGTCCTAGGAAACTAATAAATATTTTGATATTGGGAATTGGGTGCTGCTGTAACAAATATCTAAAAATATCAAGGTGGCTTTGAAATTGGGTAATGGGTGGAGACTGGAAGAATTTTGAAGCACTTGATAGGAAAAAAAGTTAGATTTCCTTGAAGAGACAGTTGGTTAGAAATACAGATTTTTAACACAATTATGGTGAGTACACAAGTGAGGAACATGGTAGAAAAAGCTTCTGTCATCTTATACAGATAATCATGAACAAGCAGTTGAAGTATGAATGTTCATGGTGCCTCTGGTGAGCTCTCAGATGGAAATGAAGAACACATTATTGGATATCGGGGACTCATAAAGTAGCAGAGAACTTGAGTGAATTACGTTCTATTGTCAGATGGAAGTAGCACTTGTAAGTGACAACCTTGTATTTTTAACTGAAAAGATTTCCAAACAAAGTGTAGAAGGTGTGCCGTAGTTTATCCTTTATGCTTACAGTAAGATGTTGGAGGAAAGAGAATAAGACAAGGAAGGAATTGTTAAGCAAAAGTAACCAACACTTGAAGATTTGGAGAATTATCAGCCTATTCAGGTAGCAGCAAAAGATGAGAAAGCATGCTCTGAAGATAACATTAAAGGTGTGGCTGTACAAGCATTGGATAAGTTTACAAAATGGATCAAGCATGTGATTTATGAATTCAATCAACATCTCAGCAGAGCTCAGCAATAGAGAATGGATTATTCAAGGAAGGTGTAGGGAAACCTTTATGTCTTGGATTTCTATGAATTATGCAGAAGACCAACAAGGATTATGAGAATTTGATACTAGCAGAAACGCTGTCAGCCAGGACTGATAGAGACAGAGGTAGAAAAAAATGAAGAAAAAAAAGTGACTTTGAGGGAAGATCCATGAAAGCAGAGGCCAGGAGGACAAGGCTGTTGGCACAGAGGCTGAGCAGTCCAAGGGGTCCTCCCCACTGTGAGACAGCAGGGCCTCAGTCTGGAGGACCCAGATTGTGGAGTATAAGCCCACAGAGAATTATTCTCAGGCCTTAGAATCTATGGAGTTTGTCCTACTGAGTTTTCAGACTTGCTTGGGACCCAAGACCCATTTTATGCTTCCAATTTCTCCTTTTTGGAACGATAATTTCTACCCTATGCCTTTCTTATCACACTATAGCTTGTTAAAAATTTGATTCATACAAAGTGTGTTATCTCAGTACAATGGAACAAAATTAGAAAAACAAAACAGAACAAGAATTGAAAAATTCATAAACATGTGAGAACTTAAATTACATCGCTAAATAACAGATCAAAGAAGAAATCATAAGAGAAATTATAAACAACTCTGATATAACTGAAAGTGAAAATAAACCATACATCAAATCTTGTGGGATGAGACTGAAGCAGTACTCAAAGAAAAATTTACACGGGCAAATGCCTATATTTAAAAAAAAAAAGAAAAAATCTCAAATCAATAACCTAATCTTCCACCTTAAGAAATGAAAAAGAACATTAGAGCAATCTAACCCAAAACAAGCAAGAGAAAGAAAATTATAAAGATTAGGGAGGAAATAAATGGAATGGAGAATAGAAAAATAATAGAGAAAATCAACAACCAGAAATTGTTTGCTTTTTAAAAAATCAACAATATTGTCAAACTTTAGATGTATTGCCAAGAAAATAAAGAGAGACGGCTCAAGTTACCAAAATTAAGAATGAAAGAGGGGGCTTGCCTGGTGGCACAGTGGTTGAGAATCTGCCTGCCAATGCAAGGGACACGGGTTCGAGCCCTGGTCTGGGAAGATCCCACATGCCGCGGAGCAACTAGACCTGTGAGCCACAACTACTGAGCCTGTGCGTCTGGAGCCTGTGCTCCGCAACAAGAGAGGCCGTGACAGTGAGAGGCCCGCGCACTGTGATGAAGAGTGGCCCCCACTCACCGCAACTAGAGAAAGCCCTCGCACAGAAACGAAGACCCAACACAGCCAAAAATAAATAAATAAATATATAAAAGATAGCTTTAAAAAAAAAAAGAATGAAAGAGAACATAGAAATACAAAGGATTAAACAAGAATTTCCACCAACTGTATATCAACAGATTAACACATGAAAAGAACAAATTCCTAGAAAGAGAAATACTAAAAAACTTTACTCATAGGAAACTAAATTTTAATAACTTTTTAAGAATTAAAAAGGTTAAATTAGTAATTTTAAAACTTTCTACAAATAAAATCTATAAAGAAAAGCCCAGATTGTTTCAAAGGTGAATTCTGTGAAAGTTTTAAAAAAAATCTATACGAATTCTTCAAAATTCTTCCCAAAAATGGAAGATAAGGAAAAGGTTCCAAACAAATTTGATGAGGTATATATTACCTTGATAGCAAACTAGACAAAGACACCACAAATAAACAACACTATGAACTAATATCCCTTATGAATATAGATGCCAAAATCCTCATCAAAATCCTAGCTATCTGAAGCCAAAAATATAGAAAATGGATTATACACCATGATCTAGTGTGATTTATCCTAGGAATGAAAGATTGGTTTAACATCTGATAATCAACTAATAGAATGCAGTACTTTAATAGAATAAAGGAACATAATATATGTTCATTTCAATAGATGTAAAAATTTATTTTGACAAAATCTAAAACATTTTCAAATTAAAACTCAAAACAATCTAGGAATATAATAACACTCCTCAAACTAATTAAAGACATCTACCCAAAACAAAACAAAACGAAACAAACTGAACAAAATAAAATTCAACAACAAAAAACTTCATGATAAAAGACTGCAGTGTGCTGGGGTATGAAGTACCAGCTAACGTGGCTGCTGCACCCCACACTGTCCAGCACCTTCCGCTCGGTCCTCGGCACCCGCCTGCCCCCTCCAGAGCGCCTCTGTGGCCGTGTGGATGAAAGGCTCTTGGTGCTCCAGCCAGGCATCAGGGCTGTGCCTCTGAGGTGGGAGAGCCAACTTTAGGACACTGGTCCAAAAGAGACCTCCCAGCTCCACGTAATACCAAACGGTGAAAATCTTTCAGATATCTCCATCTCAACATCAAGACCCAGCTTCACTCAACGACCAGCAAGCTACAGGGCTGGACACCCTATGCCAAACAACTAGCAAGACAGGAACACAGCCCCATCCATTAACAGAGAGGCTGCCTAAAATCATAATAAGGCCACAGACACCCCAAAACACACCACCAGACATGGACGTGCCCACCAGAAAGACAAGATCCAGCCTCATCCATCAGAACACAGACGCTAGTTCCCTCCACCAGGAAGCCTACACAACCCACTGAACCAACCTTAGCCACTGGGGACAGATACCAAAAACAACGGGAACTACGAACCTGCAGCCTGTGAAAAGGAGACCCCAAACACAGTAAGATAAGCAAAATGAGAAGACAGAAAAACACACAGCAGATGAAGGAGCAGGGTCAAAACACACCAGACCTAACAAATGAAGAGGAAATAGGTAGTCTACCTGAAAAAGAATTCAGAATAATGATAGTAAGGATGATCCAAAATCTTGGAAATAGAATAGACAAAATGCAAGAAACGTTTAACAAGGACGTAGAAGAACTAAAGAGGAACCAAGCAATTATGAAAAACACAATAAATGAAATTAAAAATACTCTAGATGGGATCAATAGCAGAATAACTGAGGCAGAAGAACGGATAAGTGACCTGGAAGATAAAATGGTGGAAATAACTACTGCAGAGCAGAATAAAGAATGAAAAGAACTGATGACAGTCTCAGAGACCTCTGGGACAACATTAAACGCACCAACATTCGAATTATAGGGGTCCCAGAAGAAGAAGAGAAAAAGAAAGGGACTGAGAAAATATTTGAAGAGATTATAGTTGAAAACTTCCCTAATATGGGAAAGGAAATAGTTAATCAAGTCCTGGAAGCACAGAGAGTCCCATACAGGATAAATCCAAGGAGAAACACACCAAGACACATATTAATCAAACTCTCAAAAATTAAATATAAAGAAAACATATTAAAAGCAGCAAGGGAAAAACAACAAATAACACACAAGGGCATCCCCATAAGGTTAACAGCTGATCTTTCAGCAGAAACTCTGCAAGCCAGAAGGGAGTGGCAGGATATACTTAAAGTGATGAAGGAGAAAAACCTACAACCAAGATTATTCTACCCAGCAAGGATCTCATTCAGATTTGATGGAGAAATTAAAACCTTTACAGACAAGCAAAAGCTGAGAGAGTTCAGCATCACCAAACCAGCTTTACAACAAATGATAAAGGAACTTCTCTAGGCAAGAAACACAAGAGAAGGAAAACACCTACAAACAAACCCAAAATATTTAAGAAAATGGAAATAGGAATATACATATCAATAATTACCTTAAATGTAAATGGATTAAATGCTCCCACCAAAAGACACAGACTGGCTGAATGGATACAAAAACAAGACCCGTATATATGCTGTCTACAAGAGACCCACTTCAGACCTAGAGACACATACAGACTGAAAGTGAGGGGATGGAAAAAGATATTCCATGCAAATGGAAATCAAAAGAAAGCTGGAGTAGCAATTCTCATATCAGACAAAATAGACTTTAAAATAAAGACTATTACAGGAGACAAAGAAGGATACTACATAATGATCAAGGGATCGATCCAAGAGGAAGGTATAACAATTGTAAATATTTATGCACCCAACATAGGAGCACCTCAATACATAAGGCAAATACTAACAGCCATAAAAGGGGAAATCGACAGCAACACAATCATAGCAGGGGACTTTAACACCCCACTTTCACCAATGGACAGATCATCCAAAATGAAAATCAATAAGGAAACACAAGCTTTAAATGATACATTAAACAAGATGGACTTAATTGATATTTATAGGACATTCCACCCAAAAACAACAGAATACACATTTTTCTCAAGTGCTCATGGAACATTCTCCAGGATAGATCATATCTTGGGTCACAAATCAAGCCTTGGTAAATTTAAGAAAATTGAAATCGTATCAAGTATCTTTTCCGACCACAACGCTATGAGACTAGATATCAATTACAGGAAAAGATCTGTAAAAAATACAAACACATGGAGGCTACACAATACACTACTTAATAATGAAGGGATCACTGAAGAAATCAAAGGGGAAATCAAAAAATACCTAGAAACAAATGACAATGGAGACACGACGACCCAAAACCTATGGGATGCAGCAAAAGCAGTGCTAAGAGGGAAGTTTATAGCAATACAAGCCTACCTCAAGAAACAAGAAACATCTTGAATAAACAACCTAACCTTGCACCTAAAGCAATTAGAGAAAGAAGAACAAAAAAACCCCAAAGCTAGCAGAAGGAAAGAAATCATAAAGATCAGATCAGAAATAAATGAAAAAGAAATGAAGGAAACAATAGCAAAAATCAATGAAACTAAAAGCTGTTTCTTTGAGAAGATAAACAAAATTGATAAACCATTAGCCAGACGCATCAAGAGAAAAAGGGAGAAGACTCAAATCATTAGAATTAGAAATGAAAAAGGAGAAGTAACCACTGACTCTGCAGAAATACAAAGGATCATGAGAGATTACTACAAGCAACTCTATGCCAATAAAATGGACAACCTGGAAGAAATGGACAGATTCTTAGAAATGCACAACCTGCCGAGCCTGAACCAGGAAGAAATAGAAAATATGAACAGACCAATCACAAGCACTGAAATTGAAACTGTGATTAAAAATCTTCCAACACACAAAAGCCAAGGACCAGATGGCTTCACAGGTGAATTCTATCAAACATTTAGAGAAGAGCTAACACCTATCCTTCTCAAACTCTTCCAAAATATTGCAGAGGGAGGAACACTCCCAAACTCATTCTACGAGGCCACCATCACCCTGATACCAAAACCAGACAAAGATGTCACAAAGAAAGAAAACTACAGGCCAATATCACTGATGAACATAGATGCAAAAATCCTCAACAAAATACTAGCAAACAGAATCCAACAGCACATTAAAAGGATCATACACCATGATCAAGTGGGGTTTATTCCAGGAATGCAAGGATTCTTCAATATACACAAATCAATCAACGTGATACATCACATTAACAAATTGAAGGAGAAAAACCATATGATCATCTCAATAGATGCAGAGAAAGCTTTCGACAAAATTCAACACCCATTTATAATAAAAGCCCTGCAGAAAATAAGCATAGAGGGAACTTTCCTCAACATAATAAAGGCCATATATGACAAACCCACAGCCAACATTGTTCTCAATGGTGAAAAACTGAAACCATTTCCACTAAGATCAGGAACAAGACAAGGTTGCCCAATCTCACCACTATTATTCAACATAGTTTTGGAAGTGTTAGCCACAGCAATCAGAGAAGAAAAAGAAATAAAAGGAATCCAAATCGGAAAAGAAGAAGTAAAGCTGTCACTGTTTGCAGATGACATGATACTATACATAGAGAATCCTAAAGATGCTACCAGAAAACTACTAGAGCTAATCAATGAATTTGGTAAAGTAGCAGGATACAAAATTAATGCACAGAAATCTCTTGCATTCCTATACACTAATGATGAAAAATCTGAAAGTGAAATTAAGAAAACACTCCCACTTACCATTGCAACAAAAAGAATAAAATATCTAGGAATAAACCTACCCAAGGAGACAAAAGACCTGTATGCAGAAAATTATAGGACACTGATGAAAGAAATTAAAGATGATACAAATAGATGGAGAGATATACCATGTTCTTGGATTGGAAGAATCAACATTGTGAAAATGACTCTATTACCCAAAGCAATCTACAGATTCAATGCAATCCTTATCAAACTACCACTGGCATTTTTCACAGAACTAGAACAAAAAATTTCACAATTTGTATGGAAACACAAAAGACCCCGAATAGCCAAAGCAATCTTGAGAACGAAAAATGGAGCTGGAGGAATCAGGCTCCCTGACTTCAGACTATATTACAAAGCTACAGTAATCAAGACAGTTTGGTACTGGCACAAAAACAGAAATATAGATCAATGGAACAGGATAGAAAGCCCAGAGATAAACCCACGCACATATGGTCACCTTATCTTTGATAAAGGAGGCAAGCATATACAGTGGAGAAAAGACAGCCTCTTCAATAAGTGGTGCTCGGAAAATTGGACAGGTACATGTAAAAGTATGAAATTAGAACACTCTGACACCATATACAAAAATAAACTCAAAATGGATTAAAGACCTAAGTGTAAGGCCAGACACTATCAAACTCTTAGAGGAAAACATAGGCAGAACACTCTATGACATAACTCACAGCAAGATCCTTTTTGACCCAGCTCCTAGAGAAATGGCAATAAAAACACAAATAAACAAATGGGACCTAATGAAACTTAAAAGCTTTTGCACAGCAAAGGAAACCATAAACAAGACCAAAAGACAACCCTCAGAACGGGAGAAAATATTTGCAAATGAAGCAACTGACAAAAGATTAATCTCCAAGATTTACAAGCAGCTCATGCAGCTCAATAACAAAAAAACAAACAACCCAATCCAAAAATGGGCAGAAGACCTAAATAGACATTTCTCCAAAGAAGATATGCAGATTGCCAACAGACACATGAAAGAATGCTCAACATCATTAATCATTAGAAAAATGCAAATCAATACTACAATGAGGTATCATCTCACACCGGTCAGAATGGCCATCATCAAAAAATCTAGAAACAATAAATGCTGGAGAGGGTGTGGAGAAAAGGGAACACTCTTGCACTGTTGGTGGGAATGTAAATTGATACAGCCACTATGGAGAACAGTATGGAGGTTCCTTAAAAAACTAAAAATAGAACTACCATACGACCCAGCAATCCCACTACTGGGCATATACCCTGAGAAAACCATAATTCAAAAAGAGTCATGTACCAAAATGTTCATTGCAGCTCTATTTACAATAGCCAGGACATGGAAGCAACCTAAGTGTCCATCATCAGATGAATGGATAAAGAAGATGTGGCACATATATACAATGGAATATTACTCAGTCATAAAAAGAAATGAAATGGAGGTATTTGTAATGAGGTGGATGGAGTTAGAGTCTGTCATACAGAGTGAAGTAAGTCAGAAAGAGAAAAACAAATACAGTATGCTAACACATATATATGGAATCTAAGGGAAAAAAAAAAAGGTCATGAAAACCTAGTGGCAAGACGGGAATAAAGACACAGACCTACTAGAGAATGGACTTGAGGATATGGGGAAGGGGAGGGGTGAGATGTGACAGGGTGAGAGAGTGTCATGGACATATATACACTACCAAATGTTAAATAGATAGCTAGTGGGAAGCAGCCGCATAGCACAGGGAGATCAGCTCGGTGATTTGTGACCACCTAGAGGGGTGGGATGGGGAGGGTGGGAGGGCGGGAGATGCAAGAGGGAAGAGATATGGGAACATATGTATACGTATAACTGATTCACTTTGTTATAAAGCAGAAACGAACACACCATTGTAAAGCAATTATACTCCAATAAAGATGTTTAAAAAAAAAAAAGACTGCATACTTTCCCCCTAAGATCAGAAAAAGCAAAAATATCCACTCTGACATTTCTATCTAAAATTTACTGGTGTGTTTAACCAAGACAATCAAACATTAAACACTGATATCCAGAAAGAAGTAAAATGATTTCTGTGAATTTTCAAATGGCATATTCTTATAAACAAAAGACCCTAAAGAATTTATTTACAAATTGTTAAAACTAATAAACAAGTTCAGCAAGATTAATATAAAATAATAAATTGAATTTTAATAAATTGAATTGAATTTTAATAAATTTAATTTAGTATAACCTCAATGAAAAATTCAAATAACATTCCATACAATAAGATCAAAAATAATAAAATACTTAGGAATTCATTTAACAAAAGGCATGCAAGACTTGTATAGGGAGAATTAAAATTCTAAATAAATGGGGAAAATCTCATATTCATGGATCAGAAAACAATATAACAATATTATTTAGATGTCAACACATCCTAAATTGACACACAGATTCAAACTTAACCATATCAAAATTCCTACAGCATTTCTTTCAGAAATTGTTAAAACGATCCTAAATTTCATATAGAAAAGCAAGAAACTCAGATGGTCCAAACAGTTAAAGTACAAGAACAAAGTTGGAAGACTCACATTTCCTGATTTCAAGATTTACTACAAAGCTACAGCAGTCAAGGCACCGTGGTATTGTCATATGGTAGACACATAGATCAATGAAATAGAGTTGAGAGTTTAAAAATAAACCCTTACATGTATGTCAATTGATTCCAAAGAAGAGTGCAAGATGACTCAATTAGAAAAGTCTTTTCTACAAATATTACTAGAAAAATTGGATATCCAGATGCAAAAAAATGAAGCTAGATCTTTTCTACAAATCATACACAAAAATACACTCAAATACATTATAGAAGTAAATGTAATTATTAATATTTTAAAACTCTTAGAAGAAAATATAGGAGTAAATCTTCATTATATATGGTTAGACAATGTTTTCTTAAATATGACACCAAAAAAACACAACTGACAAAATTAAAAACAAAGTTTCCTCCATGAAAATTCAAAACTTTTGTGTTGTACGCAGTATCTTATCAAGAGGGAAAAAACATTCCCCCCAGAATAGGAGAAGATATATTCAATGACTTCTGGAGTTTTATATTTATCAGAATATATTTAAATAATTATTAAACTCAATAATAAAGGCAAATGACCTTATTTTTAAAATGGGTAAAGGATCTGTATAGACATTTCTCCACCAAAATATGCAAATGGCCAATCAGCACAGGCAAAGATGTTCAACAGCACTAGCTGTTAAAGAAATTCAAATCAATCTATGAGATGACACTTCATATTCACTAAGATGACAATAATCCAAAAGACACACGATAACAAGTGTTGGTAAGACTTTAAAGAATTTGAATATTCATATTTTTCTGGTGGGAATGTAAAATGGTGGACTTTGGAAAACTGTTATTTCCTCAGAATTTAAGCATATTATTACTATATGACCAAGTTTATCCACTTCTAGTTATGTCCCTAAGATAATTAAAAGCATATATCTACACAAAAAGTTGAACATAAATGTTCACAGCAGCATTATTCAGTTTAGCTGGAATATGGGAAAAATGTATATCAGTTGACAAATTGATATATATATATATATATATAATGTGGTTTATCCATACAATAGAATATTTATCCATATAATGTAAATAAAATACTGATACATGCTGAAGACTACATGTTGCATAATTCTATTTGTATGAAATATCTGGAATAGGCAAATCTATAGAGATAGAAAGATCCCCTGGATCTGGGGGAGTGTGACGTGAACAGGAGTGACTGCTGATGGACATAGGGTTTCTTTTGGAGTGATGAAAATGTTTTAAATATAAATTGTGTTGATGGCTGCACAACTTTGTGTACATACTAAAAAAATTAAGAATAATGGGTATATTTTATGGCATATGAATTATATCTCACTAAATCTGTTAAACAATTTAATGAATTTGTTGTATTAATTTTTTAAATTAAATCATTTTATCAAGTCCCTATGGAATGCTCAACCTTTTCTTTAGGTTCTTGTTATTATCATTTTTCTACATATTTATATATCATCTCAGTTGATTTGCACATCTGTTGAAATCAGATGTCATTAAATAATCTACTGAAAAGTATTTACATGAGTCCTAGAAATAACACTGGAAAATTGTGAAAGTTTACTGGTTATGGCAGTTATGCCTACATTGTATGAACATTGCTCTTTTAAAAATTCATTATAAATCATCCTGAAGATCACATACAGGGAAAAAAAGTCAGCAAACATTTTTCTTTTGAGAGAAATATTTTTTTGCCTCTTTATCAGGGAGATACAATTGGATAAAAGACTTTGCTAACCACATTAGTTTGTACTGTTGTATTTTTGTCTCACTGTTGTCCATTTATACATTTGTGTTGTCATACAGCAAACATCTGCTGCACGGTAAGTATAATATAATAAACTTTCTTTAAAAAGGTCAAATCTAAATTGAAATATAACCGTTGCCACTTACAAGATTTTGCAAGCTATTTAACCAATTAATCTCAATGCTCTTATTTGTTAAAAGGGTGCATACACTGAAGTATTGTGAAAATGACATTAAATGGCAAGTGCTTAGTCAATATCACCATGCCAGATATTTGGCGTTTTTATGAAGTCTGGACTTTGTGAGTGTGGATGTGATTGTGCATGAGTGTGTTTATATGAGTGTATAAAGTACCTATATATTTTTTACTACATTTTCAATTATATCTCTTAAATCTTGAGATATCTACTACCTAAAATTTTTCTACAAATTTAGGTAATATTCTGTTTAATTCTTGAAGCTTAAATATTAGAGACTATATTTATAGTTTATCTTGGTTTTGTTTCTCTTGCTTTTTACTATTTATTAAGGTAATGTCAAAGTATACATGTTAGAACTTATCATGGCTCTATACTTTATCAAATAATCCTGAGTTTATTTTTACCATCACACCTTAGTTGAATATAAAATAGTTTATGTCTATTTTAAATGGTTAATTATTTGATGCCAACAGTGATTTTAAACTGAGTAAAATAATTTGGCTTATTGATAAAGATTCATAATATTACATTTACCATCTTAATTATTTTAATCATCTCAGTTTATATCTAAAACTTTAACAATTTTGAAACAAAAACTTCATAATCAATTGTTGATTAAAACTGATTTCACCTTGAATTTTCTAAAGTGATTTTTATTAGTTCAAAGTAAATCTTTTGAGAAGTAAGTGAAGCAAATCTACTTCCCAAGAGACAGTACATCACACAGTGTGGGAGCAAGCAAACACAAAAAACTGACAGTATATTTACATCTGCCTCAGGGGAACTGGTACTTGTGAATTTTGTAACAAAATCTAATACTCTGAAAGAAATTTGATCTTTCTGACAGTTCCACCAAGTTATCATACCAAAAACAGAAAGAATTTTGCCACTTTCAGGAAGTCAAGGAAACATTATTAGGAGATAAGAAAGCATGATATTCAATACAATGTGTCTTTGGCTCTAGAATTTTAAAGATATTCCATTTTGGCAATATTGTTCCACATTAAGTGATCTAATTTTTCAGTTATGCCATTCAGTTACTCTCTAGGTCTTTTGTATGAGTGATAAAGAGAAAAAGAGAGAGGAAAAAGAAAGAGGGAGAGAGGGAGGAATTAAGAGAGCGAGGGAGTACTCATTCACAATCTCTTAAAATAACGGCGAAAGTTTTATTTTCAGATATTTGCCATCCATAAAAGTCTAACATCTGTTATATTTCAATTTTTCTATGTTGTAAACTTATAGATGGAATAATGTTTATTTTCCATACAATTTTGAATAGCATGTCATTTATCATTTCTGAAATGTAAAATTTCTAAAATACACACACACATGATTTATTAAATGCTGATTACCTTTCGACTGCATTATAGTTGCCCATTTTTCTGTATTCCACCTACTGGAGAGTAAGATACAATTTTGTGGTGGACATTCTGTGGAAGAGAGGGATGTTAAAGGTAAGTCATATATTTTTCTAAATATCAGATATGTAGAGGAGGGGGCAGTGCCTATCTAGGTGGTAGGCAATCTATCAGAGGCTGTAGAACAGAATAAAAAGTTGTGTGGAGTCTGAAGATGTGGCAAACCAAGGCTGGAAAATGTGGCTCAAAATAAAATTAAAATTGAAGTCTGGAAGCATACATAGACACTGAAGTAAGACAATATGTGTGTAGCATCAGACTAGAATAAACTTCTTCAAGAAACTGTTCCCTGAAAGAGCAGTCTTGTTTATGTTAGGGGTTGTATTTCCAATGAGTAACTTAAAGAATTAAATCCTTTTTGGACGCATGATGATGATGATTATTGCACATCATAGTATTTGCCAAAAAAGGAAGTGTAGAATAATGCAAAACATTTTACCCTTAGAATTAGATGATCTTACTCAGATGATTTACCCTTTTATTTATTTATTTATTTCAGATTTTATTAATGTATGATTTTCATGTAATCATATTAATCAGGTTTCATTATACAATTTGATAAAAATTTTAAATGTATGCAATCATTTAATCACTACCACATCATGATATAGAACATTTCTAGAACCAAAACGTTCCCTTATGACCCTTTGCAACCAATCTTCTAATATCCTCTATTGGCAATATATAAACTGTTTTATATCGTTACATTAAATAAAAACATATAATATGAAGTCTTTGGAGGCTGGCTTCTTTCAAATGTCTTTGAGAATTATCCATTTATTTTGGGGTTCCTGGTCCCAATCCCAATGTTGGAGGGATGCCCCCACACCAACTAGCAAGCTGGGTGTCCTGTGATTTAACTCAGTTTTGAAACTGTCTAGCTGGGGAGAGCATCAGATTCTACAAGTTAAGGGTTCAGTCCCACAAGACTGCCCCCCACCCCAACAGCCCATCTCAGAGACCAGTCATAAGCCCAGGTTGTTACCTGTGCTTCTGACAGATTGGCTATAAATAAGAGTTCCCACGACCCTCTTCTCAGAGTTCATTAATTGCTAGGGTGGCTCACAGAACTCAGAGAAACATTCTACTTACTAGATCACTGGTTTGTTATAAAAGGATATAACTCAGGAACAGTCAGATGAAGGAGAGGCATAAGGCAAGAGATATGGAAAGGCATGAAGCTTCTATGTTGTCTCCAAGCTCGCCATTCTCTTCAAATCTCCATGCATTCACCAAAACAGGTCTTGGAAGGCTGTTCTTTTGGGTTTTTATGGAGGATTCATTACATAAACATGATTGATTAAGTTAATGACCATTGGTGATCCATTCAACCTCCAGCCCCTCTTGCCTCCCAGAAGATCAGGGGGTGAGACTGAAAGTTCTAACCCTCTAATGAGATGATCGGTTCTTGTGACAACCAGCCCCATTCTTATGTGGGGTCCAAAAGTCACATCATTAACATAACAAAAGACATCTCTATCATTTTCATCACTTAGAAAATTCCAAGAGTTTTAAGAGCACTATACCAGAAAAGGGATAAAGACCAAATATATATTTCTTATAAATCACAATATCACATCATGCTACTGTGTCTATCAGAAATCAATTCATCTTTAGTGTTGATTTGGATTTCATTATATGGTTATACAACAGTTTATCAAATTTTCAAATAGTATGAAGAAAGCTGCTGTAAATGTCTGAAATCTTGTCTTTGAGATACACATGTTCCAATTTACTTTGGTATCTGGCCTAAGAGTGAAATTGCTTATTCCATGGTAATCATAGGCTTAACTTTATAGGAAATTGTCAAATTATTTTTGAAAATAGCTAGTTTAGTTTGTATTGCAATGCATCAGAGTTCTTCACCAATATTTGGTAATAACCAGTCATTTTAAATTCAATCATTCTAGTAAGAATGTAAAGGTATCTCATCATGGTATTAATATGCATTTCCTAAAGACTAATAATACTGACTACATTGTCATGTGCTTAAGTATCAGCTAAATTTCTTGTTTGGTGAGGTATAGCTTCAATCTTTTAGCAATTCTTATTGAATTATTTTTCTTTTTATTAGTAAGTTGTAAGAAATCTTTACATATTCAGGATATAAGTCCTTTATCAGATATGTGTTGTTTAAATATTTCATCCTAGTCTTTCACCATTAAGTATAATGTTAGCTGTAGTATTTTAGTATGCCTTTATCAGGGTTAGAAAGTTTCTTTCTATTCCTACTTTGCTGAGATTTGTATCATAAATCAGTATAGAGTTTTATCAAATTCATGAGATTTTAATGATATTAAAACTTGGTTACTGGGAAAGAATCAAGCATCTATCCTGTATCACCATATGAACTATATAGCACTGGATAACCAAATAGTATACTATGGAAACCACCTTTTTATAAAATTATTCAAATTAATAAATAAAAATAAATATTTAGAATTAGAATATCTCCATTTCCCAACCCCCAATGAATGAATAAGAAAATTAAAATATTTTATTTTACTTTCATTTACTCTTTCTCTAATATTTTCCCTTTCCTTTTGTAGATCAGAATTTCTGATTTGTATCATTTTCCTTCTCCCCAAAGTCCTTATTGGCCACTTATTGCAAGGTAGTTCTACTGTTAAAAAAGACCCTCAATTTTAGTGTGAGAGATTCTTTATTTCTCTTTCACTTTTGAGGGATAATTTAACTGGTTAAAAAATTCTAAGTCAATGATGGTGTTTTTTTTCCAGCACTTTAAGTATTTCACTTCACTGTATTCTTGTTTGCATGGTTTCTGATAAGCAGTTTGATATAATTCTTATCTTTGTTCCTTTGTAAGTTTTTTTTCCCCTCTTGGCCCACTTGTAGTTTAAAATCTCAAGCTAGTCTACACTGAGCCTCCAGCAATCCATCAATTACAATTTAAAGTATTCCTTCTGATACTGGATCCACTTGTAGGATTCTGCTCCTGGGCTTCTGTTCCCCATAAGCTGTGGTTCTTTGTATCTACCTATCTGTCTCTCTAGTTTTCAGAGCAGCAGTTTGCTCTGTTACCTCAGTTCTCTGATGAATCTAAGAAATATTGTTGATTTCCAGTTTTTTTGAACTCTGGTCTTGTTGCGAGAACAGGAGAGAAAATCTCCAAGCTCTTTATATGTCAGACCAGAAATTAGAAACAAATGTAAAACATAAATTATAAAAAAGTTATAGAAGATAACAAAGGAGAAAACCTAGGTGGCCTTGGGTATGGCAGTGAGTTATCAAATACAACACCAAAATCACAATGAATAAAAAAAAAATGTTAGGTTACATTGAAATTTTTAAAAATCTGCTTTGTTAATAACACCATTAAGAGAGTGAAAACATGAGCTGCTCACTGGGAGCAAATTTTTGCAAAATATATATACGATAAACAACTTGTATTTAAGAAATACAAATAACTATTAAAAATCAACATTAAGTAAACAAACAACCCAATTAAGAAGTGTATAGAAGACCTTAATAGATACCCTACCAAAGAATATATATAGATGGCAAATCTCAACATCATATATCATTAGGGGATTGCAGATTAAAATGAGATACCAATTAACATGGCTAAAATCTAAAACCATGACAATATCAAATGCTGGAGAGGATGTAGAGAAAGAGAACTCTCATTCTTTGCAAGCAGAAATGAAAAACAGTACTGTTACTTTCAAAGACAGTTTGGCAGTTTCTTACAAATCTAAACAGTTTTACCCATGCGTTCCGACAATTGTACTCCTAGATATTTACCAAAAAGTGTTGTCCAAACAAAAACAACAACACAGATATCTACAGCAAGTTATAGCAATTATTCATAATTGCCAAAAGTTGGAAGCAACCAGGATGTCCTTAAATAGGTGAATAAATAAGCAAACTATGGATCATTCATACAATGGAATACAGAGAAATGAGCTATTGAGCCATGAAAAGACATGGAAGAAACTTAAATGCATATTGTTAAGTGAAAGAACCAATTTGAAAAGACTGTATACTGCATGATTCCAACTACATGACATTCTGAAAAATGCAAAAGTATAAAGACAACAAAAGGATTAGTTGTTGCCAGGGATTGGAGAAAGGAAAAGAAAGATGGATATATCTGAGTACAGATTTTTAGGGCAATAAATTCTGTATGATACTGTAATAGTGGATACATGACATGCATTTGGCAAAACCCATAAAACTGTCCAATACAAAGAGTAAATTTTACTGTAAAGTGTGAGCTTTAGTTAATAATTTATCACTGTTGGCTCCCCAATTGTAGCAAATTTACTATACTAATTCAAAATGCTAATAATAGGGGAAACTGTGGTTGAGTGGAGAACTCTCTGTACTTGTGTTCAATATTTCTATAAACCTAAAACTGCTCTAGGTAATAAAGTCTATTAATTAGAAAAAAAATAGAAGTGCCCTGAAACCATATATATTGAGAAGACAATTCTTATGTTTCTTAACCTTGAATATATTGACCGGAGGAAGTGTATCATGGATGAGTTTTAGGATATTGACAAAATTTCTGGATCTGTGTGAAAACTTTCTCTCCTTGTAATTGAAAATTTGTGTGAGATTCTCATTATAGAACTTGACCCCAAAATTTTAACAATTCCATTAAAGAAATCATGTTAATGTTACTTCTGAATTCTAAAATTATTTTGTTAAACATTCATAACTATTCCTTAAGCTAGTTTACTTATACGTAAAATACTTTATTCACAGATAATTCATTTTTCGAAGTCTTGACACCACAGTTCAGATATAGAAATTCTCTCCAAAACATGAAGTTACTAACATATAAAAAACACTTACCAAATTTCATGTAATCATGTGTTGAACACTATTTTCCTTTTTAACACCTTTGTCAACTTACATGGTAGTTTTGACTTCTCCAGTGATTTTTTTTAAAAAAATCAATTTAGAAAAACTGTCATGTCCTAAGTGATTTCTAGTAGATATATTTCCATCCAAACCTTGGCATTCATACCTTGAAGAACCCTGGCAGCAACATCATTTTGATTAAACTAATAACTTAGTTTTTATGCCAGTTGGATGCACAAAAATCTTGACTTCACATTTGCAGTTACTAAACTGCAATGAAGATAGATCATTCAAACTATTTTGGTTAAAAGTTCTGATCAGAGTTGCATAATGGTTTGGCCACTGTAAATGTGAAATAGGCTAAATGAATTACTCTACAGGAACTTAATCAACTTCATCTTGTTTATATCCAGGCTCCTCTCCAACTCATCAAGGTCATTTTGAATTTTAATCCAGTTTTTAAATGTGCTAATTGTCCTACCAAATTGATGTCATCAGCAAATTTCATAAAGACACTCTGGTTCATCACCCCAATCATTAATTTTAGAAATGTTTAATAGTAGCAGACTAAGTAATGTCCCCTGCAAAATATACTTAGCACTTAAAATTTCAAAAGATGATATAGTATAATCGATTTCCTGACAACTTGACACTTTTCATTGGTTAAAGAAATTATATATACATATAAAATTTTATTTAAATATCAATTTACGTTTAGTTATCTATGCGTAAATGCTAGTGTCAGATATTTGACCTTAGAGCTTGAAAGAAGGAAATGTGTCTATGTCACACCTTGATGATATTTTGAAACAATATTACTTTTATTTGAAGTGCCCCAAATCAAATTATACCACATATCATGTCTTCTTCTTTCTGTCTTTTGTGGCCTCACTTTTATAGCTCCCCATACTCACTGAAACATATAGTACTTTGTGTTTCACCACTATACTTGGTTCAATTGCCCCAACATCCCATTACTCTGACCTTCCAAAAACCTATGATTTTTCACTCCATCTTTCCCAAACACTCACATGGTCATATTTCAGAACATGTCATTAGTTACTGATTAAAAAGTATTATGGACATACACTAATTTTTTAGGAAGTGAAACAGGATATATAATTACAGATGTGTTGGATATTTAGATACAAACATAAGCACATGCATGCCAATGAATTCGGAAATGTAAAAATATCTAAAAATACAAAATATTAAACTTGACTCTGAAGAGAATAGTCTATTTCTATACTTTTAATTATTAACATTGAATTAGTTGAAAACTTGCTCCCACCAAAAATAAAAGAAAAACAAAAAAAACAATTACAAAAAGCAAGCCTGGTGATTTTAAAGGTATATTCTTTTAAGTGCTTGGGGAAAAGAAAATTCAAATATCGTTAAACTTTTTCAGAGAATGTAAAAAGAAGCCTTGCTTTCAAAATTATTTATGGGGCTTTTATAACATTAATGTCAAAAGTACTGAAAGACTATAGAAAAGATGAAAATTATAAGCTAACCTCACTTCTTAAATGTATTTGCAAAAATCCTAAACAAAATTTTATCAAACACATCTAAAGACAGAATTTCAAAGAAGTTGCAAAACAATCAAGTTGAGTGTATTGTGGGCATAGGTTGGTTCATTATTAGAAAATATATTAGTATAAATTTCCACATTATTGATTGAAGGCGAAATCTCATATAATCATCTGAATAAAAAGTATCTATAGAACTCAACAATTAATATTTAGAATTTAAGGGAACACGAGACTTAGATTTAACCATTTATATTCCTCAGTACATAACTACCATAATTTGAGTACCTGTAGATCCATAATAATTCTTTAAGAAAATGTCAAATGGCATTGACTACACAGACCATTTGGGTTCTAATTTTGAACCCAATGTAGGAGAACTCATGATTAGGGGATGTTTTGACAGGTATATGTAATAGTTGTTGACTAATATCCTAGTTATCCCACTTGGATTGCCATGTGGCTTTTATGATACCTTTAAACTGGTTCTTAATTAAATCAATAATAAGCTGAGGAAAATACAAAAACAAAGACTTTATTCCTCCTATATTCGGTCAAAATTATATATCCACAGACACAAGTTTATAAAACAACCTCTAAGTCTAAAAATGTTCCAGCTTTCTGGACTGCCCAAATGAGAAATTCTTAAAAGCAGTAAATTTAGTACCTGCCCCATAGTTCTAATGTGGATGCTATGATAAATGTTACTCATGAAAACATGCAAAATCTCAAAGTAAAATATTTGCAAAGATCTATAAAGAATTAATGTATTTAACCATTTTAACAGCTGTATTTCTGTCAAGGTTCTGTTCAAATACAAATGAAACACTCAAGTTGGGTAAGTTGAAGACAATTTAATAAAGGGCATATTTACAAAGACATTAATTGGTTGTAGAGATCCCACGAGAGACTACACCTTGTATAATAACTTGGAGATATTAACAGCTATGAAACATACCTAATATTAAGCCTGAGGGGTAAGAAGATGGAGTAATTGCATAGAACAAGTGCCCTGAACCCAGAGACAGAGAGAACAATGAGAAGGGAACAATCTCTCCTTTGGTAGAGGAATGTATTTAGATCTCATTGCCACCCTTATGACAAACAGTTTACTGTTTGTCATAGTTGTATGGGACAGCCTCATACAGGGCACAGAACACAATGGAGAGAAGATCTGGAAGGGTTCACAGAAGACATCCACCACTGCTGAAAAAATCCATTTGATAAAATTAAAATATATACATATAATACAAACACTTGGAAAAATAAGAATTGATGAGCACTTCCTTAATTGTGCATGTGCATGTAGGTGTTTGTGTGCTTGTGTGTGCTTTTGCATGTGTGTATGATTGTGAGTGTGTAAGAGGATATTAACATTCAACTAGTGTTTCTACAAAAATTTAACTTCTGTTTGTTTCAGTTTTCATTTTTTTGTATTAAATTAGAAAGATTGAAACTATTCTAAGGGTGAGGACATCTCTGCAATGGTCATTCTTTCCCTGCCACACAGCTTACTACGGATTTGAAATATTTTACCACATCGATGTTGTGTATTTGAAGACTACCCCCCCCCCCACCAGTCATTCCAAAGAGTATTAAGGAAAAAGGTTTTTGAGGTTGCAAGTCAAGAGAATGCCAGTGTAGATGATACACATTGAAAAGTAGAGTAGTTGTAAGAGCTGATGACAGGGAGGAAAATTCAAGAATACACATGGTTTTGTATAAATTATAATGATTTTGGACTTTATTCTAAATATGAGAGAAGCCACTGAATGATTCTGACCTGAGAGGTGACCAAATCTGAAATATTTTAAAATGATCCATCAGGTAAAGTGTGGAAACTATACTCTCGGGTCAGAGCAAAAGTGGAAGCAGGGAGATTAGTTAATGGCCATGTCAACATTCTAGGAAAGAGATGGTGGTGGCTTTGGCCAGAGTGGTTGCAGTGGATATCATGAACAGTGGTCAGAGTTGGTCATGGGGTAGTACGGAGTTGGGAATATCAAAACTATTACTGAAGGGTATATTGTGTTTGATGCTATTAAATATTTATATGCAAATTGAATTAGGAAGTGACAATTGTGTGTGGGTTTCCCGCCAGAGATTCTGGCTGAAGCTACAAATTTGTCAGTCATCAGCAAATATTTGCTACTAAAAGAGGTCAGTGAGAGAGCTTTGCTGGGGAATAGAAGAGGAGCTTGGACTGTGCCCAGGGATTTGACAAAATTTTAAAGTTGGGAGAATTAACAGAATCCAGCAAAGAATTCTGAGAGGTATCAACCAGAGAAATAAGTTAGAAATCAAAAAAAGATATAGTGTTTGGAAAATTAAGTGAAAGACAGTTTTTCAGGAAGGATGAAGCGATCAACTGTGTCAAGTACTGGCAACAGGTCAAGTAAGTTGTGGACTTTAGACCTTCTGGATTTTGCATTGTGAATGTCATGGGTAATTTTGTCAAAAGACCTTTTGAGGAAGAGTAAGGCCCAAAGTTGGACTGCAAAATATTTGAGAAGGTGTGAGAGAAAAGTGGAAGTTGAGATTACATATGCTACTAGATGAAGTAGAAAAAATCACCAGGTAGAGATTTCAAAAGGATGGGTCCAACAAAATTAAGTTGTAGTTAGAACAGCTTCAACTGAAATTGTAAGCCATGATCAAAAAAGCAAAATATAAATGTAGCATCCAAAGTTACAGTTATTTCATTGTATACTTCTTAAGAAGCTAACATATAGATAGAGCTCCACTCTAAGGAGATCCATTGTTGGAAACTATTCAGTGCTATCCTCTTATAGATGATATATTCATCCTTATATTTTTGAGTCAGATTAATAATATAAATTAAATTATTATTCATGAGGAATCCTTCCATGATTTTCTCTAAAGCTGAGAAAATCTTTCTTCACTTCTACACATTTTTAAAGTAGCTTTAATTTTTTTCTTGTACCCTAGTTTGTAACATACTGATACATAAAATACATTTAATATTTAACTACAAATAAATTAACTTTAAAATGTTATAATGTTAGAAAACTAACTGAACATAATCTGATTTTTAATTGAATTCAACTTGATTTATAACAAAAATTATTTGGAAGAACTGAGAAAATACTAACAAGATAGACAGATAGATCAAGCGTGAGAGGTCCAGATATTATATCTTAATACATTTAATGGGGTTATTATTTAAGCCTTAACCCCCATGATACTTCATGGTATAGACAATTATTTTATAACAATGGTTCAGTGTATTTTAAACCATCTTTTTCATAGAGGATTATTAAAATAAATTGAAAGTCGAGATTATTTGATGATAATCTGTGCCATTACTAGGTCAATATTTTTCATGTAATAAACTGTAAACACACTCAACTTTTAAAATTACATCGAATACTAGTTGTATACATTACTTACATTTAGCATGGTACTAAGACTGTTAGTATATCAAACTTAATATACTTACAGATTTGTTTTACATTAATTTCCAGATAGAAATACAGAAGGATGTCTAGATATATTTTGTCCCATTAGATCTGCTCAAACAGTTCGAGGTAGGAGAAATAAGCATGCTAGTTACTGTGGCATTTCTAATAGGACCAGCTTGCTCATTATTTTATTAAACAGGTCTTCACCTATGAACTACTCTCTGGGCTATACACAACTGACTTGTTTTACATTTAATTGTACTCTTGGGAATATATTAGTGTGTTTAACTTTAATGAGGAACTTCTGACGCCCAGTAAGTAATTTTTTTCTCTTTTGTTTGCTTCCTTAATCATATTCAGCAGATACAATTTAATAAAAGAAATAAAATGTCTTATATACTGGTCCTAAAACCTACTATTGTGAAGGAAATCATATCCTTGATTATTTCAATACATACTTTTACACACATACACAGAAATGTTCATACATACACAAGCACACACAATACAAATGAGTAATGTTTTTCAAACTGAGATGTATGATTTTATAAATTTTACCTCAGTTTATTTTTTCTTTACATTTTAGACATTTTAATTTCAGCATGGTGATGTAAGTACATTCCCAGGAAAACCAACACACACACATACATGCACACACACACACATAATTGACATGAACTTTTTGTTTTCTCTTGGACTTGTAAGAAAGCGTTCTATTGACCTACCAGTTACTACACACACACACACACACACACACACATAAATGAGAAATCTTGAAGGAATCATTTAGTTCTATAAAATTCACTTTCCTGAACTACAGAATAGGACAACAATATATGTTCCACTAATGCAGATGTTTTTATGATAACAAAAGACAAATATATGAAACTTTCTATCAGTTATAAAAAACTAAAAATAATAGTTTTATAATACACAAATGTAATTTTGTATAAAACAGTAGTAAAAATCCCTCTATATGTAGTTGCAGAATGATACATGTAGTACCCAAAAACCCAAGATTTTGAAAAACTACATTGATGAAATGAGGAAAAGCATTTAGTTATTCCATAGTACTTAAGAACAGTAAAACTTTTTTTTTTCCAAGTCCCTTGTCTAAGTTATTTTTTGATATCATCAAGAGAGAAAACAGGAAGATAAGATTAGAAGAGATGACTTTTTTTCCTGATGTTCAGCCTCAGGAGAGGTGGAGTTAAGCCATTAAGAAGGGCATAGTTTTAGATTTCCCTCTCTTCTGAGGAGAGGCAGTGAGATACCAGTGATTAGGAAAAGCTTGGTAAAAGGCCCAAGCTCATTCAAATAGAGCTAAAATTATGTCACATTGTTTTGGAAGAAATAGTAGGTGATGGGTAGACATAGCTTTCCATAATGCATGAGGGAATTGTCTTTCTTAAATTCAGTAAGGAAATAAATAATTATCACATTTTATTTATTAAATAAACTCCAAGTCTGAAGCCTTGGCTACATGATCTATTGAGATGAAAGATAATAATTATGCTTATCCCTCAAGATTTTAAAAGTTATAAAAAATGGACACACAACTGCAGAAAATAAAATGTTACATGCAGATTAGGTGTTTTACATATGAAGAAAACTCAAGATCATCAACAGAAAAATACTGAAAATATGAAATAAAATACGCTCATTGGGCATTCAAAACTGTTCTCCAATTCCATATTGTAGTGTATTTAGATATTAAAATTAATTTATTCCATACTGTAATGCCTGACAGTAAGCTTTTTGATTGTAACATAAGTGCCTGACATTAAGCTTTTAAATTGCAGAAACATTCATTCAAAGACATCCATTTCGAACAAATATATTGCCAGCTATATGACACAGCTTCTAGCAAAACAACTAGATAGGAAACCAAGCCGCACCCACGCATGAAGTTTCTCTTTCAGAAAGCCTGGTTAATCTAAATAACTAATGGCCTGAGTGACGCTACTTTACCTTCCTGTGTCCTAATTCCAGCTTTTATGCTTTAAATTTGCCAATAAAGAGTGAACCCTGGAAACCCTAGGCACTCCTCCCATTGACCTTAATAAAGGTAGAGCCCCAGGTTTGCACTCCTTCTCTCTCCCCTCAACCTCATTTTGTGGTCCTTGAGCATGCCATGTACCCTTCAGGACTTCTGAATAATAAATTTTGTTCTTCAAAGTTATCTGATGGTTTTGCTTAGGTGCACCCTGCAATCATAATAAGAACCAAAAGGGCTGGTGCAGCCACAACATTGGCCCTGATGGTGATGGGGGAACGTCTGCGGGGTTCTCTATGAGTAAATATGGCCCAGGTAACTGCCTCAGGCATTCCTAGCCAAGAACATCACTATCAATAGGCTGGGACTGACTATATATATGTATATATGTATGTATATATATATAATATACGAAAATAAATATATATATATATTATATCACATTCATCTATATTTATATGTATAAAATTTTCATGCATCATGCACCTCTGAGATAAGAAGCAGGAATGAGACATTTCCAAATGCAAGAAATCCATGGAAACCAACAAGCACATGAAAAGATGTTCAACGTTACTAATGACTAGGCAAATTAAATCAAAACCAAATGAGAGATCGTCTCACACCCATTAGGATGACTACTATCAAAAAAAAAAACAGAGAATAATAAATGTTGGTAAATATGTATAAGAATTAGAACCCTTGTGCACTGTTGCGTAGGGAAAATGGTGCAGCCACAGTGGAAATCAGCATGGCAGTGTCTCAAAAAATTAAAAATAAAAGTACTATATAAACCATTTAGCAATTCTATTTCTTGGTATATATCCAAAGAATTGAAACCAGGATCTAAAAATCTATTTGCACACTCATGTTCATAGCAGCTTACATAGCAGTATGTGAGCATACATATTGGTTCATAATAGTCAAAATATAAACGCAATACAAATGTCTCTCAATAGATAAATGAATAAACAAAATGTAGTATATACATAAAATGTAATACTGTTCAACCATAAAAGGAAAGCCATTTTGACACATGTTAGAACATTAATGAATCTTGATGAAATTATATTAAGTGAAATAAGTCAGTCAAAAAAGAACAAATATAAGTGATTCTATTTATATGAGATACCTAAAGTATTCCAGTTCGTAGAGACAGAAAGTCGAGTGGTGGATATCAGGAGCTGGAGGAAGGGGGAAATTGTTGTTTAATTAGTACAGAGTTTGAATTTTGCAAAATGAAAACATTCTGGAGATTGATTTCACCACAATGTGAATACACATAACACTACTGAACTATACAATTAAAAATGGTTACGTTGGCACATTTTATGTTATGTTTATTTTACCAAAATTTAGAAGAAAAAAAAGAAAGAAGGAAAAGAAGCGAATGTGTGCATGAGTAACCTATAGTGTTGAGTAGGTGTAGGAACATTGCTGTCAATTTTGGGGGTTAAATTCCCAGATGGGTTAAGAACTATGTGTCAGAACATTTAAGGCAAATTGAACTGTGCTCCCTGTATAAAGATAGTAGTTTAGAAAGGGTAATCCCTTTAGAAAAAAATAAACGAAGCCAAAAAATGACATCAAATTTTAAAACTTCAAAATACAGTATTATTTATAAGCATTCATAAACAAACATTCTATTTGAAAGACATGCAAAATATTTACAAGATGTGGGTTCTTTTTTCTTTATTTTTTTTTTCAGAATAACTGCAATGTATAAATGTAACTTGACATATGGAAACTCAAATTTTGTAAATGTTCATATAATGTATGATTGTCCTTTGTGTAAGAAAGTGCTCCATTAAAATGTTGAATTTTACAATATATAGATGTTAGCTATTAATATGTTTTAATATATTTTTAAAAAAATCAAAGCAATAAGGAAACCATCTACATTTCTATTATTTTCAATTGTTATATACCACTGAGATAACCTAGATAAAAAAGAAAAAAATGATTACTCTTTACCCTTGAACAACTTAGAAGTTAATCTGCCTATAATTTGTAGTCAGCTCCTCTATATCTGCGGTTTCTCCACTTTGGTGGATTTAATCAAGCATGGACCACATAATACTGTATTTTTCACTATTGAAAAATATCCACCTGTAAGTGGGCCTACACACTTTAACCCCCTTTGCTCAAGGGTCAGCTGTATTAACAAGGATTTATAGACAATTTCTTACGTTGACACATGAACTTTTTCCATTGTTGCTAATCTATTATTTTTCACTTTATGAAAACATATATGCTCTGAGGAAGCTTATATAAATAAATAAAATACTGAAATCTTTGTATATTTAAGAAACAATTTGAATGAATCATCATAACATTTTATCTTTTGTTAAAACAGATTATTCACATTTGGGGGCTTAATATACGCAAAGTGTGACTATTTTAAAAAATGCCCTGCAAAAATACAGTTTAAGTTTTGGAAGTTTAAGTATAGTTCTACTGTATAATTAAACAGGTCGAAGTGGTAAAATAATTACTAAAGAAAGCAACTGATTCCTCTAATTAGAAATTATTGTTTCCCCTTCCAAAATATCCCAAAGTAAAATAATCAGGCTATTAAAATGGAAAAATTTCAGGTTATGTTTTCACAAAATGTGACATATCATTTCATGGTGTACAACCAGCAATAGCAAATTCTGTTATGTCAATCAGATTTTCCCTTTTTAAACAATATGGTTCTAAATTATTTAAATGAATACATTTAATTTAATAACTGCCTAGACTATTTCTCTTAGTCACTAAAATTCCAAATAACAAATAGACTCTTTTTGCTAAGCATCATTAGAACATCTAATATGTAAGGTTTTATTTTTTTCCATTTATACCTTTGGTTTCTGTTATCAAACTATTTTTTTCTTAGTTTCAACTAACTTTACAATGTTTTTCCTTACTAGACAATTATGATTCCTTGAAATAACAGAAGAGGTAAAATTTCCCTCTGAAATGAAAAAATGTTGAAGTAGAACTGTTCTTTCAGTTAGGGAACATTGTACAAAATCTAGTTTAAAATGTCTGTAGTGTTTGAAGCATTATCAGCTAGTTATCACATGTGGTACCTATGCAAATTTCTTTGAGCAGATGTTGAGAAGGTAGTGAAATTCTACTCACTATGATCATTCAGATGTTCAGTTTGGTCTTTGTAAATGTAATCCAGCCTAAATGAAACATAGAGCCCCTGGCCGTGCTCCTTATGTGCTGCAGTTACATCCAACAGCCCTTAGCACAAGACATCTGGAAGTCTATGCTGTTGTATTTGACTAATCTTTCTCCTGGATTCCACCTTAAAGTTGCCATTTATTCTAAGAAATTCAGAAGAGCAGACACACACACACACACACACACACACACTGGAATGAGAAATAACATATATAGTAATATATGTATTATGTATTACATTATATCTTATTATATATATAATAAACAAACCTATGTATACTTTATTGTATGATAATATATCTTTGGTGAAATAATTGCACATATCTGTATATTTTAGATATGACAGTAATTTTCCATTTTATATTATTTCCTGTTTGGACAGTGTTCATTAACAAAGCAAAATACTTATTGCAGAATTCCAAGATATAATCTGTACTAGCAAATATTTAGAATATTGAAAAACTATTGATAAACCTCATTATCAATTCACAAAATAATCAAAATTTCTGTTGCTATCTTTTAAATGCCTGCAATTTTTTTTTCTTGATTTACAAACAAGCTTTATTTACATATAAGAAAATGTACTTATGGTATGTGCAAAATTTGATGGTTTTTTTTTCTTCTCTCAATAGTTTTATTTTATTATTATTATTTTTTACATCTTTATCGGAGTATAATTGCTTTACAATGTTGTGTTAGTTTCTGCTGTATGACAAAGTGAATCAGCTATATGTATACATATATTTTGCTTTGTCAATCAAAAATATCAATTACATGTATCCTTCTGTAAAGATATTTTGGTAGACGTTACTATTGTTCACTAATATCATGTTCCCATTTCAACATAGGCACCTGGATGTCCATACTTCCCAGCACTTTTTCAGTTAGCAGGGCTATTGTGGACTGAATGTGGGCCTCCAAAATTCGTATGTTGAAATCCTAGCCCTCAATGTGATGATATTAGGGGACGGGGCCTTTGGGAAGTGGTTAGGTCATGAGAATGGAGCTCTCTTGAGTGCCTTTATAAGACCCTTCCATCCTGTGAGGGATAAGCAGCAAGGGAAATTATCATTGAGGCTGGAAAAATGTTTTAGTGTAATGCTGTGACAAAATATTTACTAATTTTATTGTCCGGAGCTGAACCTGCAGTATCTCTGAGATATGCCTGTACACATACTGAACCTAAAACTTTAGGGATAAATGTTGGAAAAAAGAAGTTTAGGTAGAAAAAATGCTGGTTACTATCGACTGCCTCTTACAAAATATTACCAAAAAAAATGAGCTCAGGGAAAAACAATAGGGGGGGCAATTTGCAAGCAGAAATGAAAGAGAATGAATAAAGACATGATAAACATTTAGAGACTTGCAAGATTAGAATAGCTGACTGTTGTTAGTCCCCAAAAGGTAAGCAATGAGATTTAAGTGAGGTTTGAATGAAAAATATCTCAGTCTAATATATGCCTGATTTGCAAAGATTTGTTCAAGGACTAATGCCAAGTAAAAGTGCTTAATGAGTAAAAATACTCATGGCAAGGTTTAGATCTGTAACTATATCTACACCCTTAAAAGTAGAGGTAGGATAGGCTGTACTATAACAAACATACCTGACATTTCATATGAAAGCTGATTTCTCACAATAAATTCTGTTTTACAACCAGTAGCACGTGGGGACCACATTTATGCTAGGCATTGGGAATATGCCATCCTTGGAAGCTGAACTCTTTCCTCAGTCATCTTGAAATCTTGACTGTTTAAATCTCATGGTTTTCATAATAAAAAGTGCATTAGTTGGTTACTGCTTTGTAACAAACTATAGTGATTATTTGTGGGTTGAAACAATGATTATTTTACTCAGGATTCTGTGAATTGGCAATTTAATCTGTGATTAGTTGGATTCATTCTTCTGGTTTTGGTTGATCTCAGCTCAGAGTCCTCATGCATCTATAGTCTTTGGGTGGGTTGGCTAGTAGATAACTGGCTTAGGTTTGTCTCAGCTGCAATTTCTCTTCTCTATTCCATGCCTCTATTAGGCTGACCCGAGCAGATTTTCATGGAAAAGAGTTACGCCACATCTCTATTAGCCAAAGCAGCATTCACTGAATGGGGAAGTAGACACCATCTATTGATAGAAAAAACAAAACAAAACAAAACTGGAAAGCCATCGTAAATGCTTTCTGAAGACTTAAACTGGGATCAAAAGTAGACATTGCTTGAAACAGAAAATATATGGGGAAAATTTTGATTCCCAACATAGCTAATAATATTTCTTGAATGAACACCTTTTAGAATAAGGAATAATAATTGTTTCCTGTCCTTTATATATGGCTCTAATATTTATATTACCTTCTTATTCTTTAACAGTCTATTTGTTTTGTATCACTGCTTTAACAAACTGTCACAAAATTAGTGGCTTAAAATAACACAAATTTGTAATTTTACAGTTCTGGAGTTTAAAACTTTTAAAATCAAGGGGTTGGCAGGGTTATGTTCCTTCTGGATGCTCTAGGGAAGAATCCATTTCCTTGCATTATCTAGCTTCTAGAGGCTGCCTACATTCCTTGGCTCACGGCCCCACATCATTCTGACCTCTGCTTCTTCCTTTTTTCTGACTCTTGCCCTCCTGACTTTCTTTTGTAAGGACACTTTGGACTACACTGGCCCTATACTGATACTCCAGGATAATCTCCCCACTGCAGTCTTAATATAATCGCATTTGCTAGGTCTCTTTATCTATGTAAGGGATATATTCACAGGTTTTAGAGATTAGAATGTAGACATCTTTGGTGTGTGTGTGGGAGGGATATTCTACTTACTAAAAATACCACTTCATAGAATTGGGTCTTTAGATGGACAAACTGTGGTACAGTTGGTTCTAAATATCTGAGCATATTCTGTTTATGGTACTATGTACTTCTGATGACTTTGCGCTATGCCATTTGTACATATGTGCAGACATTGGAAGAAGTCCTATAGAGGTTTTTTTTTTAACAGTAAAATCCAACACTTGTTTTTCCCTTAGATTTTTTCATTTATTTGTATGAGAATTCCAATTTTTAATTTTTCCAGTTTTATTTAGATATAATTGATATATAACATTGTGCAAGTTTAAGGTGTACAATGTGTTTATTTAATGCATTTATGTATTGCAAAATCATTACTACCATAGTGTTAGCTAAAACCTGCATCGTTACTTAATTACCATTTCTTTTCTGTGGTGAGAATATTTAAGATCTTTCTTAGCAACTTTCAGGTATATAATATAGTATTATTAACTATAGTCACTATGATGTGTATTATATCCCTAGAGAAAATGCCAATTTTAATCATGTTAATATTCAAAATTAAAATGATGAGTGATACAAAATTTAAAGGCATATTTAGAGATAGGAATAAGAATATTGAATATATTCTGATGAATTTCCTTAACTACATTTTAAAAGAAAATCCCATTAGCAAGAAAAATAAAATATTTTGCTTAATTGTGGTGTCCTTAAAAAATGCTATTATCTTTTAGAGAGAACTCTCAGGAAATTATGCTTTAAATTTGCCTTCACTATTCCAACTTGATTTAGAAAATAAGATTAGGTGATCAATAACTTCTGAAGTTAATAAAAAATGTTTTTTATAACTTTTGATAACTTTTCCTTCATATAAATACTCAAAAGTATTTAGAAATAAAAGAGAAAATTTTAATGTCAGTGTCATAAACATTATATCTTTTCTATCACCTGATTATAAAATATTATTGAATTTTTAAAGAGTTTTGACAGACTAAGAGTTATCAATACTACCGTGTGATTAATCTAAGACAAAACTGAGCTAAATTGTCTGTGACATATTAATAAATGTTATGCCAAAACATGAATTGTGCAGGCTAAAGGTTTATTCATCTCTTGGTAAGAAAATAAAAGCTTTTTCTTTCTTGTTTTTCTTAACTCTAAACCACGATTATATCAGGTAACATCTGAAGCTACAAAGAAAATCAAAATAAGTTGTTGTGCCTTATAAATATAAGGATTGTTGTTTTGTTTTTTAAATGCTAGCTTCACACATGTGCAGTAAAGACTACTTATAATAATACAGTGAAACATTTCAACCAGTGAATGGGTTCATCTTATTCAAAGCTGCTCTTTATCTTGAACTGAGGCCATTAGTTCTACCCTACTGGTATAGGCCAGTTATTTATTAATGCACGTAACAAATATGACCTTTTTTATTGCCCATATTTCCTTCATTATAAACTTTTCCTAAAAACAACCATATGGAAATCTTAGCATAATACTATTATTAAATATAAAATATATTACCAACAAAATCTGGTCTCAGTATTCCACCTATTATTCCATTGCACATCTTACTTTCCAGAAAAGTCAAATGTAACTTTGCTAAGAGTGAGTTTCCTGAATTTTCACAATCTAATATATCAGTCAAGGAATTTTTTAAAAATGGGATTAGTCACTGAAGTACACATCCCTCCCTTAGTGGGGAAAATCTTTATCCACTAAACATTTAGAAAGCAAAGGATCTGGAAGATTTAGGTGATGATTTGCAAGTAAATGTTCTGCTCCTCATGAAGTCAAGGGGAGGACATAAAATGCCCTGCCCTCACTTGAGTGGACCAAGTGCCCCTAGATCTAAGGTGCCCTGCCCGGGATGCCAGCAGAGGTAGCTGCTCCTGCATGTGTCCCGTTTTGTCCCTCGCAGCCTACTGTTTTTGTGGTCAGTGGCCAGATCTAGCCATGGATTACCCAGGCTGTCTCCCACCCACAGCCGCTACTCCCCAGCTGCCCCAGGTGGAGTGCCTGTGTCAGTGGTGGTTACATCCCTCCGAACATGCCCGGCATCTGGCTGGATAACTCTGGTTAACTATTCAGGGCAGTTCAACCAGGACCACTTGTTCTGAAAGACGGCCAGCAGGTCTGGGCTGTTCTGAGGAACCAACCTGCCAAACCTGTACCCTGGGACCCTCTGGTCTTCCCTGGGGGTTTTGGGCACCCCGCTACCATCCAGCAGCCCATTCCTCCATATGGAATGTACCTTCCCACTGGAGGAAACCCATTCCCAGGAGCCCCAGTGTCAGGCTATCCAGGGCACCCAGTCTGGACCTGTCCCCCCCGCCATGCCCCCACCCCCATCTGGAAACCAAGGCACCATCACATACACTTCTGGATGATTTCAATAAATATCAGCTAATGTCAAACAGGTGGAGCAGTGAAAAGAGCATCTGTCAAGAGATGTCCTGGGACCTGGGGCAGGGAATGCTGCACGTGGTGGAATGTCTCAAGAATACTCCAGCTTTCTTTGCTGAAATGCTCAACAAGGCCATGAGCGGAGCAGAAACAAAGGACCATATCCTGATTCGCAACCTGGAGTCTCGCAGCAAGATCGACCTCCTGGATCAGATTGGAGTATAAGTGGCTGTATGGCAAGTCGCTGTACCATGACACCTTGGGAAATATTTCAGGGGATCACCAGAAGATTCTGCTGAAGATCTGTGGTGGCAAAGACTGATTGGTGATGGGCGGCTCCCTGCTGTCTGCTTGCTGACAACTGGCGATGCCATAAAAAGACCCAGAGAATGTCTGTCTGTTTTTAGCAGATACACAAAAGAGCTCCAGAGGAGGTGTCCCAGTGCAGACCATCCAGAGAGCCTTGGCTCCGTCCTTTGCCTGCCCCTCCTGATCCTTTCATTGTGCTTGTGAATGACCTGGTTCAGTTACCAGCTCTCTCAGGATGTCTTTTCCTCCCCACCCTCACAGACTTTTGCTGCTAAAGTAGACGTTTTATTTCCTAATTCTTGCAATAATTCCCCTTTGCTTGTGGCTGAGACTCTTGGCTTCATTTTAGTCATGTAATTTGATGTTTTTATTTGAAAATATTTTTATAGTCATTGTCAGACAGACACATACAAGCCTCTGTGCTGCATACACATTTTGGGTAAGAGACGTTGGGTGTGGGAGTGCCATGTCTTCATGGAGGAGTAAAAGAGAAGACATTTAAGGGTAATTTTTGGATGTGGTGAGACTGTGTCATGAGCTTTTTTATTGCCAAACTCACTCCTTTTCAGAAAAGGAAAAGAAATAGTCAAAGTCATCTATTCCTTCTTCGATGAAAAGCCAGGAGACATGGCTTCTTCAATTTGTAATGTGCCTTAAATATGAATGTCCATCTACCATAGGTTCTTAGGAGAGAGGAATAGAGATAAAAGGGAACACAGACATAAATGAATAAAACAAGAGAGGTGTTGGGTGAAGGGCTCAAAAATTACAAACTTCCAGTTATAAAATAAATGTCATGTGGTGTAACGTACATTATGGCGACTATAGTTAATAATACTATATTTTATATTTGAAAGTTGCTAAGAAAGTAGATCTTAAAAGTTATCATCACAAGAAAAAATTCTAACTATGTGTGGTGATAGATGTTAACTAGATTTATTGTGGTGATCATTTCTCAATATATACAAATATTAAGTCATTATATTTTACACCTGAAACTAATATAATGTCATATGTCAATTATATCTCAAGAGAAGAAATTTTAAAAGGTGTCTTGCATAGACCAATACCAATCTTTCCCCTTGAAGTATACCCATTATTGCTGTGATGATGGTATGTGACAAATAATCCTCCAAATCTCAGTGATTTACAACAATAAACATTCATTTCATTCATGGCTCTGTAGATGCAACAGAGCAGCTCAATTTCAGGCTGTTGGTCAAGTTCACATCTGCTTCGGGTTCTTTCCATTCTCCTTGGACCAGCAGTGACCCAGGGTGGGGTCTTCTCATAGTAAATGGTAGAGGCATAAGAGATGGGGAAAACCTAGCAATCACATTTGAAGACTTTGTTCCAGTTGGTCCACTAACATTTGATTGGTCCAGTCATCTCACATGGCAAAACCCAATGTCAGTTTGTCAGGGATGCAGATTTTGCAACCTCTACTAGGAGGCAGAGCTATGTTACATAGTATGCATAATCATTCCTGTTTCCTGGGGAGTGAAGAATTTAAGAGCAATATTTTATCTATCACAGATGCACTGGAAAACACACTCTTCTATATGCAGTTTTTTTTAAGAAGAAAGTGCTGCATAAAGTTTGTCAAAAGTAAACAACAGTGTACTTTAAAATCAGACTACTTCTATCTGCAGCCCTTTCCTAGTGTCTTTCTTAATTCCTTTGAGTAAGGGCAATTGAAATACTTTTCTTTTATCTTTGTCTTCTAAGTGAGTAGTGTAGTTTCTCCGTCTTTTAAATTATTTTTCCAAGTTGCACATAACACCAAAAGGACTTCCCAGTTTATAGACCTCTTTCCTGTGTTATGATCTGGGACATTCTACCCTTTGGTGCCTCTATATGCCATTTAGAAGGAACAATAAGAAAATCTATAACAAAGGGCACAGAGCACACATAATGTGTTAATTACTTAGAGTGTGTTTATTTTTAAGAAAATGTATATATACCACATAGAGTGATAATTTTAATTAACCTAAAACAACATATTTGGTAGTGTTTCCACTATTATATATTTATTTTAGAGATCACCAAGTACTCAATATCTAACCAGTGACCTTGTGAGCCTATCAAGCATTGAAGAATTCACTTAAAAATTTCTGGTTTGACCTATGTTTATGTGAAATATTTTACTTCTAGCTTCTCTAGCTTCCTTCTCTCGACCTTCCTATGCATTCACAGAAATAATGCTTTCCTAATTTTTCATGATTTGCATTATTTCCTTCAAATATACTTTTAGCTTTTGTCACTGGAATTATGATGTTGGTTTTTTCCTCTAAATCCTCTAAAGTGATTTTTTGGAGTTCATATGTTATGCACAACATTATTTGAATCCTTGAGAATTATACCTCACACTCTACCTCTACACACACACACTAACACATAGATACTCACACACACTCACACACTGATGTTTGCTTAAAAACAATAAAATATATAATTATATAGGCACTGCTGGATCTTTGCTTGTCTGTCCACTGTCTGTAACACAATCCATGCTTGATGACTGCAACATGTTCCAGCTGCAATTCATGTCATTCCATTAGAGTGAACCTTAGGGAACTTTAAAAATAGTACATAAAAACAATAACCAAAATAATCAGAAAGAATATAAGAATACTTATAAAATAATATTTTATATATATATATATAAATCCATATTTGGAAACTATTCGTAAGTATATATGATGGTTGATTTTATATATCAACTAGAAGATCAATATTTAATTGGTGAACTTTGAAAAAGGAAGATTATCTTCCATAATGTGGGTGAACCTCATCCAAACAGTTGAAGTCCTGAATATAACAAAAAGATCAGTCTTCCCAAGCAAGAGGGAATTTTCCTGGAGACTGCCTTTGGACTTCATCTATACCATCTCTCTCCTGGATCTCTGCCTGCCTATCTTCCAACTAGAACTGCACCATGGGCTTCCCTGGGTCTCCAGATGGCTGGTCTTTGGCTGCAATTGCACCATCAGCTCTCCTGGATCTAGAGTCTACAGGGTCATACTACAGTTTAGGAATTGCCAGCCTCCATAAACTCTTGAGCCAATACCTTATAATCAATCTCTTTCTGGAGAATCCTAATACAGTATATTATATTTCAGTTTCATTGCAAATATCTTAACACTTGCATAGAATAGCTATGCCTCTATAGCATCTCCCATTTATGCCTGTGCAATTACACATATCTCCCCCAGAACAGCAGATACATTTCATGGTAATTATAAAAATGAAAATTTCTTTAAAGTACTTCTCCAATAAAAATACCTCCTACCCAATTAAAGATGCAAATTATATATATTTTTAAGAGAAATTTTTTGAAAGAAAGGCTCATACTTTTCTAGAAATTAACCTAATTTAATGGGGGAACTTTTTGACTTTTACTATTATACAGGCTTTGCATTTTCTTAAACAATTTGATATAACTGGAAGCATTGAATTACTTAGAATGATACATATTCCCAACCACTCGACTCATTGAATCCTCAACAAGAGGCATCATTACCATTTTCACACATTTTCATTAATACAGATAAATTATTACCACCCTCAACACAAACTCTCAGGTTTTAAACCAAAGAGCCATAGATACTCTTAACAACCATAATTACAATGTTTTACATTATTTATATCTGATACTGTGGTCTGCACTAAATAGAGAACATAGCAGGCTACCTCCTTCACACTAAGTGATAGCAAGTAGATCAATATCAGTGTTTTATCCATTTTAAAATAAAGAAGAGGAGTTTAGTTTGAGTGACTTTCAGGTCAAAAAAGTCATTCCATACTAAGTGGGACATATTTTTTTTTAACATTTTCAAGATGCTGATCTAAATTATTCATTGTTATACTCTGTTATCACCTTTACACAGGAAATTATGGTGAGAACTAAAACAAATATTTATCTCATGTAATAGGTCATCTGTGGAAAGATAAATAATCATCTGTCCTTAGGAAACCAAATTTCCAGCTTGAACTGCTCATTAAAATGGTTTGTTCTACTTTATCATGTAGTGTACTTGGAACATAACAGGTCCACATTAATTCCTGATGAACTGATGAATCAATTAGCTATATTAGTTAATAATAGATGATGACATTCTCTGAGAATAATTTCTGTGATGTTCAAAATATTAAACCTTGCTCACCCTCTGAGGGAAGCATCCACACACACAAATAGATTGTGCTTTCCACTGAGCAGTCATTGCAGATTCAAAATAAAAGAGTTTTCTGCATATACACACCACAGAAATTAAGAGGGGATTAATGGACTAAATACCAATATAGTCAAAATATGATGGAGATTTATAATTTTGGTTTTTTTTAACTTTTGTTACTGTTCTAATTTCATTGCTCATACTGTTTCTCACATATAAACTAAGAAAAATCACTTGCTGTCACTTATAATAGCTAAGTGATTAGACATTGATGATGAGTTAGGAAGAATTTCTGTGAATATGTTTCTCACCTAATGTCAAATAATTTATTAGTAAGGACAAATAAAGCAGATTGTAGGTTATCACTCTTCCTAGCACAGAAATTTTCATTGTTATTGTCATTTTTCTTTAAAAGTTCAGAGGAAAATGAAAAATTAAACAAGTAAAATGTTAATAACTTATGACTACCTGCAAAATTGACAGAATTCTATATAACTTGTGAGTGTTCTTCAGATATTTTACACCAGACTTTTTAATATAATATTAAGTATGAATGTCTTATTTAATATTTAAAATATCCGTAGTAGACCACTTCAAAAAAAGTGTACATCTTACCCAGTGATAGCCAAAAGCTAATTGATTTTTATATCATTTATACTTGGAGTCTAAAGCATGAGAATCTATGATTTTTTCCACTTATTTTAGTATTAATTAAATACATACTGTATATAAAAATTATACTTACAAATTTTATTCAGTATAACACCTGTCTTCCAGTGGAAGAAATAAATTATTTAAATAGCATATAACAAGATTTTGAAGTTTTAAATGGCTTCTGGTTTGCCATTCCTAAGACAGGGAAAGTAAATAAAAAATTTAAAAAGTAATCTCAGAAAAATGGTAAACCTTAAAGCTAAAAGAAACTACAAACATAAAACTTTCATTTATTTAAAAACCATGAAAACAAATGTCTATAACAAAACAGAAACAGACTCACAGATATAGAGAACAAACTAGAGGTTAGCAGTGGGAAGAGGGAAGAAGGGAGGGGTGACATAGGAGTATGGAATAAGGAGTATGTATAAAATAAATAAGTAATAAGGATGTATTGTACAGCACGGGGAAATATAATCATTATTTTGTAATAATTCTAAATGGAGTATAAACTATGAAAATATTGAATCTCTATGTTGTACACCTGAAACTAATATAATATTGTATATCAAGTATACTTCATTAAAAAATAAAAAATAAATTAAATAAAAAATAAAAGCCACCCTATTTTTACCATGCACAATTCACTGTGTGAATTGCTGTGGGTGTAGAAAATGCATGGATTTTTGCAAGTTGGAAAGGTGAAGAGAGTAAGCTAACAACTGTAATATAGTGAAACAGGTGTTCCAAAAACTCTCTTCCAGATGCGATGGGACACATTAGGAGAGTGCTGTGCCAAGTCTTCAAGAGTGAGGGAAGATTTCCTGATTAGAATGGCAAGTAAACCTTAATCTGATGGTTGATCAGTTATAAGAATTAAAAGATATTGGAAGGTGATTAAATAGAACTTTTGAGACTGATATTACTTTAATGTAATTGAATTATGTAAGTGGAGATATCAGGTATTGGGGAATGATAAAACATGAAGCAGGAAGGAAAAACAGGAAAGAATAATATAAGCTGTATTAATTCACTATGATATGATAGAAATACTTGAAAGGTCACTTTTTTTCACTAAAAAGTGAATGACTTGGACAAATATATTCACTGGCCCTGGTAGCCCAAGAGAAGGATAACTTCCAAGTTGATAATACAGGATAATAATACTCCATAATACTCTTACAATGTGGTCCATGAACCACAATCAATAATCACATGGGTTCTTAAATAAGCATGCAGATTTGGGGACAACTCTATCAAACCTACTAAATGAATATTTTGAGGAGTGAGACCAAAAAATCAACACTTTCTTGTTGATTATCACTTAATCACTTAATTCACTTAATCAACACTTAAATCACTTAATCAACAGTTTAAGTGATTATCAAGCACATAAATATGTAAGCTTAACTTTATAACTTCTGATTATATTTCTTGGGAATCTAACAGTGTGTAATTGGTCTGGTTAATCCCAGTAACAGGAGTTAGGGGTCTTGGTCATATTATACAAGAGCCTCTGCCCCCCGCCAAAGAACATGGTAGGTAATAACTTATATGGGGGTTTCAGTTTACTATCAATAATGTATCACATTATACTAATTTCAAATGTAATATTTGTTATAGTTGTCTTCAGGAGCATATTTAATACCAAATAGGTTAGTCAGGGATAAATTGTAGTAGTTCAATTTCATTTACTGGAACTAGGAAAATGAGTATGGAAATTGGCTTCCAAAAATGCTAAAATGAGAAGCTTATAAAAGATTGGATGGCTCTGTATTTCTTACATATTAATTTAGTGATGCATCTTGATTATGCGATATAATAGAACAATTACCAATTGTTAGAACAATTACAATTATTAGAATAACTAATATTGGAATCTAATCACGTATATTAACTCCCTGTCACATCACTCATACTTGCTTCTTTCCAAACTTCTACTATGTTCATCTTTCAAGGTGGAAATAGAAACAAATGACACCAACCATTACAGTCCTGACTGGAAATCAGAGAATAAGAGCCTGTGTGATAATGAGCCAGTGTTAGAAGATAATTTGCAGGCCCCAAGAATATTATTTTACACTTTGAGTTTCATTGAACTCGAAACAAAACTAAGCAACTCTATTAAGATATTCATCAAATATATACATTTATCCCTTTAAAGTTTCCTTTCAGATGACCCATTGCTTAAATTCTAATTTTAATGTTTATGATTCTGTATTCAAAAAGTTCATCCAAACAGCATCATCATGCTTTACATAGGCAGTGTTTATTTGTTTATTAAAATGGTTAGGCCTTGTCTTCATTAGTTCAGGTTGCAATAACAAAATACCACAGACTGGGTGGCTTATAAACAGCAAAAACTTGCTTTTTCACAGTTCTGGAAGCTGGAAGCCTGCAACCAGCGAACAGCATGGTCCGCAAGGGCTCTTTTCTGCGTCACAGACTTCATGTTATATCCTCAGGTGGCAGATGGGGCTGGGGAGTTCTGTGGGGTCTCTTTTATAAAAGCACTAATCGCATTCGTGAGTGTTCCACCCTCATGGCCTAAGCACCTCCCAGAGACCCCATCCCCTAATATCACATTGGGCATTGGAACTTCAGTGTGTGAATTTGGGGGGAAACACAAACATTCAGACCATAGCAGACTTTTTTGGTTTGTTTCTTTTTATTCTGACAAGTTTAAGGAACTTGAAATATGTATATATATGTAATTTATATATATAATATATAGATGTATATAAAAATATATAATTATAATATTATATATATATTCCTGGAGAACACTATAGAAAAATAATAAGGAAAACATTTGAAACTGCAAGGCAATTTAGAAGATAAGTTGAATATATATGTCTACTTGATTGATCTCTCCTGCTTTTTCATCTACTCTTTCCTCACTTTTTTTTTTGGATTCCCCAGGACATCCTCCTGGGATCTCTTCCTTTTTCTTTTTGAAATTTTACTTCATCTCTTCTACATATACTTCAAGCAACAAACCCCATGGTCACACACTCAATATCTTATATCTTTTCCCTTCTACCACACATAATTCTCAAATCAGGTCTACCAATCCTCATGAAGAACCAAAACAGAAAATAATCCCTACCCTTTATAACAGAAAGAGATTTGTGAAGATCAACAGAAATAATCATATGAGCATTTAAGGTCTTCAGAGACAATATGAATGAAAGTAGTAGTAATAGTAGTAGAAATAGACTTTGGATTTGGTCAGATTACAGCTGGCAGTGCCATTTTTAGGGGTGAAATAGTAAATATAAGCAAATGCATCTAAATTTTATTTTAATTATTAAAATCCAGATTAAAAAGGAACAAAGAATATATAATATTTTTCACTAAAACTGTCAACATATAATAAGAATAAACATAGTAACATATTTTGGTACATTCAATTATACTATTTGCGAGTTTTACAATAATTGTATTATTGTTACAATTACCAGTCAGAGATTTGAGGTTTTATTTACGTAACGGAATCATCATTTATTCTGTCAGTCAAAAGTACTTGGCTTAGCATTCTGTGAAACACTGAGTTGTTATTTTATATTATTTTATAAAATATATACCTGCTGATAGCTTTTTTCTCCCATTCTAACACTTTAAGTACCTTTGGGACTTTTGATTTAAGAAAAGATTAAGATGATATAGAATGTTTAAACTTTAAAACAAAATTAATTGTGAAAATAACAAAAAGATATTGAAAGACTCAAATTATTTTTCATTAAAAATTATTGCCATGGCTCCTTTGAAATGTACTATATGGAAAACTTCTAAAGATCATATATTCAGTATGATATGTGTGAAAAGGTCACCAGTTAAAGGGCAATTGCACATAAGACAACTAGATTGCTTTGTTATTAAAATATGATGTGAAAAGTTTTATCATTTCAATGTCTAAAAGGAAACTTCAGAAGTTGGAAAATAATCATTCTGAATAGTATATTTCTAAATAAAATAATTTAATTACCTAATACATCAGTAGAACTGATTTCAGTTTATTTTTCATATTGCATTTATAATGGATTTTTCTGATAATGAATTCTGAGAGGAATCTAAAATAGTATTTGTCAAAGAAAACTGTGGGAAGTAGATCTAAGAAGAGAAAATAAAAAAGATTTTGGGAATGGTATTGTGCAAATTAGCTTACATGTTGAATAGTTTTCATCATTATTAAGATCTACCTGTCATGATAAAAAGTTATTCTTTCCACTTAGCTCATTTTCTCCTAACACTGTAATGCCCTAACTTCACCAATTATAAATAGACATAGACATAAGAGATGGAGATGGAGATAGAGATGGGGCTGGAGATGGAGATGAAGATGGAAATAGAGATGGACATGGAGATGGACATGGAGATGAAGGAGGTGCGGGTAGAGAGATTAAAACCACACAGACATTTCTTCCAGGCTTATTTTTAAAGGTAATCATACTGATTCAATTCTGATTTCCTCAGTAAGTTTGCTAGGACTGTTGTACCACAGACTAGGTGGATTGAATAACAAACATTTATTTTCTTACAGTTTTAGAGGCTAGAAATCTGAGATCAAGATATCAGAGGGATGTGCCCTTCTGAGGGCTGTGATGGAAAAATCTGTTCCAGGCCTTTCTACTTGGCTTTTAGATAGAAGTCTTCTCCCAGTGTCTTCCCTCTATACTTGTCTATGTCTAAATCTCCTCTTCTTGTAAGGACTCTAGTCATACTGGATAAGGGCCCACCCTAAAAACCTCATATTAATTAATTACCTCTGTAAAGACCTTATTTCTAAATATGATCACATTCTGATGTACTTGGGCTTAGAACTTCAACATAGAGTTTTGGGAGGGCCCGCAATTTTGTCCACAACATGCCTTAATTTTAGTATTATTATTTTAATATAATAATTAAAAGTTATAGTATTTTTATTTAATAACTATAACAATATTGACATTCCTTTATGAAAAATAGAGGTTTTAATTTTCTATCTTACTACTCATCTTTCTTTCTCGTCTCATATTCTGTGTTTTTTATTTGTTCAGTTGGTTGTCTATATGTATTCATTAATATAATTATATCCATGCCAAATGTTTAATTTTCTATTTGGGTAATAACTTCTTGCCCTATTTGAGATTTCCTCTGAATTTCATCTTGATTAGTTTTTGTATGGCAATTACATAACTTTTTATTCCTTTCATTGATATAAAAATCCACTTTATTCTTGAAGATGATATCCTTGGAGTTGGCCAGATTTCTGTTTGAATTTGAACAAAATTACTGCCTGACATATGGCACAAGAATCATCCTCACATTCTTTTCAATTGCATTTTTAAAATTCATTACAACTTTTCTGGATTTTCTTCGTTTATAGCTTTTTTAAGCTAGAAACCATACTTATGTAATTCTTTAGCAATACTGTACACATTTTATAAATTTGTTTAGTTAGCCTTACACTTGATTATTTTTCTAAAATTTTGCAATTTAAAATGCAGTATAGCCAAAGAAAAACTGTGGTGCTAATATGAATTTTATTCATTTGTATACCTGCTTATTTTTGTTCCTCCCTCCACTGAAATTCAAAATAGTATTATGACATTAGAGCCCCTGAAATTTCTATTATCTGTTGAATTATTGTTTACCTTCTATAATACTTGTTACAGGAATTGCGTATCTAATTCTGTGTATCTTTGTGAGCATTAACTTTTATGCATTCTGTGTCTTCTCATTTACTTTACTTTTTGGCAAGGAGCTGATTTCATGGATTTTAATTTGCAGTCCTTCTACACATTTGTTATATTTTATATTTAATTTTTAAAAAATTCTTTTTCTCTGAATGTTCCTATTTCTTAGCATTATTTTTCTTTTCTTTAATGTAAAATATCTTTTCAGATTTCTCTTATTATATGTCTTAACATCATCATTATTCTTATCATCAACAAAATCACCATCATCTCAATCACTTTTTTCCACTTTTATTGAGATATACTTGACACATAACGTTGTATTAGTTGAAGGTGTACAACATAATGATTTTATATATATATGTATTGCAAAACGATCACTACAACAAATCTAATTGACATCCATTACCTCACATAATTATAATTCTTTTTCTTGTGATGAGAACTTTTAAATTCTACTCTCTTAGCCACTTAGATATCCACATATACTATACAGTATCATTAACTGTGTCACCATGCAGTACATTACATCTCCAGAACTTATCTTTCAAACACTTTTCTAAAAAATTATTTTTGTCCTAATTTATTGTTATTTTATCTAGAGTTCCTTGATCAGTTTATTCATCATAGTCTTTCTCTTGTTTGTTGTTGTTTTCACTATTTGTTTGGCATTCCTTGCTGTTTACTCTTAACATATGAGTTGATTGTTAAGTTAATCCATTGAGGGCACTGGTATATAATTTCTTTGCAGTCCTATCCCCTTGTTTCCCCCTTTGAATAAGCTGTGCCCTGCCTATGTGGATTATTCTCTTTCATATGTGGGATCTTAGAGTCCCCTCTGTCCATCAGCCATTTCCTCTAACTAGGTAAAAATCTGCTTTGGGCAACCAACATAGATACTATGGATTCTTGCACTCCTTGGCAGTGATTTATTTTGAGCACATCTTCACTTTTAACCACTGCTCACTGCTTTCTTTATCATTGCTTTCCATCCAATTTCTGACTTTTTTATACCTACTTTGCATTGAGACCAGGATTTTTATGGGTCTCTCCTGAGAGGAAAAGATACACCATTGTCTTGTCAGTGCAGTGGACTAGAACTTGTTGCTTCTAGTTTATCTGTCAGTAAAATTCAGTTTGCGTGAAGTCATCCATAAATTTTTCACAATCTGTTGTTTACTTCCATACCACCATTATCATTATGACTTTATTGTAATCTGTACTACTTTACTGTCATTGTAATGTTTTTGGGGGGCAGAAGAAAAGATAATAACAATAGCAAAACACACACACATGTTTCCCTTGTATAGCAAACATATTTATTCACACACACATGCACATATAGATGAAGGGGAGATGACAATAATGTATTAGGGTTTTCCAGAGAAACAAAGTCAATAGAATAGATGGATAGATAGATAGATAGATAGATAGATAGATAGATAGATAGATAGATAGATAGATAGATAGACAGAAGGATAGATAAGGTAGATACTTATTAGAAGGAATTGGCTCACACAATTATGAAGGTTCACAAGTCCCAAGATCTGCTGTCTGCAAGCTGGAGACCCAGGAGAGCCAATATGTAGTTCCACTTTGAGTCCAAAGGCCTGAGATGCAGGAGAGCTGATGGTGTAAATTCCAGTCTGAAAGCTGGCAGACTTGAGACCCAAGAAGAGCCAGTGTTTCAGTTCAGTTCAAGTCAGAAGGCCAGAAAAGACCCATGTACCAGCTCCCAGCAGTCAAGCTGGAGCAGTTCCCGCTCACTGAGGATTTTTGTTCTATTCAGGTCTTCAGTTGATTAGATGTGGTCCACTCACCATAGGGAAGGCAATCGGCTTTATTCAGTCTACCCATTCAAATGTTAATCTAATCCAGAAACTCCATTACAGACACACCCAGAATAATATTTGGCCAAATGTCTGGCCACACTGTGGCCCAGTCAAGTTGGCACATGAAATAAGATTAACAATTACAAGCAGCAAACACTTTTATATAATTTATAATGTTTTTGCTATTGTTACTATATATGTCATATTACATCACATATATAGTTTATTCCACTTATGCACTGTAGGCATTGTTCTAGAATGTCACTGCAAACACTGAATTAGTGAGTACTAAACCCTTGCTCCTAAGAAAAATAAGGGTTAGGTTTCTATAACTTCTATTCAGAGCATTTTAGTCAACCATTAAATACATAACCTTGCTTTATATGTGTTTCTCTTTAAAGACATCATAGTTAATGTATATTGTTGATTCATAAACATTGAACTCACAAGCAATAGCACCATAACACATACCTTAACAAAGCTAATCAAACAGAGTATGATATTTTCTCCATAATGCACATCACATCTTGTGCTTGCAAACACTAGACTGCATGTCAACACTACACTTAGGGTCTTATTAAACAGCAAAATCACCAAAGAAAACAGAAAGATGCAAAAAAATTGTGGCATTAAATAGACCACAAAAAAGGATGCTTGCTTACAGTATGAGAGCTGACATAAGAAGGCAGAACATCGCCTTGTTGGAACTCAGCTGAAAAAGTGCATGTCAGGTGACTCACCCACTCTACACATATCCACCAAAGACGAGGAAAGAACTGCATGTATTGATTTGGGGTTTAAAAATACATTTTAGCGAGTAGGCACATTCTCAAATGGAGAATAATGAGGATAGACTGTATCTGAGAGCATCTGAGAGCAGCTGTTATAATCATATATATCCTTTAACTTACAAGAACTCTGGAGTGGAAACTGGATACTTAATCCCCCAAGTCTACCCTACTTCTCAAGATCAACCACAAAATAGTTTCTTTACTTTTAACACTGTTTGATTCCACATATTTTATCCAGATCTCTAGATTAGAATATTTTGCCATAATTTAATAGCATACAAATACAAAAATAAAATTTTGTTAATAATTTGTTAATGAATACAAAAATCTGTTTGAAAATAAGTACCTTGGAAGCACAATTTAATATTTTGTAATCAGCTCTTGCAAACTACCTTATTATCATTTCATAATTTATAGAACTGAGAACATTTAAATTAATTGAAAAAATAAACAGTAAAAATGTGACTGGATAGAATTTTTGCAAATCTCATTGCAAATATATTAATAATTAAACACTCCTTAAACGTGTTTGTTGAATTTTCTGTTTTTGCTGTACGTTGGGATCTAACATGATTTGTTTGCTTAGATGCTCTTTACTAAGTAGTTCAGATGGCATAGCTAAGGCAGAAAACAGCTTATGTTTCCCGACAGCATCCTCTCTGGCTCAGAGCAGGTGCTTTCATTGTTTTTATACTTCTCCTACGGGTGAGTTCTTCCAGCTCCTGAGGAGGTGGTAATGTGCATTACTTTCCTCAATACTAGCTTCAGTCCAAGGACTGTGGCTCTAAAAATAACAGTGAACATAAACCATCTGCGTTTAAGTACTTGACATTTTGGTAAAATACGATAGCTATACCAAAAACTCCAACTGTTTGACTTGAATTTGTTTGATCTTCTTTTTTTTCTTTCTGTTTTTATGGGGCAAAGTTCAAAAAAAGCACAGTTACTGTTTAATGAAAACAGCAGGCAATGCATTTCACAAACAGAGAACTGCTCTCATATTCCCATTTGAGAGACCTGAATTTTAAAATCTCAATTCCTCCTTGGAAATCATCCTACTTTTTATTCAAATTACAAACATTCAGGTTACCAACTGTTTGAAGAATTGCAAGAGGTTTTCAATTTGAAATTGACATAAGAATCCTTTTAGTTCCTACTGGGAAAAGAAATTCAGCTTGGTGTTTTTGAATTCTATATATAATATAACACCTTTCCAAACAAGACAAAATGCATTTCATACACTATTTCTGTGCCCCTTGCTTCTTTCCTCCCTTTCTTCCTTCCTTCCTTCTTTCCTTCTTTCCTTACTTCCTTTCTTCCATCCCTCCCCCTCTGCCTCATCCCTTTCCCTTTTGCTTTTCTCTCCCACCCCCTTTCTTTCCAAAATATTCTGTCATTTCTGTGAGTCATAAATACTTGATTCTATTGTCCACTCTCTACATATTCATTTACTATATATATGCATTGAGGGCCTAATATACTAGAATATCCCTATTCTAAGGGCTGTGGACAACACCTCAAAAACTCTTGTCCTCATGCAGCTTACTTTCAAGTAGGAGAAAAGTACATTGAATTAAATCAAGAATTTAAATTTTTTGTTTAAACTAAATAAAATATTATTCTAAATAATTTATATTTTTGTTTATGAAACATTTGAAAACACCATGTTTTCCTCCTCATCATTGCCTATTTCTTATTTGAATGAAGAGTAAATATTTCTAATTGTAAATACAACATAAAGCTAAACTTATTTAAAAGCCATTGTTCAGTTATCCCCACCACAATTAAAGTTTGCAGTATTTTCTAAGAGATTTAAACAGAAATAAAGCCTGTAAACCAACTGGGAATCTGAAAAGCACTGGTCTTCTGACCAGACACCAAATCAATGAGGCTAGAATCTGAGACAAATTCCATATTAAGTAGAAGCTTAATGATTAGCTTAGTGTACAGTTTATTGTCTATCCTTCTTTCTCTTTCCCTTTGTCTCTTCCTCTGAAGAGATGTAGAGGTATATGTAACATAAATATATTTTTGTCCTCAACAGGATGCTTAAAACAAATTTTCATGTCTTTTCACTTAAATGTAAAAGAAATTGTTGTCATAGAATTGCATATTCTCTATCTACATGTGCAGATATACTGTATTCACACCATCCTGTAATTATTCAGTTCTTTTTCATTTATATGTTCACTCATTTATTCAGTAAATATAAAATCAATAGAATGGAAATAATATTTATTGATTTCAACTCATTAAAAAAAGAAATATATCAAGAACAACTCTAACTGTAGAGCACAAAAACTATATAAATTTAAATGGAAGAAACTAGAAAAACTAAAAGCAGAAATTTAATACAGACAATACAAGACATAGGCACTTTTATTAAATAATATTTATAAAGGTAAAGTTTCTTATTTAAAAACTCACAAATTTTAAAAACATGGAGTACAAAATATTAAAATAATATTATAAATTATAATATGCAATGAATTGCTTGTGATATTTGAAATATTTAACAAGGATATAGCATGGATATGAACCAGTCGAAGCTGAGAATATACTGATGGGTACTAGCTGAATTTCAACTCTGCAAGAATGCACAGGTGAAACAGAGCTGATCTTAATGTTAAACAAAGACACAGGTGAAACAGAGCTGATCTTAATGTTAAACAAAGTGACATTCAAGCCAAGATTCATTTTAAAAGATTTATTTAAAAAGGTTCATTAAAAAAGAATTTTATTTAATGAAAATAAAATCAGTTATGATTATATACCGATCACAAATTCTTATTCAATTAAACAGCATTAATATAAATAATGACCAAACCCTTAAATATTTGGAGACGCTGGGGAAAAATAAATGTGGAATGTGTAAGAAATTGAAGCATAGAACTCCCCAAATAATTTGCAAATATAATAACAAAAATAAATTAAATAATATAACAAATAAAGAAGAAATGATGTCACATAAAAATACCAAATAACAGATTAAAGTTGTATATTTATGGAACATTTATGTTGCTCAAATTTTATGCTGCAAGGAAAGTCCCTTTTCTTTGCCAAAAGACATGTTTCCCTAGAAAATTCTATGAAAAATGCAAATTAAGCATGAGCTAAAATCTCCCTTTTGTTCCAAAATTATAAAATGATTTTAATGGGTAAAATACCTATAAAGACTAATAAATAGACATGCAGTCTAGTAGATAGTTGAGCAGCCATTCTGTTAGAGTGTAAAACAAAGTCAGATTTGAGTCATTTGACAAGGAAAAGAGAGAAAGAGAAAGGGGAGTGAGAGAGAGAGAGAGAGAAATGGATCCATGAGTCCATGAACACATAAATACATAGTGAGGGGTATGAATTTCATTTACGTGTTTCCACTGGGAGCTCAGTCTGGATCTTAAATTTTTCCTGAAAACAGTGCAAAGGTACACAGAAGTGTTCAGAATAGCTCCACCTATATTGTAGGGAGAAACCTATTGAAAATTTAATCAAAGATGCTCAAAAACCTGGCAACCTGGCAACTGAATCAACTGGCCATTGTTTATGAGAACTTGCCTTGCTAATTATGACTATTTATTTATTTTAGGCCACTTGCTGTTGACCTCAATTAGGTCACTCTCTCAAGTGAACTTAATCCTAACAATGAAAAGTGTTTTCTGCTAGGTGCCTTCTCATGAGTTCTTTGCTTATTAGTTTCCTGGGAACTCAAGCTTTACCCTTCTATATCATTCTCTCTGGTGAGATATATCTAGTACTGAAAATGATACGTGAAAAGTAGTAATTTCTCAGGAAATGCTAGTTCTTATTCCTGCCTTCAGGTCTTATTTAGGGATGCTTTAAGTTTCTGCTTAATTTAATAATTGTTGAAGGTATACCACATGAAATTGACCATGTTACTTTATGTATATCATAATTTGATAAATTAATAATCATAACTACTCTTTAAGCATGACATTATTCTTACAGATTTGCATATGAATACACTCATCTTCTGAGAGAAAAAAATTCATAAATTACAAAACGAATCAATATATGATAGGAAAATGGAAAGCAGAGTGTTTCAGGACATTAGCAATTCTCCTTTTAAGTGAAATTTCTTATTTTTAGTAGAACATCACGCATTTTCAAAATTTAGATTAAAATGATAAAAAATTATTAAAATAGTAATACAGATTTGCCAGTTTCTAATTATGTACTCATGTGCCCATAAAATTCATGCCTGTCTCTGCCTGATTTCAATTTCATTTCTAAATATAACCTGATGACTGAACTTCTAAATCACCTATTCTCAACAGGGGCAAAATTTTCTACAAGGGGGTCAAGATTGATTATAGGAGTGCAAATATAATAGTACTGTAATTTGGACCACAATGGATAAAAAGAGATACAATGTATTTCTGCAATTAATTTCAGGAGGGGGAAGAGATTAGGGAATAAATGTTTAAAAAGGCTCCTTGTTGGGGGTTGAGTAGTAAAATAAAAAAAGTTAAAAAACTTTGTCTTAAACTAAGAATTGCCTTATGTCAGGAAGCGCACACACACACACACACACACACACACACCATGACAGTTATTTACCCATTTCTCCAACCCACTTCTCAAAGCTATCTGAAAGCTAACTTTCTTTTTCTTTCTCACATTAATAGAAGCCCTTATTTCCCACACATCTTCATGAACACTGACATAAGAATGGCACATGCCAGCTTTCCCTTCCCGGCACTGAAGTGCATTTAGGACACCAGAGCCAGCTCTTTTAATTTCCTATATTCTATTAGTCAGAAAAAGTATCAGTATGAAAGCAGGCATCAACTGATTTTGAGTATTTTCTTCTGAGCAGTCCAAGATAGCGGAGGAGTAGGAGGACACGGAGTTCATCTCTCCCCACAAACTCATCAAGAATATATCTACAAATGGAACAATTCTCACAGAGCACCTGCTGAACACTAGCAGAGGACCTCAGACACCTAAAAAGGTAAGAAAGATCCTGACATAACTGGGTAGGATGAAAGAAAGAAGAAGGGAAAAGAAAGAGGAGAGGAAGCAGAAAGGGACCTGCATCCCTGGCGGGAAGCTGAAGGTGAGAAGAGGTTTCTGCATTTGCGGAAGCCCCCTCACTGGCAGGAAGATCAGCTGGGAGAAGGGGAGGTTCAGGGACTCGAAGGAGAGTCCAGCAACTGGTCTGTGGCAGGCAAGACAGAGTGAGACCTACACAGATGGTCCATGTCACAGCCCTGCATGTCTCAGCCTGAGATGGGTATCCGCTAGTGCGGATGAGGGCTAGGTGCTGGAACATGGGGTTTGGAGAGCAGACCTGGGGAGGAGACTACTGTTGGCTGTGAGCTGACAGTCTAAGGGGACAAAAGTGAGGAGCTCCGCAACCAAGAATGCTCTTGGATGATACCCAAACCGGCACAGAACCAAAGCGCCATTGTTGAGTGACACACAAAGGGTGGGACCATCATTGCAGCCTCTCTCCTCATGAGCTGGCCACCCGTCCTTCCAGCCCTGAGTGGCACTCCACAACCACTTAACAAGGTCACGGCAGGGAGCTAATGGGCATTTGGCAGGGCCTCTCCCAGTCAACCTGGGGCAGGTGCCCATGGCCCCATTAACTGCCCACTACCAGTAGGGAGGAGACAGGCCTTTCACTGCACCTGCCGGCCCTGGGGAAGTCGGCAAAGCTGCTGGTGACTCCAGGGGATGAACCTTTCAACAAGAGCTGATGGCGCCATCGAGAGAGACCAGCAGGGCTGGGCACTGAGTGCTAACGGGATGCCCGCCTGGGGTTCAGAAGACAGACAGGGTCCTGGCCAGACCGGCTGAGGCCGAGGCTCCTACCAGGCAGAAAGTGGCACCTTGTCTCCTCTGGGGCTCAGGGAGGAGTGTGACAATGCCTGTTCCCTCGGCAGGCCCAGCCCTTCTCTGCTTGCCCAGGAAGGCTCTGGAGTGGGGCGGAGGGGGAGTGAGGGAGTTGGTGAGAGCTAGGGGACCGGAGTGGGGCGGCCTGTGTAAAAACAAGAAAAAAGAAATCTATCCCAGCAGCCTCAGGAGCAGCGGATTAAGTTTCCACAATCAACTTGATGTACCCTGCATCTGTGGAATACCTGACTAGACAATGAATCATAGCAAAATTGAGGTGGTGGACTTTGGGAGCAACTGTAGACTTGGGGTTTGCTTTCTGCATCTACTTTGTTTCTGGTCTTATGTTTATCTTAGCTTAGTATTTAGAGTTTATTATCATTGGTAGATTTCTTTGTTGATATGGTTGCTCTCTTCCTCTTTTTTTAAGATATTTTTTCATTTTTTCTTTTTGCAAGTGTGTATGTGTATGCTTCTTTGTGTGATTTTGTCTGTATAGCTCTGCTTTCAGCATTTGTCCTAGGGTTCTGTCTATCCTTTTTTTTTTTTTTTTTTTTTTTTTGGATAGTTTGTAGCACTCATTATCATTGGAGGATTTGTTTGTTGGTTTGGTTGCTCTCTTCTTTCTTTCTTTTCTTTTTTGGTTACTTTTTAGTTTTTTTCTTTATTATAATTATTTTTTAATTTTTATTTTAATAATTTTATTTTATTTTTTATTTTATTTTTTCTTGCTTTTTAAATTTTTTCTTTTTAATAACTATTTTTTACTTTTTAATTTAATAACTTTATTTTACTTTTTACTTATTTCCTTTCTTTTTTTCTACCTAATCTTCTAAGCTGTGGTTGACAGGGTGTTGGTGCTCCAGCTGGGTGTCAGACCTGTGCCTCTGAGGTGGGAGAGCCAAGTTCAGGATATTGCTCCACCAGAGACCTCCCGGCTCCACAAAATATCAAAAGCGAAAACTCTCCCAGAGATCTCCAACTCAAGGTTAAGACTCAGCTCCACTCAATGAGCAGCAAGCTACAGAGTTGGACACCCTATGCCAAACAACTAACAAGACAGGAACACAACCCCACCCATTAGCAGAGAGGCTGCCATAATAAGGTCACAGACACCCCAAACCACACCACCTGACGTGGTCCTGCCACCAGAAAGAAAAGATCCAGCCTCCTCCACCAGAACACAGGCAACAGTCCACTCCACCAGGAAGCCTACAAAACCTACTGAACCAACCTTAGCCACTGGGAAGAGACACCAAAACAACAGGAACGACGAACTTGCAGCCTGAGAAAAGGATACCCCAAACACAGTAAGTTAAGCAAAATGAGAAGACAGAGAAACATACATGAGACGAAGGAGCAAGGTAAAAACCCACCAGACCAAACAAATGAAGAGGAAATAGGCAGTCTACCTGAAAAAGAATTCAGAGTAATGATAGTAAAGATGAAACAAAATCTTGGAAATAGAATGGAGAAAATACAAGAAACGTTTAACAAGGATCTAGAAGAACTAAAGAGCAAACAAACAATCATGAACAACACAATAAATGAAATTAAAAATTCTCTGTAAGGAACCAATAGCAGAATAACTGAGGCAGAAGGACGGATAAGTGACCTCGAAGATAAAGTAGTGGAAATAACTACTGCAGAGCAGAATAAAGAAAAAAGAATGAAAAGAATTGAGGACAGTCTCAGAGACCTCTGGGACAACATTAAATGCACTAACATTCGAATTATAGGGATCCCAGAAGAAGAAGAGAAAAAGAAAGGGACTGAGAAAATATTTGAAGAGATTACAGTTGAAAACTTCCCTAATATGGGAAAGGAAATGGTTAATCAAGTTCAGGAAGCACAGAGAGTCCCATACAGGATAAATCCAAGGAGAAACATGACAAGACACATATTAATCAAACTCTCAAAAATTAAATACAAAGAAAAAATATTAAAAGCAGCAAGGGAAAAACAAGAAATAACATGCAAGAGAATCCCCATAAGGTTAACAGCTGATCTTTCAGCAGAAACTCTGCAAGCCAGAAGGGAGTGGCAGGACATATTTAAAGTGATGAAAGGGAAAACCCTACAACCAAGATTACTCTACCCTGCAAGTATCTCATTCAGATTTAATGGAGAAATTAAAACCTTTACAGACAAGCAAAAGCTAAGAGAATTCAGCACCACCAAACCACCTTTACAACAAATGCTAAAGGAACTTCTCTAGGCAGGAAACACAAGAGAAGGAAAAGACCTACAATAACAAACACAAAACAATTAAGAAAATGGTAATAGGAACATACATACTGATAATTACCTTAAATGTAAATGAACTAAATGTTCCAAACTAAAGACATAGACTGGCTGAATGGATACAAAAACAAGACCCATATATATGCTGTCTACAAGAGACCCACTTCAGTCCTATGTAAACATGCAGACTGAAAGTGGGGAATTGGAAATAGATATTCCATGCAAATGGAAATCAAAAGAAAGCTGGAGTAGCAATTCTCGTAACAGACTAAATAGACTTTAAAGTAAAGACTATTACAAGAGACAAAGAAGGACACTACATAATGATCAAGGGATCAATCCAAGAGGAAGATATAACAATTTTAATATTTATGCACCCAACATAGGAGCTCCTCAATACATAAGACGAATGCTAACAGCCATAAAAGGGGAAATCGACAGTAACACAATCATAGTAGGGGACTTTAACACCCCACTTTCACCAATGGACAGATCATCCAAACTGATAATAAATAAGGAAACAAAGGTTTTAAATGATATATTAAACAAAATGGACTTAATTGATATTTTTATGACATTCCATCCAAAAATAGCAGATTACATTAGATTCTCAAAGGCTTATGGAACATTCTCCAGGATAGACCATATCTTGGGTCACAAATCAAGCCTTGGCAAATTTAAGAAAATTGAAGTTGTATCAAGTATCTTTTCCGACCACAATGCTATGAGACTAGATATCAATTATGGGAAAGAATCTGTAAAAAATACAAACATATTGAGGCCAAACAATACACTACTAAATAACCAAGAGATCACTAAAGAAATCAAAGAGGAAATCAAAAAATACCTAGAAACAAATGACAATGAAAACCCGATGATGCAAAACCTATGGGATGCAGCAAAGGCAGTTCTAAGAGGGAAGTTGATAGCAATACAATCCTCCCTCAAGAAACAAGAAACATCTCAAATAAACAACCTAACTTTACACCTAAAGCAATTAAAGAAAGAAAAACAAAAACCCCCAAATTTAGCAGAAGGAAAGAAATCATAAAATCAGATCAGAAATAAATGAAAAAGAAAGGAAAGAAACAATAGCAAAGATCAATAAACCTAAAAGCAGGTTCTTTGAGAAGTTAAACAAAATTGATAAACCGTTAACCAGACTCATCAAGAAAAAAAGAGAGAAGACTCAAATCAATAGAAATAGAAATGAAAAAGGAGAAGTAACAACTGACACTGTAGAAATACAAAGGATCATGAGAGATTACTACAAGCAACTATATGCCAATAAAATGGACAACCTGGAATAAATGGACACATTCTTAGAAAAGCACAACCTTCTGAGACTGAACCCAGAAGACATGGAAAATATAAACAGACCAATCACAAGCACTGAAATTGAGACTGTGATTAAAAATCTTCCAACAAACAAAAGCCCTGGACCAGATGGCTTCACAGGCGGATTCTATCAAACGTTTAGAGAAGAGCTAACACCTATCCTTCTCAAACTCTTCCAAAATATAGCAGAGGGAGGAACAGTCCCAAACTCATTCTACGAGGCCACCATCACCCTGATACCAAAACCAGACAAAGATGTCACAAAGAAAGAAAACTACAGGCCAAATTCACTGATGAATATAGACGCAAAAATCCTCAATAAAATACTAGCAAACAGAATCCAACAGCACATTAAAAAGATCAGGCACCATGATCAAGTGGGGTTTATCCCAGGAAGGCAAGGATTCTTCAATATATGCAAATCAATCAGTGCGATAAACCATATTAACAGATTGAAGGAGAAAAATCGTATGATCATCTCAATAGATGCAGAAAAAGCTTTCAACAAAATTCAACACCCATTTATGATAAAAACCCTCCAGAAAGTAGGCATAGAAGGAACTTACCTCAACATAATAAAGGCCATATATGACAAACCCAGAGCCAACATCATTCTCAATGGTGAAAAAGTGAAACCATTTACTCTAAGATCAGAAACAAGACAAGGCTGTCCACTCTAACCACTATTATTCAACATAGTTTTGGAAGTTTTTTGCCACTGCAATCAGAGAAGAAAAGGAAATAAAAGGAATCCAAATCAGAAAAGAAGAAGTAAAGCTGTCACTGTTTGCAGATGACAAATTACTATTCAGAGAATCCTAAAGATGCTACCCCAAAACTACTAGAGCTAATCAATGAGTTTGGTAAAGTAGCAGGATACAAAATTAATGCACAGAAATCTCTTGCATTCCTATACACTAATGATGAAATATCTGAAAGAGAAATTAAGGAAGCACTCCTATTTACCTTTGCAACAAAAAGAATAAAATACCTAGGAATAAACCTACCTAAGGAGACAAAAGACCTGTATGCAGAAAACTATAAGACACTGATGAAAGAAATTAAACATGATACAAACAGATTGAGAGATATACCATGTTTTGGGTTTGGAAGAATCATCATTGTGAAAATGATTATACTATGCAAAGCAATCTACAGATTCAATGCAATCCCTATCAAACTACCAATGGCATTTTTCACAGAACTAGAACAAAAAAGTCACAATTTGTATAGAAACACAAAAGACTTCGAATAGCCAAAGCAATTTTGAGAAAGAAAAACAGAGCTGGAAGAATCAGGCTCCCAGACTCCAGACTACACTAATCAAGACAGTATGGTACTGGTGTGAAAACAAAATATAGATCAATGGAACAGAATAAAAAGCCCAGAGATAAACCCACGCACACATGGTCACCTTATTTTTGATAAAGGAGGTATGACTATACAATGGAGAAAAGACAGCGTCTTCAATAAGTGGTGCTCGGAAAACTGGACAGCTACATGTAAAAGAATGAAATTAGAACACTCCCTAACACCATACATAAAAATAAACCAAAATGGATTAAAGACCTTAATGTAAGGCCAGACACTATAAAACTCTTAGAGGAAAACATAGGCAGAACACTCTATGACATAAATCACAGCAAGATCCTTTTTGACCCACCTCCTAGAGGAATGGACATAAAACCAAAAATAAACAAATGGGACCTAATGAAACTTAAAAGCTTTTGCACAGCAAAGGAAACCATAAACAAGACAAAAAGACAACCTTCAGAATGGGAGAAAATATTTGCAAATGAAGCAACTGACAAAGGATTAATCCCCAAATTTACAAGCAGCTCATACAGCTCAATATGAAAAATAACATACAACCCAATCCAATAATGGGCAGAAGACCTAAATAGATATTTCTCCAAAGAAGGTATACAGATTGCCAAAAAACCCATGAAAGGATGTCCAACAACACTAATCATTAGAGAAATGCAAATCAAAACTACAGTGAGGTGTCACCTCACACCAGTCAGAATGGCCATCATCAAAAAATCTACAAAGAATAAATGCTGGAGAGGGTATGGAGAAAGGGAACCCTCTTGTACTGTTGGTGGGAATGTAAATTGATACAGCCACTATGGAGAACAATATGGAGGTTCTTTAAAAAACTAAAAATAGAACTACCATACGACCCAGCAATCCCACTACTGTGCATATACGCTGAGAAAACCATAATTCAAAAAGAGTCATGTACCACAATGTCCATTGCAGCTCTATTTACAATAGCCAGGACATGAAAGCAACCTAAGTGTTCATCGACAGATGAATGGTTAAAGAAGATGTGGTACAGATATACAATGGAATATTACTCAGACATAAAAAGAAACGAAATTGAGTTATTTGTAGTGAGTTCGGTGGACTTACAGTGTGTCATACAGTGTGAAGTAAGTCAGAAAGAGAAAAACAAATACCGTATGCTAACACATATATATGGAATCTAAAAAAAAAAGAAATGGTTCTGAAGAACCTAGGGGCAGGACAGGAATAAAGACGCAGACGTAGATAATGGACTTGAGGACATGGGGAGGGGGAAGGGTAAGCTGGGACGGAGTGAGAGAGTGGCATGGACTTATATATACTACCAAATGTAAAATAGATAGCTAGTGGGAAGCAGCCTCATAGCACAGGGAGATCAGCTCGGTCCTTTGTGACCACCTAGAGGGGTGTGGTAGGGAGTGTGGGAGGGAGAGGCAAGAGGGAGGATATATGAGGATATATGTATATGTATAGCTGATGCACTTTGTTATAAAGCAGAAACTAACACACCATTGTAAAGCAATTTTACTCTAATAAAGATGTTAAAAAAGAAAGAAATATATTCCAATCAAATTATGTAAAAACATATATGGTTTTAAATTATGTTTTCTATTAACTATATTGCAGTTTACTTACAATTTTAATAGTCATCTCTAATATGTTAGGTATCTTTGCCACTGTTTTAATAACTACGTGCATATAGAAATAAGTGCAAACTGGATTCAAAAATTATGATTCCTATTCCTTATACAGTCATTTATTTCTGAGTATAGTCTTAATAACCTAATTTTTGATTGACAATTATTTCATGGATTCTTTTTTAGGAAAAGTCAGGTCTTTAGTTGAGACCAAGAATTATCTTATCATCATTTCGTGACAATGCATAATGAAAAGGATATCAGTGTAATATCAAAAGAGATTTTTATGAACTTTCATCAGGAACCTATTACAATTCATTTGAAGAAACTGACATGTAGCATATTACTGCAATTTACCTTTTTGCAAATGAGAATGAAACTCAGCTTCCAAAACTTATTGAGGAAATGAGGAAGTATTAACTTAGATACAAATCAATAGCAAGACAAGACAAAGATATTTGGGGACCCTGGTCCAACAATGATGTGGCGGAATTATTTGTGAACAATAAATAAATGGAGTTGTGATCTGCTATGGTAACAGCAGCATCTGCAGCAGCAATAATTAGAAGTTCCTCACAACCACATCATAACAACTTTAGGAAATAGTATTCTTGAGATTTTAATCTTATTTCTAAATAACAAAATTCTCATGATATTTTTCATAAGATTATACTTTAATAGAAAGCATTTATTTGAAAAAAATCTATTTTTAAACTCCTTCAACTTTAAATACACTGTTCCATGGAAAAAACTTATTGCTAGTTTAGATATTCTAACAAACTCAGCTTCAGTGAAGTGTAATTTATAAGGCAGTAAGGCTAGGGTACTTGACTTGATTTAAGTACAAGCCAAGTATCTTTGAAGAAGTTGCTTAACCCATTTAAAACTCATTTTCTCAAATTTAGGAAATATAGATTCCATGAAAATAAATGAAATGATGGTTGGGAAATGCTGTTTCTAGAACATAGCAGTGAACAAATTCCCCTTCCTCTTTATCCTCCCCCTTTTAATCCCCCCCACTTCTCTCTCTCTCTCTCACTCACACAAACACACACACACACACAGACACACACAGATACACCCAAGACTTGATGAAGGAATTAATGAAAAACATACACTTTTTTTTCCATTGAGGTGAAATTTACTGGCTATTTCTATCACAAATATGATAACAAAGCAAGGCATAAGAACCCAATTACTCAGAAAGTAACTACATACCTTATGTGCATACTTAATATTAGAAAGGTATATGGACTCTTGTTTTATATTTTTGTTGAGGCTTTAAAATAAAGGCATGACCTGTATTTTGTTTTTACTTTTATTTTCCTGTTTAAAATGGATGATCCAGAAAGCTTCTCTATGTAACCTCTCCAATAACCTTCTATAACATTGTTCAAGGAGTCATTAGAAGTAGGAATAAAATCCATAGTTAATGAAGACCACTTAGAGAAGACAAAGCATCCTGCTTTGACAGGGTTCAATGGCTTATATATGTGAATTAAATCTGGGATGCTTTCCAAATTTTAATATAAAGATATAAAGTTCCCTTGTTCAATTTTCTATTAATAAAGAAGCTTTTCTCTTACATTTTCTCCTTTTCATTTATTTTTTAAATTTTTTGCCTGGGTATGAAAACTCCCTTTACATATTAATGACTATTTTTTTTGTAAATTTAATGTGATATTACATTTATTGTAAAGATATTGTAAAGATATTCCCTTTACATATTAATGACTATTTTTTTTGTAAATTTAATGTGATATTACATTTATTGTAAAGATATTTCAGGGATAATGTTATACAATAATGATGTGCATCTTCCAAGTTATGAATCTCAGATACATGTCTAACAGTATAGAGCCCTGGTATGAGTTCTGTTCACCACTGTGACAGTCACAAGCCATTTATGATGGAACTATATAGATCTTCACTAACACTGTAATATATTAAGCTGTCTGAATTCTGCTGCACTAATATGGAGAATGAAAAATAAGTTGATAAAAGTCTAATTTAAATTCAGCAACTAATAAAGTAGGATAAAATTTTAGTATTAAAAAAAATTTCTCAAATATGCTATGTGAAAAGTCTGTTATTTTGCAGCTCATTTATGTAAAAGGGAATGGTATGGTAGAAGTTTAATTTATGACTGTAATAACTCTTCTGGCAGATATCTCAAGTGGAATTAATAATGTTTTAATTTTCTTATTATAGAATAACTTATTTTTTAAATAAAAAGAATAATTTTACACATTTATTCCCAATTATTTAAGAATAAATGAATTTATATCGAAAAGGTGTGTCTATGACAAATTAAATCAAGGAGTTTTTAAGATTTTAATTAACATTTGTGTCTCCAATACAGTAAGTGTGAATCAGTATTCAAATATTTCTTTAAAATGAGTATTTTTGTTAATTTTCTAGTCAAAAATAACATCTACAAAAGTAATAAATATCAATCAATCCTTGTGATTTTGGGTCACTCAAATATGTTATATTTACATATTAAATTAGCCTTTCCCTCTCACATACACATATACCGAAATAAACACACACACACACGCACACACACACAAGAATGAATCCAAAGTGAATAAACATGTTTACAGTGGAAGTTTCCATTACTGATATCAAGTTAATAGATCAGTCAATTAACTGAAGTTCTCCAATCAGTGGGGAAAAGATGATGACAGATGGACACAGCATACTGAATACTCATTTAGTTGTTTTTTTTTAAACTCTAAAATATATATTATACATACTTATGTATTACATAATTTGTATAATTGCGATGATTGATTTTATTTTTTTTTCTCATTTAGTTTTTATACTCCTACCAAGTCATTTGCTTTTTTCCTAGAACAGTTCATGTCAGTAGTGTTTGATATTATCAGTATGAAATTGATTTAATTTATATATATTACATAAACAATTGAATCAGGCATTATATAAACAATTAAATATAAGTGCAGAGGTAGAGCTCATTTTTTTATTGAAAGAGTCATATTATTAGTATTCAATAAAGATGAATAGCTCCTGTCAAAAATTCTAGATAATCATTGTAGGGAAGGCTACAATAAAACTGCATTTTCAATGAGGGCAACAGCATTCTTAAATGGACCATTACTGGTGCTTGGGATGATGTGAAAAAGTTACAATTTTTCATGTATAAAGCAGAAAATATGCATAATGTACATAAGCAGATAGTAGAATATGTTTGGTATTAGAATTTCATGGGGAAATTAGGAAAAATGTCTTCAAAAGATCCTTAGGAGGAAAATAATTTTTTATAAAAGTTTGAGAAACACTTATCTAAAAATGTTTTTTACACTTTTAAAATAAAGTATTTTGAAGTTGAATTACTCTTTGTCTTTTTTTGTTATGTTATACCATAATGAATCAAACCAAAATCTTAGATGATGAATATGGTTGAGATTTATACAAAAGTATTACTCAAAACTCCAGTAAGTAGACCCACACTCCAACGAATGCTGTTAAAGATTTTCTATTTATATATACCATTGTCATCATCTGGACAAACAAGGAGAAATTTAAGAGCAATCTTTGATAATTTGATTTTATTTTAGTCCCATAAAGAAATCATGACTAATTTTGCCCATCTTAGCTATTACATACTTCACTAATCTGATTACTTCTAACCTTTGCGATTGTTACCTCCCATATCCAAGTTTTGAAAGTCTGTACTCCTGCATTTTACTTTCTTTCAATCCAACTCCATTTCACTCAAGCACAGTTCCCTTTTCCCCGCAACCCAAGTATAGTTAGATTGTAATTTTGGTTGAGCTATAGATTCATATTCAGTATTTGAATTATTATGACAATCTAAATTTTACTTACATCTAAGTATCTGACAATATCATTTTCCTTTTTGGCAGCAATTCATGATTTCCCCAGACTTAACAATTATCATAATTTTCTTTGCTTAGTTTCTATATATATCTGTTTCAGTTTCCTAAAGTTGCTATAACGAATTAACACAAACTTGGTGTCTGAAAATAACAGAATTTTATTCTCTCAGATTTCTGGAGGCCAGAAGTCTGAAATCAAGGTGTTGGCAGGACCACGCCCCTCTGAAGGCTCTAGGGGAGAATCCTTTTTATGCTTCTTCCAGCTGCTGGGGATGCCTGGTGTTCTTCGGCTTGTAGCAGCATAACTCCAATCTCTTCCTCCATCTTCACACTCCTTCTTTCCTGTGCCTCTATGTCTCAAGTCTCGTTCTCTTTTCACCCTAAATTCAACATGAGCTTATCTCAAGATTCTTAACAATTACGTCTGCAAAGATCTTACTTCCAAATAGGTCACATTCATAGGTACCAGGGGTAAGTTCTTGGACAGATCTTTGAGTGACACAATTCAAATCACTGCAACATCAAATGTGTATAAGTACATTAGGAATTTGATCAATTTCATCATTTAAAGCAAATCTCTTCCAAAGCCTCCATACCTGTTCCAAACTGGAAAATTTGTTCTCTAGGCCAGATTCCTATCTCTCATTTCGGGAATTCTACTCACAGTCATCTGGGCAATTGCCTTCATCTCTATCTTGTGTTGAGATTTTTTTGTTCTGAATCCAATCTCTAACTTGGTTTATATTCTTTAGTGTTTATATACCAGTCTCTCCAATAGCCCCTTGATAAAGATAAAATTATGAGATTTTACATATCTAAAAATATTTTAATTCTACACTTACCTTCATCTGCAAGTGTAGCAAAGCATCAATTTGTAGGTTAGATAAAGTGTAAGCAGTGGGCTAACTTTCAGATGGCTCATGGTAACCTGCTTTTCACCTGGAGCCATGGTACTGAGGTTTGCCCAAGATAAGAATAGGGTGTACTGCTGGTGGTGACACCATCACTATTTTACATTACAAAACTTCATGGGAGGGGTTCAGTTCCAGTTTCTTTACATTATTTATGGAAAATACATTGTTTGATGTTCTGCACCTGGGTTTATTTATTATATGAGATCATGCAGCCTGAGCTTCCCTGAGACTGAGACATCTCACACATGTCTTGACAGTTTGGGATCTGGATCCTGTGCAACTTGCAAAGAGAACACTAGAAGTTCTGCTTGTGTGTTCTAGTCCTCCCTGCCGCTCAGTTATGCTTCCTTCCCCTGATGTTAAACACCTCGTGGCTGTAATAAAACTTCTGTGAGCATACCGTGTTAGCCTCTTATGAATCCTGTTGATCAGCCCAATTGATGCAGATATTTCTGAAGTTTTGAAAACAAATCCCCATTTTCTAATTTCCATTTTTGTTTTGAGAAATGTTTTTGAATATTCTGATTCTTTATCTTTCACTAAGAACATTTTGCTATTTGTTTGAAACATGTAGGATCTAATTTCGTTATCAACTGATCTGAAATGTCAGGATGAAGTGTTGGTGTAAGATTATTTTTATCTATCCAGTTAGAAACTTAGCTACAAATATCTGTCCTTCACATTGGTAATATATTTTCAAATTATATATTTGATAATGTCATCTGGTCTAATTTTGGTTTTATCATATTCTGGAATTTCTATTTATTAGGCGTTTGGACCATCAGGTCTGGCTCTTTATGTTTCTTTTCTTTTCTTTTCTTTAATATTTTTGTAGTTTTGTGCAAGACTTCTTCAAGGTTAACTGTATATTATTTTGGTTATCATATAATTACTTTAAGAAATTTTTCACCTCTGCATATTCTTTTATACAGCATCCATATTTACATAGCTTCTGATACATTTTTATGAGAATATTTTTGAGGAGCTCAGCTCCTGATTAAAAACTGATATGTGATTTTTCAGGCCTGACCATAGGCAATCACCAAGTCTTTAACTAGCAGGCCTCTGCCCTCCCCAAACATTTGGTGCACAGCCCAGATACCAGTCTCTGAAGGGAGTTGCAGTCAATGACTTAGACCCCTCCGGCTGATTATGTTCTTTGTGTATCTGCTTTTCTAGCCCAGGCACCTTCATTCCTGGATTTCTTTGTCTGAGGCCTTGCCAGAGGTCTTCTTCAGGGACCTCTGCTGAAACTTCCTGATGTGGGAAGGAGGGGGAAACCTTGAAGACATTTTCCCTACTCTGACTCAGTACCTGCTGCTTTTCCACTCCAAGCCCTCCCTCTTGTCCTTCCTCCCAGGCCTCTGGGTACATAAAACTGCTGGAATCTTTTGTTAGGGTTCCCTCAACAGTGAGAGGACACGACATTTGTGTGGACCCACCTGATCCTCCACCAGTACACCATTCCACTCAGGAAAATGGAACATGGAGAGTCGGCTTTTTTCTCCAGTTTTAATTTCTTGCTTATACCATCCCAGTAAGTCATTAGCAACTTACTTTCATTTTTGACTTACTGCTTTAATTGGCTATTCAGACGTCTGACAGCTCAGTTTCTGCCAGCTCAGCTAAGCTCCTGACAATTTGAAATATGTTTTGAAATTTCTTTACCTAAATAGCCTAATGTCTTACAAGTTACAATTTTTTCTATTTCTTTGGATCATTCACAGAGATCTACCCATGGCTTTCTGATGGTATTTAGAGGTAAATATTGAAACCATTAGTAAAAGCTTTGTGCGTGGAGTGCGGATTTCCAATTAAAGTCTTTACTACAGAATATACAAGTTTCTCTTTCACTGGGGTATCTGAGATGGTCATATTCCAAAGAGAAAGTTATTAAAGTTTATTGATTTAGGAGTATAGACATTGCTGCCAGTGATTCTGAGAATCCAGATCAGAATGAGGCCAGGTGCCTAATCACTTAATACGGGGACTCACATTACACAGTTTTCAGTTTTGTCTCCCTGCTCACAAATGTGCCTGATATCCTTCATATAGAGACCAAACACTTTATCTTCTCTAGGGAATAAATCTCCAACCTTCTATTGATATGGAAAAGGGACAAATACACAGCTGCCTGGAATATGCCAGTAAGCTGAATTTTTTTCTTTTTCAGACAGTTATTTAAATTTTTATTTTTATTTTCCACTTTCTTCTTCATTTTCAAAGGACACTGAAACAATTTTCGTGCCTCTTGGGAGTCCTATGATGTATTTGCACTTCACTTTCCTCCAGTTCTAAGTCAGTTAGCACTTTTGCTTTACTATTTTCTCTGCCATTACATTTCTCACATTCTGCTCCCCCCGGTGGAATTACCTCTTTAAACACACCACACACACACACACACACACACACACACACACAGACTTCATTTAGTGAAATTTTTTGAATGAGTAAGGATTAAATATGTGCCCTAAACCCATCATCTTTAATCAGAAATATTACCGTTCCTTGTATGTTCATTTTCTGTTTTCTTATACAAAAGTATGTTGAGAAGGTTGAGAATGGCCTCAAAATTCTATGGAAATTTTGAAGATTTTTAGACCTTCTATTTCTGATGATATAGCACAGATTGGCTTCCAGTTGTATCTTTCAATCCAAATTCATTGGGTTTATGGTTAAAAACACTTCTCTACTAAACTTTTATTTTATATTTAATATAAAATATTGTCTTAATTGCTTTAAAAAGAGAAAACAGACATTTTTAAGGAAAATTTGAAGTTTTAGCTTCCTAATTCTACTCATAGAAGTAACCTCAAAGATAATAGCAACGTGCTATGTGATTGTGCAGTGTGGTATATGTATGCATGTGCTATGTGTGTGTTTGTATACACACTAATTTGCTATCATCATATACATATGATACATATATATGATACAGTCATACACATACGACTGACATTTTGGAATAAACATTTTAAATATGATTATATCTTTAGAAAATTTATAGAATATTCTATAGTCTTAGACCTAGAAATTTTACAAGGTAAAGTGAATTTAATTGAATTAGATTGAATGCAAACATCTCCATCCTGGTTTTCTTAAGTTTCATTCCTGCCAGGAATCTAGAACCCTTGGAGTTTATTGAAGAACTGGTGTGTTCCATTTTTCTTTCTTGAATAACTTAATTCATTATGAAGAACTTTCTTTAGTATTTCTTTTAATACTGGTGATGATTTTTCTCAGTTTCTATGTAACCAAAAGGTATTTCTTCATGGAGTTGACATTTTTCCCAGCTCTAAAAATATAAATTAGATTTTTTTTTTCTTTCACAAATTTGCTCTTTTGCTTCCATGGCATCTATTGAAAAGTCATCCACCTATTGTATTAATTTGCTTTTGAAATTAATATCATTCTTCCCTGGCCAGTTCAAAAGTGTTCTCTGTATCTTTGATGTTCAACAGTTTAACTACTATGTGTCTTTGTACGTATGTATGTATGTAGGTATATCGGCATGTGTGTATGCATAGGCTTTGTTTTCCTATAGAGGGTTAGCTGAGATCATTGACTCTAATTTGAGGGAAATTTTTAGTCATTATCTTTGTCAAATGCTTCTTCCACTAATTTCTTTCCCCTTTCCCCTGGTGACTCCAATTACACGTATGTTAGGACTATTGACTCTGACCTACAGGTATCTTACACTGTTTTTGTTTTTGTTTTCAATTTTTCTTGTACTTCAATTTGGATATATTCTATGCATCTGTCATTAATTTTAGTAATACTCTTTTCTATATTTTCTGGTATACTATGAGATATTACTCTAAATATAGTTTATAATCAGTTATTGAATAGGTATATGAATCTTTTTAATAGATTGCTCAGTTGTAACTGTTGAAATTTTCCATTTTCTTCAGGTTTTTCTTAATGTTTTCATAGTTCTCTTAAAGCACTTTATGCAAATTCCAATATCTGTATCATCTGTGAATCTGAGTGTATTTTTTTGTTTTGCTTGATTGCTAGTCATAATTTTATACCTCTTTACACACTGTGTGTGCTGGGAATTTTGTATAAAAGAAATATAGAGGAGTTATAAGAAATTTTTTAAAAGATTCAGTTCTGTTTTCACTCCTTTAAAAGGAAAAAGAAAAGAGCCAGTTCCTGAGAGGATAAGATTTATTCCATCTTGTTTGTTCTAGAATATTCGTCCCAGGCTTCTGATCAACTAGTAGAACTTTTCTTCACACAGGAAAGACTGCATGGGATCTAGCTTTGTACTAAAAGATTTTGAGATTTTCTCATAGGGCTCTCACTGCAAAGAGCTTCAAATATGGCAAACTTATTGAGGGGATATCACATATTTGATACAAATTCACTCACCGCACCAGACCTTTGAGTACTCTTAACTTTGAGACTGAAGACATTTTCACATCACCATCTAAAAGTTTGTGTTATTGTACCCACAACCTCCAGTGTGTTCCCCAAATATCTCACAGGGAAAACTAGCTGTGCAACTGTGGACACTTTTCATAGCTGAAAGTCTCCATGTTTTTCTCATTTCCATATAAGATCATTACTGACCCTCAGAATTGTCCATAACCTCCTATAAACAAAACAACTAGTGACCCTCAACTCACCATGGACCGATGCATTCTCCCTACAATTTTAATTTATCATGTCCTTGCTGTTTTTGTTTATCATATCCTTAAAGTTTTTAAAAATATTTTTGTAATTTAGCTGGCTGGTCCTAACTATTGCAGGGAAAGTGTTGACCTTCAAGAATCTAGTATATCCAACCTGGAAGCAAAAGCCTCCTTCCCATAAAATTTAGTTAGAAATGAGATGTTTGAAAATACTCATTTTATATATCTTGCTTAAATGCCCATTTCCTACTTTTTCTTCAATTCTTCTGGTATGACTTGCTAAAGACTCACTCCACTTTTATGACATTCCACAATTAACTAAACACTTCTTTAAGTCCAGGGTTGGTTATTATTCACATATGTCCTGTTAAGCAGGATATGAGCAGAGTGTTTTTTTCATAGTCAAAGTTCAATGATGAGGTTGGTTTGACTGCCACTAAAACATTGAGATTCCAGTAGACCCTATAAAGGTCTTATTCTAAAAATTTACACTTTCAATTTCATCAGCTTTCAGAATGAACCATAGACACTAGAGGCTTCTGAAATTATTTGTGTCAATATATAAATGAAATATAAACATTCTCATCTAGTAAGGAGCTTTGTTTCCAAAACTCATGTGAGGACCTTAAAAACATGGTAGTTCTCACTACTGTGCTGAATAAATGTGGACTCTGCCAGCGAAACCAGCTCTCACTTTCTTCATGTAATCAAAAAATCCTCTATTATATAGATAAGGCAACTCTGTAAGACAGCCTTTCACCATGCATTCTCTATAATCATTCTTAACACTGGTCCTTCTTTCTATTTATTTTATATCCATTGTGATAATAAGATTTCTCTTTCTCAGCATCTTCCTTCTTCTTTGCAGAACATCCATATTTGTGTTTTCTGCTATCTCTTATTCTGGGGAATAGGGAGCTGAGAAAAAATCTTCTCCTTAAAAGAGGCTAAGAGAGGCTGTTCCATGATTTCTACATTTACCTCACCTTTAGCAAATATTTGGACTGGGATTGTCATTTACCTATCCATAGCTAGTACCCTAGAGAACTAGGCAGAAATATTTGGATTTCAGGGAAATATTCTTTCTGCTAACTTTTGAATTTTTATTTTTTCAATGTTGAGCAATTTATTCAATTTCATTGGTAGCATTAATAGTCTTTTTTCCTCTGCATTATGGGATAATGTTATATCTCTATACTTCATATATATATATATATATATATATATATATATATATATATATGTTTGTGTCTTCATTTCTTTCAGATAGATGCAAGTAGTGTCTGATAATAATACCTTTACCTTAATTTGGATGTATATTTCCTTTTGTGTGTATTCTCTGATGGATCCAAGTCCCTCCTTTCTTTCTTTTACATTTCCTTTTAGATGAAAACAATTGTTTGTCTGATAGCCTCATCCAGGATTTTCATTATAGGTTCCTTTGAGTAATATAAGTCAATGAGCTGTAGCCCATTTAAAAATTAATTCATTTGTCAAATAAATTCTACCTATGTCTACTTGCTGATTAGGGTAATTTGACTGTATTTATCAATATAAATTTTAACTAAAACATGAACTCATCAGTTATTGTTTCTCCTTGCTCCCCTTTAGTATATTAATTCTTCTGTGTACTTTGCCATAGATCCCTAATGCCACAAAATGCACAGAACTTTTCCCTCATGAAAATAGCCATACTTGTATCCTGACTTTCAATAAACATCTTCTGTTAAAATGCAATGATGGACTGTCAAAGATATTCCAAGCTAAACACTCTAATCTTCCTTTCTTAAATTTATCAAAAGTGTATATAAAAACTCATTATGAATAATAATAAAAGTAATTGTAATCATTATGTTAATATTTTTGATACAAGATAATATTACATACAATATCTCATTGCACCCAAACCACAACTCTAGGAATCAGGCACAATTACTATTCTCATTTTATTTAATTGAAGCCCCGAGACATTAAATAGCATACCTAAGTTTCACTGCTATTCCACATTAAGTTAAATTTGTACCTGGGCACTTGGACTCCAGTATCTTTGATTTTACACTGTACTACAAGTGCTGTGATTTCTATTACATCCCATTTGATACTCTCGGTCAGCCAATGGAAAAAGACAGATGGGTCTGGGGTAATGACAATGAGCTTACTTAAGCTTAATGAAGTTAAGATTCCATTTGTAGCCGTGGTCTCCTTAATGGTGAAGTCAATACGTGCCTGGCTCCTGTGAACAGCTATTGACATAGTAAATCTATTTTATCCATTCTGTTAAATAGAAAACACACAAGAAGTACCCTTTAACCTAGTACATCCTGCAAAGAAAAAATACACTCATTTTTCCAAGGACAGGAGAAAAAAAAATGTTTATTGTATCATGACTTCCTTGTCAGAAATCTATGGGGAAAGAAAGTCTAATTCTCCAGTACTACAGGTCCTAGCTAATAGTTATGGAAGGAAAAATGTATGTGTGCATGTGCACACGTGAGCACGTGTGTGTGTTCATGTACAACAGTAAATTCATAGAATGTAATTACAGAACATACAAAATGGAAGCTATCTCTCTTTTAAAAATAGTTAATATATAATATGATGCATTCAGTTTAGTACAAATTACTTAATATGTGTCAGAATGACAGTTTTAACAATGAATATCTAAATGATGCATTTAAAACTATAAGGACTCATAAACTCTAACATGTGATGGGAAAGATTCTAATTTCAAACTCATGCTGAACATTTTCTCAGGAAAGGATCATTGTCAGTTTGGTGCTTGAAGAGGCAAAGCTGAACAAATGATGAGTCAGAAAAAAAATCCTATCTTCAAAAGATAGAGAGAGAAGAATGTCCAAGTGCTAAGACAGTTTTAGGGCAAAAAAAAAATGCTATAATAATGAAAATTACTGAGTTTGATGGCACTAAACACTATGTAGCAATATAATGGGGAAACTGTGGGAGTGTTTCCAATGGAGAAAACTGAATGTGTCATACCAGGGTGACAGCATAAAACACACAAAGTGGGTTTAAAAACGTACTGTTGAAAGACTTGTATTTTCTTAAGAAAGAATCCAGGAACTTTTCTAAATAACATATGGATCACAGTGAAAGCAAAGTATTTTCTGACCTTTCTTATTTACAGACATAAAATTTACTATCGTCCAAATGCCAGCAGGTAGACAAGAACAAAACTCTGGCGTAAGTTAAAAAAAAAATCCTTACCATGCTGGACACGCCAGCTTATATATCTGTTGTTGGGATCTGACAGTGCCTGCTTATGTATCTGTTATTTAGGAACTGAGGTTATGTCGCACCTTTACAAAGCAGGGCCAATTTATTTGTTCATTTTATTCACATAACATTGAGAAAGAGTTCCTATTTCTTACTGGAATGTTTTAATGTCTAGTGGAGATTGTGATATGTTCTTCAACATGAATCAACATCAAATGTTCCCCAAGTTGATCTACAGATTCTATACAATTCTTACCTAAGTGCTAGGTGCTTTGCTTGCAGAAATTTGCAAGCTTATTATGAAATTAATATGGAAATAGAAAGAATCAAGAGTGCATAAAGCAGTCTTTAAAAAGAAGAACAAATTTGGAAGACACACTTTGCAAGTTCAAAACTTACCACAAAGCTAGAGAAATCAAAACAGTATAGTATTGGCACAAAGATAGTCATGAAGCATAAAATAGAATTGAGAGTCAAGAAATAAACTCTTACATTAATGATCAATTGATTTTCAACAGAGTTCAATTCAATTCATTGGAAAAGCAGTTTTTTTAACAAAAGTTCTGAAACAATTAGATAACCATAGCAAAAATGTAAGATGGAACCTTACAACAAATTACATGCAAAAATTAAATCAAAATGTATCACAGACCTCAATGAAAAAGCTAAAACTGTAAAATACTTACAAAAAAACACAAGGTTAAATCTTTGTGACTTTGAGTTAGGAAAAGCCTTCCTAGAAATGCTGCCAAAATTACAAGTGAACAAAGAAACGATAGATTAATTAAACTTCATCAAAATTAAAAACGTTTTGTGCTTCAAAGGACTGTACCAAGAAAATGAAAGGACAGCCCCCAAAATGGGAGAAAATATGTGCAAATTTGAAAATATTTGATAAAAGACTTTTTCTAGAATATATATACTTACAACTCAAAAATATAAATATAAATAAGCCAATTTTAAGATGGGCAAAGGATATGAATAGAAATTTCTCTGAAGAAGATATAAAAATGTATAATACACACCTGAAAAGATGCTCAACAACCTTGGCCAGTAGGAATAGGAAAATTAAAACCATAATGAGACACCACTTTACACTTAGTACAACAGCTATAATCAAAGAGACAGGTAGAGGAGCTTCAAGATGGTGGAAGAGTATGACGTGGAGATCACCTTCCTCCCCACAAGTACATCAGAAATACATCTACATGTGGAACAACTCCTACAGAACACCTAATGAACGCTGGCAGAAGACCTCAGGCCTCCCAAAAGGCAAGAAACTCCCCGCGTACCTGGGTAGGGCAAAAGAAAAAAGAAACAGAGACAAAAGAATAGGGACGGGACCTGCACCAGTAGGAGGGAGCTGTGAGGGAGGAAAGGTTTCCACACACTAGGAAGCCCCTTCGTGGGCGGAGACTGCGGGTGGTGGAGGGGGGAAGCTTCGGAGCCATGGAGGAGAATGCAGCTACAGGGGTGTGGAGGGCAAAGTGGAGAGATGCCCGCACAGAGGGTCGGTGCCGACCAGCACTCACCAGCCCGAGAGGCTTGTCTGCTCACCCGCCGGGGTGGGCGGGGGCTGGGAGCTGAGACTCGGGCTTCGGAGGTCAGATCCCAGGGAGAGGACTGTGGTTGGCTGCATGAAGACAGCCTGAAAGGGGCTAGTGCACCATGGCTAGCTGGGAGGGAGTCCGGGAAAAAGTGTGGAGCTGCCGAAGAAGCAAGAGACTTTTTCTTGTCTCTTGGTTTCCTGGTGCGCAGGGAGAGGGGATTAAGAGCGCCGCTTAAAGGAGCCCTAGAGATGGGCGCAAGCCGCAGCTATCAGCACGGACCACAGAGACGGGCATGAGATGCTAAGACTGCTGCTGCAGCCACCAAGTAGCCTGTGTGCAAGCACAAGTCACTCTCCACACCTCCCCTCCCGGGAGCCTGTGCAGCCCGCCACTGCCAGGGTCCCTTGATCCAGGGACAAGTTCCCCAAGAGAACACACAGCACGTCTCAGGCTGGTGCAACGTCACGCTGGCCTCTGCCGCCACAGGCTTGCCCCTCACTCCGTACACCTCCTTCCACCCGGCCCGAGTGAGCCAGAGCCAGAGAAGCAGCTGCTCCTTTAACCCCATCCTGCCTGAGCAAAGAACAGACGCCCTCAGGCAACCTACACGTAGAGGCGGGGCCAATCCACAGCTGAACCCCAGGAGCTGTGCGAAAAAAGAAGAGAAAGGGGAATCTATCCCAGCAGCCTCAGGAGCAGTGGATTAAATCTCCACAATCAATTGATGTACCCTGCATTTTTGGAATACCTGAATAGACAAAAGAATCATCCCAAATTGAGGAGGTGGACTTTGGGAGCAATGATATATATATATATTTTTTTTTCCCCTTTTTCTCTTTTTGTGAGTGTGTATGCGTATGCTTCTGTGTGTGATTTTGTCTGTATAGCTTTTCTTTTACCATTTGTGCTAGGGTTCTGTCTGTCCGTTTTTTTGTTTGTTTTTCTTTGTTTTTTTTAGTATAGTTTTCAGCACTTCTTATCATTGGTGGATTTGTTTATTGGTTTGGTTATTCTCTTCTTTCTTTCTTTTTTTTTAATTACTTAAAAAAAATTTTAATGATTATTTTTTGATTTTTATTTTAATAAATTTTTATTTTATTTTATCTCTTTCTTTCTTTCTTTCGTTCTTTCTTTCTTTCTTTCTTTCGCCCTTTTATTCTGAGCCATGTGGATGACAGGCTCTTGGTGCTCCAGCCAGACACCAGGGCTGTTCCTCTGAGGTGGGAGAGACAAGTTCAGGAAATTTGTCCACCAGAGAACTCCCAGCTCTGCTTAATATCAAATGGTGAAAATCTCCCAGAGAACTCCATCTGAACGCCAAGACCCACCTCCACTCAACGACCAGCAAGCTACAGTGCTGCACACCCTATGCCAAACAACTAGCAAGACAGGAACACAACCCCACCCATTAGCAGACAGGCTGCCTAAAATCATAACAAGGTCACAGACACACCAAAACACACCACGAGACGTGGACTTGCCCACCAGAAAGAAAAGATCCAGGCTCATCCACCAGAACACAGGCACTAGTCCCCTCCACCAGGAAGCCACACAACCACTGAACCAACATTAGCCACTGGGGGCAGACACCAAAAACAACGGGAACTACGAACCTGCAGCCTACAAAAAGGAGACCCCAAACACAGTAATTAAGCAAAATGAGAAGACAGAGAAACACACAGAAGATGAAGGAGCAAGGTAAAAACCCACCAGAGCTAACAAATGAAGAGGAAATAGGCTGTCTACCTGAAAAATAATTCAGAGTAATGATAGTAAAGATGAACAAAAATCTTGGAAATAGAATGGAGAAAATACAAGAAACGTTTAACAAGGATCTAGAAGAACTAAAGAGCAAACAAACAATCAGGAACAACACAATAAATGAAATTAAAAATACTCTATAAGGAACCAATAGCAGAATAACTGAGGCAGAAGGACGGATAAGTGACCTCGAAGATAAAGAAGTGGAAATAACTACTGCAGAGCAGAATAAAGAAAAAAGAATGAAAAGAATTGAGGACAGTCTCAGAGACCTCTGGGACAACATTAAACACACTAACATTCGAATTATAGGGAACCCAGAAGAAGAAGAGAAAAAGACAGGGACTGAGAAAATATTTGAAGAGATTACAGTTGAAAACTTCCCTAATATGGGAAAGGAAATAGTTAATCAAGCCCAGGAAGTGCAGAGAGTCCCATACAGGATAAATCCAAGGAGAAACATGACAAGACACATATTAATCAAACTATCAAAAATTAAATACAAAGAAAAAATATTAAAAACAGCAAGGGAAAAACAAGAAATAACACACAAGGGAATCCCCATAAGGTTAACAGCTGATCTTTCAGCAGAAACTCTGCAAGCCAGAAGGGAGTGGTAGGACATATTTAAAGTGATGAAAGGGAAAAACCTACAACCAAGATTACTCTACCTAGCAAGTATCTCATTCATATTCGATGGAGAAAATAAAACATTTACAGACAAGCAAAAGCTAAAAGATTTCAGCACAACCAAACCAGTTTTACAACAAATGCTAAAGGAACTTCTCTAGGCAGGAAACACAAGAGAAGGAAAAGACCTACAACAACAAACCCCAAAACAATTAAGAAAATGGTAATAGGAACATACATATTGATAATTACCTTAAATGTAAATGGATTAAATGCTCCAACCAAAAGATATAGACTGGCTGAATGGATACATAAACAAGACCAGTATATATGCTGTCTACAAGAGACCCACTTCAGACCTAGGGACACATACAGACTGAAAGTGAGGGGATGGAAAAAGATATTCCATGCAAATGGAAATCAAAGGAAAGCTGGAGTAGCAATTCTCATATCAGACAAAATAGATTTTGAAACAAAGACTATTACAAGAGACAAAGATGGACACCACATAATGATCAAGGGATCATTCCAAGAAGAAGATATAACAATTGAAAATATTTATGCACCCAACATAGGAGCACCTCAATATATAAGGCAAATACTAACAGCCATAAAAGGGGAAATCGACAGTAACACAATCATAGTAGGGAACATTAACACCCCACTTTAACCAATGGACAGATCATCCAAAAGGAAAATACATAAGGAAACAAAAGCTTTTAATGATACATTAAACAAGATGGACTTAATTGATATTTATAGGACATTCCACCCAAAAACAACATAATACACTTTCTTCTCAAGTGCTCATGGAACATTCTCCAGGATAAATCATGTCTTGGGTCACAAATCAAGCCTTGGTAAGTTTAAGAAAATTGAAATCATATCAAGTATCTTTTCCGACCACAAAGCTATGAGACTAGATATCAATTACAGGGAAAAACCTGTAAAAAATACAAATACATGGAGGCTAAACAATACACTACATAATAACAAAGAGATCACTGAAGAAATCAAAGGGGAAATCAAAAAATACCTAGAAACAAATGACAATGAAAACACGATGATCCAAAACCTATGGGATGTAGCAAAAGCAGTTCTAAGAAGAAAGTTTATAGCAATACAATCCTGCCTTAAGAAATAAGAAACATCTCAAATAAACAACCTAACCTTACACCTAAAGCAATTAGAGAAAGAAGAACAAAAAAACCCCAAAGTTAGCAGAAGGAAAGAAACCGTAAAGATCAGATAAGAAATAAATGAAAAAGAAATGATGGAAATGATAGTAAAGATCAATAAAACTAAAAGATGGTTCTTTGAGAAGATAAACAAAATTGATAAACCATTAGCCAGACTCATCAAAAAAAAGGGAGAACACTCAAATCAATAGAATTAGAAATGAAAAAGGGGAAGTAACAACTGATAGTGCAGAAATACAAAGGGTCATGAGCGATTACTACAAGCAACTATATGCCAATAAAATGGACAACCTGGAAGAAATGGACAAATTCTTAGAAATGCACAACCTTCTGAGACTGAACCAGGAAGAAAGAGAAAATATGAACAGACCAATCACAAGCCCTGAAATTGAAACTGTGATTAAAAATCTTCCAACACACAAAAGACCAGGACCAGATGGCTTCACAGGCGAATTCTATCAAACGTTTAGAGAAGAGCTAACGCCTATCCTTCTCAAACTCTTCCAAAATATAGCAGAGGGAGGAAAACTCCCAAACTCATTCTACGAGGCCACCATCACCCTGATACTAAAACCAGACAAAGATGTCACAGAAAAGAAAACTATAGACCAATATCACTGGTGAACATAGATACAAAAATCCTCAACAAAATACTAGCAAACAGAATCCAACAGCACATTAAAAGGATCATACACCATGATCAAGTGGGGTTTATCCCAGGAATTCAAGGATTCTTCAATATACGCAAATCAATCAATGTGATACACCATATTAACAAACTGAAGGATAAAAACCTTATAATCATCTCAATAGATGCAGAGAAAGCTTTCGACAAAATTCAACACCTATTTATGATAAAAACCTTCCAGAAAATAGGCATAGAGGGAACTTACCTCAACATATTAAAGACCATATATGACAAACCCAGAGCCAACATCGTCCTCAGTGGTGAAAAACTGAAACCATTTCCACTAAGATCAGGAACAAGATAAGATTGCCCACTCTCACCGCTATTATTCAACATAGTTTTGGAAGTTTTAGCCACAGCAATCAGAGAAGAAAAAGAAATAAAAGGAATCCAAATTGGAAAAGAAGAAGTAAAGCTGTCACTGTTTGCAGATGACATGATACTATACATAGAGAATCCTAAAGATGCTACCAGAAAACTACTAGAGCTAATCAATGAATTTGGTAAAGTAGCAGGATACAAAATTAATGCACAGAAATCTCTTGCATTCCTATACACTAATGATGAAAAATCTGAAAGTGAAATTAAGAAAACACTCCCATTTACCATTGCAACAAAAAGAATAAAATACTTAAGAATAAACCTACCTAAGGAGACAAAAGACCTGTATGCAGAAAATTATAAGACACTTACGAGAGAAATTAGAGATGATACAAAGAGATGGAGAGATATACCATGTTCTTGGGTTGGAAGAATCAACATTGTGAAAATGACTATACCACCCATAACAATCTACAGATACAATGCAATCCTTATCAAACTACCACTGGCATTTTTCACAGAACTAGAACAAAACATTTCACAATTTGTATGGACACACAAAAGACCCCGAATAGCCAAAGCAATCTTGAGAAAGAAAAACGGAGCTGGGGGAATCAGGCTCCCGGACTTCACACTATACTTCAAAGCTACAGTAATCAAGACATTATGGTACTGGCACAAAAACAGAAATATAGAACAATGGAACATTATTGAAAGCCCAGAGAGAAACCCACCCACATATGGTCACCTTATCTTTGATAAAGGAGGCAAGAATATAGAATGGAGAAAAGTGAGCCTCTTCAATAAATGGTGCTGGGAAAACTGGACAGCTACATGTAAAAGAATGAAATTAGAACACTCCCTAACACCATACACAAAAATAAACTCAAAATGGATTAAAGACCTAATTATAAGGCCAACACTATCAAACCCTTAGAGGAAAACATAGGCAGAACACTCTATGACATAAATCACAGCAAGATCCTCTCTGACCCACCTCCTACAGAAATGGAAATAAAAACAAAAATAAACAAATGGTACCTAATGAAAATTAAAAGCTTTGGCACAGCAAAGGAAACCATAAAAAAGACAAAAAGACAACCCTTAGAATGGGAGAAAATATTTGCAAATGAAGCAACTGACAAAGGATTAATCTCCAAAATGTACAAGCAGCTCATGCAGCTCAATATCAAAAAACAAACAACCTAATCCAAAAATGGACAGAAGACCTAAATAGACATTTCTCCAAAGAAGATATACAGATTGCCAACAAACACATGAAAGAATGCTCAGCATCATTAATCATTAGAGAAATGCAAATCAAAACTACAATGAGGTATCATCTCACACCAGTCAGAATGGCCATCATCCAAAAATCTACAAACAGTAAACGCTGGAGAGGGTGTGGAGAAAAGGGAACTTTCATACACTGTTGGTGGGAATGTAAATTGATACAGCCACTATGGAGAACAGTATGGAGGCTCCTTAAAAAACTAAAAATAGAACTACCATACGACCCAGCAGTCCCACTACTGGGCATTTACCCTGAGAAAACCATAATTCAAAAAGAGTCATGTACCACAATGTTCATTGCAGCTGTATTTACAATAGCCAGGACATGGAAGCAACCTAAGTGTCCATCGACAGATGAATGGATAAAGAAGATGTGGCACATATATACAATGGAATAATACTCAGCCATAAAAAGAAACGAAATTGAGTTATTTGCAGTGAGGTGGGTGGACCTAGAGTCTGTCATACAGACTGAAGTAAGTCAGCAAGAGAAAAGAAAATACCGTATGCTAACACATATATATGGAATCTAAAAAAAAAAAAGGTCATGAAGAACCTAGGGGCAAGATGGGAAAAAAGACGCAGACCTACTAGAGAATGGACTTGAGGACACGGGGAGGGGGAAGGGTAAGCTGGGACAAAGGGAGAGAGTTGTAGTGTATATATGGATATATATACACTACCAAATGTAAAATAGATAGCTAGTGGGAAGCAGTCGCATAGCACAGGGAGATCAGCTTGGTGCTTTGTGACCAGCTAGAAGGGTGGGATAGGGAGTGTGGGAGGGAGGGAGATGCAAGAGGGAAGAGACATGGGGATATATGTATATGTATAACTGGTTCACTTTGTTATAAAGCAGAAACTAACACACCATTGTAAAGCAATTATACTCTAATAAAAATGTTAAAAATATATATATATAGCAATATTGATAATTATAAAAAAAGAGAGACAGGTAACAGTAAGCAATGATAATGATGTGGAGAAATTGGACCTCTCATATATTACTGGTATGAATGTCAAATAGTTCAGCTACTTTCAGAAATCACTTGACTGGTGTTTAAAAGGTTAGGCGTAGAGTTAGCCTGTAACCTAGAAATTTCACTCCTAGGTATATATCAAGATAAATGAAACCATGTCTACAAAAAAGTGTGTGCATATTTTCATAGCAGCATTATTCATAGTAACAAAAACCTGGAAACAATATAAATATCCATCATCTGATAAATGGATTTAAAATATGTAATATAGTCATAAAATTAAATATTATTCAGCAATAGAATAAGGTGAAGTACTGATACATGCTACAACATGAATGGATCTCAAAAATAAGAGGCCAGTCATAAAAGACCAAATATTATATAATTGTACTTATATTAATAGCCCTTAATTGGTAAATTATAGAGGAAATAAATGGTAGATCAAGCGTTGCATAGGACTGTCGGGGTTGTAGGGAAATGAGACTGACTCTTAACGGGTAAAAAATCTCTTCCGTATGGTGGGAATGTTATAAAAATAAATTGTAGTGATGGCTCCACAAATCTTTGAACATACTTAAAAACACTGAATTGCACACTTTAACTGGGTGAATTGCATGATAAGTGGATTATATCTCCATAAAACTCTAAAAATACCTAATTGGAAGTGCTCTGATGTAATTTATTTTGACTGCAATATTTTACTATCAGCATTTACGTAGATACCTACCTTTTCTTAGCTTTTTCTCAAAAATGTTTTTCTATACCACAGTTTCAGGCTCCTAGGAGTAGCAGTGCAACAATACTCTGTAGTACCCATTTTACAATAAAAATTGTGAAACAATACATTATTTATACCCTAATACTACACCACAATCATTATTTTACTTAACTTCATCTTCATATTTCACTTGACTTAATAATCCTTCTTATCATTACCTTTCCATTATTATAAGTGAAATAATATAAATGACATCATTGAGGACCATAATACATTCTATATTTTGAATAAAAACTCTTATTATATGCAGTGATATTTGCAGGAACTCAGCCATACCTACCATGAGCTGTTAAATGGTGGGATGTACATAGGAAAAACAAGAAAAAAAAAATGGAGGAAAAGAAAGAATCCTTGTGGTTCAGTGTTCTCCCATCAAGAAAAAGAGAAGAACAGACTTTGTATATATGGCAATCTGATATTCCTCACTCCATCATTTTTTATGGTAATTTTCCTCTTATGTTATATAGTTCAGGAGATGATAAATCTCTGCATAAAAGTACACGAGGGAAAAACCTTCACAACTTTCTTGACTCCTTATGTGTCCTCTCTACGCAAATCAAATCAATCCCCAATCTCACCATTGCTTTCACCTTTATGTTCAAATAGACCTTCATGTTTTATATTTTATATTTCCTCACTTCCCCATTGTTGTTATCATATTTAAAATTCCATCATCAAGGACCTGATTTACTGCTATTGTTTTCTATGGTAGAAAAATGCAACTAATTTTGAGTACCTTTATTTATAAAAGCAAACAGTAACAAGAAATGTTAGAAATATAAGGGTTAGCTCAAATAAAAGAAAGAACAGCTTAGCAAACATGGCCTCAGAGAAGACAAGGACCATAATAACAGAAGGACTTGGAGGTCATCTCTCTAGACTTTTAGCACGAGGTGATTCAATTCCAAACACTTCCAGTGCTTCTATTCCTCTGCTCAACAGAAAGCAGCTGTATGGCCTATCTTGTATTAGATCCAGACGTGTAATCAGGGTAGGTGGGCCTTATGATTCTCAGACCAGCCAGAATGACATGGAACTGGGGACATTACAGTTGTCCAAAGGAAGTGATTTGGTGATCTGTATGGCATCCACAGGACACTGTCAGGTTTGAAGACTTGTGAGAAGGTCTCAGAGAACCTGGAAGAGCTGATTTGCTCATGGTTATGATTTTTTGCATTGAAAAGATACAGATTAAAATCAGTAAGGAATAAAAGAGCATTGGGCAGACTTCAGAAGAAACCAAGCAAAATATTCCAATTGTCTTCTTCAGTGGAGTCTCATGGACAATGCTTAATTCTCCCAGCAACAATATGTGATAATGTACAAAGTGTTGTCCACCAGAGAAGCTCTCCCAAACCTTGGTTTCCAGGATTTGTACTGGGGATCAGTCACATAGGGATGTAGTGCCTGGGTACCTGACCTTAGGTACTCCATCTCCAGCCCCTCTAAAGGTCAAATTAATACGGGAGGACCCAGGGCTCCAGGTGAACACAAACAGGCATTCATCATAAATCACATTGTTAGCATATATTATCTGTTGTCTCCCAAAGCCCCACTCTTATCAGGCACGTCTTAGACGTTATCTCCCAGGAACTGGTCAAAGACCAGTCCTAAAAACCTTTGGAATTGCAGGGTTTGAAAAATCAGTCCGATTGATTTAACCCTTTTCCACACAAGATCTTAAAAACAGATGGCCAATTCAACCTTGTAATATATCTAATCTTACATCTTTTCATATAGTTATTTTCATGTAACCAGAGCACTTTTTAAAAATACAACATCATGCCATTCTCTTGATTAAGGCAACCAGTGGCTTTGGTAGGCTTGCTTTGACATCATTAACTAGATAAACTTTCATTGCACATAATAGTTTTGCCCCTAAATGGTATATAACTGGTAAAAATCAAAGTAATGAAGATAGAGAAATGTAATCAAGTAAACCTTTCATAGCAATGTAATCAAATAAAGACAGGAAAAAGAATAAATATTTATCAAATATCCATACGTCAAATATTTTTCAATTATGTATTTTATTTAATCCTTATAAGAACAATATCAAGTAGAGTCTACCATTATTACAGCTGTAATAATTGAGAAACCTGAGATCATAGACATTATGTCTAGTAATTCAATAAACTAGGTTAAAGAAAAGGTTCTGAATATAAGAGGAAACTGTCTTTCTTTACTCATATTTAGTAGTAGCAAATCTCCAGGATTGTTTATTTCCCTAAGGTGGTTTAACTAAGAGTCTAGGTATAAATCTTAGTACTGGTATGTTTTGTAAAGAACTTGAGCACATCTTGCTCAGTATATGTAGTGTGAGGTAGTCACATGTCTGCAGGACCTTTGAATAGAGTGGACTTAATGACTTTTTCTCGGAGTGAAGCAATGTGGAAATACAATAGCAGCAACAGCATCAATAATAATGGATACTATCTCCCCAAAACTGTTCCAAGTACATGGTATGAATTAGTGAATCTAATCCATACCATGACTTTACAGGGATTATGCTATTGTTATCCCCATTTACAGAAGAGAGAATGAGGAATATGTGTTCGTAACTTGCTTAAGACCATCTACCAAGTAAGCTTAAGACCATGATTTAAATTCAGAACTGAATTTTGAAAGTTAGAGAAGTGACGCCATCCATACAATGTAACTACATACCTATTGTTACTTTCTACACTAGAGTCAAACTTCTGTATGAAACATTTCTCCTTTTTTCCCTGCGAATATGAAAGTAAGTAAAAATAGGTAAAAGTCAAATATTAATGCATGTCTAAAAAAGGAATAATCATTATGTTTTTAGAAACATAAATTAGTGTTTCACCTCTTGTTTCAGGCATATAATCATGCTGGTGCCCACTTAACCATAAGCAGTAGAGCTACATCTTTTCCTTTAAATTTCTTAGAGCTTATTGGAGAAAAAGTGTTGTTTCTGGGGCATAGAATTTGATAACAATGTAACTCAGGTCTTTCCTAGATAAGAAAAAGAGTGCAGTTAAGTTACCTGATAACTCTCACATTTAAGTATATATATAAAATCAGTTAAGCTTTCTGGAAATTGAATTCATTCGTTTCTAGAAATTGCCAGTGAGTAGTAAATTTTCTCTGGATTGTAGTGCTAAATGTTTTCAGATCCTTTTATGATAATTTAGTTCTTTTTTTTCCCTCCCAGTAATCATAATTGTTTTCATGAATAATCTTTTTTAAACAAAATTTTCATTTCATTAAGACATTTAAATCAAAATTTGGAGCATATTTTAAAGCTAAAATTACTATTTTTAGCTTTTGTTTTCTTGCTTTTTGTGCTCCCACCTTGCCTCTGTACTTTATGTAATTTTTTGAGATTGAGACCTTCTCTTGTCCTAATTTACCTATTAAAACTCATATAGCCAGATTCAAAAACAGTGCTTGTGAGCATATATATTATTTATGTTCTGGCATTTATGTACATGATGCCATACCATGTTTATTATTTTTATAATGCTTATTGCATGCTTGCTGGTTCCTAGACACTGTACAAGGCACTAAGAATTTGGTCCTTGAGAGACTTAGAAAAAGATAACACTTTATATATAAAAATGCTCAAATATTTATAATGTAGTATATTGTAATTAGTGATAAGTGAAAAATAGAGAGGTATAGAAATTCAATTTAACCTTTCTATGGGCTATAAAGACAGACTTTATTGGGAAAACGGATTCAAATTGCATTTTGAAACAGATAGATCATGAATAGAAGGAGAGATGGAAGGATGGATGAATGGATGGACATGTAAATAAATGGATGAATTAGAAGATATGTGACTTCTTTACAGAGGTTACTTAATACCCATTGTAACTGACCATAAACAAGTCACTTTAATCTTGTCTTATTTCCCTAAATAATGTGATATAATTGCCAGTACCCTTCCAGTTCTAAGTTGATTCTGGCAATATGATATGGCCTTAGGTTTTATACTTCAAGTCTGGGGCCTTGAGAATTAATTTTGAGATTATTTGTCTTGAGTGTTCAAAAGAAAATTTTCTGCATAGGTGCATGTGTACATTTGGCAAAGGGGAAGCAGAGACTCTCTTATGTTTCAATTTATATTTACAAAAATTTGAATTCATGTTATAGTATTACCTTGACATTTTTTTCTGGTTTGGTATTATGTGCTTTTACATAACTTAGTTTGATTAAGATCACAATTTTTTTGTAAAGAAAGAAGATAACTTTTTCAACCCAGTCTTCCTAAAAATAATGGTAATTGAATGAACCGTATATACAAATTTTGGCATTCATATTGATTTTTCTCTTTATAAAGAAAAATTTGAATTTTTAAAATATTTTTGAGACTAAAATAAACACATAAAAATAACCCAAACATCAATAAGAAACTATGAGATGGATGATTTCCTTTATAAGAAATGATAATTTTAGTCAAATTAGCTAATTTTAAGGTGAAAGATGTAACAAAATCCGGTTATGTTTTACTACCATTTTTTCTTAATTTAGTTTTAGGATCTGTAGGCTATTTTCTCTTTCCAGGTGTTTGAGAATGCAGAGCAGCTGGAAGTTCTAAATGAATGCTTCTTAAGTTTAAGTAGATTCTGAATAGAGGACTATTGTAAAAAAATAATTAAATAAATACTTAAATGATTTTTCTTTTCTAATAAAAAATGTAAAGCTATGTGAAATACATATAGAAGCCCTATAACTGTTCATGACTTATTCAAACTACAAAATAAAAGCTTAAAGAATATATGACCAGTTTTTTCCTTACTTCATTTCATGGTATCTTTCGGTATTGTATGTCCATTAAAGTTGTAATTCAGACCATTTAGATTAAAGTTCAGTTTGCAGCTTCTTGACAAAGGTTTTCATATTTATGTCATATAAATCACTTTAAATTTAAATTTCTACTTTCCTTAACTGAGTCACTAAAGCTATATGATTGGCACATAATCCTAAACGCGGTATAGTTTCTTAGAATCTTTAGAAACAAAGTCTTCCTAGAATTAAAATCAGATATACTGATTGTACTGCTGCGCAAGGGAAGTGCTGATCAGGCAGCTGTGATTCATACAACTGTGGCTGGTGGCATATATTCAGCCCAGAATAGAGCAGGCAAGACATCATCTATAAAATCAGAGCAATAGACATTCTTTATTACTCTATCTAAGGGCATGCTATCATTCCCTTCTATTCTTACACTCTGCACCTTCGGATGCAAACAGTTTGCATGCCATTCCAACCAAGAGCACGATTAATCTTTGTTTCACATTCATGAATATGGTTGCCTTTCATATTCACAGATGACAACTCTAAGGGTTTTACTCCAAAATGATGTGAGCAAAGATATTAGTGCTTTGCTTATATTTATTTCTGCAATAATTATTTCAAGGATTGAAATTGTATTGAAACTTATTTTTGCCAGGCTGGAGAAGCAGATCTGTAATTGTCCAGCAGTTACTGCCAATACAAATTTTATGCAGTATTTTTGTATTTATTTAGTTTTCATTAACACTCAGAAACTCGAATTGTTCACTGAACTGTCTCTATACACAATGTTATTATTTTACAAGTGTGCCAATATCTATTGAAAAAATATACAGTATAGACCATGTGGGTACCCATTCACTAAGATTTTGTTTTTAAGTTGTGTAGAATAAACTTATTTCCCAAGTCATTCTGTTTCCCATGTAGGTCAGTTACGTAATACTTTAAGGTTCTCATTTGAAGTGAAAAAACTATCGTTCAGGACACTCTTTGTACAAACATAACTCATTATCTCCCAACACTAGCAATTAAGAAATATTTCATAGTAAGTCACAACATCTTAAAAGGTATTTCATGCCCCCTTTAACTTTCATCCATTTTTTTAAATAGCATTCATCATTTTTCCCATGAGATTTATCTGAACTCGTCATGCCAGTAATGACTGGGTTCATATGAGAAGACATAAATGTGATCAGGGTTTGTATTATTGCTAATTTTATGAAAGTAGCATAACCATTGTGTTAAAAAGTGAAATTGTACAGTAGGAATTATAATGAGAAAGAATAGTTCTCTCTCCCTTCTTTTTTCCTCCCCATGCCCACCACTTCCCAAACCAACTCCTTTCAATTATTTCTTTCTTTTTTTGTTTAATCATCTGGTGGTTATCACTATATTTACAGATAAGGTTTTTATACCTCTATTGCTTAATTTATTAGCCTTGCAGTTCCATAAAGATTTAGCTCAGGTTATCCAATATCTCTCTTTTTGCTTTATTGTCTTTCCTTTTTTAAAAGTGCTGTTTCTTTGCCTAATCTTGTTATTTGCTACTTGATATAGCAAGTTTGTAATCTATACAGTTATTGTGCTGATATATGTTCCTACTATGAAGCTCTCTTTGCATATATTCCATCTCGCTGTTTTTATTTCCGTTTTATAAATTATCCATCTATTTAATGACTTCTTGTAAATGTATTGAAATCTCTCAATACTGATGTCCTCTTCTTTTCTTTAGCATGTTAGAGATTTAAATCTTTTTATATGTAAGCTAATTTAAATGAGATCCTGCTAGTAAGATGAGTCTCATTGGTGTGCTCAGTTTAACATCTTGAACTGGAAGATGTATAACTGTTCATTTTTACTTCTCATTTAGGCAATACCTGTAAAATAAACTACAAGATCATTACCTTTTAATTAATCAATATAAGTAAATTAATTATTATTTTGGTGACCGAGGTAGTATAAAACTGATGAGCTATTATGTAAGAAGGGATTTTATCATATTATCCTTGTCATTTTACATCTAGTTTATATACTCAATAGTATATTATATTTTTTCATCAATGAAACTAGGTCACATTTGCCAGGTTCAACTGAGATCTGGAAAGTCCATATGCCATAAAACCCTGTTTTTTTTGCTCTACACACATGCCCAGAGTAATTTCATATTTATAAACCCAGGAAGATAATATCTAAAATCTCCTTGAATTCTCATCTGCTTGTGCACAACAGAACACACTCAAGTCCATGTGACACAAATAGTGGCCCTACATATTTCATTATAAATGATATGGTGTGTAATGAATGGGCATTCAGTTCTTCCTGCAGAATCTGCAACTAAATGTGAATTGGGGAGGTAAAGGAAAGACAAGCAATTTATATGAGATCTTAATAAAAATAACTTTGTTATTTTCAGTCATTCATTACATGTAAGGTTATATAAAGTAGGCTCTTTGTATAGACTATGTGATCTTTGTTCATTCCCCAGGGCTTTTCTGTTCTGAGGTTCAAAGAATTAGTTAGGTAATTTTACCAGGAGGTAAATTGTAGGAATGGCAGTGTTCCCAACTGAACACCTTGCTTATAAATGGTAGTAAGCCTTCAAGTTCTACTCCTAATTATGCATTTTAATGAGTCCATGTATCCAGTTTTAGGACAAAAATTATTGAAACTAAATTCAAATCAATACACTTTGAAACATTAGAGACTGCATTTCCAGTAATCACTTCTTTCTGTAGTGAGGGGTCCATCAGATTCTCTTACTTTGGCTGACAGGTTCTTAAACATTGCTATAAAAGTGATAAATACTCAGTGCCTTCACAGTCAAAGCTACTAGATGCAAATCTAATGGAATGAATTGTTATGATAAGAAGCTAAGGTGTTACCCTTTTCTGATTATTTGTCTGTAAAGATGAAATAATACATAGTATATGCCACATTGTACAAATACTGAAAGTATATTTCCCCATTCTTCTAATTGTTAAAAATGTACAAAACCAAAGAGACTCAAATAATTGAAAGCATTTAATGACTTTTGACTTTTCAAATCTATTGGGAAGAGGAAGGAATGATTTATCAAAAACATTTAATGAATTAATAGCAAATTTTCTACACGATTTGTTGAAAAAATCAATGTCATTTTAAATTTGAGACAGGACATTTTTGTAGATAAAAAGTCTAAACTGATATATCTAAATATCAATAAATACATTTTGTTTTAGAAGTATTTACAGTAAGATGCATTTGAACTACAGTAAGTGGAATATAAAACAATTACTTAGGTGGTATAAGCTTCAAATTATGTAAATAAACACAAAAACTATCTGTTCTCTCTTCCTAGTATGTATAAAATATTAAAGTAAATCCTCCCTTATATTATTATGGATCATTTTCCTTAATAATCATTATACTTAAATCACCTATGGCCATCACTACATTTGTTGGTAGAAAATAAATCTGCTCTAATTATGTTTTTTTAAATTGGCAAAAATAGAGCAAAGCTTAAAATCTGTTTATATTTAAATATTCCAATATTATGATAAAGACTTTTTAAAACTCAAACTATTTTTATATATTAGCAAAAGTTTTACGTTCAGCACATTTAAATCATTCTACTTAGGGACGTCTATTATAATGAGATATTGCCAGTGGCTCAGGACTGGCTTAAAATTTCTCTCTGTGCCTGAGATGATTCATTTTTTTGATTATTATTCAGAGAGTTCAATTTAGTTAGATCTACTATTTCTTGGTCTGACAAACTGCCTCAGTTCACTTCTCTGTCGCTGTAATTACCTTAATGTTTTAGCTGTTGTGTATTATCCCTGGAAACCTGAGATACTAGTTAAATTTCTCTTGTAAAGCTTCTCACTGTAAAGGCTTGTTAACCCAATGTCAGGCCTCATTAAAAACTCTGAGTAAGACAATAAAAAACTGAAAAATTATATATGGCTTCTTATAAATATTTCTTATTACTAAATGTAATAAGTGGCAAATGAAAGTTAACAATGGAAGGAAAGCAGGTATTAGACATATTTTGTGACCAGGAGAAGTTCAAACTAGAGCATTAATCTTCTTTTCCCTCAGTAATGGCTAAATGACAAAAGGTTGGATTTATCTAACCAAAGGTGTGACAGCAAACGAACCACACAGAGTGCCACATGGTCTAAATATCTGTGCCACTTTGGTCAACACCTACATAAGCTACAGTCTTCAGGTATTCTGTAGAACCTAATTATTTGCAATCAGAAAACAAAGGAAAAGATGAAGTCATTTTCTGCCTTGATGGTCACCAGAATAAATTTACAATCACAGATATAGAAAGCACAAAGGAGGAGCACAATTTCCCATTAGAATTTTATGACTTATAATTGAACTAAGGAACTTTTGTCCTTCTGATTATTAAAATCGGCAAAGAATATTTTGCTTCTTAACAATAACTTTATAGTGTAAAATTAATAGCAATCAATTTTTATAATTGTAGCACTGGCTAGGATGAGATCATAACTGCTATCTAGTCCATCTGCCCTATTTCCAAAATTATTATTAAATTATTTCAGATTAATAGCCTCAGACAAATAGCATACACAATGTAATCCCAGGAAGTGCTAAGTGCAGTATGAAGAAAATTAGCGCACGGCAAATTCATGACTGGTGATTATTTTAGATAGGTTTTTGAGTGAAGATTTCTTTGAGGATGATTATTTTAGATAGGTTTTTGAGTGAAGATTTCTTTGAGGAAGTGACATAAATAGAGATAGTAATAAAATGAGGATGGAGTTATATAAACATTGACTGTGATACAGTGTTCAGCCAGAAGGAAATGCAAATTCAAAGGCATTTTCTGCCCTTTGCTTCAGAAGACAGAAATGAAATGAATGTCTTCTGTATACATCAATGTCAATGTTTACCATATGACTATTTCTCTGAGTTCTCACTTATATGCTCCATTAGAACTCTCCTAGGAATGGTAAATTCTATATGTATATAAGATTACTGATTATTGCTCTCCCTTCTTCTTACCCTGCACCACCAAAATCTTCATTCACAAAACTGTTACCCAGATTAATGGTATTGGTATACACCTACTTGTACCTAGCAAGATACTATTACATGTATAGCTATTCACTCATATTCTTCCTCATATTCTGTGGGCATGTTTTTTCCTCTGATAGTTGATACCCCTCTCCCAGTTTGTCAGTATATGAAGATATTCACCATACAAACCATAGCAAATCACAGCTAATTAAAAAGCCTATTCCTTCAACCTCAACCAAGCAAATTGATATGCGCTAGTGATCTATGAAGTCTATATATTTCTATGCCAGTACTGCAGTCTAGCCTGGTCCTTGCATGATATTGCCTCCTTTGAGTCAATATGTGCCTTTTATTAAGAAACTTATTCTTTCTGAGCTACTATAAAACTGTTGGGTCAAGATTCATCCTGAAGAAATACAGGACGCTTTGTGTAGAGAATTGTTTAGCCCGATGCACGATTACTCAGTCTATCGATGTTTGAGCCAGATTTTCTTCATTTTACACACAAACACAATCTCTATGCCCTCAGTGTTAGAAACAGAACTCTCATTCCTGTCTTGTTCACCCCTTATCTCAATTTACCTTTGCATTATCATTGATAACATGCAGACTAGATGAAAATATAAGATGATTGAATGAATAAGAAATTTACTCCCCCAGTTGAATGAATACATTTGTAAGATAATGTTAATTCTACTTATTTATATCCTATGCATAAGAAAATTATAACCATTTGTTGTTTGTAAAACAGCCCTCCTCTTACACTTTTTAAATTTCCTTGATTGTGTCCTTGCTTTGCCTTCTGCTTCAGTAACAGAATTTTCTCCCTAACACACCTTACTTCTGCCAAAATCCTACTCATTCTTGAGGTGTTATGTCAGGTGGTATACTCCAGGAAGATTTCTCTGGTTCCTCAACATAATATTGATCTTCCTTTTTAACCTTCAATAGGACTGTGCACCTCACTTACTCTAATCATATTCTATTGTTAAAATATTGACTATGTATCATTTTCTCTAAAATTTTAGTTTGCACTGACAGCTTCTAGTAGTTCCATAGTACGGCAAATTCTTTAAAAAAGCAGCACTTATTACTGCCATTCTTCCATCATGCCTCACAAATAACTGCTTTGCTTGTGATTTTTTTTATCTAGGTTAACGGCATTGTTATAGAACTCGCTGGCTTTACCAAGAAACCACTGCAGACATTAAACTCGACTCCTTCTTCTTCTTCATACCTGCAGACATTTCTCTTATTTACATTGGTTCATACCCCTTCCCCAGTATAGTAAGTTCTCCAAGCTGTGATTTTTCAAAAAAGGGTTATGTTTGTTTACTTCTAGACATCCAATGCCTATGCAATGCTGATACACAAATTAGTAGGTGATTTTAAAAGGTATTTCCTAATATCCTTTCCCCTTTTCATTCCTGTATTGTAGCTTTGGCCTATGTGATGTATTTAAAACATATTAGTTTCAGTGCTTTTGCAATTTTAATTTCCTCTGGCTGGAATACACCATCACAGTGTATGTATTCCCAGTAAAAGATAAGTTCTATAATGCTTTGGATTTTGTCTTTTCAAATTGTAATCTAATGTTTAAAAACATGCCTGGCATAGTGTAGGAGCTCACTAATTTGTTAAATTAATAAATAAGTAAACTTGAACTAGCTGGTTATTAATTAAGAATCCCTCACACTTAACTATGCAATTACTCCAACATAGCAGGCATCTTATCCTGCTTCAATTCTTATGTCTGAATCTTCATTAGGTTTTATCATGAGTATTAGAAAAGACTCCTAGTTGGTTTTTATCACCCAAATTAGATTTCCCTTCCCATCTATGTCATCTTCCATAGGGCTGGAAATTTGATCTTTTTAAATGTTAAATCAAATTATAACAAGCTCCTACTTTAAAAAATTTTTAAAAAGGATTTCTCAACACTGATTGGATCATCCAGGCATTTCCTTTTGGGAGTTGTCTTTGAAAACATGTTCTCAGTCTCACTCTCCAGCTGTAGTAACAAAATGCATCTTCTATGACACAGCCTCATTGGACATCTAGCTATTCCCTCAAAAAAACACATTTTTACAATTTGTTTATGTCTAGGAGCTTTCTCACCAGATGTTACCTGTATTTGCAACTTCACCAAATCGTCACTGTAGATTTTCTTAATTCCATAATATAGTTGTCTTGACTCTATAATGGTAATTCTAATACAATTTCAAATATAAATATAAGGTTAAAAACACATCATATGTTTTATTTATTCATTTATGAAACAAACAGGTTATTTTTTCTCAGCTTTGTTGAGGTATAATTGGTATACAAAATACTGCATACAATGCATACAGTTAATGTATACAATTTGGTGTGTTTAGACATATACATACACAAGTGTTATGATCAATATCCTATATTTTAAAATATAAGCAAAGCTTAGGATATTAGAGGACTTAAAATTCAAGATGAGAAAGGATCATGCAGGCAGAGATTCAGGGAATTTTAATAACACCAAAATTTTGAAATAAGATTATTTCAAAGTAGAAATGTTTCAAGTATTTTTTGATTTTGTTTCAGTTAGTTTCTCTGTTCTTAGTAACTATGAATGTCTCATGATTCCAAATGTGGCCAAAATAAATTTTATTCAGAAATAAAGCCAAAATTGTGTTGTGCTCACCTTGATATTTATTGGATACATAGAAGATTTGGCAGTTTCAGGGAAACCCTTAGACATTTAAATTATAGAAAATAATTCTCTCTTTTTAAGAAAAATTATTTAGTATGCCTTAATATAACAAAACAGGAAAGAGAGTCTCAATAGAAAAATAATGTTTGACTTATACTAGAGCTCTAATTATCAGTTTACATCTGAATTATATGTAGCTTATTTTATTAAAAATTCTGTAAAAAGTTAACATGTATATAAAAGAGAAAATAGAACCTTACTCCTGCAAGAAATACTGGTTTAGTGGCCTTAATCTGCCATCTTGTGGTGTGATAGCGTCATCTCACATTTTCACACACATTCCAGGCGTTTATAAGTATTTTCTTAGATATATAGAATAAGTTTAAGGGTTGCCTTTATTTTTGTAAATTTAACTTTTCAAAGAGAACTTTTTAGAGGTAAATTTAAAAATTTACTGTTATTGAGACTGCTTTGTCTTGAATATGGAGTGTGTTAAAAGTGCTGCAGGTTCAGTTAATATTTGACTATGAGCATTTAGTAGTTAAATAGAAAGATGAATAAAAACTAATGTTTTACATGGTTAAATCACACTAAAACCATACTGGGAATGAATAGTTCATATCACATGACCAGGAGTTAACATATTTTTTGTATCTTTTTTTGATAAGACAATTTTGCCTCTATAACATACTTTCACCTCTATAAGCCCATGCATTTATATTTTATGTAGGAATAAATTTATTTTAGCTTCAAATCATGTCCATAATAATCTGAAATATATAATTATAAAATAAGGCAATATTTCACTGGGGTCAGCAAATTGAGCCTTGAAGTATAGAACTAAACTTACTCATTTAACTTACCCTAATTTGTTAATTTATTATCATAAACCATTAGCTAAGAATGCAACTACAATATGAACATAAATTTCACTCTTTCATAATTTTGAAGCTGTGCTGAAAATACTTTAGTGGTGATATCATATGAGCAATGTGAGCAAATAAAAATCCAAATACCATTTTTAGGAAGAAAGACTGACTGAATATGTTTAACATGGCTGCTTTGGGGAGTGATACCAGCAAAATAGTGGAGTAGGTAACTCCAAACTCCAGCCTATCCACAGAAACATAAAAAAGAAAAAGAAACTATCTGAACTAACTATGTCAGAATTCTGGAAAACAATCAAAGCCTTACAGCAATGAAGTGAATTTGAATCAATAAAAGGTAACTTAAAAAATGCTCCTGGAATGCAAAGAAATATCAGTCAACTGATTGATTGCAAGCTATGCCTTCAACAATAAAAATCCTAGGGAAGAGAAGAATCTAATTTCCAAAGTTGTAGCATTATAACATTTAAATGTCCAATTTTCAACAACAACAACAAAAATCACAAAGCATACAAAGAAACTGGAAAGTATGGCCTATTAAAAGGAAAAAAATGACCAAGTGTCCCTAAGGAAGCTGAGACGTTGGACTTACTAGACAAGGACTTCAAATCAACGGTACTAAGTATGCTCAGAAAGCTAAAGTGAACCATGGAAAAGAACTAAAGGAAACCACAAGAACAATGCATGCACTAAATGAGACTATCAATAAAGAGATAATAATTATATAGAGGAAATAAATAGAAATTCTGGAATTGAAAAGTACAAAAACTAAAACAAAATTTTTCCTAAAGAGTTCCAAAAACAAATCTGAAAAGGTGGAAGGAAGAATCAGTGAACGTGAACTTAGGACAATTGGAATTAGACAGTCTGAGGAACATAAAGAAAAAATAATGAAGTAAAGTGAACTGAGCATAAGGAACCTATGAAGCATCATCAAACAGGTTAACATATTCATTATTGGAGTCTAAGAAGGAACAGTGAGGAAGAACAAAAAGGCTGAAAAGTTTGCAAATTTGATGAAAGAAATGAATCTACACATCCAGATACTCAACAGGATACACTCAAAGAGATCCACATTGAGACACATTGTAGTTAATTTATCTACTGACAAAGACAAAAAGAGAATAATAAAAGCAGCAAGAGAAAAGCAACTTGCAAGTACAAGACATCCTCCATAAATTATTGGCTGATATCTTATTTGAAACCATGGAAGCCAGAAGGCATCGGGATAACTGAGTCAAAGTACTGAACATAGGAAAAAAAAAAAAGCTATCAACCAAAACTATCCTTCAAGAATAAAGAAGAAATTAAAAGCTAAGGAAGAACATAAAAGCTAAGGAAGTCCATTACTAGTAGACCTGCCTTACAAGAAATATTAAAGGGAATCCTTCAGGCTGGAGAAAAGACACTAGACAATAACTTGAAGCCATATGAAGAAATAAAGAACATTGCTAAAGGTAACAACATAAGTAAATATAAAAACCAGTATCATTGTATTTTGTTTTGCAACTCCTTTTTTGTTTTACTATATGATTTCAAAGACAAATGTATAAAAATTATAAATCTGTATTAATGGGCATACAGTGTATAACGAAGTAATCTGTGACATTAACAAAACAAAGTGGTAGGGACAGAGATGGCTAGGATCAGTGTTTGGACACTATTGAAAGTAAGGTAGTAGTCTTCAAATTAGGTTATTAAATGTTTAGATTGTTAATTGTAATTTCCAAGATAACCATGAAGAAAATAAAAAATATATATATAGGAAACAAAAGAAGAAGTGAATCAAAATGATACACTACAAAAATTTTTTAAGGCAGTAATAGAGGAATTGAATGGAAGAAAGCATACATGAGAGATACAGAAAACAAATGGCAAAATGGCAGATTTAAGCCTTTCCTTATAAGTAATTAAAAGTGAATGGATTAAACTCTCCAATTAAAAGATAGGAATTGACAGAATGAATTAAAAAAACATTACATGCTATTTACAAGAGAATCACTACATACAAAGACACAAAGAAGTTAATAGTAAAAAAATGGAAAAATATATCCCATTTGAATATATATATATAATAAATATATAGTAAACAAAAAGAACTGGCATCCATTATTATTAGAAAAAATTGATTTTAAGTAAAAAATAATTACAAAAGACAAAGATCTTTATATATTGATAAAAGTTTCAATCCATCAGGAAGCTATAGCAAATATAAATGTATACAAACCTAATAACAGAGTCCCAAAATATATGGAGCAAAAATTGACAAGGTTGAAATGAGGTATAGATAGGTCGACAATAATAGATGGATACTTTAATACACAACTTTATCATTAAATGGGGAAAAAACATTCTTTTCAACAACTGGATAACCACATGCAAAAGAAAGGAGTTGAGCCCTTATTTTACACCACATATAAATAGTCACTCAAAACAATTCAAACACATAAATGTAAGAGTTAATACTATAAGCTTTTACAAAAAGTATAAATACAAATATGCATAATTGTAGATTTGACAATGACTTTTAACTGGAATACCAAAAACATAGGCAACAAAAGAAAAAAGAATTGTATTCCATTATAATTTTTTAAAGTGTGCATCAAAAGACACTATAAAGAGAATGAAAAATAACCCATAGAATGGGAGAAAATATTTGCAAATCACATATATGATTAGAGATTAATATGAAGAATATATAAAGAACTCCTACACCTCAATAAGAAGAAAAACAACACAATTAAAAAATTGACAAAGAACTTGTATAGACATTTCTCCAAAGAATATTGAAAAATGACTAATTAGCACATGAAAAAATGGCTCAATACAATTAGTCATTAGGGAAATGCAAATCAAAACCACAATGAGATACCAATTCACAACTACTAGGTTAGCTATTATCAAAAAAAAAAAAAAAGGGAAAGAAAGAAAAGAAAAGAAATGTTGTCAAGGATGTAGAGAAATTAGAACACTTGATCATTGTGGGTAGAAATGTGAAATAGTACAGCTGTTGTAGAAAAGTCTGGTGATTCTCCAAAAAGTTAAACATAGAATTACTGCATGGCCCATCAATTCCACTCCTAGGTATATACCCAAAAGAACTGAAGTTGGGGAACACAGATATATGTAAGAAAATACTCATAGCAGCATTATTTACCATAGCCAAAGGTGGCAAAAACATGATTCTATCAATAGATGAATGGATAGGCAAACGTGACATACACATACAATGGAATACTACTCAGGAATTCCATAAATTTAATTCCATAAAAAGGAATAAAGTTCTGATATATGCTATAACATTGATGAACCTTGGAAACAAACGCTAAGTGAAATAAGCCAGTCACAAAAGGACAAATACATATGACATCACTTGTAAGAAATATCTAAAACAGTAAGATTCATAGAGGTATGAATTCACAGATATGATTCACAGAATATGGATTAGAGATTATCAATGGCTAGAGTAGGGAGGAATGGGAAATTATTGTCTAATGAGTACAGAGTTTCTATTTGTGGTGAGGAAATATTTTGGAACTGGAGAGTTCCAAAAATATTTGTGATGGTTGCACAATATTGTGAGTGTAATTAGTGGCAGTGAATTATGCATGTGAAAATGGTTAAGTGACAAAAAACAGCTGCTTTGTGACTGATTTAATGATTACTAACATTAAGAAGCATCCTCCATGCAGAAAAAACTTTTCATTGATTTCTATTATACTTCTCTTTAATAGTACTTCTGCTTTTCTCAACTTCTTTGCTTTATTTATTGTCCCATTTTTTTCTCATTAGGAAAAATAACGGCAATTATGACCTCAAACTCAGTCCTTGGTCTTATGCTCATCTGTGTCGACTATTTCCTTTCTTTTCACATTGTACAAAATTTGTTGCACATATGTGCTAATAACTCCCTGATATTTATCTTCTTTTTTGATCATTTTTCTAGATTCCAGATGCATGTTTCTAACTCTTTGGTAGACAATTCTACCTTGTTTTTCATGGTAATTTCTAAATTATCTTCTCCAAACCTTATTCTGAAATTCTTTTGAACACACTCCGTGATTTGCCTGTTAATTCTTTTAGTAATTTGAATCACCATTTTACCATATTAGAAATCTAAAAAGTCACCTTGAACTTCTTCTTCATCACTGCCAGCATTGAATTTATTGTAAAGGCCTAACAAATAAAAATTCCTAATGAATTTTTCCATATTGTTCATAAGTGAGTACTGTCAATACCCTGTTTTTATCTTCTGCAGTATTTTGCTGGACAAATACTGTAATTTATGTGCTAATTCTAAGTACTCCTAATTCCCCACCTCTCCTTATCATATAAGCTTATGTACAAACATTGAATTTCCCTGACTACAGGTTTTTTGCCATTGACAAAATATGACTATTTATCTTTAATCTCTACTCAAACCTTAACAAAGCCTATTCCAGCCACACCAAACCTCACACATCTTGCTGAATTTGTTCATCTATTCCTTTACTCCTTTGTTCTTCCTATTTTGTGGGACACTAACAATTCCACCCTTTTTTATTAAATTTTATTTGTATTATATTTTATTAAAACTTAATTTATGTTCTATGCTCTCTATAAATGTAACATTCTCCTTGTGGTTTTCCCTGAAATTCCCAGTAGAAGCTAATTTTTACTTTCTTTTCTGACTTACTTCATTGTTTCATTACTCTTGTTAGTTGTGATTTTGTTACTGTTTTTGTTTTTATGCACAGATCTTACCCATTTGATTTGAGAAACAAAGTACAGGTAAAGACCAGAAACTATATGAAAGTAGGTAAAATACTCCACATTTTTCCTTGAGCCTTCCTATGCTATTCTTATAAGAGCTATTCAGATCATAATTTGACCTCATCAAAGAAACAAAAAGGTAAAGAGAACTATGGGCTGAAGTAAATCCTTTCAGTGTTTCAAGGGAGCAAGATGTAGAAAGTAACCCTGGGTTTCATAATTGAATAGGAGTAGGGATTTTTTTCTTGTTGCTTTTTCTGCCTAAAAATAATTTTCCCTCCACATAGTCTTGTAGCTATATCTTTTGTTTTCCTCCCTCCTCCTCTTCCTCTCCTTTTGCTTCTTCTCCTTCTCCCTCTCCCTCTGTCCCTCCTCCCTCTCTTCCCCTCTCCCTCCCCCTTCTCCTTCTTTTTCTTCTCTTTCCTCTTCTTCTCCTTCGTCTTCTTCTTCTTCTTCTTCTTGTTTTTACTTAAATATTATCGTATCAAAGAAGATATCTTTTTTTTATCAAAGATATCTTTCTTTTTTTTTTAACATCTTTATTGGGGTATAATTGCTTTACAATGCTGTGTTAGTTTCTGCTTTATAACAAAGTGAATCAGCTATACATATACATATATCCCCATATCCCCTCCCTCTTGCATCTCCCTCCCACCCTCCCTATCCCACCTCTCTCTCTAGGTGGTCACAAAGCACCAAGCTGATCTCCCTGTGTTATGTGGCTGCTTCCCACTAGCTATCTATTTTACATTTGGTAGTGTATATATGTCCATGCCACTCTCTCACTTTGTCCCAGCTTACTCTTCCCCTCCCCATGTCCTCAGGTCCATTCTCTATGTCTGCAAAAGATACCTTTCTTTATTTAAGCTGACAGCAGAAATTTTATTTTATTCATTGTTGTACCTTCACACCTAGACAATGCCTGTCACATGGTAGGTCCTTGAAGAAATATAACATAAAACAAACAAAAGAATAACCTTTTAGGAAAAAAAAAAAAAAAAAAGAATAACCTTTTAGAATTAATATTGGGACCAGACAAAAGTTTCAAGAGCTCCAGAATACTAGCCACTACTGCAGAAGTTCACGGTCACGATTGATTTTTGAAAAGCCACTTAATCTTTATACCATTTACACAAGTTTCTCAGTTCTACCCAGCTAAGTAATAACCTGAACCTATTCCTAGTACCTGAGACTTGGTTTTCAGAGCACGTGGGGAGGAAGAATCTTATCTACTCCTCTGAGGATTACTCTCAAATAGGAAGAGGGCTTAAGGAGATGTGAGGAGAATAATAAGAGAGGAGTGAATAGAACTACATAGCACTGGCTGGATACTTGAAGGAGTTCTTCTAAAAATTGTACAATATATTTATTTATCGATACAATAAGAGATTCTTCTATTACCAAACAGTAATGATATTATTCATAGTCTGTCACTGGATATATACCACCCTGCTTCTACTGTAGTTTTATTCATTTCAATATTAATTTATTTTTATTTTGCCCATAGAGATGACTATTCTAATCCAAGTTGGGAATTTAAAGGAGGTGTACAGTTGCAAGCATGGTAACAATTCACAGAAGAAGTAAATTATGAATAAGCAATTTTATCCATTGGACCTCTGGGCTTAAAGGTCAGTTTTCAGACATTGATTTCTAGGAGCTGAATTAGGTAGGAATGATATTTATGCAGCTTCACATGGGTGTTATTGTATATGTATTTTATTTACTTATTTTTTAGACAGTCTCTAGAGAGTCTACTTGCCCATATCACCTGGCAGTGCCACATGGGGAATTCCACTTTGAGTAACAGCAATGAATATTGTCATTTCTTCTATGAGCTGCTTTAACATCCACTTCTCTAGGTGAAAGTGAATTGTTGTCGCTATGAATTGGCCTATAGTACTGCAGAGATTTCTAGAGAAGTAAATGGGATATTATTGTGACATTTGTTTATTTCTAGTACACACTAAAGCATAACATCACATTCTTCTTTGTTTTGTTTTTTAAATTTTTAACTCAATGTGTATAGAAACTCTATTATAATGCCCAAATTAGCAACTCTGCACTACTTTATGTTGAAAACTATTTAAGGATTTCATTGAACTGTAATGCCAATGTCAAATGATTTCTAATTCAAAAAAAAAGATTTTAAAAAAATCCTTGAAGGACAATTTTAAGGTATTCAATTATTAACAAATTTGTCCTAATAATGTAATATAGGTTATATTTGGAAAATACTAAATGATGAAAAAGTGTATGCTTATACATACACTTTTAGCTTATACCCTTTTTTTAGCTTATACCCTTCTCTGTCAGGGCTGAGCCATGGTTATTGCATAAAATAGATAAAATAATAGAATAAAAAACAAAGAGGGTTTTACTGAGAAAAGAGTCTAAGAAACTAGTCTTTGTGTAGAGAGTGATGTGGTTTCTCTGTAAGGTCTCCACTTTGGAAGCCAAATTGATATGGCAATTATGAAAAGTGAAAAGCTAGGCACTCAGTGATTTGGAAAATTCGTGTTGAGATACAAATGTCATGAACTCCCCTAAATTGCTCAAACTCAACCTCAATCCATCACATATGGATTGATGAAAGGCTCTCTGATAGCTATAGAATGTCACTATGAAATATTTCTAACCATTCAAGTGCCAGTGACTTAATCAAAACTGGACGCTAGAAATACCATGGCCACTTTTTTCTTAAGCTGCACATTCACATCCCAATGTTTAATATGATTTCTTAGATGGATTTTATAGTGAGAATCTACACAAAAGTGTAACTGATCAACCTATAGCTAGGCTTACTGAGACAAGTTTTATGGAATTTTAGTTGCCTGAAATGTGCACTGACATGGTTTTAATTATATCCCAGTCTATGAGTTTTCTGTAGATCTTAATAGTTCACATATTGCACCTTGTCTATATGTAGAGATGAAAGCATGATAATTACTATTTTGTGCAATTTTAACATTTTGGATTTATATTATGTAATTGCTTTCAACATTGTCTCATCTCATAGTCTTAACATATAGCTCTTTGACATTGTAGATCACCTTTCAATTCTGTATCATCACATTTGCATGTTAGCTTTGAGCATAGAACATGACACTATGTATTCCAAATATATTAGTTTCATTGAATGAATAGTGGAAATTATTTATACTTAAAAAATTAATACCTAATATCAGTGTATTAAAGTCTTGGCCCTTTATTGTAACATTAGAGCAATATGCCACAGTCTAAGAAGTTAGAAAGATGAGACGTTGTCATGAGTGGACAACAAAATAGATTTAAAGAATACCACATATAGAAATGTGCAACTCCCATGTAACACAAAATGTTGTTGTACTGTTGGGAAGGAGAAAACACTGTGCACTTCATCTATATAGGATCTCGAGTAATGAGCACTCCTTCCATTAGCCTGTGAAAACTGAGCCCCTAACCTAGACTGGAACTCTATTTTTCAATGAGTTTTTTTAGTCTTGCTGAGTAGAACTATTCTCACCCTTTACTAGCCCATTAATTTATGTAATGGTTAATTTTATGTGTAACTTGGCTAAGCTGTGGCACCCAGTTGTTTGGTCAAATACCAGTATGGATATTGCTGTGCAGACATTTTTTATATGTGATTAACATTTAAATCAATAGACATTGAATAAGGCAGATTACTCTCCTTAATGTGAGTGGGCATCATGCAATAAGCTGAAGACCTTAAGAGCAAATATTGAGCTTTCCTGAAGAAGACAGAATTCTTCTCAAACTGCAACATACAATACCTGCCTGAGTTTCTGAGTTTTCAGCCTGCCTGGCCTGCTCTGTGGCTTTTGAACCTAAAATTGCAACATCTATTCCTACCTGAAATTTCATATCTGCTGGCTTGCCCTGTGGAATTTGTACTTGCCAATCATCAACAATCAGCAGTTCCTAAAAAAAAAATTAATTTCTCTCTCTCTCTCTCTCTTTATATATATGTAAGCAAAATATAATTCACTTATATAAACACATATAATATAATATAATATAATATAATATAATATAATATAATATAATATAATATAATATAATATAATATAATATACACAATACAGTCTGTATCCCTCTTCAATAGACACTACTTCCAATGAATAGGTTAATTTTTGCTAGTGTTGTTTTCAAATACCATTACTGTAAAAAAGCTTCAGTACTACATTTATACATTAATGTTATAACACTGAGCCATTTTTTTAGTCTCTTCAAACATGCAGTAATTTCTCTTGAAACAGAGATCTTCTCATCAACTACCAATTGGTTTGTACCAAAGCTACCTTCTAAGAGGAACAGGCTGTCCATTACTGAATTTCCACAGACACATACTCTTACTTTACAGAAGCTATCTTCATAGTAGCACCATTTTACATGGTGTGCGTTATAGCCTTGTAATTTTGGGCCCATGAACATTTTAAACATATGTTTGCATTCTGGTTCCAATTATGCCAATTCTTTGGACACTATCACTTTTTTTCCACTTCTACTATATCTTTTTCCCGTCCTGTGTGCTATCCAGACATCTAAATTTTTGATGATGTTGACTGACTTGTCACATGTTTTGTCAAAGAACTCAGCATATGGGACTTTTTAACTGAATATGGCTTCCCCAAATTTGCTCATGAATGAACTGTTTTACATCTGTCTACATAAAATAAATTACCCCTCTAAACATTGTCCAGCTCCGTATCACTGACAGATCATAATCAGATTAAGTAAAAAGTAATATGATCATGAAAGCCATAAGATTTTAAATGTTACATAAATCAAATATTAAAATACTCAAAATGAAGATGTTACACGTGAATAAGTATGATGATTGTATATGAACGAATCTCTAAAACTGATTTGATTTTCTCATTATCTAATTTTTTTCTTAGGTAATATATTTATTCAATAATATTTATTGAATACCTGAAAGTGCCATATTCTATCAGCTAGCTAGCTAACTAGGTAGATAGACAGATTACCTCTATTTCTGACTTTTTATTGTAAATATTGTTTAGAGTGTCCCTAGGGTCTTCAGAATCCCCAAATCTGCTCCTGCCTAGTTACTTGGATTTGGACAGCTTCACCATCCAATCTATCAGCCAAGACAAAAATATCTAAGTCAAATTTAACTTCTTCCTTTTCCACAGTTTCAAATTTCCTTCTCAATTAAATTAATTATAAACTAAGTCTTGCCAGCAAAGCAACCAGAAAAGCAATTAATTTAGCACTAGGATTATCACACTTGATTTAAGTATATTGCATTCACCTAAATTTCATTTTTCTGTTTCCTACAGCTTACATGGACAGAATGAAAGTTTCTATTTGCTTATTGTTACTTCCCTTCACTTAAAATCTATGTGCAGTGAAAAAAAAAAACAAAAAAACCTTGTTTATAAAATCTTATGTAAAACAATGCCAAGCCCTCTTTCTCCTGAGTGGTAAAGTTAACATTAGTAAATTTAGGTCTCCCCCATCCTTCTCCTGGGGTTGAGTCTAACTTCTTGCTGAACATGCATTATGCCAAGAGCTCAAGGACCAGTTACATGATCTTTGACATCTCTACCCACCCATGATAGCGTCTACTGAAACAGTTTGATTATTTTGTTATTTGACCCTAGGTATATGCATGTAACTGTTGTATATTCTTAAATTCTTGCTTTCTCTCTGGTCTGCTCAAAATCAACGAGACCTCTCTGTGGTTCTCAGGTTTCACCTTGCTATATTTGGTGAGACACGTGGTACTCTGTGGCACTACCCCTTGGCATTTGTGTCCCAATATTTAAGGTGCACTGGCAATATACCAATTCTTCAGCAACATGGTTGGGATAGTTCGTCCGTAGATGCAATGTGTTCTGCCTAATCTGGGACCTTGATGATACTTCACACTCTTCTTAGGAGAGGAAAAGGGATTTCCTTGTACTTTCAAGTCCCCACACCTGTCTGTCTATCTGTCTATCCAACCATCATCTATCTATCATCTATCTACCTATCTCCCCTGGAGTTTCTTCTCAGAAACTTGCTCTCTTCCTTCTCACTCTTAATCTGCAACACAAATGGCCTATGTTGTAATCTGAGAGTTTGATAGTGTAACCTATTATCTTCATGTTTTCTTCCGACTCTAAAATCTTCATCAGAACTTTTCCTATTCCTTCAGGGCTTAAACTTTCCGACTCCAAACTATGAAAATTATCTTTTCTATATGATCAATTGCATTACCCATTTCCCAAGGAATAAATGAAGGAGCTTCCAGCTGTCAAATAGAGAGAAAAATCAGGAGTAACAGGAAATTGAATGTGAGGTAGAAATGGTTAATATTTCAAAAATAGAATCTCCCCTAAATATAAACTATAACCCTATTGTTCTGCTTACATTTACCAAACTGAGTTTAATGAACCAACAGAAATATAATTAAGGGGAAAAAAACCTCACAAGTAGACCTGAAATTTAATACGTATGCTTACAGCTAAAATCTTTTTGGGTCTTAAAGACATTGGATATTTTTAAATGTGTGATTTTAAGATTGAGGAAGCATCTATGCTATTACAAGTCATTTCCTAATACTTTCCCAGTCATATAGAAATTATCTTTATCGTTTCAGGTCTGAATGATTTAGATACTATTCCAATAACTTACCTACACTTTTATGTGTAACAAAATGGCAGGATCCGTTTTGAGGCCCATAGTTCCAATACTAATTTGGGACTTCCTCATTCTGGAATATGCTGGGCCTGCAAAGATCGTGGAATTTTTCAGTTTTAGAAACTGATTGGTATGTTTTCAAGAAGTGAGATAAGTTAGATTCTTTCTTTCTTTCTTACTTTTTTTTTTAAATTTTGCTTTCACTTGTTTTGATTTTTAGAAATTGGTTTTGCAAAAGTGAACAAAAGAGGATTAGAGAGGGGTGAGGCTTGCATACATAACTCTATAATTTTGCTAATAATTTCATAATACATTCAGTTGTTTATAGTATTGGCCCTTTATGGGAAGAATAATCAAAATAGAAACATGATAATGGTACAAGTTGTAATATAATTCATCATAATCATCATGATTTTCTTCTCACTCTTTTGCACCAATCATGTTCTTTAATTCCTGGGCTTTCTCAGAAGGAAAGAATTTCAAATGCTCATCTAAAATCTGTAAAAATAAAAACTCCTCTTGTCCTTGAAAAATTACCAAACCTGTCTAAGATAATCTGATCTTGTATCTAAAAGTAAACTAGAAACATGTAAAGCAAAGAATCGCTTCAGTGAGAGTACTCCAGACACCTATTTTGTAAACAAATCCTTTTTTTGTGTGTGAGTGGTGACGTAAATCCTCTCACCCTAAGGATTTATCAAATAATTATAACTTGAATCCCTACTGGCAGTATATAGCCAAGGAAGAGAAATAGCAACGAAAAGTATTACCTAAGAGAGGAAGCATTGTCACTTGATTCATGAATTTCAAAAACACCACTTTTGTTAAGTGTTCTCAAGAAAATTGCTCTTTTATGTAAAGGCAAAGGTTCTGCAAATGAAAATAAAATGGACATATTCTCAAAAGTATGCTCAATATGAGGTTCCTCCTATATCTTCTGAATTTCCCATTTTTATGAAATCCCTGATCTTAAAATATCATTAATTATATTATATATATAGCTATGACTAGTGATAAATAGAAGTTTCATTATGGAAAATTAACAATTTATCCTATTTATTGTTGCAACTGATATTATCTTGAATATTTAAAAGTGTTTTGCAAAAAACAAATAATATAAAATTCTATATAATGCGTGGTACAGGCATTTGAATAGCATTCAGTGCAGTTTTTTTAGGGAAATATGGTTCTCAGTCTGGGGAAAAAAATAGTTTTGAATGTCACATTTACATATATTATTGAAAATCTATATTGGCAAACAAAGCAAGAGAACCAATATTTACAGTGAAAAGTCTGTCTGCTCCACAAATATTTCCATTAAAATGTATGGATTATATTAAGAAGTTGAAAATTTGTATCACAATTTAGTTGGAAAGTTCACATAAAAATGGTTTCTTAGAGCATGAACCAAACACTTTCCCTGTGCATTCCAATTCTATCCATATTCTTTCAAAGCAAAGTTCTATTACCCCAGAAAGGAGAATGTCACCAAGGTCAAACTTAATTGGCCTTCTTAATTCTCATACACTAAAAACATATCTGTTGAGTATTGTCTTCAGAGCATCTGCTCTTCCAAAAGCACTCATAAGTCAAATAGCCTCAAACATTTCATGCTGTTTCACTGTGAGAAATACTTTCATATCAACTGATTTTATCTTTAAATGGGTTCTATTTGTATTTTCATTGGATAATTTTGCTTTGGTGATTTCTGTTTTGCCATTTCAATACAATAAACCATATGCAATAAAAATCACTTCAGCTTGGGATCTTCCAAATATTTTCTGGTTCCTACATGTTTCCCTTTATAAATTTTAATTTATCCATTAGCTTTTAATTGACTGAATTCACCATTTTAAGAAAAGTGCTTCACATTTTCAAACAACTTGACATATAATCACATTATAAATAAGGCAATACTTTAAAGATTGAAATCTAGAATCAACTAATTCATTTTGGTTGCATCTCTGAGATACAATTTTCCCCTGTTTTACACACCTGCTCTGGAGATAGTTCTGCCTCACAGAACTACTATGAGAATTAAATTACATAGTGAAGACATAGCACTCAGCAGAGTGCTTTAAAATAAAAAAATAAATAAATAAACTATTCTTATCATTTACTATAAATAGCATTAGTGCATAAATTTTATGTAAGAGAAAAAGCTCCAGAACCACCTTTGGCTTTCTACTTATTTCAGATCTAAAAATATCACCTGAACAATGAAGCTCAACTGTAGACACATTTAAACTCATAGCATAAAAATAACTTTTTTTATTGTAAAGTTTGAAACATACTACATTCATTTTGAATGCACCTTAATGAGTTTTCATTCTGGATGACTTGAAACAGAATATTCTTAAAATATTTTGGTTTGTCTGTCTCCAAACTTGACATGAAACCTGAGTGTGATGCTCTTTTGGGGTCATGAGGTTAAGGCCTTTTTTTTTTTTTTCTTTAAAGCTAAACTAATTCCATGTCTCAAGGAGTTTTATACTGAAATTTCCAGAGAGATTTTTTTTTTCTTTTTTTTTTTTTTTTTGGCTGTGTTGGGTCTTCGTTGCCACACATGGGCTTTCTCTAGTTGCAGTGAGCAGGGGTTACTCTTTGTTGTGGTGCACAGGCTTCTCATTTGCGGTGGCTTCTCTTGTTGTGGAGCATGGGCTATAGGCGTGTAGTAGTTGTGGCATGTGGGTTCAGTAGTTCTGGCTTGCAGGCTCTAGAGCGCAGGCTCAGTAGTTGTGGCGCAGGGGCTTAGTTGCTCTGCAGCATGTGGGATCTTCCCAGACCAGGGCTCGAACCCGTGTCCCCTGCATTGGCAGGCGGATTCTTAACCACTGCACCACCAGGGAAGCCCTCCAGAGGGATGTTGAGTGATTTTTTTCAACTTATATCACCACAAGGTGGGCTCTATGGTAGACTGAATTTTTTGTTCACAGTTAATTGCTCTCTCTCACTCTGGCCACACTTTCTTGAGGATGATAGATAAGTCCCCAAATAGTTAAGAAGAAGATCCATGCAGTTATTTTGATGGTATTGATATTTAAACCTGCTTCCTAGCATGTTATGTACAGTATTTCTTGCCAAATAAAATGACTAATTATATAGATGAACATACTTCTATTCTTGAACACTATTGAGCTGTTTAGTGGAGGTTCACTTATGAAGTTTGGGAATTTTTCTTAATAACTTACATTATTAAGGAAACACTATATGACTTTTGTTCTATATCAAAGAGACTCTTGCCTTCTTTCTTTCTCCCCTCACTTCCACCCTCCCTTCCACCCTCCCTTCCACCCTCCCTTCCACCCTCCTTTCTTTCTTCCTTCCTTTCATTCTTTCTTTCTTTCTTTCTTTCTCTTTTCTTCCTCCTTTCCTTCCCTTTTGCTTTTATCTTATTTTATTTTTGTGTTAATTATGCTATTGTTTCTTAGAAAATTAATACCAGTTAAGGTATTTTAACCCTTAGGTGATCATAATACCACATACTATATCCATGTTTGTTTGTCTGTTTGTTTTGAAAACAGTTTACTAAAATATTACAGAAACAAATATAAACTACCAGGTTTTAAGTCAAAGGAGAAAAAAAATCTTGTCTATTTAGTAAAAAACTATTTTTCTAAGCCTTTCTTTTATATTATTTATAAATCAATACTTCTGCAATTCTAGTTAGCTTTTTCAAAAAGTTTCATATATATTTGAGGCATAATTAATGCTCACTTGGTGCCATGGGCTGAACCTGCACAGCCCATCCTTCTTGCCCTTTCCTGAAAGCTAAAGTGACACATATGTTAGGGATTTTGCAGATTCTTCTTAAATAAACTGCAGCAATTGTTTCCTTGAGAAAATTTACAATCTGGAGAAGTTTTGCCCTGGTTTTACTGTCTCCCAAGAGAAAGTAGACAGCAACTCAAGAAACTGAGTTGAGACTATCTAAATGTACTTCTATATTCCCAAGCTAATCACAGATTCTAAGGATCCCGAGAAATTAAGCCTAATTTGTAAATCATTGTGTTTATCATTCCCAATATGCCATCACCTGTTTCTAATAACAACATAACTTTTCTGCAAATGGGGAGGCTCTGTGATTTGATGAATAATATCAATGTACATAGTATTATTAGGAAGTTAGTTACATTTGGAGTAGTTAATATTTTTTCCATATCTGTAAAACATGCAAATTCTTATTTTGCCCTCTATAAATCCAGTACAATTTCTGCTCATTCCAATCATCCCTTTAAGTTTTTAAATTATATTTTCTTGCTTTTGGAGTAGAGGAATTATGCAAATTCCTGTGTAACAAAATGTTAATTTTGTTGTAGCTATAAGCTAGATAATTTTGGTCATGAAAAGAGCAAGTAAACTAGATTTGGCAGAAATTAGAGGAGTCCCGATTCAGCAGTAACCTTACACAAAACCTAGATTCTGTTGTAATCAAATCAGACAAACTGGATTTGGGTATAATTAGATCAGCATAATTAAATTCTCCATCTCTTAGGGAACATCAAAATGCACATATGTAGGCTTCATTATTTTATTTTATTTTTGTCCCTGGTTGTAGCAATGAAAATCTATAAGTAAGAATTCAGATGGGTCTGCCACTTAACAAGAGGGGTTCTTACCCATTGATATTTCTCAAAATTAATTTTGCTGAAGCAGCTAATTGTAGTTTTTAGAAAAACAAAGCTGCAAGATTTTCTAAGTTTATTTCTACTCTACAGTTTACCCACAGTTGAAAAAATAAAGTTATTTATTTAAAAGAATTAAGGACAGTACAAATGCATTCTCTTTTGTCATATGTCAGATTGGACAATTCAAACCAAATGAGCAGAGTTTTGGTAAGTTACATGGCAGTTTTATCTAAGACGGGCACAGGGGAAGGCACTGGGTGGTGGAGAGAATGCTTATTCATGGGTGGTGAAGGAAGTCATGTAACAAATTACGTTTGCTTGTGACTCTGTGGGCTGTCATCTAGGGCATGCTTGCATGAGGAAGATAGTGTCAGTGGAAGGCCCATTAAGGTTGCTTAGCCCAAAAAAATGGATACCAAGACCCCAATACCATGGAGTAACTTAGCTAAATTCCTGACAATCATTCATTTTTGAAGTGATTATTCATAGCTGGATTAATATCTACCATGTTCATAACTCCTTTCTGAAGCTGTACGTGTCCTATTTCTTTCTTTAATCTCCCTCTTATTTTTTGCTTGTCTGGTTAGAGTGAGCACTTCACGTGAATTGACTTTTTCTTTGCTCTTCACATATTGACACTATTTCCTTTTAAATTTTTTTGTAGTAATTCCCCTTAAATGTTTTTTCTTTGCTTGGCATTTAAATCTTTGCCAGTTAGGTTTGTGTCTATGTGGAGAAGGTTCATGGCACTCTTCATGTTTAAAAAATATGATTTTGACTATTAATGGATGATGAGTTATAAAGTGATAAGAAAACATATAGTATAAACTGGTTAAGATAATATTAGTCTTATCGTCTCATCTGATACACTAGATAAGAGATGGTGGTGGTTTGGGTAGAAATGATGACACTGAAGATAGAGAAAATTCAATGGATTTATATGTTGGGTTAGTGATATATCCAACACCACTTGAGAATGGATTGTACAGAAGTATGAAACACAGAGATTAATAATGAAGTGATAACTCTTTGGCTTGATGAATTAATTCTTTACTCAGATTGGCAAGCCTGGGAGAGGAAAATAAGGAGTATCATAACATTCATTATTTTGTAGTGAAATAATGAAATTTTGTGCTTTTGATTTCGTCACTACATATTAGACTACATCCTGGCTGCTGTGTCAAGATGAAACTCAGAAGAAAGTTGAGTTACAAAATTCATTTATAATTAAAAGGTAAAAACTGAATGCATGTGTGGACCAGCTTAAAATGACATAAAGGCCTGAAATTCAGGATTCCCCTGACCTTCAAGAGAGATAACTGAAAACCATATCTATCCACATCATAAGGAGGTTCTTGATTCCAGGTAGATCTTTTCTATGCTTGTCTTAGATTGCATAATAAAGCTATGATGAGAAAACAGCTACTGTGAGTTGCTGCCTAAGTATTTTACAGAATGACACCCTGCTCACACCCAGAGTATGGACATTTAGATAAGGACATGAGCTTAGGATTCCAGCCACAAGTTCCCACTTTGCCTTTCCTGGGGCACTTTTAAAATAACCAGTTAGAGTTGAAAAGTTAGTGACTCCAACCACCTTATAAGTAATAAGCGCTTGTTACCTTGCCTTCTAGCTCCTACTCACTTGTGACCTGGAATGGAGGACTTCCCCTGGTTCACTGTGCCTACCCCTCCCTGCTTTGGGGATCTGTAAGTAATAAGTCTTGTGAGTTTAGTTCCTTTGTGCATTGAAATTGTGCCTTCAATCACAATAATCCCAGGGTTTTCCCTTCCCCAAAGTGGGAGCTCTGATACTGATCAGGGAGACATCTGCCAACTCTGTGACGTGGGGGTGGCTCATGACTCTTCATTCAGCAGGTCATAATCTTCATATTATTAATCTAATACACCAGCTACAGGCCTCCCAACATGAAAGCCAAAAGGAAGTATTTCAGTGCCCATATTCTCACCAGTCTTGACCCCGAAATGCAGAAAATATTTGATGCTATCATTATCTCTCTGAGCCCAGCACAGTGCCTACTACATAGTCAAATATTATTGAACCTGCATAAACAATGAATACTGCCACTCATACACTGCTATTAAAGAAAAATGGTTTACTTTTACATAGCACTATCCTGCTAGGTAAGTTTGTTGATGCTTTGCATGGTTTTCCTGTTAAGCAACTGAGAGATTTAAGACATGCATTGTTTTTCTAGCTTTTATAGATAAAGCATCTGAAGATCAGAGAAGTGATACCCAAAATCACAAAGCAGAGCTAAAAACTGGCTGAGTCAGGGCTAAAATAGACACTTTTGGGATCCAAATACATCAATCTTTCCATTAAATCCTCCCACTCAAGAGAATAAAACAGTTGTGCAGGATTGTATGCCTTAACCCCTCTTTAGGACAAGAAACTTTCTTTCTTTTGTACAAATGCTCTTGTCTAGGGTAACCTTTACTGTAGGCATCTAAGGGCTGGATTAACTCACAACAAAATCCAATCCTTGCTAGAAACTTTGGACCCCCAAAATTTCAGGGACTTCACAGTCTTTTTGACATTTTTTTTTATAAAATAAAAATAATTTTATTCCTCATAAATTGTTAACTCAACACTTGAAGAGTCAGAATATAAATAACATCATCATCATTAGGCTTTATTCCTTTAAACGTCCTTTATAGAAAAAATTTGCTTAATTTTCCATTTTTAAAAATCATATATGTTCTCTGAGTTTTGGTAATTTGAAAGAGCTCAATTCTAGTTAAATTGTCACTAACACAATTATTTTTCCTGGGGTTGGTTTGGCACTTTTCCCTTTGCAAGTGTGAAGCAAATTGCTATAAAATACCAGTGGCATCCCTCTAAGGTTAAAATTGTAATGAGGAATTGGAAGGTAAAAAAAATTATTCCAAATCTTTCTAGGCTTACATAACTGGATGAAAAAATAGGGTGAAAATGAAAGCCATTCCACCCTTGGTAATAACATGAGCATTTTTTTTTTTTTTTTTTTTTTTTTGCAATTTCCTGATTCTAGGATTTTGAGGCAAACAATGGATGTCAGTGTGGTGACTCTCAGTGAACAAGTGGAAGAATAAGATGAGATGAGATGCAAAGTAGGCAAGAGCCAAACTATGACTCCTTCAGGGTTCTAATGAAGAGCTAAGATTTAATTCTAGGATGTCAGTCAGAAAAAGGTTTTTATGGTACATTGATATAATCTGATTGAAATTTTTAAAAGAAGACTAAGGATATCTTTATAATTTTCACCAGATGTTAATGATAATGATTTATAAATAAATTCAACACTTTAGTACACTCTGGAAGATCACTGTTTCTAGAGTAATATAATAAGGGCACTTTGTTAAAGGACACATTTAAATTAGATGAACAGTAATAAATCTATTGAGAATCACTTATAAAAAAATGTTTAAAATATGATCAGATACTTTACTTACAGACCTAGAAAATGAAGAGATGTACTTTATAAAAATTGTCAATGATGTATGCAGGGGAAAACAAAAAACAACAACAAAAAAGTGTGATTTACCATGGAGTCTAAAGCTTTTTAGTGCTAATAAAAATTTAAAATTTTGTAATTAAATTTTATAGAATTGATGGGAAAATATGTGGAAATTAAAATAAACACAGGAGGAGCTTCAAGATGGCGGAAGAGTAAGACGTGGAGATCACCTTCCTCCCCACAAATACATCAGAAATCCATCTACATGTGGAACAACTGCTACAGAACACCTACTGAACGCTGGCAGAAGACCTCAGACCTCCCAAAAGGCAAAAAACTCCCCACGTACCTGGGTAGGGCAAAAGAAAAAAGAAAAAACAGAGACAAAAGAATAGGGACGGGACCTGCACCAGTGGGAGGGAGTTGTGAAGGAGGAAAGTTTCACACACTAGGAAGCCCCTTCTCCGGTGGGGACTGAGGGTGGCGGAGGGGGGAAGCTTCAGAGCCACAGAGCAGAGCACAGCCACAGGGGTGCGGAGTGCAAAGCAGAGAGATTCCCGCACAGAGGATCAGTGCTGACCAGCACTCACCAGCCCCAGAGGCTTGTCTGCTCAGCCGCTGGGGCGGGCGGGGGCTGGGAGCTGAGGCTCGGGCTTTGGATGTCAGACCCCAGGGAGAGGACTAGGGTTGGCGGCGTGAACACAGCCTGAAGGGGGCTAGTGCACCACAGCCATCCGGGAGGGAGTCCGGGAAAAGGTCTGGAACTGCCAAAGAGGCAAGAGACTTTTTCTTGCCTCTTTGTTTCCTGGTGCGCGAGGAGAGGGGATTAGGAGCTCTGCTTAAAGGAGCTCCAGAGATGGGTGTGAGCCGCGGCTATCATCGCGGACCCCAGAGACGGGCATGAGACGCTAAGTCTGCTGCTGCAGCCACCAAGAAGCCTGTGTGCAAGCACAGGTCACTATCCACACCTCCTCTCCCGGGAGCCTGTGCAGCCCGCCACTGCCAGGGTCCTGTGATCCAGGGACAACTTCCCTGGGAGAACACATGGTGCGCCTAAGGCTCGTGCAATGTCATGCTGGCCTCTGCCGCCGCAGGCTCGCCCCGAACTCCGTAGCCCTCCCTCCCCCTGGCCTGAGTGAGCCAGAGCCCCCGAATCAGCTGCTCCTTTAACTCCGTCCTGTCTGAGCGAAGAAGAGACGCCCTCAGGAGACCTACACGCAGAGGCGGGTCCAAATCCAAAGCTGAATCCCAGGAACTGTGGGAACAAAGAAGAGAAAGGGAAATCTCTCCCAGCAGCCTCAGGAGGAGCTGATTAAATCTCAACAGTCAACTTCATGTACCCAGCATCTCTGGAATACCTGAATAGACAATGAATCATCCCAAACTGAGGAGGTGGACTTTGGGAGCAACAATACATATATATTATTTTTTCCCTTTTTCTCTTTTTGTGAGTGTGTATACATCTGCTTCTGTGTGTGATTTTGTCTGTATAGCTTTGCTTTTACCATTTGTCCTAGGGTTCTGTCTGTCCGTTTTTTATTTTATTTTTTATTTTATTTTAATATTTAGTATAGTTTTCAGTGCTTGTTATCATTGGTGGATTTATTTTTTGGTTTGGTTGCTCTCTTCTTTCATTCTTTCTTTTTTTAAACTACTTTAAAAAATTTTTTTAATAATTATTTTTGTTTTTTGTTTTAATAACTTTTTTATTTTATTTTATTTTATCTTTTTCTTTCTTACTTTCTTTTTTTCTCCCTTTTATTCCGAGCTGTTTGGATGACAGGCTCTTGGTGCTCCAGCCAGGCATAAGGGCTCTGCCTCTGAGGTGGGAGAGCAAAGTTCAGCACAATGTTCCATGAGAGCCTCCCAGCTCCATGTAATATCAAATGGTGAAAATCTCCCAGAGATCATCTCAACATCAAGACCCAGCTCCACTCAACGACCAGCAAGCTACAGTGCTAGACACCCTATGCCAAACAACTAGGAAGACAGGAACACAACACCACCCATTAGCAGAGAGGCTGCCTAAATCACAATAAGGTCACAGACACCCCAAAACACACCACCAAACATGGACCTGCCCACCATATAGACAAGATCCAGCCTCATCCACGAGAACACAAGCACAAGTCCCCTCCACCAGGAAGCCACACAACCACTGAACCAACCTTAGCCACTGGGGACAGATACCAAAAACAACAGGAACTACGAACCTGCAGCCTGTGAAAAGGAGACCCCAAACACAGTAAGATAAGCAAAATGAGAAGACAGAAAAACACACAGCAGATGAAGGAGCAGGGTCAAAACACACCAGACCTAACAAATGAAGAGGAAATAGGTAGTCTACCTGAAAAAGAATTCAGAATAATGATAGTAAGGATGATCCAAAATCTTGGAAATAGAATAGACAAAATGCAAGAAACATTTAACAAGGACGTAGAAGAACTAAAGAGGAACCAAGCAATTATGAAAAACACAATAAATGAAATTAAAAATACTCTAGATGGGATCAATAGCAGAATAACTGAGGGAGAAGAACGGGTAAGTGACCTGGAAGATAAAATAGTGGAAATAACTACTGCAGAGCAGAATAAAGAAAAAAGAATGAAAGGAATTGAGGACACTCAGAGACCACTGGGACAATATTAAACGCACCAACATTCGAATTATAGGGGTCCCAGAAGAAGAAGAGAAAAAGAAAGGGACTGAGAAAATATTTGAAGAGATTATAGTAGAAAACTTCCCTAATATGGGAAAGGAAAGAGTTAATCAAGTCCAGGAAGAGCAGAGAGTCCCATACAGGATACATCCAAGGAGAAACACACCAAGACAAATATTAATCAAACTATCAAAAATTAAATACAAAGAAAAAATATTAAAAGCAGCGAGGGAAAAACAACAAATAACATACAAGGGAAACCCCATAAGGTTAACAGCTGATCTTTCAGCAGAAACTCTGCAAGCCAGAAGGGAGTGGCAGGACGTATTTAAAGTGATGAAAGGGAAAAACCTACAACCAAGATTACTCTACCCAGCAAGGATCTCATTCAGATTTGAGGGAGAAATTAAAACCTTTACAGACAAGCAAAAGCTAAGAGATTCAGCACAACAAAACCAGTTTTACAACAAATGCTAAAGGAACTTCTCTAGGCAGGAAACACAAGAGAAGGAAAAGACCTACAAAAACAAACCCAAAACAATTAAGAAAACTGTAATAGGAACATACATAATGATAATTACCTTAAATGTAAATGGATTAAATGCTCCAACCAAAAGACACAGACTGGCTGAATGGATACAAAAACAAGACCCATATATATGCTGTCTACAAGAGACCCACTTCACACCTGGGAGACATACAGACTGAAAGTGAGGGGGTAGAAAAAGATATTCCATGCAAATGGAAATCAAAAGAAAGCTGGAGTAGCAATTCTCATATCAGACAAAATGGACTTTAAAACAAAGATTATTATAAGAGACAAAGAAGGACACTACATAATGATCAAGTGATCAATCCAAGAAGAAGATATAACAATTGTAAATATTTATGCACCCAACATAGGAGCACCTCAATACATAAGGCAAATACTAACAGCCATAAAAGGGGAAATCAACAGTAACACAATCATAGTAGGGGAGTTTAACACCCCACTTTCACCAATGGACAGATCATCCAAAATGAAAATAAATAAGGAAACACAAGCTTTAAATGATACATTAAACAAGATGGACTTAATTGATATTTATAGGACATTCCATCCAAAAAGAACAGAATACACTTTCTTCTCAAGTGCTCATGGAACATTCTCCAGGATAGATCATATCTTGGGTCACAAATCAAGCCTTGCTAAAATTAAGAAAATTGAAATCAAGTATCTTTTCAGACCACAATGCAATGAGACTAGATATCAATTACAGGAAAAAATATGTAAAAAATACAAACACATGGAGGCTAAACAATACACTACTTAATATCCAAGAGATCACGAAGAAATCAAAGAGGGAATCAAAAAATACCCAGAAACAGATGACAATGAAAACCTGACAACCCAAAACCTATGGGATGCAGCAAAAGCAGTTCTAAGAGGGAAGTTTATAGCAATAGAATCCTACCACAAGAAACATCTCAAATAAAGAACCTAACCTTACACCTAAAGTAATTACAGAAAGAAGAACAAAAAAACACTAAAGTTAGCTGAAGAAAAGAAATCATAAAGATCAGATCAGAAATAAATGAAAAAGAAATGAAGGAAACGATAGCAAAGATCAATAAAACTAAAACCTGGTTCTTTGAAAAGATAAACAAAATTGGTAAACCGTTAGCCATACTCATCAAGAAAAAAAGAGAGAAGACTCAAATCAATAGAATTAGAAATGAAAAAGGAGAAGTAACAGCTGACACTGCAGAAGTACAAAGGATCATGAGAGATTACTACAAGCAACTCTATGCCAATAAAATGGACAACCTGGAAGAAATGGACAGATTCTTAGAAATGCACAACCTTCCGAGCCTGAACCAGGAAGAAATAGAAAATATGAACAGACCAATCACAAGCACTGAAATTGAAACTGTGATTAAAAATCTTCCAACAACAAAAGCCCAGGACCAGATGGCTTCACAGGCGAATTCTATCAAACATTTAGAGAAGAGCTAACACCTATCTTTCTCAAACTCTTCCAAAATATAGCAGAGGGAAGAACACTCCCAAACTCATTCTACGAGGCCACCATCACCCTGATACCAAAACCAGACAAAGATGTCACAAAGAAAGAATACTACAGGCCAACATCACTGATGAACATAAATGCAAAATCCTCAACATAATACTTTCAAACAGAATCCAGCAGCACATTAAGAGGATCATACACCATGATCAAGTGGGGTTTATTCCAGGAATGCAAGGATTCTTCAATATACGCAAACCAATCAACGTGATACACCATATTAACAAATTGAAGGAGAAAAACCATATGATCATCTCAATAGATGCAGAGAAAGCTTTTGACAAAATTCAACACCCATTTATGATAAAAGCCCTGCAGAAAGTAGGCATAGAGGGAACTTTCCTCAACATAATAAAGACCATATATGACAAACCCACAGCCAATATTGTCCTCAATGGTGAAAAACTGAAACCATTTCCACTAAGATCAGGAACAAGACAAGGTTGCCCACTCTCACCACTATTATTCAACATAGTTTTGGAAGTGTTAGCCACAGCAATCAGAGAAGAAAAAGAAAAAAAAAGAATCCAAATCGGAAAAGAAGTAAAGCTGTCACTGTTTGCAGATGACATGATACTATACATAGAGAATCCTAAAGATGCTACCAGAAAACTACTAGAGCTAATCAATGAATTTGGTAATGTAGCAGGATACAAAATTAATGCACAGAAATCTCTTGCATTCCTATACACTAGTGATGAAAAATCTAAAAGTGAAATTAAGAAAACATTCCCATTTACCATTGCAGCAAAAAGAATAAAATACCTCGGAATAAACCTACCTAAGGAGACAAAAGACCTGTATGCAGAAAATTATAAGGCACTAATGAAAGAAATTAAAGATGATACAAATAGATGGAGAGATATACCATGTTCTTGGATTAGAAGAGTCAACATTGTGAAAATGACTATACTACCCAAAGCAATCTACATATTTAATGCAATCCCTATCAAACTACCACTGGCAGTTTTCAGAGGACTAGAAGAAAAAATTTCACAATTCGTACGGAAACACAAAAGACCTCAAATAGCCAAAGCAATCTTGAGAAAGAAAAACAGAGATGGGCGAATCAGGCGCCTGGACTTCAGACTATACTACAAAGCTACAGTCATCAAGAGAGTATGGTACTGGTGCAAAAACAGAAATATATATCAATGGAACAGGATAGAAAGCCCAGAGATAAACCCATGCACATATGGTCACCTTATCTTTGATAAAGGAGGCAAGAATATACAATGGAGAAAAGCGAGCCTCTTCAATAAATGGTGCTGGGAAAACTGGACAGCTACGTGTAAAAGAATGAAATTAGAACACTCCCTAACACCATACACAAAAATAAACTCAAAATGGATTAAAGACCTAAATGTAAGGCCAGACACTATCAAACTCTTAGAGGAAAACATAGGCAGAACACTCTATGACATAAATCACAGCAAGATCCTTTTTGACCCACCTCCTAGAGAAATGGACATAAAAACAAAAATAAACAAATGGGATCTAATGAAACTTAAAAGCTTTTGTATAACAAAGGAAACCATAAACAAGACAAAAAGAGAACCCTCAGAATGGGAGAAAATATTTGCAAATGAAGCAACTGACAAAGAATTAATCTCCAAAATTTACAAGCAGCTCATGCAGCTCAATATCAAAAAAACAAACAACCCAATCCAAAAATGGACAGAAGGCCTAAATAGACATTTCTCCAAAGAAGATATACAGATTGCCAACAAACACATGAAAGCATGCTCAACATCATTAATCATTATAGAAATGCAAATCAAAACTACAATGCGATATCATCTCACACCGGTAGGAATGGCCATCATCAAAAAATCTACAAACAATAAATGCTGGAGAGGGTGTGGAGAAAAGGGAACCCTCATACACTGTTGGTGGGAATGTAAATTGATACAGCCACTGTGGAGAACAGCATGGAGGTTCCTTAAAAAACTAAAAATAGAACTACCATATGACCCAACAATCCCACTACTGGGCATATACCCTGAGAAAAACATAATTCAAAAAGAGTCATGTACCAAAATGTTAATTGCAGCTCTATTTACAATAGCCAGGACATGGAAGTAACCTAAGTGTCCATCAATAGATGAATGGATAAAGAAGATGGGGCACATATATACAATGGAATAATACTCAGCCATAAAAAGAAATGAAATTGAGTTATTTGTAGTGAGGTGGATGGACCTAGAGTCTGTCATACAGAGTGAAGTAATTCAGAAAGAGAAAAACAAATACCTTATGCTAACACATATATATGTAATCTAAAGAAAAAGAAAAAAAATGGTCATGAAGAACCTAGGGGCAAGATGGGAATAAAGACGCAGACCTACTAGAGAATGGACTTGAGGACACGGGGATGGGGAAGGGTAAGCTGAGACAAAGTGAGAGAGTAGTAGTGTATATATGGACATATATACACTACCAAATGTAAAATAGATAGCTATTGGGAAGCAGTCTCATAGCACAGGGAGATCAGCTTGGTGCTTTGTGACCACCTATAGAGAGTGGTGGGATAGGGAGGGTGGGAGGTAGACGCAAGAAGGAGGAGATATGGGGATATATGTATATGTGTAACTGATTCACTTTGTTATAAAGCAGAAACTAACACACCATTGTAAAACAATTATACTCCAATAAAAATGTTAAGAAAAAATAAATTTTTAAAAAATAAAATAAAATAAACACAATTCTTTTTGATTCTTCTGTAGTTAAAGTATTTAAATATTGAGGCAGTTATTTAAAATTTCTTTAACAGAAATACATTTGTAAGTTTTATGTATATATATAGTATATGTAATATATACATATCCTGCATACACACAGGTGTACATGTGTATTTGTGTTGTATATAGTTGTATATACGTATTATACATATATATACAATATACATATAAATTTACATATCTACAACACAAATATATGCATACGTATATATACCCACCATGCAAATAAGTTTACATAATATTTAAAAAATAAATATGTAGATCACTGCATTTCTGGTTAAAATTTAGAATGTGTGTATTTCAGCCTGGCAAGGTGTTTCATTAAAGTGTACACTTTGTAAGAACATAATGGCAGAAAATGCAATTACTTAATTTTGAGAATATATAAAAATGAAAGCTAATTTAACATTTTTTCCAACAAAAGTAGAAGAGATATTAAGGAAACAAAAATTTCCTCAAGCAAGTGTTGGAAATTAAGACACTTGGGATGGAAAAACTGTGTCAATTACTTCTTGATCCTATTAGTCTTTAGCTTTGGGCATTACTAGCAAACTTTGCTCTATTGCTACAATATTTTATTGCAGTTGTCCTTAAAGCTTGTTCCCATCTATAATCACACTTGTATATGTGCCATAGACTATAAAATAAAGCCTTTAAAATCCATAATGTCCTAATGTAAAACACAAAGTTCAAGTCTAAGATAAAATTATTGGTTATGCCTTACATACATTTGTGAATTCTGAAAAAAAAAAAATGGTGAATTCTTTCTCTTTAATTTACTCCAGCTACAGGACAAAAATCTAAAAAAATTTTCAGTTGCTTTATAAGCACCATGGGGTAGTTTATGTCTTTTCAATTTAAATTATCTTAAAGTACAATAGCCAGTTTTTAATATTTTTTTAATTTAAATACCTGATTTTATTTATATAGGTGTCTTTATAAAGTTTATTATATATGTGTTATATTATACACACATATATACTAAAGTTTATGTGAGTCTGTGTTTCAAAATTTTAATACTTAAAAAAAGTATCCCCTAATTGTATTGAGGAATGGAGAGGGTTGTTGACTAGAATGGATAAAAGGGAGTTCTGTGGGGTAATAGAAACTATCTATATTATGATTGTCATGGTAGTTACAGGATTGTATGTATCTATCAGCCAAAACACATCAATTTGTAAATTAAAAATTGATAAATATTTATATTTTAATGATATCTCAGTAAATATGACTTATAATACAGTTATTTCACTATCAGGAGGGATATTCTATTTTCTACTCTATTGATGATACTTTGATAAACTTATACAAATTGCTAATAAGATCATATAAGGAATCTTATATTAATTTCAAAATCCACATTACAATAAAAAGATGTAGATTTATTTATTCTTAAAACTTATTATGCCCACTTTTGTCCACGATATGAAGAAATAGGTGTTTCTGTTGGAAATGTAGATTCCTACCATAGTTTTAGTTAGCAATTAGACAGACTCCATCAAATAATAAAGAAGGCTTATATGTCAAGTCATTTTATGTTTAAGAAACTAGCAATGAGTATATTACACCCCATATAAAAAATGTGTAGAAATGTGACCATCAAGCACTTTTTTATATTTCTCAATAATAATGAGTAAGAACTCTATCATATTGAATAAAATATGCCCACACAATATATTGATAATTTATTTTTAAATCAAATTTTAGATCCTAGCAATAGTGTATTAGTGTCATGTAGCTGTTATAACAAATTATCACAAGCTTGGTGGCTTAAAACAGCAGAAATTTATTCTTTAAATTCTGGAAGTCAAAGTACAAAGTAAGTATCACTGGGGCCAAATCAAGGTGTCAGCAGGTATACATTCCCTTCAGAGACTCTAGAGGTGAATCCATTCCTTGCAACTTCAAGCCTCTGGGGGCTGGCATTCCTTGGCTTGTGGCCGCATCACTACAATCTCAAAAACCAAAACCCAGCATCTTCAAATCTATCTCTGCTCAACTTCCAGTTGCTTTTTCCCCTCCTTGTGTCAAATCTCTCTCTTCCTCTCTCTCATAAGAACACATATGATTGTACTTAGGGCCTGCCTGGATAATTCAGGATAATTTCCCCAGCTGAAGATCCTTGATTTAATAATATCTGCAAAGAGTCTTTCTTCCAAAAAAGTAATATTTACATGTTCCAGAGATTTGGACCTGATATCTCCAGGGGCCATTTTTTTAGCTTATTACTACACATTTGTATGTGTAGTCAAATACATACAAATACACACAAAATCTGGAATGACATAACAAAAACTGTCAATATAGTCATCATTAGGGAGGGAAAATGCTAATACTGAGAAATCTGTGTTCATAAGTTTTATTATAAATATTAAAAACAGTATCTTGAAGAGGATACTATTTTTCATGACACATTTTTTTTTTACTTGCAATATGCATATACAGAGGTTTCTTTTGAGTGATAATATATGTGTAATAATTTTGACTGATTAAAAACTCATATTGGTCTATAAACTAAAAATACTAATTGTTATAATTACATTTAAATAACTTTATGAAACAAGCAATTGTTAAATAAAATATATTATTTGTTGTATTAGCTAAATATAATCTTTTAATAGGCTTTTATTTTTATGAGTTTATTAAAATATATTCCCGGTAATTTTTAACATAGGAATACTTATAAAATAATATTTTATCCTACTAAAATATAAATTTTTCAAAAGTGGCAATTTTAAATCATGTCAGTAAAGTACTTTCATATTTAATTTTTATGGTTTACTAAAGTCTCTGGAGAAATTAAAAACAGTAAAACACTAAAAGTAGAGTATCATGAATTTTTTTCCTTACCAGGAAAAAAATGTTATTTCCATGAAGTGAAATTATCTCAAAAGAAATAATTTAGATTGTTACTTTGAAAAAGATTCTTACCTTTTCAGATTAATTTTAATGGAAAAATCCTAGCCCTTTATTTTCCTTTCTAATGTAAAAAAATAAATTCCATTATCAAACGTTTATTTTGGTTAGTTGGGGATAAACAAAAGGTCTCTGACAGAACATGCTCTTGAAGGGCTTACAAATTGGGGGGTGGGATAGGGGAGATTGCATAACTTTAATATAAAACAATACAACTCAATATAAGCCTGCTGCTAATTAAGTGAAATAAACAGTAATAAATGAGGGGTAAATTCAGAGGGAATGAGTATTCAGTATGGAATGGTCCTTGAATCATGAGGTCTTATTGGAATTCAAGGGTCCTGGGTTTTAATTCATATTGAATGTAGAATTGCAGTAATTATATCTCTGGTACCTAATTATTCTGTCTCAGGTTCTCTTTTTCTCTCTCTCCCTCTCTTTCTGTATGTCTCTTTTCCCTTTATATATTTTACTGCAATTTTTAAAATGATCAATGATCTTATGAATGACTCATAAGATCATTTATAAGAAAATAAAATCCTAACCTAAATTTTAATAAGTAAAATAAGTAATTATGCTGCTGTCTTAGTTATGCTTTAGTTTGTTACTGAGTTTAGTTTTATGATATTAAGTTGAATGGTTCCAAAATATATGGTATTATATCTGGCTGACTTTATTGAATTCTGCTGAATGTGGTGTTGCTTTGCAACCTGCTCAGGACCTGCCCAAGTATAATCTGAAACCGATCCCCTTACGCAGAGGACAGAGAGAGACTGAAGAAAGAGGCAGACCACTCCAGATTGGTAGGGGACAGGTTTAATAAACAAGAGAACTTACAAGGCTTCTTTTGGATGGCTGCCAGAGAGTAGATTTCCACACCCGCCTGCCAGTCTTAAAAACTATATATAGAAGCCTCAACTGAATTCAGTCGCGTACCATGTCCAGACAGTCTCAACATCACATTTCTATCTCAAGGCTGTATCCTTAGAGCAGCTTCTGGGAGCAGGGAAGGCAAACGGTATTCACTATCTAAGGAGAGGGTATGAGGTAAGGAGTGTCCAATTGCCTGGATCCAGTTTGCAGGTCAACTGGCACTCAGGTCTTTTTGAGGGCCACCTCCAACATCTAGGAAGAAAAACAATGACATTGTTTTCCTATCCTGAGAGAGCTTAATAAGTTTCAGAGATGAATCAAGTTAACAAAACGTATGCTTATCATAGCACAAAATTCTTCAGGACAGCTAGAAAGTACCTAACTGGGCCTGAAGTACAAGAGAAGTCTACCAAGAGAAAGTGATGCCCAGGCTCAATTTCAAAGGCTTAGTAGAATTTATTCACTTAAAAAGGGTTGCAGGTAAACAAGTTTCAAGCAGAGGGAGCAGCAAGAAAAAAAAAAAAAGCCACCAAGAAAAGAAGTGAAAAGGATATTAGGGCGCTATAAGCAGATTGTCTGCTTTGCAGCAAGACACTAGTGGAATGTAGGATATACCATTAAGAGAAATATGACTAAAGAGATACTCAAGGACAAAGTCATGAAAAGCTTTTTATTTCAGGGTCACAGATTTGGAAATTTAATTGAAAAATTAAGGAAAACTTTAGGAAAAGACATAACCAACTCTAAGTTCTTAAAGATTTTCCCAGTTGCCGTGTGGATAGTGGATTAGAACAATATTTTTCAATGGGGGCAATGCTGCTCCCCAGGAAGCATGTGGCAATGTCTAGGGACACTGCTGATTGTCAGAACTGGCAAGAGTGGAGGCTTTACTGACATCTCATGTGTAGAGGCCAGGGTTACTACTGAATATCCTACAATGAACAGGACAGACACCCACAACCACAAGAAATCATCCATCCAAAGTGTCAATAGTTCAGAGGTAGAGAAATCATGGATTAAAAGTTGGGAGTCACTAGTTTCTGATAAATTCAGTTAGGAGGCTATTGCAATAATTAACATAAACTGACTTAAGCAAGATGGTTGAAGCAAGTGAGTATGAAGAGAAGGACATTGATTCTCAAAATCAATATTGACAAAACTTGATGATTGATTGAACTTGAGTATATATAGACAGTTAAAAGGAAAAGTTGGAATAATATAGTCTAATAAAAGCCAAATACAAATAAAAATTGTGAAAAAAGATCTGCTATAAAAATGCCTTAGCTGTAGCAGAGGTGTAAAAATGTAATTTTACTTACATGTTTTCCACTCCAAAGTGTGTTTACTTAGCTTGAGTCATGAATGGTTTGATTCAGGGTCAGCAAACAATTGCAATTCAGGGTCTGCATCCACGGTGAGCTGCATGCAAATTCCCTGCAAAAATGGACAGAAGAACTCTTTTATAGAGGGGAAAAGGAAGTTGGGAGAGCTATAGTAGACAAAGAGACCATGGCTTTTCATTGGCCGATGTATGACAGTCTCTCATTGGCTGAGCTCTAGTCAGGAAAGAATAGAAAGTCTTTCTTCTTCCTGTTGGGTTTGGCTATCATCTTAGGGCATGAGAGCACTCCCTTCTAGTCTCCCAACTCTAATTAATCAGGGTTGTGTTTTATTAATTGTTTACATTGTCTACAGGATAGGTGGGATTACTTTACACAGCATCAAAGTCCTTCTGATAAGAACTAAACTAATCTTCCAAAAGAAGCACTTACCACTTCTACACCTTCTATGCCACATCAACTAACATAACATTTCTCCATGATGTTTTTCCCACATATCTCATGTCTTCTGTCTAGCTCATTTCCCCGTCTTTTACCTTTAAATATCTTTAAGTATCACTACCACTAGAAAGTCTTCCTAAATTCTCTGAGTTCCCATGGCATAATGAATATGGTTTTTAGCAATTTTTCTCATGAACATGTTGTCATCTTTCTTAAAAATCTATATTCTGTTTATTAGATTCTATGAATAAAATATTACAAAACATTGATTCACTCAACTCTAAGTAATACAATAGGTTTCAGGTATATATGTACTGGTCACTGATAGCAAACAGTACCAATTTTGAAAAAGAAGATTTTCTATGGTCCAGTGCCCCTCTAAAAGATCATTGACAACATCTTTGTTTCCCTGTAAGTGTCCGTGACTCTATGTTTGTAGGTTCAGAAGTTATTGTTTTCTTTCTCTTATCCAGGGAAACTTTTCTCAATAAATTTGTTAATCACTGACAATTGGCAGTTATATAGTCGGTCACTGATGGTGTTTTATGTGATACATCGATCAATTCTTAAATCATTTCTTCTTTCCTGTGCAGGAGAACCACTTCAACCAACCTTTTAGCCACAAATGATAAGTACTGCTGCTGTCTGTCCTGAAATATGGTCAATCTGGAAGAGCTAAATAGTGGCATTTGGGGTTTCTGTGTTAGAGAAATGGCTGCTCTTTGGGCTTCTTTATTGATGAGAATCTTTTCCCATGGGCTATTATTCATTGGTGAAGCAATGACAATGCTGAAGTAGCAGAAGTGGAAAATATCTGAAGAAATCATGTCTGACATCTGTGAAGTCAAATAGCTTTAGCTTAGTTTTAATAGATGCTTTATAGAATCCAGAATTACGGACATGATATTTGTGATTATTTTTAGAATATTTTAAAAAATAATAACATGCCATGCAAAAAGTTAGGAATAACCATTGCTTGTTATCTAGCTTAAAAGTATTCCATTATGCAAATTCTAAACCACTATTTGCTTTGTACTATACTCTCAGGTATAGTACAGTATATGTTAGTGATCATGCTTCATTTAGTGTTTATTTCCATGCATCATAATTTTACTGTATATATAAATGTGTCCTTAAATAATGTATAGTACACTATCACATGTTCTGTATGTTTTATAGGGCCTTATCCTGAAAGTAAATTTCTACAACATGCTGTGTTTGTGCAAACATGTGTTCATGAGTTTCACTGGTATGTTTTGTATAGTTCCTTGCTCAATTTTGTATAATAATTTATTGTATGAATATAGTACAATTCTGAAATCTAGATTGTTTCTAATCTCTGCTATTGTAAACATTAATATAAATAATCCAGTCTGCATCTTCTGGGGTATTTGTACAAATTTTCTCTAAAACATATGCACAGAAGTTAAATTAGTGTTCATAAGCTATATGAATGTTCAACCTTAGTAAACATTGTAAAACCTCTCTTTTATAACAGCTTGCTATAAGATAGCATGTAATTACCCATCTAAAAATTGTGAGGAATTCTCAAAATAAGCCTCATTGATAACCATAAAAAACACATGTTTATTTTTCTACTAGAGGGTAATTATTTTTGTTTACTATTTTTGATAACTGTGTACAAAAAAAACCTTGAAGCTTCTTTTATCCTCCTCCTCTTTCTCCTTAACGTCATCATTAGTTCACCATCATTATCATTATTTTCATAGTAATAGAGCAATTTCTCAATGAATATTAAATTTCATAAATGAATTCCCTACTAGGATTAAGGTTCTAACTATAACATGCAAATATTCATATCTTTAAATGCTGAGTGTTGAATTAAGAATATGTGGTTACTAGTTCTTCTATTAGCCTTTAATGTGTTTATGACTAAATCATAAACTGTATCTATATAATTTTTGAAATATTAATAAAATAATAAGTAATATTAAACATATATAATTTTATATTTGCATTTGAGAACAAGAACTGACAATAATTTCACTTTTATATCTAAGAAAACAAAAGTGCAAAGTGATTAGAACACTTGTTCAAGCAAATGTAAAAAATAGTTAATTCTGGAATTCTGGGTTTCTTGGTTCCTTTGCTAAGCTGAGTCTGCTTAAAAGCATTTCCACTCTCTCACTTCGTCCCAGCTTACCCTTCCCCCTCCCTGTGTCCTCAAGTCCATTCTCTATGTCTGCGTCTTTATTCCTGTCCTGACCCTAGGTTCTTCAGAACCAGTTTGTTTTTTTTTAAGATTCCATACATATGTGATAGCATATGGTATTTGTTTTTCTCTTTTTGACTTACTTCACTCTGTATGACAGACTCTAGGTCCATCCACCTCACTACAAATAACTCAATTTCATAAAATAGAGAGCTAGTAGGAAGCAGCCTCATAGCACAGGGAGATCAGCTCGGTGCTTTGTGACCACCTAGAGCGGTGGGATAGGGAGGGCGGGAGGGAGACACTAGAGGGAGGAGATATGGGGATATATGTATACGTATAGCTGATTCACTTTGTTATACAGTAGCAACTAACATAACGATGTAAAGCAACTATACCTCAATAAAGATGTTAAAAAAAAAAAAAAGCATTTCTAGCTCTAAAGAGCTGATGTTTTAGCGTATTGTTTCTGTCCTGGATTAAAGCTCTCAATTGCTTGAATGACTGAATTTTGTGGCCCTCAAGTGAGTGCCTTCTCACCAGCACAGGTGATGCATGAACACAGGTAAACTGTGCCTGCATTTTTCCAGATTGAGGGTTCTAAAAATTTTCTACACTTTTTTTTCATGCTAAACTGTTAGTATGACTGAATAATTAAGACCTGGCTTCTTTTCCAAATTATTTGACTAACAATAATGAACTTGACACCTTCACAGGTATTTGGGGCTCAGAATTAGGCAAAATAAAGATAATTTGAGAAAATTACTTAGAGATTTTTAACTACAAAACATCTGAAACAATCTTCCCAATTTAATTTTTCCATGACAGTAAACTGATAAAAAGAAAATATGTTAGTATTCTTCATTGGCCATTAGTGAAAGCTCTGTTTTGATTAGATGTTGTAGAGATACAAAGAATGAAGTATGTTTTTTGACTTCAAGTAAGTTAAAATCTTTAAAAAAAAAAAGGAAGCCTTAAAGTGAATTTCTTCAAGAAAATAACAATTATCAATGTACCATACAGGTAAGCATAGGCAAAAAGGTTAAGTATTGGAGAGATCTGAGTAATTGGATTAATCTTAACAATAAATAATTTGAAAGCATTAATATATATGTGATCTTCCTAAATAATAATATAACAAGTAAATATTTATTAAATATATGTAACTAAACATTACAGTTTTCCCACCTTTTTGTATTTCCATTTGAAATTAGCACTGATTAGATATTCCTGAAGAGTAGATGATATTTAGATTATAATATTTCACAAGAAAATAAATATGCTTTTTATGCAAAAATCTTTTTATTTGTTCCTAGATAAAGCACATAAAATTGACTCAGTTATGAAGTAAAACTTTATTTTTTAGTATTTAAGTAACGACAGTGGTTTCAATTTATTGATTTATTTACTACGTTTTCTAAACAAAGCAGATTACATATGTCTTCTTAATAACACCTCTTCTTACAACACCTCTTTTGATTGAGCAAACTGAATGTGAAATCATAAATTTACACAAGGTCAAGAGTTTGGTAATTTGCTAAAGCAGGGTTTGAATTCAGGTTTGTATAAACACAAGTCTTGTCCTTAAAATAATGCTATAATTCTTCCACATATATTGGCATTTTCTATGACAAACTATTTCATTACTGAAGGGTTACAATATACTTGAAATCATATTTTTTTTAAAAAGGGGGAATAATACTTTAAAAATATCTACATCAAGTCAGGAAATGTACCAAAAAGTTGATGTTATATTACTATATTCTTTCCATGTTACAGTCCTAGGAATACTGTGTCTAACAATGTTAGGTGGTTTATAAATCGTATCACAGAGAATAACTAAGGCTCACCAATCACTCACTGTCTCAGAGTATTCACCTGACTGTGGTTAAGATCTGTTGAGTAATAAGACTTACTATGTTATTATATAGATATATGAAATTTTGCATTACCGTACAGAAGAAAGCAGATGGCAGATGTTCCCAGTTATACATAATGATATTAACATGACAAAATCCAAATCATCCTGCAGCTCATCTAAAATTCCATCACCTCATTATTGATTAATTTCTTTGACTTTAAATTTACTTGCGATGAACTTGATTTATATGTCTACTTTGTCTATTTATTCCAGAATGTTCTACCTGTCAAAATGAATGAATCTAATGATGTTCTTTCAATAAGGAGAAAATTTATATTAGTGCATTTGTCCTTGATATTAATAAATACACAAATAGTAAAGTTGTATTTATCCTAACAAAGACACATTACACATGTAATGATTTTTCCTGTAATTGTTCCCCATGACTAAAATTATGGAAATATTTTAAATTTTACACAAGTAATTGGTGCTCTTATTCTATTTTCCCTTTTATAGCTTTGGTCTAAAAAACTATAAGAAGTTAAAATAACTGTGCCTTAAATATTGTAGGCATTCTGAAAATCCCTAAAGAAAAAAAATACCTGTAAGAATTTTTTTTTTGTAATATTATTGACTATGGCATAGTAAAATTTTTTGACTTTTTAATTTATCACTGGTGAATATGGACATTATAAGTGCCCTATATTGTGCATGCATTTATTGATGTATTTTTCAATATATTTTGGTTATTTATTTTCATAATTTAGAAAATGATCAAATGCTAAGTGACTGAAGAAGTCTATTGGGTAGGCACTTATTTATAGAAAATATTCTTTTTCTTTTTGAAGGATGTAGAAAGCTTTAAAAGTGATCATTTTTTATTGTACTTTGAAAGACATATATAGATCAAATAGTTGAAGATGAAGAAGTAGAATGTCCTGGCAAGGTGAATTACTCATTTAAAGTATGATGTTCAAAAAAACAATATATAGCATGTTCAATGTTACTAGAGAAGAGAACCTCACTGGGTATGAGTGGGTATGCCACACAGAGTTAGAAAGTGGAACAGTTAGTCAGGTTAGTGGTTATGGAAACAAGATAATATATTCAGTCAGCATTTATTGTGTGCTTACTTTGTTCAGCACATTTCTCATTCTTCTAATATTTCAGTTAATTTAATTCTTACAGCCACTCTAGGAACCACATAACTTCATCTTATAGAGGAGGAAATAAAGACAACCATCATTATTCCCACTGCTACCACTGCTACCACCCTAGACCACCACCACCAATCCCACCACCATCATCACCACCACCGCTATCACTACTACCATGAAGGTATTCACAACAACCCTATTCAATACTACTATTACTATGATCACCACTACCACCCTAGCCCACTACCACCGCCGTTACCGATCTAACCTAAGCCATCATCGACTCTGCATTGTGCTCCCGAACCTTATCCTAATTGGTCCTCCACTGCTGCTAGTACATTCCTACAAGTCTAATTTCTACACAAAGACCAGATAAATCTTAATAATGTAGTCTGTAAAAGTTTAAAATAATTACTATCTGGCTTTTTACAGAGAAAGTTTTCCACCACTTAACTAGTGCATTGAATTTGGACTCTCTGGTATGTATATGTATATTAGTTCTTATGTTAAGCTCTTAAAGACCTAAAATCATCAGAATCCATTCCCACGTACATTATCTACATTTCTGGTAATATCTTCTAGCAAAATCTTGAAATTATTTTGCTGTAAAAATTTATTCCAGGTTTGCCCAACCTCATCCACTCTTTTTTTTTGCTTTTATTTTATTTTTTTTATTTTTTGAACTTTTGAATTTTATTTTATTTATTTTTTTTAAACAGCAGGTTGTTATTAGTCATCCACTCTTAAGCAAACAGGAATTGACTTGAGTATAAAACTGAAGGCAATGAAGTGAGGCCAGAGTGAGTGTGGAGAAACATCTACATCCCCAACAAGGCACCTGACTGAAACAGATTATTGTAGAACATTTAAGCAAAACAGAAACAGACACATGAGAGAGTGAAAGAGGAGAAACTATTGTTGGCAATGGAAATCCTGTAGGGTTTGGGAATTTGCTGAATGATCTATACCTCCCATATTGCTCCGTTACGGTTCTCAGAGTCTCACACTTTTACAATGATTCACTGAAATTTTAATAAAAACCTTAGCAAAGCTGATGATTCAAATGAAAATAAATTTCTGCCATCTTTGAATTTGACTTTTGGTTACTTTAGTTCTGCAGTGACATTGAGATAAATTCTTTCAGCATGACCATAGACAACTCCTATTTATCTGATCATTCCCCAAGTTGAGAAATTGGGGGAAAGAGTTATTATCTTTCTCTAAGGCTACAGTAAAATTAGAAGTAATCAGCTTATCCTATAGACCTTGTATTTTTCATGCCCACATCATGTCACTAGAAACATTAAGTGAAGGTAGTTTATATCAGTAACCATGGTTGAAAATTTAAGTAACTCTTTTGCTACTGTCTGTCAAAGTGTTACCTTTCAATATCAGCTGGATCCTCCCTGATTGGTAATACAATCAGGGCAGATAACCAGAGATGGATTTTCATTTCCTTGAGGTTCCATTGCCTGTAATCATGTTTTCCATCAATTTCTGATATAGTGAGTATTTTTAGATAGAAAAAAAAAAATAAGGAAAAGAAAACAAGAAACTAGCCAATTAAAATATAAATGGAATTTACTGAAAGATATTTGGATCTTTAGGTGGGTTAAAAACTCAGGCATAGAGATTACTTACTACATAACCACAAGTCATAACATGGGAACGTTCCATCGAAGACCCCACAACTGCCATTTTACACTGTTGATGTGGGTACTGGATGCCAGAAACTTTTTGCACTTTTGTCCCTGAAGTCTAGGTGATTTGGCCATCATTCTTGCCGTACTTGGATCATGTATGGTGTTTGCTGCCTTCATTCCTCTTTTCTGGATGAAAGTCTCGTATTTAGAATTGACAAGATGGACCCATTGTGAAATATCCTAGCTGTAAGAGAAGCTAGGAAAGCAAATTTCTGACATGCACCTTGGTGAGAAATAACAATGGTATGAGAATTCACTTAAATGTAAATAGGAGGCATTCAAAACTTGCTGCGTGACTAAAATCATGACAAATTTCCACCACACCTATTGGAAAAAGATGGAACACAATTTTGACATCTTTATAATTGTTTCAATGTATGCACTCTAGAAACAATAATGTGCTTGCTACTCTTGAGTGAACCATAAAAACTGCACATCTGTTCCTTAAAGAAGTTGACATGATCTGGCCTAGTAATTTTTGCATACTGATTGTTGATGTTCTTCAAAACATCAGTGAACATATTGTAACGCAAAAGGTACTGAATGTCTATGTCTATGTCTGTCTTATGGTGTCATTTAATTTAATTTCACATTGATTACAAATAAGTGCTATACTTCTAATTTCAGTAACAGGTAGTATTTACATCCATATGGCTTAAGTACTAATTAAAAAGTTTGTGTGCAAATCTAAAGCAAAACTGTTTAACTCACAATTAATTCTCAAATATTCTCTTCTCTCTCTTTCTCTCTATAGATAGAGAGATAGATAGAGATATATATGTATGTGTGCTATTGACAGCAAATATTCTCTAATCTCTCTTTCTCTATAGATAGATAGACAGATAGATAGAGATATATGTGTATGTGTGCTATTGATAAAATGCTAAAATGTGTGCTATTGATAAAAATTTTTAACATTTGATTTCAGCTTCAATCAATTGTAATGGAGAACACAATTATTGCACAAAATAATTAGAGGTGAGGAGACAGGTCAATTCAGGAGGAATGAATTATTTTTTTCTCAAGAAATATTCTTTTTATAATAGGCTTCTTGGAAAATGGAACCTAAAAATTAGGACATAGTTGCCTAATTCTTGGATTCCTATCTATTTCCCTTCTTATTAGTTTAATGTGCACTTCAGTATCTCATGGATTCTAGGAGTAGCTAATTAACTTGTCAGCATGTAGTGATATTTGGCTAGCAAAGTAAAGTGATTCATTTTAGAAAGCAAAACTAAAGTTTTTAGTTGCAATTTTAAATGTCTATATTTCATTTAGTACTGGCTAAGAACCTCAGCTTAGAATTTCAGCTCTGATCTATGAATGGGATAGGACAGGGATATATGGCTTTTTCTTCTCATTAACTATTTCTCTGTAGAATATATTTATCTCATGCCTTTATTTTTTTGGCCTAACAAAGAAACTACAATTACCCAAATAATGTGAACAGTACTAACTATAGGACAAGTGTAACTGGTGAAACTTTAAATCAAGTGTTAAATCTTTTCATTACTACAACACATTTTATCAAACCATTTTATTTATAGAGGAATATATATAGTGTGCCAGTCTCATCCTACTGATAACCAGTGCTGTGGCTGGACTGGCTCTTGTGGTTATTACGATTACAAGACAACCTCAGTAATAACCATCAGGAAACTGAAAAAATAAGGAGGTTTATTACTTACAAGTTCTGGAGCATATAAGGCACTGTCTGGGGCAAATTGTGAGATCTCAAGCAGAGAGAGAGAGAGAGAAAGAGAGAGAGGGAGCAGGTCTGGGTTTCTTCTTTTATTGAGGTTGAGGTGGGGACCTAGAGATTCTTGGTCTCACTTTTTATTAGTGAATTTAAGTCACCAGAGCAGGAATATTAAAGCACAGGAAGAGAAAAATCAAATGGCCCAAATGGTCAGTTATGAAAATCAATCCAGAAATCTAAAAAAAAGGAAGGATGGGCAGCCCGGCAGACAATGTGTTTATTCTTTATCTATAGCCATCTTTGAAGTGGATGCTTAGGCTATCAAGCTTAAGTCAGGCACTTGCATTACAAAAAGAAGAGTCAGCTGTAACGGTTTACACTACAGCATATATATATCAAGATAGATATCAAATTTGACAAAGGGAGTCCTAATTGTGAACCTAGACAGGAAAGAAAGTCACACTCTGTGACTTACCAACCCCTGTCTCATACCTCTGCACCTGGGCCATTGAGTCAAGGCATCCTTTTATATTGAACCATAAGAAATGGCTGGTTTGGGACATTTTTTAACATAATGTCGATTTTCTATGGTTCAATTTAATAAATCTAAAACCATGATTATCATATAGCTATATGATAGTCATCACATCAGATCAGAGGCTCTGTGTTTTCGTGCTCCAACTTTGGCTACTATAACTACAGCAAGTAGCAAGTACAAATAAAATGTGTGTTTTATAGAACAGGACATTTTACATCAAGAGTTTCTGATTTTAAAAGGCCTTCTACCTGTTTACTGTATTATCCACTTATTCACTCTTACAAAGAAAGAAACATTTCTATTACTCATCTGATCATTGTCTCCCCCATTTGCTGTGGGCAAATAAAATTTACTAAAGACGTCATTTGTGCTGGAGTAACCCACCAAATAAATTGTCATCTCTGGTAGTACAATTTTAGGAGAAATGTGTTTGTGAAGAAAATGGAAGGAAGATAGAGAAAGTGTAAAATTGAGGTTAGTCTAACTTTGATAACGTTTCCTTTCTAGCATGAAACATAAGAAAACCAATTGAAGAGTAAATTCCAACAAACAGCTTATACTTTATTTATTCAATCTGGGGACAAATTTTCTATATGACTGCATTTCAAATACTGCGTTTTCTTTCTAATAGTTTACTCCTTTGAAATAATTGGCTTAACTGTGTCAAAATAATACTTTTTCTAATGTCTCACTATGTGTTTCTCTTTTCCCCATGGGAACAAAATGAGATATTATGCATCAATATGCTGGTTATAAATGTAGAAATAGCTGTTTGAGAGCAGCTCTCATGACCAGTAATGCTCTGGAATACATCCTTCTTTCCCCTCATCTGTAACCAAGTGAAAGACTTTATTTTTTTGTTTCATTGTACAGTCTTTTTGGACCACTCAGGGCCCTTGTTTATATAGGGCTTCTACTACTCATTTCCTCATAGTTTTGTGTGTTTTGGCCTCTGCTTTCTGATCAGGTGATCTAGTCAGCATTGATCATAGGTACCCCATTGGGAAATGTGCTTCTCCCCTTGTGTTTCCTAACAAATGTGAGTAATTCTTCTTTATCTTAAATCATCCTGGTTCTTGTTGGCTTTATCAAAGATCACCTGATAAAAGTATGGTAATGTGTGGGCAAGAAACTTATCAGAAAGAGCCCATAGACATGAGTAAATGACCAAAACCATATAATTTCCAAGATTTGTGTAATTCTGTGAGTATACAATGCGGTCGTTGATAAGGATTAAAATCATTTTTTAAATTATCATAGTGATTTAATTTTGAAAAGACAGTGGCAGTGCTGAGATATCTATCTGAATGTACCTTACATTTTGGACATTTTACAATGTACAAGAGTCATCTTACTATTTTATAATCTTGGAAGGATACTACGTGTCAAAATACCTGACATCCTACCAAGAAAGTAGAAGTCATTTTCACATTGTTTCCATATTCCCTGTGGCTTATTTTATTCCATGGAGGGAAATTAGCTATTTACAAATGAATTGTATTAATTGTAAGTTATCAGGTTATTGTATATCATAAAGGAATAACCACATAGAAAAATGGGAGATTCAGAAACACCAGAAGATATGCATTGAAACACTTATTAATTAATGTAATTCTAACAAAGTAAAGCCATTTCATCAAATTAGCAGAATATATTGCAGTGTGATCAGGAAATTATTTTTTCTCTTTTCAACACTTTCAAATATAGTATATTGGAATTGTCAGGAAGATCCTGTAGCTATTTTGTTACTTTAAGATTCTATAAACAAGCAAACAAGCAAACAAAAACTTATCCTGTTTAATTCAAAATCTTCATATGCAATTCCAAGTTCCATTCAAGTTCCTCTGTTTACCTTTTGGAATGAAAACCTGTACTTGGTTTTATCTTGCAGTTTTCTACCTGCTTCTTTTATTCTCCATCCCCGTCCTGTAGCTAGATCTTCCAAGGCAATTGATTGGAGGAAGTGGAATTAGAGAAAACGATCCTAATTCTTAAATACCGGTGCTGTTGTGATCTGGCCATCAGTACCACTTTGTGATGGTAAGCTGAAGATGCTGCCTCTTTCTCTGTCCCATTCACTGATGTGATTGAGCTCAACTACTATTACTTCTGTTATGCCCCCCAAAATAGTACATCTGCAGCTTTTTTTCTTCTAAATTTTCTTCACCAAAGCAGGTATTGTCAGGGCAAAATCTTTTAAAGATGACTTTTCATTTACAAATCTCAGTGGGGTCCAAAAGTAGCATCATAAATCCTTGCTAATGCAAGTGAAAGTTAACTGATTCCTGCCCTTTCTCTTTGCTCTAATACCATGAGTGATTCTAATTAGCCTCTCGCCTTAAGCATTTTCTATTCAAAAAGCAAAAACAGGTACAATGAATATTCTCACTTGTTTCCCTCCCATAGAAACACAGAGTGGGGTGTGAGCTTCCCCTTCTGACAGTTATCCCTCTTTCCTCTGTAGAATTTTTTTTGACCTTCCTTTAGCCTAAATTTCCCTGTCCCATGGAGGTAGGAGGATGACAGCATCCTCTCTTTGCCTAGATGAATCCCTTCAAAGAATCTCCTCAGTTTATTCTCAGAGTCTTCCCTTACATAGGCTATTCTGCGGGACAGGTGTAGGCTGATTTTGCTGTTTGGGTAAGTCTTGCACAGATTGCCTAAATTTTTTAAAAGGTAGAGCCTCTTTTCACACATTTTCTCCAAGATTTATAAAACTTGCAAAATACAGAAAGTCCTCTTCTATATCCTGTTGTAAGGGAGTCAATGAGAAGGTGCATTGATTGGAAAGAAGACCATGGAAAAAGCTGAGAGTTTAAAATGCGTGTGTGTGTGTGTGTGTGTGTGTGTGTTTTCACTGTTCAGAGGAATGGGTTTCTTGAACCATAGGACAAAACAGCAGTCTATATGTAAGAGCATTGATATGGGAGTTAAAAATTCAGCTTTAACTCCATATAAATGTGTGAATCATAAATGTTCTTTAAGGTAAGCTCTTACAAGAGATTCAGAAAATTTTATTTCATATCTTAATAAGTGATCCATTAGGTAGCTCATAAAGTAAAAAGCTATTTTTATACCTATGAGTCAATCTATTTCTGACAGATACATTTAACATGAATGGAGTATTCACTTAAAGAGAAATATTTTCTTCATATAGCCTGTTCACTATTATTAGAATTTTTAAACTGTAGATTGTAATTATACTACCTTGTAGTATTAAGTCATTCATGCATCCTTATATATGATAAATATATAATCGTAATGTCACATTATAATATCAAATTATCATTAACCTTATACAAGAATTTTTTAAATTCTGAATTATGAATATTTAATAACAGGCATGATTTCCTAGAAAAGTCCTATTTAAAGGAAATAAACATTTGTTTACATACAAATTATTATTTACCAAAATTCATCCACCTGATTTTATTGACAACATAGAAAATAATTTGTTTTAAAAACATGTTATCTCATACATTAGATTTTAACTGTAGTCTTTCCATTTTGATGAGGTCTGATAGATTAAAAAATAATAGGTTTAAGAACTCAAAAAGAAAATTGAACAGTAATTTGGAGTCTTACAAAACACCAGCAGGACTGTTTACTTCACAACAAATTGTTATGGAAAATTTTTTTGAATTAATCATTCGAAACATTCTATGTGTGAAACTGAAGCCAAATCCGGCCTGTGTACCCCCCAACACCAAATTATATCTCGGAGGACAGAGTTTTGGGTGAAGTAGAAAAGAATAGCTTTATTGCTTTGCCAGGCAAAGGGGGCCACATGGGGCTAATGCCCTCAAAACTGTGTGTCCCAACCCCGGGGTGGAGCGGCGGAGGCTGTGAGGAGTCTTATAGCCCAGGGGTGGGGTTGCTGATAAGGATCAGGGTGCCTGCATGGCATGCAATCCTTCAATCCAGACATCATCTGGCATCAGGTAGTGATGGGCGAACTGTGACCTTCTCTGGAATGAAGAGTGCTTCATCAAATAATTAACATCTTCCATTTGGTGAGGGTTTTAGTTCTGCAGAAGAGCTCAAAGATATTGTTATGAATATCCTTTGCGGGGGGTTGGGGGGGCGACCAGGACCCTGCCCCCCAAGGCTGTACTATTGTTTCTTGACTGCTCCTCCCTTGTTTCTGCATCCCCTCCCTCTCCTGATTAGCAACCATTTGAATCTGGCCTTTGGAACTCAGAGAAGGGGACACAGAAAGGCTTTTGTGCCCAGGAGCCCCATAGGGTCCTGCTTGGTTTCAAAACTACGGAGAAGAAATGATGCCCAAATTTGTCCTTTTTGATTAACTTACTTTTTAATGTTGGGTTTATGATCCTAACAAAAAGCACTAATTATGTAAAGAGCATTACTTACGGAATATGTGGACATTTTCTTTTTCTTCCCAGTCTAGATCTCAGTAATCCAGTCATTTTGATAAACAATTCCTTTAATCTGAGTTCTTTTCTGAAAGATAACAGTACTCACTATTACCAAACCATTAGTTTGCACACCAATTTGTTTAATATTATGATTTAAATAGAATGAATGAGAAGTGTGTTTCTTCATCATTCTCAGTCCTTAGAATAGGTTATGAGATTGAGAAAAGTGAAGGAGCATTGAATCCATTTTCCCTCAATCCATTTTCCTAAAAGAATCAAATTCATTAAAACTAAGAAACTATTAATTTTCTCCTCTATTTTCAATTAGAAAAGCAAAGTTGGTAACATACCAAAGCTCAGTTCTTTGCTGCATATATTGCAACCTAAAAGCAAATCAATATGAAACTTGCATTTTTATAAAATGATATATAAATCTGTTATGATGTTTTCAATTCTTGATACACTAGACAGATATCTTGTTTGTTTGCTCTGCATTTTGGCTTTAAAGAAGATAAATGCCAATATGATTAAACAAAAACCTATATTGTGAACATTTGCTTGTTCCCTATAAAAATATAAATATATGAATATAAACAAGTATAATTTGGATATGTGAATATACTTGCATGTATGCATACATGGTATATACTATATACCTATACATTAGACATTTCATGATAGAAAATATTTATTGTAACATAATGAAATATTTATGCTAGATATTGTAACATAATGAAATTTTTGTCTTTCCTGTTACTCTTTCATGAATGTTTTCATGTTATTAGATGACTGATAAAAATGTATTGGGCAACCATGTCAAATAAGAAGTTCGATATGTTTAAATGTGAAAAAATAACTTAGGTACCATCTAGGATGAATTTGTGGGGAAAAAAATTCATGAAGAAGTAACAATTGACAGCTTTATTCCAGAGAGGAGATTAAATCATGATTTATAAAACATACTTTATTTCCATTTCATTGACTCTTTCTATTGAATTTGTTCATTTTCCTTTATATTTCTCTTATTATTTTACCTGTTTGACATTTCAATTCCTTGGTATCTGTAGAAATATGATTGAGTGACAAATATTGAAAAAGACATTTTCAGGTATACAGTTGAAATGAGCCTGATTTTTTTTCCTTTTTCAGCTTTTTAATAATAATAACTTGTATTTGTATTTTAATTCTTCAGAATATTAAAAATGTGTGCACTCTTTTGACTTTACTTTGTACAATCATATATCTGATATGTAAAGTGTACAGAAATTTATGGAAAGTAATAGTACAGTTCATTTTATTCAGAAAGCCACAGAATTTCAATTTAAGTGTAACTAATCAAATCTTAATATAACAACTGTACCTTTATTTAATATCTGTTTTAGACTGTCTTTAATCAAAATCTAATTGAAACTGTACAGTACTTGGGAAAAATTTTTGTTGTGAGTTCATTTATATAAATATTTGAGACAGCATATCAATATTCCTGAATAACTTATTTCTTTATATTAGTAAACATAGATTAGATATAAAATTGAAATATGAACTTTCATTACAAAATAAAATTATAAAGCTATTTACTTAAAATTATTGACTAGTAATACATTAAGAATGCCTTAGACAGCATTTAGGAAAGTCATTTTTAAAGTAATTGGATCTCAATTCATGTATGCCAATTATTTATAAATTTTTAAATATTATACATCATAAATAAACATGTCATTTAAAATAATAAATATTCATATGGTTAAATGGTAACACTGGCAAAGTACTACACCACTCTCCTAACAAAGTGAAGTAAATTAGTAAAACTAGACTCTGTTGCCCAGAAGTAGCCTCACATGGCATATACATATTTAAATACATTTCTGTGGATTTCACTTTGTTCTTTTTTTTTTTTTTTTACTTTTATTAACACTTTATCTATTATAATTTTTGTCTATCCTTTGTTCTCTTGTTTCAGCATGTGAACTCTTCGGATGGTGAAAATATTAAATGCTTGCAATATTGCTTAAAATCACTCTTGACACTTTTCATCAAAGCTATTATTCAATAATTCTTGTTAAATCTTTCTTGGCAATGTTTTTACATATGACAATTATTTACTGATATCACTAAAATGATGGCTGAAAAACTTAATCAGAATTTAATTGTATTATTGCAATAAATATGTAACTAGTCACTTGCTTTCTACATCTGCATACTAAATAGGTGTGTGTACACATTGTTTATAAGAAATGTTCAAAGTCCTTAACATGACAATCCAAGCATCTCAAATATAGCATTCAAACTTATCTTGTTATTCTCCCACATAAACACTCATTTTGAGTATTTCATTATATTATGCTCAGTCTCTCTTTCACATCTTGTTTATGATTTTCTCCTTTGCATAAACCCAGACATCTTTATCCCTATATATATCAATAGTATTCATCCATCTAAATCTTCTACTTACACTTTCATTATAACAAATAACAGTATCCCAAAGAATCAGAGTCCTAACTAAAGCCCTTTTCTGCAGCTAATTAGGTTGGGAATGTGTCTTACACAATAGAAACAATGTATTTCCTCTATCCATTCTTCAGATATTATCTCTTCCTATCTTTATTAACATCTTCATCCATTAATTTTCTGTCCTTAACTCTTGTATGCTCAATGCTTCTCTTCTTTTGGACTATATCCCTTAAACCATAAATATGGTTAAGCCAGTGACATACTCTACATAACAACAGTAACAAGGAGAACATTAAATGAACAAAATATAAAAATAAAAAGTATTTTTATTGCACATAATAGTCTCTGTACCTCCTTATACTGCCTGTATTTCTCTATGCAGATGCAGCCACATTCTCTAAAAATAAATAAAATAAAATATGCTACCTGCCTCTACTTCTTTACCTATCATTTATATTTAACCAATTACAGTCTGGTTAGACAGTTCAGAACGAAATCTAAACTAATTGTCAAGTTAAAAAACAACAAATGACACCTTTTAAATATTCCTTTTACTGGAATTTTGTTCATTTGACATGGTTGCAAATTCCATTGTTGAAACCCTTTCTTTTCATGATATTAATGACACCCTTCTCTCCTGGTTCCTTTTTTATAACTTTGGATTCTCTTCTTAAGGGTTTTCTTCCTCCTTCTGTTAGGCAGACTCCATGGTCTTACATAGAATCACACCTACATCCCAATTATTTACTCTAAGTGTCCTAAGTAGGTGGACTATACTAGACTTCAGATTCTAATGGCCACTTACAGGGATTTCATTTTCAATCTTAACACTTTATGGGACAGTTTTCGAACTTGGATCTCTGACCAACACACACACACACACACACACACACACAAATTCAATTTTCCTCTAAGCTATCCTGATACTTACTTTTGCATCGCTATAAATTATGTATTTGTTTGGGATCTAATGATCTGAAGTGATGGAGCTGGATTAAAATTATCCTTGTCCTATCAGTGCCTAGCACAGTTACTGACATATAATGTTGAATCATTGGTTGAAGAATGGATGAATGCAGATATTTCTGTTATTGGCTCAACAAGTTTTATTTTGAATAACTAAAATTCTGATATTCACTAAATGAATTGATAAATGCATAAATGATTGAGTGAAGGGTATGAAATAAATGAAAGAATTTACTTTGACTTCATTTTCATCTGATATTTCACATTACTTAGAGTCTTTCATTGAAAACTGGGTAATGCCTTGTCTGCTTATTTAAGTATTGCGCTTGAGTAAATTTATCTAACAAGATTATGTTCTCAATAAAGACAGACATAGTGCCTTACATAATTCTTTCTGCAATTCTTAGGATAATACTGTGTACATACACACTTACTGAATAACTTAAAACCAAATACTTCTTATCTATTAATTTTAATTGAGTTCTATGGACTCACATAAGTAATTGTGTTATAATTCTGAAATATAAAATGTTTCATATTTTCCTGGGTGGGGGAAATTACCATTACAGCAAAACAGGAGGAGACAAAATATAACTTGTTTCTTACTATAAAGCTGATGCCTGCTTTCACTTCCTGGGTTCTACTGTTTTTCTTCATTTTCTTCAGCAGGGTGGAACACACTGATACCATTTATTAAAGCAGCCAAATAATCTTAATATACCCTCAATACATTTGATACATCATACATGTGTGATACTTGAAATAAAACCAGAGAGTTAATCAGATGTCTCAGATTTATAAATGGGGAATTTAGGAAGTTAATGAACTGATAAATCAGCAATAGACCTCTTATAAAGACTGAGACATTTTGACTCTCTTCATTAAGATTTGTATCTCATTGAAAGAAAACTGTTTCTTAAAGTAAAATCCTCTAGAATTCGATGTGACTTATTTTCCAAAACAAAATTTTAAATGATAAAAAGTGGCTATAAAATAAAACTTACAGAAAAAGGTAAAATATTTTCTTAGATATTTTGCAAAAAGTAAACAAAATATATTATTTGTTACTGTCTGTATATTTTCCAAGATAACATAAATATTCAAATCATTGATGTTAAGAGAAATACTACATTTTCTAAAACCATAGGATATTCTTGTACAAAATAAACTGACTCCCTTTTATAATAAAAAATAAATAAGAAAAATTGCAGATTTATTCCACACATGTCAGCTGAAGTAATTTCACTTATATTCATGAGGTTTAATTCTGCTAGAATCAGTGACATTACATAGCAAAAGCATATGAAGTATGATTTTAATGTATTTTTAATTCGATTAACAAAATATATCTGAAAGATGATCTAGAATAAACAGAATTTTGAGTAGCAATGAAAAGCAATGTTTAAAATAATCAAATTTGTATCCTGGAATTTCAAAAAATATATTTCAAAAATGGCTCACAAGCATTAATTGAAAACCTTCATGTGAGGAACTACTTATGGGAAAAGGAGAGATTTTATTATAAACCAACTTGCTAAGTCAATGAAATACAGTGGTAAAAAAGAAAAAAAAGTAAAAACATATAAAACAAACAAACAAACCAGCAATGAGATTACATAGACTTCAAATTAATTAAATATTTCCAAGAAAATATAACCAAGAAAATTTTGAATTATCCATGAGTATTAATAGACTATATATCTAGCATCACAAAAGTTAAAACCTGTAAATGGCTTAGGTGGGTGAAGAATTGTTGAAAACAACAAAAATCATTCTGAACTTTGTTCATGGTAAAGGCATGAAGGAGAAAGGTTTGAACTACTTCTTGGCGAAATGTTAAAATACTAACTGAATTAGTAGATATAATTACACCTATTATTTAGCTTATATGTTCTATGAAAAGAGGAAAACAAATGCAATCTTTGTGAGAAATATCTTAGTGGTTGCCCTGGGGATTGCAATTAGCATCTTAATTTTAAACTACCTGGTTTGGATTAATTTTAAGTTAATTTCAATAGTATATACAAACTGCTCCATTATTACTCCATCTCCACCTTTGTGCTATTATTGCCATAAAAATTACATACTTATACAATAGAAGCCCATCAAGACAATGATATAATTATTCCTTTATGCTGCTATTTTTAAACTAGATAGAAGAAAAAGTTACAAAAATATATTTATTCTATATTTTAATTTCAGATGTAATTATACATTTTGGTGTTCTTTATTTATGTGGTTACAAGTTACAGTCTAGTGTCTTTCATTTCATCCTGAAAACCTCACTTAATATTTATTGTAAGACTGGTTAAGTGTGACAAATATTTTCTGTTTCCAGTGCTCTAGGATCATCTTAATTTTTCCTTCATTTCTGAAGGATAGTTTTGATGGATATAAGCTTCTTGGTTATCCATCTTTTTCTTCCATATTTTGAATACTACATCCTACTGCCTCTGGCCTACGTGATTTCTTATAAAATGTAATCTGTTCCTCTTGTTGAGAATCCCTTGTACAAGATGAATCATTTTTCTCATGCTTCTTTTAAGATATCTGTCTTTCATTTTCAAGTTTGACTATGATGTATCCAGGTCTGGATCTGTTTACATTACCTGGAGATCACTGAGCTTCTTGGATATGCAGATTAATGTTTTTCATCAAATTTGGGATTTTTTTCTGAAATATTTGTTCTGCTCCTTTATTTCTGTCCTTTCCCAGCATATGTTGATATTCTTCATGAAGTCTGATAGATCTCTGAGACTCTGTTTATTTTTCTTGGTTATTTTAAAATTTTTGTTCTGCAAATTGAATAATTTCAATTGACCTATCTTCAAGTTTGTTGATTCTTTCTTCTGCCAGATCAAATTGGTTGTTGAGCTATGCCTGGTGGATTTTTCATTTCAGTTATTTTACTTTTCAACCCCCATCATTTTATTTGGCTCTTTTTTTTATTATAAATTCTCCTTATTTATATTCTTTATTTGATGAGACATCATTGCCTGACTTACCTTTAATTCTCTAGACATCATTGTCTGTCAGTTTTAGAACATATTTATAATGGCTGATTTAAAATATTTGTTAATTCTGACATTTGGGTCTCTTCAGGGACAATTTCTGTTGATTTTTTTTCCTATCAATGGTCTATACATTCCTGCTTCATTGCATGTATCACAGTATTTTGTTGAAAAGTATTTATGCTAAATAATACAATGTGACAACTCGAAATCAGCTCCCCTCAACTTGGATTTATTGTTGTTTCTGGTTTTGTGTTGCTGTTGTTTCAGTTGCTTCTGTTAGTATTTGTTTGTTTAGTGACCCTCTTTGGCTAATACTTTAAGGTCTGTATACATTGTTGTGTGTAGCCTCTGAAGCCTCTGCTCAGTTAGGTTTATGATGGGATAATGATTGGACAGAGATTTTCCCAAATGCTTTGACCCCATAATTTTTTCAACATTGGTCAAAAGCTTTATGTTTATATTGATGGAATATTTTCAAACTCCAGCAGTTTGCAGCTCTGCTTTTGCCTTCACTTCTTGCTTGTTCAATGCCTCAAGATCAGCCAGACTGAGAGATTAAGACCTTATGTGTATTGACTGAGGCATATACACATTACCATATGTGATTATGGCCTTCTTAGATCTCTTAGAATATGTCAGAACTTTTTAAAGCTCACAATGACCTCTCCAAATGCCTTCTTTATGTTTTGGCAAGTCAGTTGATTGTCTCCACTGATATTGTACCTTCATACAACTGAGATGATAAAAATGGCTGATTATATTTTGTGAAACATCCTAGAGAGATAAGGTTTTTCCTGCTGAGTGAGCACCAAGTCAAGTCAAATAATGACAACACCTGGTGAATTGCTTTGTTTTTGTTTTTGTTTTCCCAGGGAACTGTGATACAAGCCAATTACTATCAATGCTCTAATAATGGGATTTTGAGTAGCTCAAAACTTGTTCTTCTTCCTCTGGTGTCTGCAAGGCTGCTCGTTTTCACCATTTCTATGGTCAGGAGGCTGCTGATTTTCTAAGGCTATTATATGGGGAGAGGCAATTGAGAGTAGGTCAACCTACAACATAGCCTGTTGTTCCTACAGAGATTCAGCTGCTTTGTTGGTGGTAGTTGGGCTGTTGCTTTTATAAAAAGGCTACTCAGAGTTTTTACAGGCCTTTGGGTAATTCCTAAAAAGTTGATTGCCAGTGCTTTCATTGCTTTTGTGAAACAACAGATATTCAGACATTTCACTCTTCCAGCCCCAAAGTTTCATCTTCACTTTTTTTTAAAAGTGTATGTATTGATGTCTTGGATTATTTCTAACAAAATATCCACTGTTATATTTACAATTATTATCTCTTCTCCATTCTCTATGTCTCCAATTAAATTTATGTTAGATGTAGTACTATAATCTCTCTTTCTCTTATATACTCTTCTATATTTTCTCTCTTGTGTCCCATACTTCATTCTGTAGAATTGCATCTGAAGTATCTTTTAGTTCATTAGTTCTCTTTTCATTTATATCTAACTTGCTTTTAGTATTTGACTTTGAATTCCAAAGGGTTGTGCTATAAATTTCAGTTCTTAATTACTCCTGTGTGTGTTTAATCTGATATAACTGAGTCTGGAAATTTTAGTTCTCTGAGAAATACTTTAACAATTATTTTACATTTTGAATATAGTAACTAATTGGAATTATCTTACACAGAATATATATTTTTTTAACCATGAGTCTTTCGATCTAGTTCTGTTGTCTTTTATTTCTGTTTAGTCTTGTTTAGTGTGTGTGTGTGTGTGTGTGTGTGTGTATTGTTAGTCAGTGTTCAGGACATGATACTTTAAAATGTTTTTGAGAGAAGTATTTTTTTTTTTTTTATAAATTTATTTATTTATTTATTTTCATTTTTTGCTGTGTTGGGTCTTCATTTCTGTGCGAGGGCTTTCTCTAGTTGCGGCAAGTGGGGGCCACTCTTCATCGCGGTGCGTGGGCCTCTCACTATCGTGGCCTCTCTTGTTGTGGAGCACAAGCTCCAGATGCGCAGGCTCAGTAATTGTGGCTCACGGGCTTAGTTGCTCCGCGGCATGTGGGATCTTCCCAGACCAGGGCTCAAACCCGTGTCCCCTGCATTGGCAGGCAGATTCTCAACCACTGCACCACCAGGGAAGCCCGAGAGAAGTATTTTTGAACTAAGATGAACATATTTTCCTGATATACAGATTTTTTTGCAGGGGTATGTTGTTTGTTTTTCCCAAGTTCCTTGCAGGGCTACTGGTGTGTGAGTAGGCTTCTTAAAAAGTGTACAGGTTTTAATTTTCTTGAAAATTCAATAAAATGTGAAACCAAACTAAACGTTTATGGGAAGACTGGCTTTCTTCCAAACTTATACCTATTCTTCTCTGGGTTTGTCAGATTCCCAGTTTTTGTCAGGCCCTATACCTTGTCTTCAAGATTATTGTCTTGATGTAAGGTAGACTCTAATCCAATCTGGCTGGTGTCCTCTTAAGAAGAGGGCATTAAGACACACAGATTGATACCAGAGGAGTGCACACACTGAGGAAAAAAAACATGTGAGGACAAGCAAGAAGGTGGCCATCTGCAAGCCAAGGAGAGAGACCTCAGAGGTCACCAACCCTACTGGCACCTTTACTTGGACTTCCAGCCTCCAGAACTGTAAGAAAATAAGTTTCTGTTGTTTAAGACACCCAGCCTACGATATTATGTTATGGCGGTCATAGCAAACTAATACAGTAAGGATATTTGTTTTATGTTGTTTCTTGGGTAATTATAATATTTTTAGTTTTGTGAGTTTGAATATGTTGTCTTTTGCTTCTGTTGGCTTTGTTCATGATGCCATTTCTTCCTTATGTGTCTGGTCATCTCTGATATAGTGATGCTTAAAGTACTTGAGAAAAACAGGATAATTTTAAACTTAGGATAAAGGGACTGAACTGCATAGAAGAATTGACTTTCCTGTCAAATGACTGGAAAAACTATGAGAAGACCAATTTAAATCAACTTCAATACTTTTATCCCTGCATCACCTAATCAATAATAATACAAACCAGCAAATATGTGTGAAGGCTGGATTATCTAGAATTTACCTCTTTTGAGCCCATTATAGATGATGTCTTCTACCAGACTATCTTGTGGGAATGTTTGGCTTCAAGTTTCATTTTTTTAATAATTCAAAAAGAACAGATTCACAGACTTAGAAAACAAACTTATGGTTACCAGGGGGGAAATGTGGGTGGAAGGATAAATTAGGAGTTTGGGATTAACATATACACACTACTATATATAAAATAGATAATCAACAAGGACTTACTATATAGCACAGGGAACTCTACTCAGTACTCTGTAATAATTTATATGGAAAAGAATCTGAAACAGAATAGATATATGTGTATGTATAACTGAATCACTTTGCTGTACACCTGAAACTAACACAACATTGTAAATCAACTATACTCCAATATAAAATAAATTTTTTTAATGACAAGTTTAATAAACTCCTGCAATCAAAATGGCTTCCATATTCTACATAAGTTACTATAGTACAGTTTGACAATTCCTCTCTATCTCTTTAGTTTATCAATGTCTTTAAAATATTTTAAACCTTTTACCAAACTATTTTAGTTTTATTTGTTTACTGTGGAAAAGTTGGTTTTATGATCTCATAGACCATTACTGGAAATTGGGAGCACTCATTCCATTGCTTCTTTGCTGACCTTTCTCTATTCCTCAATTATAAATCCTGCTATGACATAGAGAAGATCCATTCCAAACTCTAAAAATACTTGTTTATTCAGGATTTATTTCTTGTTTATAATTTTATTATCTGTTCTCATTATTTAGAACACAGATACCCCATAGTATACCAAGGGACCTGATTTCTCTCTAGTGGAAGGTTTTTTCTCTTCAAATATTGGTACATCTGTAGGGAAAGTTGCAGAATCAGGAGAGAAGTACTCAGTAGCAGGTAGGACAAAATAAGTCATCTATCTTTGTCTCAAATAGCAGAACTTTATTTTTCTATAAACACTGTATAAATCATCTATCTTAATCTACTCATTTAAAGACACTATAACTCTCTGCCTTTGTTGTACCATGACTGTTAAAAAATATTAATCAACCACAGATCAAATATGCTTACTTTATGTAATTTCTTAAAACAATTCCTCAATGACTTCAATATCTATTGTAATTCTTTTAAAACTAACAACATTTAGTTTCATTGCTCTCAATCTCCATTCTGTTTTGGCTTCTCAATCTTACTGTTTCATATTGGAACATATTAAATCAAGGCATTTTCCCTTTCCACCAAACAAGATTTTAGTATGATGGGGTAATAATACTAGACTAAGATTCTAATGCTCTCTCCTAAAAAATGATAATAATCATTAAATTTCTTCAGTTTCCTAATCTCCATTATCAATGAAAGTGTACTTTACTCATCTATTATTATCTTTAACACATCGTATCCCTGTATTTGTTTAAATATACCTATCCCAATAAACTGTTCACCTCCTCTTGATTAAAAAATCAGTCTTAATTATCATGCATCTTTAGTACTTGAAACATTGACTGGTAACAGATGTTACATGAATAAGTATTTTTATACTGTTGGCTTTCTTCATACTGTTGGCATATGAATGTATATCTTGGCTATTCAGTAGGTGCTGCTTTAAATAACTTTTTAACTCTATTTCAAGTTATCTGAGTGTAGTGTTTACAGAAGTTTCCATGTTTAAATAAAATATAATTTTGTGCTGAGTTTAGCTTTAGAAATTACGGAATTTTCTTTGTTTGGTTGGTTGGGTTTTTTTGCACCAACATCTGTAGGAAGCAGATCATGTTGACCTTTTAGTATATGGTTCTTATTGTTTTTTATGGAAACCTATAATTATTTATCAGATAAAAATAAATTCTGTTTTGGATGAATCAACAACTTGATGAAAATATTAAAATGTTACAATTCACCAGAGTATTAATTCCACATAGAATATGATGTACTTGAGAAATCATAATTTGTTTTAAGCATGTAGTAGGGGATGAAATGTGAATTTCACAGGAAGGCAAACTAATTTTTACTTCTCTCTTTTTTGCTCTTCTTGATAATAAAAATATGTGCATACATAAGGGGAATCAAATGTTTCAGGTATAGCAATCATCCATTTCTGACCAGGGCTTCTTTAGAGAAAATTATTAGGTGGCCTAGTTTTTGTACATTGCGGTAGTAATAAGATCTAACTTTGGTGAGTTCAGACTGAATCAAAAGAATAGAACAAATTAGGACAACTGAGGCATTTTGAAATTATATGATAAACAGTAAGAATAATTATAGAAAACTCTAAAATAAGTTTGCAGTCACAGTATTTCTGAAATAAATTGTAAATGGTATAAGAAAGCTATTTGTTTAAATGAGTAGTTTTTATATATCCTAAACTACTTTATAAAATAGCACTATTTAATTGTATTTATTTTTATATTAGTGTATTTATAACATACTCCTTTTTCCTTAGTCCATAAAAAGATAAGAAAATATACGGAAAAATATTTTTGACATTATATAAAATAGTATATCACATATGTTCTGCCCTAGATGTCATTTTAAACTTACTGAATAAGAAAACATTGCTTAAAAGAAACATAAATAATGTAGAATGTGACGCCAAAGTAACTTTGTGATATATATCCTTAATTCTATAGCATACCTAAGCCATGCTAAGTTATAGGATATTTGAAGTTAAAGTGGTTCTGGAACTTCCTCAACTTTGTAATTTAACATTCTGGAAGATGTAAATTAAGCAATATTATTTCTATGTTCCAGTTATGTCAATTACGTATCACTTTCTAATAATCTGGTGCTCCTGTGGTCTTGGAACAACGCATGACTATGAAATCGTGAATTCCTCAAACAGTCTTAATTCTGTTTTTTTATGGCACCATCCCTAGGTTTATTCTCAGATTTAAATCCATTCATTCAATTTGCTAAATTCTATAGTCTGGAACCCTACAAAAAGCATATATTTTTTCTTCACTTGTGAAATATAATCATATATTTGTTATCTTTTAGGGAATATAAAATAATAATTCAAAAGTAGTAATCATTAGTTTCTGTCCAAAGTAACATTGGTGAACATTATCAGGTGACTTTTTTACTGTACAACATAAAAGGGATTAATAGTTCAAGTAAAGTTAGTTGCTCAATTACCTGGAAAACCCATAAGAACATATATACACATAAAAATGAATCAAAGTCTCAGACAAACATTCACAGTGCATATGCTTAAGAATCAGAAATATGTTGGGTTGCTAAGGATAATCATTCAAAATGAATAGTCAAATCAATCAATTGATACACCATATCAACAAAAGACAAAACCACATGATCATCTCAACAGATGCAGAAAAAGCATTTGATAAAATTCAACATCCATTCAATATAAAAATTCTTACCAAAGTGGGTATAGAGGGAACATATCTCAGCATAATACAGCTTTTAATGACAAACCCACAGTTAACATAATACTCAATGGTCAAAAACTGAAAGCCTTCCCACTAAAATCTGGAACAGGACAAGGATGCCCTTCTCACCATTTCCATTCAACATAGTTTTGGAAGTCCTAGCCACAGCAATCAGATAAGAAAAAGAAATAAAAGTTATCCAAATTGGAAGGGAAGAGTTAAAATTGTCATTATATGCAGATGACATGATACTCTATATATAAAACCCTAAAGACTCCACCCAAAAACTACTAGAACTGATAAATGAATTCAGCAAGGTAGCAGGATAAATATTAACATACAGAAATCTGTTGCATTTCTTTACACTAACAATTAAACATGAGAAAGGGAAAGTAAAAAAACAATCTCTTAAAATCACATCAAAAAATTTAAAATACTGAGGAATAAACCTGACCAAGGAGGTGAAAGTCTTATATACTGAGAACTATAAAACATTGATAAAGGAAATTGAAAATGATTGAAAGAAATGGAAAGATAACTCATGCTCTTGGATTGGAAGAATTAATATAATTAAAATGGCCATATTACCCAAAGCATTCTGCAGGATAATGCAATCCCAATCAAATTACCCATGACATTTTTCACAGAACTAGAACAAATAACCCTAAAATTTATATAAAATAATATAAAAGACCCAGAACTGCCAAAGCTATCCTGAGAAAAAAGAACAAAGCTGGAGGCATAACCCTCCCAGACTTCAGACGATACTACAAAGCTACAGTAATCAAAACAGCATGGTATTAGCACAGAAACAGACATATGGATCAATGGAACAGAATAGAGAGCCCAGAAATAAATCTACACACCTACAATCAATTACTCTTTGACAAAGGAGGCAAGAATATACAATGGAGAAAAGTTAGTCTCCTCAGTAAGCAGTATATGGAAAGCTGGACAACCACATGTAAATCAATGAAGTTAGAATACACCCTCACTCCATACACAAAAATAAACTCAAAATGGCTCAAAGACTTAAACACAAGATATGATACTATAAAACTCCTAGAAGAGAACATAAGCAAAACATTCTCTGACATAAATCAGAGCAATGTTTTCTTAGGTCAGTCTACCAAGGCAATAGAAATAAAAGCAAAAATAAACAAATGGGACCTAATCAAACTTATAAGCCTTTGCACAGCAAAGGGAATCATAAACAAAATGAAAAGACAACCTATGGGCTGGGAGAAAATATTTGCAAATGATGGGACCAACAAGGGCTTGATTTCCAAAATATAAAAACAGCTTATACAACTCAATAAAAAAACAAACAACCCAATCAAAAAATGGGCAGAAGAAATAGACATTTCTCCAAAGAAGACAGACAGATGGCCAATAGGCACATGAAAAGATGCTCAACGTCCCTAATTATTAGAGAAATGCAAATCAAAACTTCAGTGACGTACCACCTCACACCGGTCAGAATGGCCATCATCAAAAAGTCTACAAATAAAATGCTGGAGAGGCTGTGGAGAAAAAGGAACCCTCCTACACTGTTGGTGGGAATGTAAATTGGTACAGCCACTATGGAGAACAGTATGGAGGTTCCTTAAAAAACTGAAAATAGACTTACTGTATGATCCAATAATTCCACTCCTGGGCATATATCCGGAGAAAACTCTAATTGGAAAAGATACATGCACCCCAATTTTCACAGCAGCACTACTTACAACAACTAAGACATGGAAGCAACCTAAGTGTCCGTCAACAGATGAATGGATAAAGATGTTGTATATATACACAATGGAATATTACTCAGCCATAAAAAGAATGAAATAATGCCATTTTCAACAACATGGATGAACCTAGAGATTATCATACTAAGTGAAGTAAGACAGACAACGATAAATATCATATGATATCACTTACATGTAGAATCTAAAAAAAAAAATGATACAAAAGAACTTATTTACAAAACAGAAACGGACTCATAAACATAGAAAATAAACTTATGGTTACCAAAGAGGAAATGGGGTGAAGGGATAAATTAAGAGTTTGGGATTAGCAGATACAAACTACTATATTTAAAATAGATAAACAGCAAGGTCCTACTGTATAGCACAGGGAACTATATTCAATATCTTGTAATAAACTATAATGGAAAAAAATAAACTTACCCAGCATCAGCATCAGATAAGCTTCTGACTCCAAAGCCAGTGATCTTTCCCTAACAACATGGTATTTCTACTCATACACAGATGACCAACTCTGCACGTGTTATAAAAAAATAATAATAATAATAATATTCAGCCACATGATCAGATAACACAGGTTACTTTAGTACTGTTGTTATTCTTAACAAATGAAACTGTGGCTATTTTGTTCTCCTGAACTGCCAAAATATAAAATTTGATTAGAAGTACATTTGAAGAAAAATAAACATAATAGTAATAATGTTTCACTCTATCTTCCTCCCTTCTCCAGCTTCGCATTTTTCTAAAACATCCTTTTCTCATTACAATCTTGCAGTTTACAAGTATAAATTGACCTTGTTAGTTAACCACAATTAATTGAAAATAACAGCTAAACACAGGAGACTGTATGAACAGAGAGCTTCTGATGATCCAGTAAGCATACTGGTGAATTCTGATAGCTTGAAAAAGCATCAGTAATCTATGTCACATCATTTTAATTTGGGAAAAATATTCTTCAAGCACACCCGTGGTTTCATGAGTCTTTGTTAATCATGATAGATTAACTTACAGGTATATAATGTGGCAGGTTTTATAATGTAGAGTATAAGGAGGTCTTTTTAAACTTAGAATGTAAAGAGAGCTCATGCCTTAGTATGAACTTTTCTTGCCTCCATTTCATATAGACATTACTATATCTGGGGTTGGCTGTTTACAGAAATTTAAAAAAAAAACTTTACTAAAAATGCTATCTGTAGTAGAAATAAAGCCACATAATTTTCCAACAGGACAGGTCAACAATTTATTGCAGGCTTATTAAAATTATTCATTTTGTTTACAAAGCCAGAGTTCCCAGATCAAAGTTTTTTTAACACTGAAAGTTCATTTTTAAAGTAATTAACAGTTTTATTTCACTTTATACTCTCTCCCTTCCCTGTACATACTCATTATTATTGTTGTCAATTATCTTCTTAACAGTATGATTTTAATACAGGTAGCTCTACTATTAGCAAATTGCTCAGAAGCTGCTAATAGCTCGCTGGAGAGCACTTGTCTCACCCTATATCTCCCACCTTATCAAAAGGTCACATTAATTATATCACCCTTACTGAGAGGAAATCAACATGTCAGTCAGAGAGCCTCACAACTGTGCTTCAGGTAGAACATAAGGAGTGAATCAGTTATATTTAGTGTCCCAAAGTAGCCCATCTACATTTAGCTCTTGTAAATACAGTTAACACAAAGGAAAAAAAAGATCACACTTACACTTATTTGTTTAATTTTTGACAAATGCTAGTTTGATATTACTTTATGTTTATAGTTGTAAAATATCAGACGTTAATTTTAACAAATCCTTAAACAATGCTTTCAAAAGACTAAGTATTTCATTGTGCAGCAGAGATCCGTCAGTCATCATTTGAATTTCCAGGTAATTATGCACATAAATTGGTTTCTGATTAATCTTCTTTTACTTTCATGTGCTCCACATTCTTGGGATCACAGCTTAGGAACTAATTCTGAGAAAAGCCAGGACAGTGGCAAAGAAAATCTGTAGGAAAGTGAATGTCTAATTATTAATAATACATTTTACCTGGGTAGCTAAATGGTTTCTATTCATTTTTTCAAATGAATTCTATGTGCCAATGCTCCATTTTTCCTGCTTGATATTCTTCTACCATTAATAAACTATCTCCCATATAAGAAACAATTATTGGTTCACTTGGAATAGTATATGCTTTAATGACTTACTGATGGTTTAAACTGAGAATCATGCCACTGTTTATAATTATTTTGTATTATTTTGGTCAAATAACAGACTGTGTATGAGTCATGGTGCCAGTAGGAAATAAGCGGCAAACGTGTTTTAGGACAATTAAAAAAAATTTTTTTAAATGACCATTCATACAATTGGCAGTTGGTGAGGAAAACAAGAAGGGATAATGCAGCCTCCCTGGTGAGGTAGCAGGATCTGGGTATCTAATCCCAAAGAGACTGTAGAATAGGGCAGAGAGCAGTTGTAGTGACAATGGACCTGGAACAATGGAGCCCCAATAACTGCAGAGAGGAATCCAAGGGGTCAATACCCTTATCTCATTCTCCTATTTCCTTCTAACCTTGGTTCCCTTTTTGGCAACACTTTACCAGAAGCAGAAATCAAGGGAGACTACTGATATAGTCAATATAGGTCAACTTACCAGGGTGGATAGCAGAGTGGAGTAAGGTTGAAAATTGATATGTGCAGAATCAAGTGAGAGCAGAAAATTAGGCAAAGTTGCAAGCATTCTTAAAAAAAGAAAAGAAAAGAAAAATGATTCAGAGAAAGTCACAACTTATAAAGGGGTTACAGACTAGCAAATAATTATATATTTGGGAGAGAAACAGGTTAGAAATCCTGAACTTTAAGTAAGAATAAAACTTGATATCAAGCACACAAACTTGGAATCAAGGTTACTGAGGTAAAGTTCTCTCAAAAGCACCAGTTGCATACTTCCCTACTGGGGAAACTTAAGTTACTAAATATGTGTTAAGCCTAATTTTTCTCATCTATTAATTAGCATCTAACAGAGTAAAGGCATGCTTAGGACTGTGAGGTAAGAAGATGCAAATGAGAGTCCTCAATTTAAGCTCCATGTAAAACAGCTCAATTTAAGCTCCTTTTAAATGTATATGTGTATATATATATATATATATATATATTTAAGTAACTTAAGCTTACTTTTCTATACACTGTTATAGCACTGCCTTTTTCCAATATCCATTGCAAAGTGAAAAAAAAGCACAATTATCATTTATCTGAAAATCTAATAATTGCAGGGCATAGTTACTCTAATTTTCACTTCCTTGTAATGAACACTTAATTATATCTTAGATTAAATGATTTCCAATTAGTTTTTGATGTATTAGAGAATGCTCTTTATATAATGTCTTGAACCCAATTTTAACAGATTTTATTAGTGATAACATTGTAATAATGTCTTCATTAATACAGTTAACCATTCTAGTTGAAGTACATATTTCTCCCCATAGCCACATGGGCACCAGTGCTGCCCTCTCATTACTCAAATGCAATCTTGCCACCAAAGAAAACTCAACAAAGGAGAAATAATTCTATTTTCAACTCTTCTGAGTTTGAAGAGGAGGTTACAGCCTCTTAGAGTGATTTCTATAAATAACTGTTGGACTCAAGATTTTAATATTTTAGTTTTGACTAGATGGAGAAGCAGAGAAACTAAAAAATAATTTCTGGTGCAAAATGTTTTTCTCATCAGAGTGCCACTGAACCTGAAATAACTACCGCTAGAATATTCCTAGAGATTAAATTACTACCGCAAAGACAATCTTTTAAACTCCATATGTATTATTGGGGGATAAGCGTTCCAGTTAGGCACATTAATGCATATTGATAGGAACCTTTGATACCATTAGCTTGTAGTTCTTCCAAAATCATTCCAGATGACTTATGTTTTGAGATATAGGAAAACATAATTTTGATGACTGATTTAGGGAGTGTTAACAGGTGGCAACTAATAATGCACTAACTTCCATAGAGACTGATTGTGTAAACTGCATCAATGAATTAAAACATAGTCCTATTGTGCTCTGTTTATTAAACAAAGACTATGAAATTGACAGACCATCAGGAACATATGTGTCATGAAAGCAGATTGTTCAATTAAGGAGCCTAGGTTTTAAGTTGGGCATTTGTCTACACTCTTACTATAAAATAAAATAAAATAAAATAAAATAAAATAAAATAAAATAATATAATAGCATTCAGACAAATGGCAGTACTATCTTTTCCAAAGAGGAATTTCATACTGATAGACAAACTGTTCTTAATATATTTGTGAATTGCCCATGATTTTATTGGGAAGGGGATTTTGAAAGTTCAGTACAGCTTGTATGACCAAGGATTTTGGATATAGGCTACTTTGGTTAGATTTCAGGTACAACACTCACTACTTTGACCTTGGGCTTTGGTTTTGCAGTTGTTAAATGGGACATAATGGTATTATGTCAATATCATAGTTTTGTTATGAAAAGTCAATGGATTTTTAATCAAAATAAGTTAATATTTATACAGCACTCATAGGTCCACTCGCAGTTGTAAGCATTAAAATATATATTTAGTATTTACTGTATATATATAAATTACATATATATATATTTAAAGGGTTTAGAACTGTGACTAGAACTGTGATTGTTATACAGATATTAGCTATTATTTTATATTATTATTTGGATTACTATGTATGCTATCAGTTTTTCTATGTACATATACTTAACTTGAGAGAAGGGAAAGTCAAATGAGAAATGCAGTAAGTACAGTTCATTACCCTTTTGAGATCGTTTATCTTTTCTTTTTCTCCCCATAATCCTGGTCTACTATTCTGATCTGAGTAATGCTTTTCTTGAGTAATTGATTACATAGGGTATTAAATTGGTTGAGAGGAGGCTTGGAACACAGTTTACAAAAAGTGCTTTTGCTTTGACAAGATGTTGACTCAAAAAAGAAAAAAAAAAGAAGACAATGATTATTAGAGCTCCAAACAATATAGGACAACATTAATAAACTCAGCTCCCCTTTTAATGAACTTAATCATATTCCAATGTCAGAAGAAATAAATAAAATGGTAAGTTAAAATAAGGCAATTATCATATGAATTATTAGAAATATTGCCTAGGGTGAGAGGCAGCAAGCCACACAAGAGTATATAGTTAAATATGTACACCTAAAGACACATATTTATTATTGCCAAAAGAATATTAAAAAGATAAATGCAAACTATAAAAATTTATTACAAATAAGGGGAGAAGGAGAGAAAATTGTGGAGGGAATTGGGAAAAAAGTTATACTTCTCTATTTTTATATAGTCTTGATTTTTGTACATGTAAATGATTATATATTCAAAATAAAATTTAACTAGAGAGAAAAGGAAGTCCAAAAATTGAAAAAAAAATTACAACAGATTAACTTAACTTTATGTCAAATTAGTAATATATAACTACCCAGAGAAAATATTTTGTACTTATTAAAGAACCTAACAAGCAGTAATACTAACATTAGAAATCACACTTTTCAGAATAGAGAAAAAATATACAAATATAAAAGTCAAAGAAATTATGGATACCCTCTGAAGATTAATTATTTGAATTGGGAGTATAAATTCATCTATTTTTTAAAATTTATTCCCTGCCCTACTCAGTGAAACATGCTGTATAACTGTGCAACTCAATGCAATGAAACTCCAGTAGTTTATCACTCCAAGAACTCAGATGTTTATTTCTAAACAGTATTCCCTCAAAAAGGAACAGGAAATTTTGGTAAATGGTTAATTCCACGACTAGAAAAGGGGAACTATAAGGTGATCCTGCCACATATTGTGCCAGAACATATGTAAACAGGCAAAGAATGTTGAAAGCATATCAAAAGGCTACAAGAGCCTTATTAATTAAACAGCTTTATAGCTTATAGTTGAAATAAATTTATTAAAAATTCAAATCAATAGGAGGCATGGGCTAGAGAAAAAAATTACTATAAATCAAAAATTTCACCGTGAGCCAAATCTATGCACATATTTGTGACTACACTTTTTTTTTTTTTAAGATAGTAGTCATCTTTTCTTTTTTAAATTTATTTATTTATTTATTTATTTTTGGCTGTGTTGGGTCTTCGTTTCTGTGCGAGGGCTTTCTCTAGTTGCAGCAAGCGGGGGCCACTCTTCATCGCGGTGTGTGGGCCTCTCACTGTTGCGGCCTCTCGTTGCAGAGCACAGCCTCCAGACGCGCAGGCTCAGTAGTTGTGGCTCACAGGCCCAGTTGCTCCGTGGCATGTGGGATCTTCCCAGACCAGGGCTCGAACCTGTGTCCCCTGCATTGGCAGGCAGATTCTCAACCACTGCACCACCAGGGAAGCCTGTGACTACACTTTAAAATATGTTGTTGGAAATAAAGACAAAACAAACACACCCAAATTTAGCAGCTTTTAGATAAATTATGGGTGATTTTATCCCTTTAAGTTTTCTAAACTCTCTATCTTGGTCATATTTTATAATTACAATTAGCGTTTAATGGAATGAAAATATTACATGTATTCTTGATGGAACAAGAATACTCAGCTTAATGAATCATTCCACTGCATTTAATAGAATATTAGAAATTAAAGCATTTGAAAAAGATATACTAACATGTACTTTTTGCAATTTGAAAAAATACAAATATAATACCTTATTTTGTTTGTATTTTAATTATATTTCTAATCTGTCTCATTACTAGGCATTAGTTTCTTTCCAGATCAGATCAATCAAGCTGAGGCCAGGTAAATATTTTCAATCACCTGAATTCTAATATTAAAAAAAAAAAATCCTGACATTTAAAAATAGAAATATTTAATCTTGATATTAATGGGGTATTGAAATGTCATATCAGAAAGCTTCAGTTATGGAAGTTTCCCCAGATCAACTGTGATTATAGTTATCTGTGGAGAAAATATTGTTTAAACATTTTTACAATCTATTTTTATTTATACAAACTTAATTTAAAATATGTGTATTTTTGAAAAAATTTAAAAACTAAAATATTGTCTTCTTATCATGATATTTGTTGAATGTTTTTTGGGTTTTTTTTCCCCCCATAGGATGGTGAATAATTTTGAACTTTAAAATGTACTAATGAAATAAGTCACTCCTTTCAGGGCTATAATATCTATATCAAGTAGTTGTTTTTAATAGGATATACAAATATGTAAATGTCACAAATTTTGTATAAAACATATAACAAAACGTGTAAATCCAGATATTAATTCAACAGAATAGTAGAGAGAATATAATGTAATAAAATAAAGTATCCTCTGTGTCATTCTAATTTCAGACTTTTAACTATAGTTTCCAAGTACTGGTAGTATTTCTATGAGGCTAATGCTTTGGCTAAACCCAGTATGATTAAAGTAATATTTTCCTGATATTTGGATATTTGTCTTCACTTCATATTAAACATAACATAATTTCTCTTTTGGTCTCTTTATATTTCAATAATAAAAATTTTGAAGTGTATACTGATGTTGCTTGTAAAATAAGATGGATATTAAGTTCCTCGTTAATAAAGAAAAAATACTTGAAAGAAAATAATTAATTAAATTAGTAAATCCTTTTAAAACATTTAATCAGATAAAAAGAAGAACCCCAAATTTAAAGTACAAAAATGGCATAAGATTTTCTTATGTTTTTAAAAAGAAATTTTCTTAGGCAAAAAGTTAGAGGTCATTTAACTTTGTCAAGGTCTAGAATTTCATTCTTGAACATAGTTGAATCTAATTCTGATAACTTTGAGTGTCCATCAAATTTTCCCAAGAGACATGACTTGAAATTACCTGTCATAATAATGGGTATTTATTAAAATGAATTTGGATAGCTTCTTTAATTTTAGATTTATTCTTTGTCTCCAACTGCCAATGTTTCCACATCACTCCCTTCTATTTTTGAGAGCACATGGTTTTGTCATGGTCGAATATGAGAGTATTATTAGCCTCCCCAGCAGATTTCTTTCTCTGGAAAGTTAAGACATTTTTAAAGAAGATCTCCAGATTTCAACATCTCTTTATTAATAGAAATTCTGAAATAGAACTTAGGAGTTATAATACATATTACCCTGATGTGCTGGATATTTTCCGTTTGTCCTTCCTGATCCCCTCTTTACCCTTCTTCATCTTCCCAGTGACCTGGACCACTGAACTTTCTGCAAGGCATCATTGAGCTTTCTGCTCTTTGACTCTCATTAGATTTAGCTAGTTGGAACAACCAGTAGATTAGAGAATGAAAGAGTAAAGCCAGGACGTCCAGGACACCTCCCTACTTGCTGCCATGGGTTTCTATGTCACTCTATCTGAAGTAACATCTCTTGTCAGACAGCACTACCCTCCCCATCTCATGTGACCACTCCCTTCACCTCCCTCTGCTCCCTGTTATTGCTAGCACCAGGTCCTGTGCTATCTTTTGTTGCTATCCTCATCTACAACTTTGGAAGTAGTCCAGTTATTTAACTCTAATCAATTATCCTGCTTCATGGGCAATCATTTTCTGATGAAGCCTTACTGTTGCAACTACTGAAGAAAAACAGTGATGTGTTATAGAATAAAGTGAAATTAGTAAAAATATGCACAGGAGTTCATTTTACATGCCAGCCTAAAAACACTAGAAAATATATACATAATTTTGATATTTTAGGTTGAGGGATTATTATAGCTTGTAAATCTGAATCGAGAAAAGTAGATCCAGGGTATTTTGTTCATTTGTCTGTTTTTTGAGATCATGGTGCCCAGGTTTAGCATGGGTGTTGAATATTTTCTGTTTTGTCTTCCAAATATAAATTCCACCATTTTCTATATTTCTCTGTGCCCTGAGAGACTGATATAGCCATAGTGTATCATCTGGGCTCCCTTGCTATTTGGCTTCTAGTTCATGTTGGTCAATGGACGGCATCAAGAAGAGATGAGAAGAAATGAGGAAAGGTAACTTGTGGTATTTATTCTTGCTGCTCCTTCCCTCTTCCTCCTCAGACCTAAAGATAGTAACAATTTCTCAATATTGCTAGATCTTGGGAGTTTCACCATCTTTTTGTGGTTCCCTTAGCTCTACCCACACTTCTGTGATCATGTCCTCAATAAACATTATTCAGTTACCAATTTGCGTGTGCCGTCTATTTCCTTCCAGGATTTTGACCAATTCAGCATCAGACTCAGTTACAAATTGACAAAAACCAAAAACAAACAAAAAAACATAAAGTATCGGGAACCAGCTGCAAGCTGACACAGTTCTTGCAGCTTAAAGCATGGCAAAGTCCTGCTTAATTCTTGACAGGACCCGAAAGAGTTATTAGAGAAGATATGAGTCTTGGCCCGTGAGGTTGCTTGCGGTTTCTCTAACTATAGTTTGTCCTAGGCATGCTTCGGTAATCACAGTCTGTTCTCACGCATGTTTATATTCTGGTTCGCAGAATGTTTTGTACTATAACTTCAACATTAAGGAAATACTGTCTGATGATTCTGTCTTGTGATTTTAACAAAAACATGTATTGCCTACTGCAATCTATAAAAAGAGTTTTGATGGGAAATAAAGTGTGTGTGTGTGCTTGTACACCACCCTCCTGACCCCGTCTCTTCTTAATCCCCTCACCTGCTCTCAGGACTTGTTCCTCAGTCTAACAGCGACTGACAATAATGTCTGCACCTTCTATTAAAGTAATTGTCTTTTTTTAGCAGCCAACTAGAAAATTTTAAACTTTAAAAATGAATACATTTTCTGCAATCTAGTCATAAAAAAATCTAGAAGTTTTATTTTAACCCTCAAATTACCTTGAATCTAAAATGCAACAAAGCTAATTTTTAAAAACTACAAATAGCAGAACAAATAGACAAATAAAAACCAAAACAAGTTCATATCAAGAGAGCTGAGAGCCAGGGTGATTGTCTAGTATGTCCAAGGAAGTCTCAACTTATACTTAGTGTCAAAATTAAATTAATAAAAATGTTCCCATTCACTTAAAAAAAGGCCATTTGGGCAATCTGTTTTATGGTCACTCATTCATATCATAATATTATTTTAATTTGTTAGATAATATGTGAAATATTTTGTACAATTTAAAGCATTTTCAGGCTAAGGTAGTTGCTGAAGTCAAATGTTGATTTTGTTCAGGTAAGGAAGGTGCCAGTAAAGTTGTTTGCAATTACATGTAAGCTCCCTTTCAAAATATACGTGTCTGTAACTCAGGGGAAAACATCTACAAAGATATATTTTAACATCTTTATTTTGTTAATTTCTATTTGTTAAAAAATAATTTTGTTAATTTCTATTTCTTAAAAAATAATTTTGTCACCTTCTGAGGCATGCATTAATTTGTGGTGAATGCCAAATTTATGAGTCACTGTTTATTTCATAAAGAGGTAGGTTTTTTTTGTTTTTTTTTTAAATTAATAGCTACTTTATTTATTTATTTTATTTATTTTTGGCTTGTTGGGTCTTCGTTTCGCGCGAGGGCTCTCTCTAGTTGCGGCAAGCGGGGGCCACTCTTCATCGCGGTGCGCGGGCCTTTCACTATCGCGGCCCCTCCCGTTGCGGGGCACAGGCTCCAGACGCGCAGGCTCAGCAGGTGTGGCTCACGGGCCCAGCTGCTCCACGGCATGCGGGATCCTCCCAGACCAGGGCTCGAACCCGTGTCCCCTGCATTGGCAGGCGGATTCTCAACCACTGCGCCACCACGGAAGCCCAAGAGGTAGGTTTTAATAGAAATTTTAAATGTCTACTATAAAGTATCTGAGAATACTGTAGAATTGGCATGCATTTTAGTGAATATAAAATAATATTGTGCTTGGTGTGTGTTGTTAAAACATGTAGTGATTTAAGACCCAGACTCATTTACAAAATGGTCATAAATTTCAACATTCTATATGAACTTTCAATTTATTATCTTTTATAGATAAAAAAAATAAAATAATGCAAAACAAAACAAAACTAACCCTAACATCCCTCCCATAGAAATGTTTGTCAGTACTTTCTGTTCTGCCCTTATGGAAATTGTCTGCCAGTGATCATGGCCATAGAGATCATTTGGATTTGCTAACAATTACACCTAGTAGCCTTTGGTAATCTAATCATATGATTGAAGGAGAGTCAGTGCTCCTGATTTAACTCAGGAATAATTGTAATTGTGACAGTACCCTTTGCCACATTATATTTAGTAAACGCCTTAAAATACTTGAAGGATGTCAAAATATATCAATCTTTTCAAATATAAAACTTACGTCAAGGACTAAGAATGTAATGGTTAAGGAGATGAGTTCTTGAAGTTATATAACAAATTACCTTCACTTGTTCAATTTTAAAAGAAGTAGGAGTAAATCTTTAGATGGAATTCATTAATACGTCTTAAAATTAAATACTACCATTGTCCTATCTGAAAAAGATATTTCATTCCTGGCATTTTTTTCTTCTTATTTTAGATGCATAAAATTAGTCACAACTTTTACAATACATTAAAAAGTTTTAGGTTTTAGGAAGGACCATACTAAAGGAAGGCCCATCCTTTAGGAACGATTATCTATGCTAACATAAAACATTTCAAAAATATCTAATTTCATTTTTTATATGGATAAGTGTGTTGGTTATCAATTTATTGCCTTTAAGCTCCAAAAGTACTCTTTTTGCCTCTGTTAAAATGAAGTTAGCTCTTTAACTATTTTTTCTTTGCCAGCTGACAGTGAAGCTGCGTCAGTGGGGAGTGCTGGTGAGATATAGAAGTGTAGAAGGAAGGAATTTTGCTTCCTGGTTCTGGTGTGCTCACTTGGCAAGTTTCTGCAGTGTGTATAACTTCCTCCTGGACCTGGTTCCCCAGTGCCTACAGCTCCTGCAAAGCATTGTGGCGGGCAGTACCCAGGGACCAGCAGTTACCCTGATTCGGGCAGTTTTGTAGCAGAGTTCCTCCAGCCAGCTCCTGCAGTGTTCACAGCTTCTCCAGTGCTTGACTCTTGCACTGCATGGTGGCCAACAGAACCCATTGCTCAGCAGCTCCCCTGGCACCTCAATTTGGACAGTTTTGTAGCAGAATGCTTCCCCAGAAACTTCTCATGAATAGCTTTCCTTGACACACTGAGGGCAGATTTCTGGCAAGTTTCAGAGAGAAAAATTCCAGCAAATTCTATTGTTATAGCACCACAGAAACTTACTGTCATCTCAGAGCCACAGGTGTGCCGTCTCCAAAAAGTCTGAATCTTTTTTTTTTTTTTTTAATTATTTATTTATTTATTTTTGGCTGTGTTGGGTCTTCGTTTCTGTGCGAGGGCTTTCTCTAGTTGCGGCGAGCAGGGGCCACTCTTCATCGCGGTGCGCGGGCCTCTCACTATCGCGGCCTCTCTTGTTGGGGAGCACAGGCTCCAGTCGCGCAGGCTCAGTAGTTGTGGCTCACGGGCCTAGTTGCTTCGCGGCATGTGGGATCTTCCCAGACCAAGGCTCGAACCCGTGTCCCCTGCATTGGCAGGCAGATTCTCAACCACTGCGCCACCAGGGAAGCCCAAAAGTCTGAATCTTATCTCAACAAATGAGGCTTTTCATTGGAGCAGTCACTGCTCTCTCTATCTGCTGTTCCTACATTCTTCAGAGTTCACTTTACTTCTTACCAGCCAATTCCCTCAGTATTTTAATCTTCTTCTATATTAATAATTATTTATATTAACCTTTTTCTGTTCAAATTTACTGTATTGTTTCTATCTTTTTATTGGGCACAGAATGATAACAATAAG